>NC_136060.1:183687235-184287235 GCF_964261635.1 Lissotriton helveticus
CATCCCTCCTGGACAACCGCCACAACATTGGACTCCGCCAGATCATGACCGAACCCATGCACTCAGCAGAACACCCCCTGGACCCCCTCTTCACATTAGGAAACTCCATCACCTTGAGCCACACCACCGGACCGACCATCGATGCGTCCACTTCACCTTCAGAACACCAACCATCCACAGACACCAGCAACTGCTCCCACGAAGAAATTGGACCAGAATCACCGATGACCAGCTAACCTAATCACTCAGCAACTTAATGGATGTCATATTGTATGTGTTAAGTTGTTGCAATTACCGTATTGAACAAGGTTTGAAGATTACCCCGTCTAATGGGTAGGCATGGGTGGGCTATTACCCATAAGAGGGGGTAATCTTCAAACCTTGTTAAACAAGTGTGAATGTAGATGGATCACACAAGTTAACTCCGTAGCCCAGGGGTTAAACTCTCTTGATTCCACACCATCCTTCAAAATCCCCATTATCCCACCATGCAGACACATACCTAGCCATGACCACCTTGCGCTCCTGGAAAAAAATGTCCAAGCCCTCCTTTAAAAGGGTTCAGTACAGCTTGTGTCCCCACACCAATGCGGCAAAGGAACCTACTTGCTGAACTTTCACATTCCAAAGAAGGATCTTTTTCAGTCCAGTTGCTGTAAGAAGTGTAATTAAGCTTTCCTGTGCAGCACAGTTGCACAATGCTATAATATTTTATTTATTTATGTAATCAATCAATCAATCAGGACCTTTATAAAGCACGCTACCTCCCCGTGAGGGGCTCAAGGCTCGGGGGGGGGGGGGGCTGCTGCTGCTGCTGCTACTGATCGAAGAGCCAGGTCTTGAGAAGTCTTCTGAAGGTCAGTAGGTCTTGGGTCTGCCGTAGGTTGGTGGGGAGGGTGTTCCAGGTCTTGGCGGCGAGGTGGGAGAAGTATCTGCCGCAGCCGGTTGTTCTTCGGATACAGGGGACTGTGGCGAGGGCGAAGCCAGCGAAGCTTGTGGTTAGGGATGTAGAAGCTGTGTCGTCTATTGAGGTACGCTGGGCCGGTGTTGTGGAGGGCCTTGTGTGCATGGTTGAGGAGCTTGAAGGTTATCCTCTTGATGACGGGGAGCCAGTGCAGGTTTCTCAGGTGGGGGGGGGGGGGTGATGTGGCCGTGTCGTGGTACATCGAGGATCAGTCGTGCAAAGGCGTTTTGGATGCCTTGTAGTCGATTGAGCTTCGGGGAGCCAATGAAGGTCTCTCAGGTGGGGGGTGATGTGGCTGCGGCGGGGGAGGTCAAGGATCAGTCGTTCCGAGGCATTCTGGATACGTTGTAGCCGTCTCAGGAACTTTGTTGACGTTCCTGCGTAGAGGGCATTTCCGTAGTCTAGGCTGTTCTTCTAGTTTCGGTGGGGATCCACTTGAAGATCCTGTGGAGCATTCGTAGGGTGTTGAAGCCGGATGAGGAGACGGCGTTGACCTGCTTAGTCATGGAAACGATAGTCGAGGATGATCAGCTGGGTGTCGTCTGCGTAGGAGATGATGTTGGGCGAGGGGTGCCAAGTACTTGTAAAGTGCTACTATCATCCCAAAGAGGAATATCCTGACGCTGGATCAAGGATTACACAGCACCATACACTACAGTCCATTTTTAAGGGAAACAACCAGGTCTTCAACCTCTTCTGAAACATGAGGAGGTCTGGAGTCAGGCAGAGATCAAGAGACAAAGAATTCCAGTGGATAACTGCTAAATGGTTTAAAGAGTGGCTACCCATTCTGGCTTTTTTTGATGCCATTGGCCCATACCATACCATAGCTAGATTTACCTCCCGGAGTGCTCGTGTAGGCTTATAGAAGACCACTCTATCTCGAGGAATCGCTGGCCCAGTATTGTAGAGTGCCTTGTACACATGATGGAACTGCTTGAATTTGGTCCTCTTATGTACTGGAAGCCGGTGAAGTGAGTGCAAATAGGCAAAAGCTGAGCTGCTTCGTTCACTATTACAAATCAAGCAAGCCGCTTAATTCTAAATAGATTGTAGGCGAGTAAATCTGAAGTCAGCCAATTTATAGATTACGGCATTCCCGTAGTACAGTCTACTCCTAACTAGTGCTTGCGTGACTATACTTTGTCATTCTACCGGGATCCAATGGAAAAGCTTACACAGTTGACGAAGGAGACCAACGTTCTTCCTACATGTTACATACCTGGTCTTGCATGAATATCGTCTATCTGAAAGAAACAGGTTAGTGTTAGATTCCTTACCTTAGAATATCCCCAGGCGTCAGACTGGATCCGGAAGGTTTTCGTCAGCAGTACCCCTGCGCGTCGGTAGGCGTTGTCTGCGGCTCTGCCACCGTCGTTGGCGTCGTGATCGCCGGGATGACGTCGTCTGGGTACTTAGACGCCGCCCTCGCGCGCTGACGTCAGTACTTCTTGTTTCTGAGCCAGCAAGCACAGATCCGGGAAGAGCTAGTACCCTAGTCACTTTTTGACTAACTTTTCACCTATTTTGGTTCTTTTTCGAGTCGATTCGACTCCTGGTGCCGGTAGAGATGCCTGGATTCAAACCGTGCAACGCCTGTCACCGCCTGATGTCGGTGACCGACCCCCACCGCCGGTGTCTCTACTGTCTATGGGCCGACCACTACGACAAGTCGTGCCCCGACTGCCGGGCCTTGACGTCGAAGGCTAGGCGGGAGTGGTCCTGCAAGCTACTAGAGCTCCGACAGTCTGCTCTGTGTCGCTCAAGGTCCCGGTCGAGGAGGAAGTCGAGGGGGCGGTTGAGGAGCCGGAGCCTGCACCGTTCGTCGGGCTCCAAGTCCTCTCATTCATTTTTTTTGTTTGAATATGTTTATTGCATTTTTGTTGTATCAGTTCTTACATTACAGTATAACAAATCGGAGAAATGATAATCGATTAGTATTGCTTGAGTATAATCAACAGAGCAATAGCTACTACAGTCAATCACATACAGTATACAGTATGGCCGTGTGGGCCAGCATATAATCAGGGTAGCAAAGTAGCATGGCAATCTCACAAATAATCTGCATATTAATAGTAACTAGGAGGTAACATAGGTGGTAGTAGTGCAAACGCTGCGTCTCGGCATCCAGTCAGATTATTATTCAGTTCGGAACTTAGGATGTATAGTGATAATAGCCCAAGGTAGGGTGGGCTCGTCCGGTATGCAATAGACATTCAAAACTTTAGTACTAAACAGGTGAACATAAGGAACAATCTGAAAAGGTAGGTAGTAGTACCAGAAATCGGAAGGGTGCTTATTATCGTGTTTGTATGGCTACATGAAGTGTGCAGGCCAGGCAGGCGGGCGCGTGCACGCGCACCGTTCCAGTGGCAGCGGGGATTGGAATATTCTGTCCAGCATGCGCTCAGCGGGGCGGGGAGGCGGGAGAGGGAGGGGAGGAGGAGAGGGAGGCGGGGGGAGGCAGGGAGGGCAGGAGGAAATCGTGTTGGGTGGGAGGAGGGGAAAGGGGAAAAGACAGCAACGGGGACACGCAGGGGCGGTCAGTAGGTTCTAAACATTGCCACCACGTAAGCACTCTTGATGAAAGGCCGCTAGAAGGCCATCCCAGTCTTGCACTATGGGATACTTGCGGAGCCCCGCAGTTTCTTCTCTGTGTAGCGCTGTGCTTTCCGCTCGCGCCCAGTTGTCAAAGGATGTACGCCAGTGCAATGTTTGAGGGGGAGTGTCGCTTTTCCAACGCCTAGTGATGAGGCGTTTCGCCGTTACCAGTCCCAGATCCCAAAATCGTTCTTGGACCTTTGTCTGTTTCGTCCGTTTAAACAAACCCAATAAGCCCGCTTCCCAAGTATGTGGCAACCGTCCTCCTGTCGCTTTTGACAGGGTATCTATCACCGCCCGCCAGTAAGCGCTCAGGGAGGGGCATGTCCAGAGGGCATGGAGGAATGGAGCGTCTACTAGTTTGCATCTGGGGCACGCTGATGTGGTCAGTCCAAAGTATCTATTGATTTTATCAGGTGACAATTAGGCACGATGAATAATATAGTATTGTATAATTCTAAAACGGGCATTGCGAGGCACGTGCAACATCCCAGCCAGTATCCTTGCCCATTCCTTATCGGTCCAGTCCCGGCCCCGATCGGCCGCCCATTTGTCACGCAGCCGTTGCGATGGGAACTGTGTGTGGAAGTGTAACGCCTGAGCAAGCCAGTGTACCACGTGGGAGCCGTTCCCCATCACATGTAGGTATTGGATCAGCAGGTGAGGTGGGGGCTCCTCCGTCAGTGGTCCCCAAGCCTGTGTGAGAATGTGTAGGAGTGTCGCGTGTGTCAGGAACTGGCCAGCCGGCAGGTCTGTGTCTCTCACTATAGCCGCAAAGGGAAGGAGGGCTCCATCTTCAAACAGATCGCCTAGGCTCTCCAGGTCAGAAGCCATCCAGGCACTCAACGCCGGTCCCGTGAGGGTTCCACCAGTCCAAGGCGTTCCCAGTAGAGGCAGGTTGGGCGCATATGGCCTGGTGGTGCTCGTGAGTTTCAGGGACCTGATATAGCACTTTCTGGCCACCGCGAGGTGTAGCTGGCCAGGACAGCGGGACTTAGACAGGGGGTGAAATAGTGCGAGGACCTGTGGGGTCGTCATGATCTCATCTAGGGTAGCAGTATCGCCCAAATTCTTGCCAGCCAGCCAATATGTGACCCATTGGAGCTGCGCCGCTAGGTAATAGAGCTCGTGATTAGGGACCGACAACCCTCCGCTCTCCGTTGCAGCATACATAGTTTTCAATGCCACTCTGGGGCGCCCCTTATTCCAGATCAGACGCCTGGCCAGAACTTCCAGTTCGCGGAAAATACGAGTAGGGACGTATACAGGTAAGTTCGCATAGAAATACAGCAGCCTAGGTAGGGCAATCATCTTTGCTAGTGTAATGCGACTTGGGACGCTCAACGGTAGGGAGGTCCAAAAGGACACCTGGGCTGTGAGCGATGAGACTGCTCTTGTGATGTTGCCGTCCAACAGATCAGTGGGATCACGATAGACCCGAATGCCTAGGTATCTGAAGACGGTCGGATACCAAATTAGTCGCTCCCCTGCCACTGTAATGGCACACTCCGGGGTGTCCGCAGCGAAAGAATACACCCCCGACTTCGCCCAGTTGACCCGCAGCCCCGATACATCGCCAAAGGTGTTGTAGATGGCAGTGAGCGCGCGAGGAAAACAGGTCAGATCCCTGACATAGATCAGCAGATCGTCCGCGTACAAGGACACAGAGTGTAACCCGTCAGCTAGGGGGATGCCCCAATCCACTCCAGAGGCACGCAACTGTGCAGCTAAGGGTTCCATCAGGAGCGCAAAAAGCAGAGGGGAGAGGGGAGAGGGGGCATCCCTGTCTGGTGCCTCTACGCACTCGGATCAGATCTGAAGAGTCTACCAGTACGTACTCGTGCTACTGGGCAAGCATAAAGGAGTTCCACTATCTGGATGTAGTCGACACCGAGGTCATATTTTTCCAGAACTTGTATAAGGAAGGGCCACTCCACCGAATCGAACGCTTTTTCAAGATCCAGTATGACAGCCCGAACGTGGCCAGCGGGACACAGCCAGGCTCTGCACTCGGAAAAGTCGCCTGATGTTATAGGACGTGCTACGAGTAGGCACAAAGCCGTTTTGGTCCGCGTGTACCAGTGTGGGAACCAGAGGCGCCAGTCTCTGAGCCAGGGCGGACGCCAAGATCTTATAGTCCGTGTTGAGGAGGGCTAGTGGTCTATAGGAGCCCAGATTAAGCCCGTCTCTACCAGGTTTCAGAAGGGAGATTACATTCGCCTCATTAAGGGTGGAAGGGAGAATAGCATCGGTCACTGCCGCGCGATACATCCGTAGAAGCTCAGGAATGAGGATCGTTGAGTAGGCCTTGTAAAACTCCGCCGGCGAGCCGTCGGGGCCTGGGGTTTTACCGTTCGACAAGGAGAATATAACTGTCCGGAGTTCTTTCGCCGAGAGGTGCGCGCCTAGCTCCTCGCGTTGGGCTGCAGTGGCCGTCGGCAATGGGAGGTCCGACAGGTACTCCGCGATGTCGTCCCTGGTGGCCCGGAGTCGGGAGCGGTACAGGTCTGAATAGTGAGTACTAAAAGCGTCATGTATGGCCCCCTGCGTGTACACCACTGCCCCCTGTGTAGTGCGGATCGACATTATCGGCAGTGATTGAGTGTCTTGCCTAATCAGCCAGGATAAAAGTTTGCCTGGTTTGTCGCCAGCATGGTGAGTACGTGCCGAGTGTACGGCAAAGTTTAGATTTTTGAGCCTATCCATGAGCTGAGTGTGTTGCACACGTGAGGCTATGAGTCTTGTGTCGTCACCCTGCGCAGCCTCCTGATCGCAGTCCAACAGTGCTGACTCCATCCTCGTCAGTTCCCCATCCACCTGACGCCGCTGCCCTGCCTGTGTGCCCAAACAGCAACCCTGTGCGACTAATTTGAATGCGTCCCACTCGACCTGCGGGGAGGACGCTGTGTCCGTGTTTTCATCAAAATACTGCAGGATGTGAGACAAGAGTGTTTCTCGGAATGGGGCATCTAGTAATACATCTGGTTGCAGTCTCCAAGTGGGGACCGGAGGGTGTGGGCGTTCCCAGGCCAAGTCAAGCGTGTGAGGGTTGTGATCGAAGTGTGTGCGGCCAAGATAACAGGTGTCAGTGACATGAGGCAAGAGGTCTCTAGTCAGCATATATCTGTCTAGTCTGACGTGCAGTGTGTGCGCACCCGAATAATATGAGTACATTCGTACGGTAGGATTGCGAGTGCGCCAAGCATCGTGGAGATCCCACTGAACCGCCCAGTCAGCGAATGTGTGCGAGGTACCAATCACCGGTGCGCTCGCCAGTGGAGGGAATGAGCGGTCAAGGTGGATGTCCAGTACGCAATTATAGTCGCCCCCGAGTAGAAGTGGAACACCCGGCCATGTCGCCAGCACTGCCGATAACTGTGTCAAAGTGTCCCTGCTCAGTGTTGGGGGCGTATACAGAGGCTATGATTATCTGCTGACCATCTAGCCTACCCTGCAATATTACATATCTGCCTTCAGGGTCCAGTGTGCTGTGAGTAAGAGCAAATGGGACTCCCGGTCGAACCCACACCAAAGTCCCGCGCGCATAGGCCGAGTAGTTTGTGGCGTGTAGTTGTCCCCTCCACCTACGGCGCAAAGTGCGTGTCTCACATTCCATCAAGTGTGTCTCCTGCAGCAGAGCTATCTGCACCTGATGTCGCTTGAGATATGAATATACCTGGTAACATCGCGAGGGGGTATGCATGCCACGCACGTTCCAGGTGCAAAATCTAACAGGAGACATTACATTGACAGCGACAATCCCCTCTACCCCCCGTCCCCACCACCCGCCCCCACCACCCCACCCACCAGCACAGCAGATCAATGTGTCATACCATAGCTCCCACAGCACCCGCACTGCCCCGTTGCCCCGTCGCCCCGCCCGTACACAGCAATAGGGAAGGGAAAAAGCACCAATTTCAGTAACTTGAAAAACATTAACTGAATACCAAAAGGACAACAGTCGAACATGCCGCCGTCCAAACGCTCTAGTGAGCCCTAACAGTTCGTATCTTCAGGGGGGAGGGCAATGAGGTTGCAGTAGGAAGAGTACTAAGGAGTCATACAAACAGGCTGAGGGTATAGACTCCCCAACACAGGCAGTTAGTGTTTCAATGCCCACAAACAATAGTGTTCAGCAACACATGGTGGAGGAAGTTCAAATGGGTCGGGCACCATGGAGGCGACAGCGGGAGCCGGCGGGGCGCACACAGGCACTCACCTCTGGGGATGTACGCCCCCTCGTCATGTAGACCCAGGATGCGCCATTGTGCAGAGCCGACAAGGAGTTTCAGCAGTCCATGTGATCTCGTACAGGCGCCCGGGAAGCAGCCCCAGATCAGACACCATCACCAGAGGGACATCAGCATGACCAGTATCTTGTGGGTCAGCCTCTGGAGAAATGGCATCCCCCTTTCCGTGGAGGTCGACCAGTGGGAAAAGATTCAGTGCAGCAAATCAGCAGTTTGCGGTGTAACGTCAGGAAGATCTCCCGACACCTGGGAGTCTGACAGCCCATATAGATACTCATCATCACTCGGCTGACGTTCGGGGCTGGCTCCCAGGGCAGGGTCTCCTGGAAGCGATCCGCTGATTTCCGCAACCATGCGGAGAGCCTCCTGCTGCTCAGTCTGTTGATGCTCAGGGGTAGGACCCACTTCAGTATCTGTGTGTGTCGAGGCCGTCACCGATGGTCTCCTGCGTCGGCGTCGTCGGGGACCTCTGTCGCGACGTATCCTCGGGGGCATCCCGCCAGGTTCGGTATCAACACCCGAGTCAAGCCAAGTCTCAACCTCCTCAGGGGTATTGAAAAAGTGCGTCCTGTCCTGAGCCACGACTTGTAGGCGTGCAGGGAACAGTAAGGAATATTTTAGAGCCAGGCGGCGGAGGCGCTGTTTCACTCCCAGGAATGAGTGTCGTTGTCGCTGTACCTGTATCGTGTAATCTGGGAAGAACATGATTTTCGCGTTCTCAACTCTGACTTCGGTGAGCTTCCTTACTTCACGGAGGATAGCGTCGCGGTCACGATAGTTCAGTACACGGATCAGTATCGGCCTCGGGTTGGACCCTTCAGGGGGAGGCCGGGACGGTACGCGATGAGCACGTTCCACAACAAAGTGCTGTGAGAGGGTACCGTCCGGGAGAATGGTCTCAGCCACCGTTCCACGTGTTCGGGTGCCGCTCTAGGTTCCCAACGCTCCGGAAGACCCACTATGCGAATATTGTTTCTTCGGGCCCGTCCTTCCGCGTCCTCCGCACGGTCCTCCAAGAATTCCACCCTATTGAGAAGGTCGCGGACATGCGTATCCTTAGGCGTCAGGTCTGTCATCGCGGATTCCAGGGCAGTTGTGCGCTCAGTAAGCTTCTTATGGTCAGCGCGGAGGTGGGTCAGGTCTATGGCCACACTGTCAATTTTGGTTTCCAGCGAGGTGCGGGTCAGCTGCAGCGACTCCCAAGCGCTCCATTGCCGCCAGCATGGTGTCCAGCTTGGAGGCCGTGTGATCGTGTTCAGTTGGCTTCATCGTCTTGCCTCGCACCTGTACGCCACTGGCCACGGCTCTCGTCTTGGGTCCAGTAGACATGGAAGGTGTCGCTCCGTGGAACTAAACAACCGGAATAAGAGCGTGTGTAGAAACGTCCGGGTTCAGCACTCAGTAGGAGGGAACGGCGTACAGTCTCAAGGAGAAGGAATCACCAGCGACCGCGCCGCCAACAGGGCCACAGGAGTAGTAGTGTCTACTGGCGCAAGTACCAGATGAATGCGCCACTATCTTTGTGCGTGGAGGGCCGAAGAGGCGCCGATGGGAGGAGGGGGCTCCACCTCTCAAGTGCCCATCCGTCTGTCCACGAGGGCGGCAGCAGTCAGGAACAAGGTCGTGAGCACTCGCAAGCCTCTCCGCGTCGCCGGGTGGGCACCAGTCCCCTCGTGTGTCTCAGCTGCTCACCCCCGCTCCGTGCATCAGTAGCTCGGCGGGAAGCACAGCGTGAGTGGGCGTGTAGCAGTAGAGTTCCAAGGTGCGGCCTCAGTACCCCAATCCAGAGCAGGGGGGGGGTGAAGGGCACCGCATGCAGAGCAGGGCCACAGCAACGCTCAGGGCCAGCGTGGAGCGAGGCAGCAATCAGGACCCCCGCAATAGTTTCTTAATGGCGTCCACCACCGCGCCAGCGTTCAGGGGGAAGCCGCTCTCTAGCTGCAGCCGGGGGGGAGGGGGGGAGCCGCCAGACGCAACTCACCACACTCACCGTCGTCTCTGTCAAGCGCCGGGGGGCGACGAGGCGTAGCTGGACGGTGAATGCAGCGTCAAACAGGAGCACCGTCAAGGCGCCACAGCCCTCCGCCGATGCCTCTCAGCGCGGAAGCGGTAGGGTGACCGAGCTCGTGTCCCAGGTCCCAGTGGCCGCAGGCGCCGGGCAGGAATGTTCGCAGCCACGGGCCCTGCGCAGAGTTACCAGGTAGTAGGGTGTAGGGAAGATCATGCGCGGTCTCTGGCAAACAGGGGAGGTCCACCGCCACGTCCTCCGCGGCAGTCCAGTGGTGAAAGTAGTCCCGGCGGCAGTGGGCCTCGCGACTCCAGCACCCCCCCCACTGCAGTACAACGGGCAGGGGCGAACCCGTCTTGCCGCCGGAGGTCCTCCGCTCACCCACTCCTCCGAGTTCTATGGATAGCGCCGTTGAGCGTCGCCGTCTCCCTGCGCGAGTCCCAAGCAGTCAGGCGGATCCCCGACCTCGAGTGATGCACCACACCGAGCGGGGTCGCTCGCAGGGAGGGCGGGTAGCAGCCACCTCCGCCGGAGCAGTTCCTCGGGAGCCAGCAATCACAAACTTTGTCAGGGGATTGAAGGATGTTCAATACTAACTCGCTGCCAGTTATCGGGCAAAGCGGAAAGCATTCACGGAGAAATGGCCTGTGGTAGGGGAGCCTCTCACGGAGCTCTACCCAGGCACGTCTTCCACCATTGCGCGCTCCTCCAAGTCCTCTCATTCATGTAAGTCGAGGCACTCTAAAAAGAAGTCGAAGAAGCGACATCGCTCTTCTGACTCCCCTCGCCGGTCACGTGACTCGGCTGAGGGTTCTGGTTGCACCACCCACGCAGCTCCGTCGGACCCGCAGGCGTTGCGTCCGGTCCCATACCCTCCGGTCCCTGGACTGCATGCGATGCTGGAGGAGATACTTGATTTCCTCCTGGCCATGAGGACTCGCTTCCCTCCGTCGAAGCCTGTCGGCGCTCCTTCGGGCCCCGCAGACCCGACGAAGGGCCTTAGCGAGCCGGCGGCTTCGGCCCCGGTGCAGTCGTCACCTTCGGTCCTGACGTCGCAGGCCCCCGGGGGATCCAGGCCTGGATCCCGGTCGACGCCAGTTGACCTAACGACTACTCCGCTGGCGCCGACCCCGATGGTGTCACTCACGGCGCAGTCCTCGGACGATGCCGTCCCCAGTTTCAGTCCGGCGTCGTACCGGCACCACTAGGTGCAGTCTCCTGCGTCCATGGGTGAGCAATTTATCTATGACCCGACTCTGTCATTCCTGCCTGTTTATCAGGACACAGATGAAGGGGAGGACTGGGAGGGGTCTGTGGACCCTCTGGCACAGCAGTGCCAGTTGTCAGGACTAGGCAGACGAGCTAGGGGGTGCCAGTGGCCTTGACACTTTTCCTGACACTGGCTTCATTTCTCCTCCCTCTGTGGCTACAGAGGAGGGTGCTACCTATGATGTTGTGTTGCGCAGGGCAGCCAAGGCCTTCTCTTGAGCTCCCTGCTGCAGCCGTGAGGAATAATCTCCTCACCGAGGTGCTTCGGCCGCCAGGAAGCTCTTCGGAGCCTCTGCTGCCATTCAATGAGGCCCTCACAGACGTTCTGATG
Organism: Lissotriton helveticus; assembly: GCF_964261635.1. NCBI lineage: Eukaryota > Metazoa > Chordata > Amphibia > Caudata > Salamandridae > Lissotriton > Lissotriton helveticus. Next base: position 183,698,659 of record NC_136060.1, read on the forward strand.
GGCACCTGTTCCAAGCCCTCCACAGTGCCCCCTGTGGATCGGAACCTGGCCCGACGCCACCGCCCGGCTCCGGGCGACCCTTGCTTTCTGTCCGTACACCCCACCCCCGAGAGCCTGGTGATCCAGGCCTCTACGTCCCAGACCGCATTCGCGACTGCCCCTCCAGATCGGGAATCCAAAAGGTTTGACCAGTTTGGAAAGAAACTGTTCTCCTCACTTAGAGTGGGGTCCATCAGATGTGGACTTGATACCACGGACTTGCTGGGCAGAGAGATTTCCACGACTGTGGCGATCCGTCGCCACGCCTGGCTGAGGTCCGCCAATTTTTCGGGGGTTGTCCAGTCCACGCTCATGGACATGCCATTCGATGGCCGTCGCCTTTTTGGCGACAAAGCAGATAGTGCGTTTGAGCATTTCAAGGACTCCAGGGCTACGGCCAAGTCCTGGGGCCTGTCGGATCAGCGCCAGCAAACTACTGCTTTTCGCCCCTTTCAAGGCCAAGAAAGGGGCGCCCCCACATGTTCGTCCAGCCACAGGCCGCAGAACCAACCTCAACGCGGTCGTGGACGTGGTAACCGTCGTGGTGGTGCAGGGGAACAGAGGCCCGGTCAGTCCGCATCCACTCCCGCAGCATCGGCCTCAAAGCCTTCCTAGTCCGAGCTTTCAGGCCCATTCAACGCCAGTGGGGGCAGGGTTCGCCATTACCTCCTCCACTGGGGTACCATCACTTCAGACAGGTGGATGCTGCAAATCGTCCGAAGGGGCTACTCCCTCTCCTTCGAGGCGACCCCTCCAGCCATGCCACTGCAGTACCACCGCATGTCGTGGGATCACTTGCAGCTTCTGCAGGACGAAGTTACGGCCCTCTTGGGCAAGGGGGCCATCGAGCGCATTCCTGTGCCAGAAGTGGGAATTGGTTGCTACTCCCACTACTTTCTGGTTCCCAAGATGGGCAAAGGGGGCCTGCGCCCCATCTTGGACATCCGGGGCATCAACGGCTTCTTCCGCAAGGAGAAGTTAAAGATGCTGACTATAGCTCAGGTCCTGGCTGCCCTAGACCCTGGAGACTGGATAGTAGCGTTGGATTAGCAGGACGCTTATTTCCATATCCCCGTCCTGCCGGCCCACCGGCGCTACCTGCAGTTCACGGTAGGCCACGAGGACTCAGTTTACCGTGCTCCCCTTCGGCCTCACCAGTGCCCCTCGGGTGTGCACGAAAGTGATGGCGGTGGTCGCAGCTCATCTGCGCCGATCAGTGTTCCAATCTTCCCCTATCTCGACGACTGGTTGTTGAAGGCAAGTTTGCCCCAGATAGTAGTCTCCCAGCGCCAGACTAAGGCAGATATCCTGCATTCGCTGGGGTTCTCCATCAACGTGCCGAAGTCGAACCTGTGCTTCTCTCAGAAGCTCCTTTTCATCGGAGCTGTTCTGGACTTGGTGCGGTTTCGGGTTTATCCTCCCGAGCAGCAGGTTCGGGATATTCAGGCTCAGATTCTGATCTTTCAGCCTTTATCCCGAGTGTCGTTCAGTCTGACGCTGCGGCTCCTGGGGCTGATGGCCTCCTGCATCCTGCTGGTATATCATGCCAGGTGGCTGATGCGGGCTCTGCAGTGGGACCTAAAGTTCCAGTGGGCACAGCAATAGGGCAACCTGTCCGACCACGTCCTGATCTCGGAGGGCACTGCAAGACAGTTGCAGTGGCGTCTTTCGGACAGCGATTGGGTCAGTGGCAGATCCCTCGCCCTTCCCCAACCGGAGCACACAGTGGTGACGGATGCATCCCTCCTGGGATGGGGAGGCCACATGGGAGGGGCGGAGATAAAAGGCCTCTGGTCTCCGGCGGAGTCCCGGCTCCATATCAACGTTCTGGAGCTGCGGGCGATCCGACTTGCACTGAAGGCATTCCTGCCCTCTGTCCGGGGAAGTGTAGTGCAGGTGTTCACGGACAACACCACCGCCATGTGGTACTGCAACAAACTGGGTGGGGTCGTGGACTCTATGCCAGGAGGCTCTGCGTTTCTGGCAATGGCTGGAACATCAGGGCGTGACCCTGGTGGTTCAACACCTGGCAGGTTCACCTGGCAGGCAACAAACTGGGCGGGTGGGGTCATGGACCCTTTGTCAGGAGGCTCTGTGCCTCTGGACATGGCTGGAACACCAGGGCGTCACCCTAGTGGTTCAACACCTGGCAGGTTCCCTAAACGCCAGGGCGGACGAACTCAGCTGCCGGTGCATGATGGATTACGAATGGCGTCTGAACTCGGACATGGCGCAAGCTCTCTTTCTACAGTGGGGAGAGCCTTGGTTAGATCTATTCGCCGCCAAAGAGAACGCGCAATGTCATCAGTTCTGCGCGTTGGAATTTCCAAGGCGGCACTCGCTCGGGGATGCTTTTCGTCGCAAGTAGAGCTGCGGTCTGTTGTACGCCTTTCCGCCTATACCACTTCTGCCCAGAGTGCTGAAGAAGATCCGACGTGACCGGTCCCAAGTCATCCTTGTGGCTCCGGACTGGGCGCGAAGATACTGGTATCCTGAGCTACTCAGCATGTCAGTCGATCCCCCGATTCGTCTGCCTCTTCAGGAGGACCTTCTGTCGCAGCAGCAGGGGACTGTCCTCCAGCCGAACCTGTCCAGTCTCCATGTACATGCATGGAGATTGAGCGGCGACAGTTGAGGCCATTTCACTTGCCTCCTAAAGTCTGTGATGTGATTCTGGCAGCCAGGCGTCCCTCCACTAAAACGGTTTACGCCTGCAGGTGGAACAAATTTGTGGCATGGTGCACAGCAGAGGCTGTGGATCCACTTTCTGTCCCTCTTTCAGAGGTTCTCCTCTTCCTTCTTTCTCTTGCCCAGCAGGGCTCTGCTCTGGGCACTATCAAAGGCTATCCCTCGGCCATTTCAGCCTTCTTAAGGCTTCCTGATCAGCCTTCTCTTTTCAAGTCCCCTGTTGTAAATAGGTTCTTGAAAGGCATCATACACATGTTCCCTCCTGTTCCTTTCGTGATGCCTCAGTGAGATTTGAACTTGGTACATACTTATCTGATGTGCGCTCCCTTTGAGCCACTTCCTAATTGTCCTCTTCGTCTTCTGACGCTTAAAACTGCTTTCCTGGTTGCCATCTCCTCTGCCAGAAGAGTGAGTGAGCTCCAGGCTCTGTCTTCTAAGCCTCCTTTCCTCTCGGTCCATCCGGACAAAGTTGTTCTGAGGACTAGTCCTTCTTTCCTGCCCAAGGTGGTTACGGCCTTTCACATCGGGCAGTCCATCACCTTGCCCACCTTCTTTCCGCCGCCGCATCCCTCGAAAGAGGAAGAGAGGCTCCACCGTCTGGACCCAAAACGTGCGCTCTCATACTATCTGGATCTCACACGCCAGTTCCGGGTGGATGACCAACTCTGTTAGTTACGTGGGCGCTAAGAAGGGACGGGCGGTGCACAAACGGACTATTTCTCAATGGGTAGTTTTGTGCATCAAGGCTTGTTGTTCACTGGCTAAAAAGGAGCCTCCTGTGGGGCTGCGTGCCCATTCCACTCTGGCCACGGCGGCTACTACAGCCCTGGGTCAGGGAGTCCCCTTGCAGGATATCTTTCAGGCAGCTACGTGGGCCTCGCTGCACATGTTCGCAAGACACCACTGCCTGGACAGCCAAGTCCGGAGAGGTGGCTTTTTTGGCTGTTTCGTTCTCCAGGACTTTCTGGTTTGATTATTGGTTTGCAGACCCACCACCGGGGTTGGTATTGCTGGGGTATCTATTCTAAGGTAAGGAATCTAATACTAACCTGTTTCTTTCAGATGCACAAGTTACTTACCTTCGGTAATGATATATCTGAAACAGTAGTTAGTATTAGATTCCTTACCGCCCCACCCATCCTCTGCGTTCTGCAAACCGATATCTAGGGTTAAGGTCATCCCTTTTCAGGGCCCTAGTTTTATGGCACCAGTGTTGGTTTTTATCATGGCTCTTCGTTTCTGGCGCGGAAAAGCTGTGTATAAGAACTGACGTCAGCGGCACCAGCGACGCGGACGACGGGCATGGAGCCGCAGACGACGCCTACCCACGCGCAGGGTACTGCTACTCAAAAGTTTCCGGATCCAGACTGACGCCTGAGGATATTCTAAGGTAAGGAATCTAATACTAACTACTGTTTCTTACAGATATATCGTTACCGAAGGTAAGTAACTTGTGCTGCTGCTGGTTCTTTGGACATTGACCTATAAGTACTGTTTTATCTGTAAAAATCTATAACTTCCTAAGTACTTCCCTAATTCCTATGATCTTGGTGTCTAAAATTATCTAAAAATCTGTGATTCTTTTAAATTGGTCTTGAGTTTCTTCTCGTGTGTGTCCTTTATTGACTCTGTGTGTACAACAAATGCTTAACACTACCATCTGATAAGCCTAAATGTAAGCCCTGTGAGGAAATATGGGTTTGTAATTGGTGTACCTCATTTTGGTGCATTACATAAAAAGGCCATCTTCCTGCACATGGTAGTTGTAGGAGAGTGGGGTCTGCAATCCTATGGTCACCACAGATTTTTGCTTTTTGCTTCACTGGTTTACGACTTTCCCTGGCAGGTGGCCTGCTAATCAGACCCACAGCCTAGCTGTTCTCTCTCTAAATTGACAACCATGTACCTTAGGTGCATTTACCCATTGGTACTGGGCCACCTTATCAGTCCCTGTACAGTATACCTTAGGTATCCAGGGCATAGGTGTACCCAGGGCCTACCAGGGGCTGAAGCATGTATTATGCCACCCCTGGCTGGCCATCTAAACAGACACAACTGGCTGCACGACAGCTGGGGCAAGGTGGTGTAATCACCCTTTGCTATATATATAGTATACTTATATCTAACCCTAAAATGGACACATATATTCCTATCAGTCACTCCTATGGAAGGCCTTATCAATCCTGAAGGCAGAGTGCTTGGAATTATGTGAGATGGTGTCATGTGCTTAACCCTCTGACCTCATAAAGAGAGTTCAGAGGTGTTTGTTATTAATAAATATACTGTTTATTTTCATAACAACCTGTGTGGTGTCCTTTCATCTGGTATTCAAGGGGTTATATTGTGGTAAAACAGCTGGCTTCACATACCAAAAGAGTTTAGCCTAAGACTGCTTATTCCATGCTACCATTAGGATAGCTGGTCTATAAGGTTGACTTACAACCAATCACCATAAAGGTTGTTTGGACTGATACAAGGTGATAACTAGAACTAGTGAGCATCATATATCAGGCCAACTTCTCACAGTAGTTATTAAAATCAGTCCAAACTTCCTACCTAAAAGTCTCATCCTTTCATCTTAACCACACTAATGAACTACCTGTATTCTTCCCACACCCTGATGCTGTGGTGGAAAGGGGGCTGCACACCCTAGATGATAAGAGGGCAGTTTTGCAGTATATTGACAAGATGAAATCCTTCCGCAAAGCTAACTGGCTCTTTGTAGCTTTTCAAAACCCCACAAAATTCACTTTGTTTCTAAGGCAGGCATTGCAAGGTGGATTGTCAAATGCTTCCAACCTGCTACATCAATGGCAAATTTGTACTTATTGCATCTTGCCAAGTACATTGTGCACATAAGAAAGTAACCACTATGGATGTTCATGGTAACATGCCATAGCAGATATCTGCGAGGCATCTATATGTTTTATTACACTCTGCTCTCCAAGCTCTTTTCCTTGAACTTTTCACTCTGAATTCATCATCACTTTCATCAGTTTCACTGTCTCAGATTTCAATTCTAGATTCAGGTACTTCTTTACTCGGCAGCTTCACTCTGTTAGGAACATCATCCTCATAGCTGGTACTTGGTAATTCGTCTTCTTCTTCAATTACTTCCAACTTCCCAGTTTCAGAATTTTCGTTCCTTCTTCCAGAGCTTCCAATCTGCTTTTCAATACCGTCCTGATCTTGATTCACTTCTTGTTCAGACTCTTTTTCTGCTTCTTTTTCTAGCACATCTTCATCATTTTCAGAGTCTTGTATCACAATCTCTTCAACTTCATCATTCAATACCTCATTCGCATTTGAATTTTCCAGATGTCGACTTTCCTGTCGATCTTCAGAATCTGGATTTCTTTCAGGTTCTTCTTCAGAGTCTGAATCAGCTGTTGTCACCTTCGTCGGGGTTTTCAGGTGGTGGCACTCAAATGATGTGACTAGCATGAATCCATCTCTTCAAACCTTTACACTTTACTGCATTTGTTGTGACAAGTATTACCCGTCTTGCCTTTTGCCACCTGGGTACTAGACAATTTCTTCTTCGGTGTACCTTTGTCCTTACCCAATCTCCGGGTAACAAATCATGAGCTTGTTCCTTTTCCTTTGTAATCACATCAGTTCCCACCTGATGGAACACAGAAGTCACCACGTCAGATAGTTTCTTGCAATATTCCAATATGACGCTGTAATTAATGCTCAATAGTTTGTCAACTGGAACAAATGCTTTTCTCATGGCTCAAACCTGTTTTTCTATCTGGGGATACTTCTCAGAGACATCAAAACAAGTGGAAGTGCATCTGTCCACTTCATTCCTGTAGCTAGACACATTTTAGCTAACCTATTCTTGATTGTACCATGCACTTGTTCAACAACACCTGATGCTTCTGGTCTGTAGGCACAGTGCAGCTTTTGTTTTATACCCAATGCTTCACAAATCATTTTAATAGTCTGTTTTCAAAATGTGTGCCACGATCAGTCCCAACAGTCACTGGAAAACCATACCTAAGTATGATCTCCCTTAAAAGCAATTTTGCAAAAGTAACTGAATCATTGTGACGTGTCGGGAATGCTTCTACCCATCTTGAAAACAAACAGATTATCACCAATGCATATCTTAACCTGTTGTGGGGTGGCATGTCAATGAAATCCCTTTGCAATCTGGTAAAAGGACCACCCTCCCGTCCTATGGTTCCCATGCTCACAACTGTTTTTCTGTTTGGATTGATCTTTTGACAGATCAAGCATCTCTGACAAAAAGATTCTGCAATTATTCTGAATTTTGGATTGAACCATGTTTGCCTAAACAACCTGATCATTGAATCTCTACCTAAATGTCCTGGACCATGATACATTCGAGCCATATCAGCAATCATGCAGTCTGGCATTACTGGTCTGTTATCTTTGTAAACCCAAATCTCATCTTCTTCTCGCTGTCTACAACCTGCTTTTAACCATGTGTCTTTTTCCTCATCGTCTGCCTCATCTTGTAAATCTTTTACTCCTTGCCATGTCTCAACTACAGATGTTAGCATAAGTGAGTTCTTTTTCCCGATTGATGGACATATTATTCTTTGCACAGAAGCTAGCGATTTCATCTGCATAAGCATTTCCCTTAGTCACATAGTCCTCACCCTTTTTGTGCGCTGTACATTTCACGTCAGCGATTTTCTCTGGCAATTTAATACCATCGATCAATCTCTTGATCAATTTTGCATTCCTAATTGGAGTTCCTGCAGAAGTTAGATAACCTCTTTGAGACCAGAGCTGGCCATAATCATGGACAACACCATATCCATACTGACTATCAGTCACTATGGTAATTTTTAATTCTTTTGCTCTTTCACAAGCACGAATCAAAGCAATTAATTCTGCTACTTGAGCTGAACGAATTCCTTTGAGACAAGAAGCTTCAACTACATCTGCAACTGTGCAGACAGAATATGCTGCACTCAGAACACCTTCATCTGTTCTTAAGCATGAACCAACAACAAAATAAACAAAATCTGATTCAGCTAATGGGACGTCTTTAATGTCCTGCCTAGGTTTGGTGCAATATTCTAAAACATCCAAGCATTCATGATCAATGTCATTCTCATTTCTTATTTCAGTTACAGTACCATCAGGCAACAATGTAGAAGGATTTAAATTCACACACCTCGCAATCGAAACGTTATCTGATCCCAGAATAACTTTTTCATATTTGGTTAGCCTGTTACTTGTCAAATGCTGTGTTTTGCTTCTAGTAAGGAGAATTTCAACTGAATGGGGTACATATACTTTTACAGGAAATCCCATTATTATTCCTTCACTTTGCTCCAGACTTACACTTGTTGCAGCTACTGCCTTTAAGCAGCCTGGTAATGCTTTTGCAACAGGATCAAGAACTGCTGAGAAATAGGCTATTGGCTTTCTCAGTTTGCCATGTCTTTGAATCAAAACTGACAATGCACATCCTTCCCTTTGACTGCAATACAGCTCAAATTCCTTTTCGTAGTCTGGCATTCCCAATGCTGGAGCTTCACACAAACTTCTTTTTAGTTTTTCAAAAGCTTCTAATTCAGTTTCTGTTAGGGTAATTGGGTCTTTTATGTCTGCTTTTGTCAATCTCTGCAAAGGTTTTGCAATTACTGAAAATCCACTAATCCATTGGCGACAATAGCCAACCATTCCTAGAAACATTCTGACCTGTCTCTGTGTTTTTGGAGGTTGCATTCCCTGAATCATTGTGACCAAGATATTTTACTTCTTGTTTACAAAACTGTAATTTTGCAGGAGACACTTTATGTCCCTCATCTGCCAGATGATTCAAAAGAGTAATAGTATCTGTCACAGTTATCTCGTGTTTTTGCAGCCACAAGGAGGTCATCTATGTATTGCACTAATGTTGATTTTCCAGGCAAATCTAGATTTTCCAAGGATTTCTTTAGCAACTGATTAAAAATAGATGGACTCTCTGTATACCCTTGAGGGATACGACACCATGCTAATATACGCTCTTGGAACCTGAACGCAAAAATTTGCTGGCTATCTGGATGCAATGGAACAGTAAAGAATGCGTTACAAAGGTCTATAACTGTATACCATTCTGCATCATGCGGAATCTGATAAAGAATTACTGCTGGGTTTGGTACGACTAGGCAACATGGAACAACTATTTGATTAACCTTTCTCAGGTCTTGAACAATCCTGAAAGTTCCGTTTGGCTTTTTAATCCCCATAATCGGTGAATTACATGGACTGCTTTCAATTTCTTTTAAAACACCTTGTTTTATGAATTTATCAATTACAGGTATGACACCTTCAATAACTTCTGCTTTCATTTTATACTGAGGAATGTTTGGAAAATCTACTCCTTGCTTTACTGTTATATTCACTGGGTCAACATTTTTCATCAAACCCATATCATTTGCTGTCAAATCCAAAATTTTAGCATTGACTGTCTTTTTTAGTTCTTCAGGTAAATTTTCTTTATCAAAAGCAGGAAATAATGTACTTTCCTCTGCTTCAACCATTAACATTGTTAACTTGTAAAGCCCATCTTCCTCTTGAGTTTGGAGCTCAATACCATCCGGTGAGCAATATATATTGCAATTCATCTTAGAGTATGACCCTTCCTAACAAGTTTACAGGACTGCTGTTACAAACTACAAATCTGTGTTTGTCTTTAAATTGGCCAATTTCAACTTCGACAGGTTCTGTTAAATCTGTTTTAATTTGTTGATTAGCTACGCCAACTACTTGGATGATGTCACCAGAGAGAGGCAGGTTTCTATTTCCACTGATCGAACAGTAGAACGGGTAGCACCTGTGTCCACTAGAAAAGTGATTTCTACATCATTCACTTTACCATTTACAAATGGACCAGATTGGTCTACCTCAAGAGTGGCTCCAAGCACACACTCTTCCTCCTCTCTCCGACACCGTTATAAGTAATCCTCAGAATCACTCTCTCCATTTTCTTTCATCCAATAATGTTGAGAAACATTTGGCACATTCACTCTTTGTGGTCTGTTTACCTGTTCACCTCCGCAGAATCCCGTTTCTGTACTGTATCTCTGCACATTCACACAGTTTGGAAGTGGAGGTTGTGGAATTTGACTTTGCTGATTCACTACCTGTCGCTGTAGCTGTTGCTGCAGATTTATCTCATTCTGCATCTGTGGATTTAATGATGCATTTTTTTAATTTCTGGGCGGATTTTTACATTCGCGCTTCCAGTGTCCAATTTCGCCGCAATTAAAACATGGGAGTTTTTGCTTTCACTCTTCAATATTACCCATCAATTTTGGCTTATTAAAATTACCTTTAAATTTACCATGATTCTGATTAACATTTTTATTTTCCAAAGTTGATATTTGTTGTTCAGCCACTTTTACCTTTGCCCACATAGCCTTTTATTTAAGCTTCTTTTGTTTTGCATCTATTTCATCACTGCAGTATTTTGCTTTTCTCAGAATCTCATCAACTGAAAGTGATTGCCAACCAACAATTCCATTTCTAATCATTTCACCAATTTCAGGTCTTAAGCCATAAACAAATCTGTATATGAAGTGGCTCATATCCTTTTCACTTAATTTTTCATAGCCACTGTATTGTTTAAATACCAACAGTAACCTTTCATAGAATGAATGTACTGATTCTTTTGGCTCTTGATTTGTTCTGTCTATTTTAACCCAATCTACTTCTTTTGCGGGAATCTTGTTTTTTAACCACACAATTACTTTATCATACAGATCCATAACATCTGGTGATGGAGCACCTGTTATTTTATCTCGAGCAGGTTCTTCTTTGGGCCAACTTATAGAAATTTTACATTCTGTCCAAAGATCCGATGGGACAACCATGTCAAAGAATCCATCAAGATCAATCCACAGAACTTTTGAAACCTTAATAAATCTATCCACCTGTCGATACCATTCGACAGGCTTTTCTCTCAGCCGAGGGAAATCATTTGTGAACAATAAGATGTCCTGTCTTGTCCAAGGAATATGCACATACCCACCTCCTGCTATTTCTCTCATCGGAAACGGATTTGCTACTTCTCCTCTTTCTTCTTCCTCTCTCTTCTTTGTCCATTTTACTCTCCATTTACTTAATTCACCTAATCTTTTTAGGAACACAATTAATTCTTTTATGTGAATTATTCTTCCTATGGTATTCAGGTTTTCAATGTCTTTTTCAGTAAAATCTACTCTGTAATTCTTTCCCAAATGTTTGTCTAGTCTAATCAATTTCTAATTCAGTAGCTAACTCCTCTAATTGATCATACTTCATTTTTGTTTTCCATTGTATGCTTTTACAAATAAACAATAATTCATCATTCTGATATAGCTTTAAATTGTCAGGTCCAATTGTACCAATAATCAATTCCTCCAAATCTGCTTTCAGTTTTGCAACATCAAGTAATTTAAATTCTGGAGTTTTTGGGGTTTGCGGGGTATGCGTTAAATCTATTTTATTTATGCTCTTTTCTGGAGTATCTGCATCAGATTCTGCACCAGTTGGTGTTCTACATGACGGACTTTGATTAAAAGTTAAATCGGGCATCATTGTTTTCTCTCGGTGGATTTCAGATAAATCTGAGTAAAATTTTTCAGCCACTTTCTGGATTTCTGCATTTAATGAAACAGTTAAAGCTGAATGTCTAACTTCCCTTTGACTTTGATCAAATACTGGAAGAACAGGTCCAATCGTTACTGGTACTGTTACTGCTTCCATGCTTTTAGTTAACTGTTGTATTAATTCATCTTTCGATCGAAAATATTCTGAGGTATTTGGTGTTTCCTCACATCGGTCTGTTCTCATTACATTTCTTGGGGTTTCATTTCTCTGAACTGGAGTTTCAGCATAATTTCTATTTTCTCCAGATACACTAGAATTAGTTCTTGTTTCTACTCTTTCAGGAGTTTTTGCAATATTCTGATTTAATCTGGGTGGTGTCATCAATAATTTCTCTAGGAGGTGCACTTGGAGAAGTTCCTGGAGGAACTCTCGGGGAAGACCATGAACAAAGTGGTTGAAAATGGTAAGGTGGCGGTTTTGGTTTTGTAATGTAAATCTCTTCTAAAACCGCATCTTCTGAATCCTTTTCTACATTATTATTATTTTTCTTTTGGGCATTCTTTTGACCTGGCTCTACTGTAACCATCATTCTTACTGGGTGCAAACCATTGCACATGTCTGCACGTCTCCATCGACGCATTCTATCCTCATGAGTTTCCCTGTTAATGTCTAATTTTGGACCTCTTGTTACACCTCTGTTTTCTCGTTCTAATTCAAACATCTCATCCTCCCATTCAGCTAAAGCCTCAAATTGAGTAGGTCTAGGCTTTGGTACAAGACTCATCATTTTTTCTCTTAAGTTTTTCAAAACCTTAATGTTAAATGACCCATCTTCCGGCCATGCTAATACACCATCATCCTTGGTATATTCCATCCAATTTTCAATCCAAAGACAAGTATGATAACCATATTCACCTGACATATAAGCTGCGGGTGTTTTGTACTATGAAGTAATCTTCCACCTCTCGTTTCAATTTTCTTGTCGGATTTAAATATATTTTTCAATTTCTGAAACCATGAAAGCTTCTTTTCCTCTTTCATGTAGTAATAACTCATGTTTATAAACAAATCCGCTTACTTCTGAATGAGCGTAACTATTTCCTCGTTGTTCCGCAAAACCAACCAATCCGTGCGCGAAGCTCACCAACAAACCAATCAGGTTAAGCTACGTCACCACCTTGCTCAACCAATAGAATTGCCGCTTACCAGGATAAGCCAATCAGCTGCAAGCCTGCCTAGTCACATGAGCCAATCAGTGCGCGAATACTGTGACGTATGCTAGCCAATCACAACGCGGACCCTGTGACGTACACTGCCGCTGCGGCTTCGGACAGAGAAACTCTGCTCTGAAAACTCACCCCTCCTTTACAAAATATTTTCACAGCGCCATTTTTACAAATCTTTTCAATGGAATTCAGTTAGTAACTACAGAAAAAAAAACCATTTGTCTGTTTCGCTAAAATAAAGTGATAGCTTTTAGTCATTCAAGTATTCTTTTGCGGGGAATAGACGACGCTATTCTCACAGACTATTCAGATTCGTTGATAAAGTAAGGCTACTCTACCCTTCTAACAGGTAATAATGAACTCGTTTCCCTCTGAATGCACATAACGTGACAATTCAAAGTGTGACTCGATCGGCTATTTCAAATTATTTACACACATTCAAACGGAAAGTATCCCTTACCATACTTACTTGAATCTTGGTAGGACTTCAACCAACCATAGAAATCCTCACTCGCTAATAAGAATAGACGACGCTACCTTACCCTTCACTCAAGCTTGGATAAATTCCACTACTCTTTTCGCAGTGAGTTTTAAAACAGACAGATGTCCCTATACTCGAAAGCTACGATTTCATAGACAACCCTCACTATACATTCTACCTAACACACCTAAAATCCCTAAACTTGTGCTGTACGTCCACAACACTAGTGATATATGACAATACCACTAATTTGGAACAGAACAAATGCACTGTGCAACTTCACTTGTCACACTACTCATATGCCGGCACAACTAGGAATTTTCACACTGCTGGAAAAAACCTTTTCGACAACATATAACTACTTGACAACCTTAACATGTTTTAGTCATCAATCCTATGTAACTACCATGTAGCATGTCCCTTACCATAGTAACCGTAACTCTGCTACCAAGTAATTGATCCAGCGCCCCTAATGAAAAACTGTCTCACCAACGCTACCAATCTCCACAATAATCACAATTAATTAAAAATCACTTACCAAGGCCCATAAACCAACGAGACAATTTTCTGAGCGACTGAATCATGTGACCCAATTAATCTGATCTATTCATTAATCTATTTACACAATTATATACAACTGCAGTATAACGTTTCATACCATGGTTTTTAAACATTTATCATTAAATTAAGTCACTAAGGCAAATGGATCAACTGATGGTAACTAGACATGAATAAACAAGACCAGCTTGTCGTTTCAAAATCTAATTTTATTTACTTTATTATTCAAAGAAAGAGCATTTTCAAAAGAATCTTTATTTTATTAGCAAGAAAGCAGCATTTAATTGAGGAAAGGACTTATTAGACTGACATTTAATAGCAAATCATTCAGCATGAATATAAGTAAATAAGTTTTCATTCCCTAATTTCTATTTCCCTGACTAAATCTCGCTCCACCTAAAAGAAAAGTCATTTAAAGACTGCTGTCCTTACGTGCGCCAAAATGTCCAACAGCACGTCACGCCCCTTCATAAATCGGAAAGCGAGAAGCGCCCTCCTGCCCATGGGGCTAGGTTTTTATACCTTTCTAACTAGCTAATCTCCACTAAAAAGTATACTTTCTTTTGCCATCCAGAGTTCTTATTGGCTGACAGATGGCAGTCCATGTCAGCTCATCACGTTTCCATCCCAAAATCGAGCCTTATCTTTGACTCCATTGTCCGATTTAATACATGACTTTTGGCTTCCTCAGAAATGCAACATTCTACGAGTAACAGTCCGTTACTTCCTTAGCTTGGCAGATTTGCCGCATCCTGTCCTTGAATCCGTCACTCTCAGAGCATGTCTTGCACAGTATTTTATTTATTTCACTGATGAACGTCAATGTGGTGAAACTTTCCACTTCTTTGTGCTCGGCTCTTCACAACAGGATTCCAAACACCCACTTTCACAAGCCTTAGGCCTCTCTCTTGCAAACTAATATTCAAACAAACACAAAACATTAATTAATTAGAGAATTGAGACCCATTCTGTTACCCACCCCCTTTGCTAAATATTAACTCATTAATTTGTTACCTAGCTGCACACACAAAGCAGCATTTTATAATTACTTTCTTCTTTTAGGCCACAGCATCCTCCACGAGCTTATGCCACAGAAAAGACATTACATAAGCACAAAAATAAGCACATGCCATTAGTTATTCAGCCGCATTTAATACTGACAAAGACAATAGACAAGGTTAGTTTATTATTTTTCACGAACTTAGAGTTTGCAACATAGAGCACATAAATTAGTCCCTTGTGTCGTGTAATGCATTTTAAAACTAAGTTGATTAGTACTTTTCATTCACAAACTTATTAATACGGTTATAATATTATGGAAGTTTAACTTTGCGAGTCAGAATGAAATTTCGCTCTGCATCTCGCTCCATCAGACTCTATCGGGATGCTCCTGTAATTCTGTTACAGCCTGCTGTTCCAGCACTCTGGGTAATCCAGACCAGTTTTCGGGCTCAGCAAGGTCTGCCGTTTCCAGCACGGGCTCCCGTCCGGGCCGTTGCTGTAGTTCTGCAGTCCTCGCAGGTGGAGCCAGATCAGACTCTGCAGCTCCACACTTGCTGACCTCACTCTCGCCAGGAGCATCCACCTTGCAGCACACCACCGCCGCTGTGAAGGTCTCTACTAACGTTGCCTGACGCATATAGCTCTATGCTCCAGTTGCTCTCAGTTTTCCACGACCCTCCATGGCGCCGTCCCACATTTTGCCACACAGCTCCTCGTTCTTTCTCGGGAACGCTTCACGCCGAGTTTGCCCCGAGCCTTGTACGGCCGCGACAGGGACCACACCCTCCTTCTGGACATACTTCTGTGCTCCGTCCTTCGCGGGTTTGTGCGTCTTCGGTCCCATCCTACCACCGCGGGGCGAACAGCCCTACAGTACCTCAGCGGTAATACCGATTTCCCGCAGCAGCACTCTGGTAATTACCACTGTAGCCAAACCCCAAAGCCTCCGGCAATAATCCCGACACAGCATCCGCCGCGACCTCCGCAGCAACCAATTAGGCAGGTAGGCACGATATTGCATTTCAGCACATTCTATCCTTTTCTTTCACCATTCTGGGAGAGAGTCTTCTGCAGCAAACTCTCACAGATGTCAGTCAGCGGCCATCTTACCTCTCAGCTGGCTTCTGTTCTTAATGCAAAAGTCACACTTAACCCCTGTAGTCAAACAGCTAGGACCTCATTTAGGAAATGGGTCTCATCAGTCACCAAGATATCCCGCCCAGAAACTCTGGTAACTGCAGTCTGCTGAAGGGATGCTGCCCAAAGTCCTCCGTCACACCAGTTAAGAACCTGACTCACTTGGTTAGTATTAGCTTACCTTTTGTAAGGACGTCTATCTCAGTAACTGCTGGTCACAGTCTAGTTTTTTCCAGTTTCTGGGACACCAATTCAACCTGAGAGATTCACATGAGTTAAATACTTGTACACCTCGTACCAAGCAAGACCCGTTTGTTCGCTCCTGACTGAATAAAAATTGTTACATTTGAAACTGTTACATTTAATGATGTCATTCCAATGGTCCCAGAATTGGGATGACTTCTTCCAGCCAGCAAGTAGAATGGTACACCAGGAGGTGTGCCTTTTTGTGGATGTGTGAGGGACAATGGCCTTCTTAGGTGGCACAGGCTGCATGACGCAGACTATTGTAAATAAGTTATTGCATAATTCACCTGTGGGTAAATTGCCATTGTTGTGTTTTAATTGAAGAATGTGCTTTGAGATCCGTAAAGTGAGAGCAACGTCTATTAGTTTTCATATGCAGACTCCAGATACTCTGCTGCTTTTTATCAGTTGTCTAAGGTATAATTATAAGAGGCCAGGAGTTATAATATAGCGTGAGCACTTTTTACTTTTGTAAAATACCTTTGTCCATTGTGTTAGAGCTTGTTAATTAGCAAGTGTCTCGTATAAATGTCACATCTTTATAGACTTGTAGAAAATGTGCTGAAATTGAAGGTAAACCATTTTGTGTTGGTAACTCTGCATTTGTTAATATTCAGAGCATTGAATGAAATGTGGAAATGCCAGAACATGCTACGGAGTCATGTACGAGAACTACTAGATCTTCATAAACAGCCTGTTGTAAGTATAAGGGTAATAAATACTTGGTATATTCCATTCTTGCAAGGGCCTTGTGTCTTTCATTGGTGGGAGTGTTTGCCATACTTTTTGGTCTGTAGCCTTTAATTACCTGCTCTTTGGAATTGTTTCTTCATCCCTTTTATGAAATACATCTCAATTGGGAGAGTATAAACCCTTCAAACTTTCCAACCTACACTCGTGCACCTGCGACCTCCTATGCAAAGACTAGCACTGTAGATGTTCCAGCTTCCATGGCTACACAGTGCATATATTTGATGCATCTACTTCATTTTGTTACTGAATTTGAGTATGTTACACCGTACTTAGGGGTCCATTAGGATGGCGGACAGATCGCCACCGCCATGCAGGCGGTGGCGATCCGTCCGCCATCCTTGCCCGTCCACCATCTTTCTTCCCCCCGCCATATTACAATGGCGGGGGGGGACCGTGGTGGAGGGGAAGACCGTCCGCCGCGGTCGCAAGGCGACCGTGACGGAAAAGCCCTGCTATGGTGGCCGGCCATATTAGGATAGCCTGGGAGGAATGCCTTTTCCACGGAAAGGCATACTGTTCCTGCTTGGGGGCCCGTTGCGGGCCCCTAGGGTGAATGGGGGATGTGGGTGCACATGGTGGGTACCTATGGTACCCCCCTGCGTTTCACAGCATAACATGACAGGCACCGCGCGGTTCCGGTCATGTTGTGCTGTGAAACGCACAACAAGCATTTTTCTCATTGTGGAGGCCAGTGCTTTAAGCACCGTCAGCCACAATGTTGAAAATGCGGGATGCACCCGCCACTGTGGCTTGTGCATCCTAATTGGGGGCACGGTTCCTCCGCCCCCTTGTGGCGGACGGTACCTGCCCCCGACAGGCTGGCGGACGGACTTTGTCCGTCCGCCATCCTAATGGACCCCTATGTTATTGCCTGCTTACTTCAGTCATCAATCAGTCATGTTGATAAAGTGTTTACAGTCTAGAAAGAGATTAATTTTGACAGACATAATGGAAGGAATTCCACAGAATGTTTACTGGAAATATTACTGATGTCCATGGTTCTACCAACTTAAGCAATGCTTTTTTCTTTCAGTCTGAGGCAAACAATTCAGCCATGTTTGGGAAGCTGATGACCATAGCAAGTGAGTCCTACTATTGGGGGGTGACTGAAAAATAATGGGAGGCAAAATGAATCTTAGAGGGCATATGCCCTATAATGTTGTTTTAACTGTCACACATGGTTATGTGCTCTTCTCTGTTTATCATATCTTTTTTTTAATGTTTTTATTAGCATTGTTTTTTAAAGGCAACAATGTGAGAGCTTCCTGAAGTGTAAGGAAAGAAGGGGAAGGAATTAGAGTACAGGCAAGACACAGCAGTGAATACATTTTTAGGTCTCGCCTGTCCATGCGCATCGAGCTTGCGAGACTATGGGGGCTTAAACAACTTGCAAGGAATCGTGGCGATTCCTTGCAGTGCCCGTGAAATTCAAGCTCAATGCGCATGCGCATTGAGCTTAAAAGCGCGTGCACATGCCCCCAGCCGCCTGCCTTGCATGTATTTTCCCTCAGGCGCACTCCTCCCACACCCCCGCTCCGCCCCCTCCCCTGCCTGCCGTGTCGCATTTCTTCAGTTCCCTCAGCCGCACTCCAGGCCCCTGCTGCTTTCACACCCTCTCCCCGCTCCGCCCCCTCCCCTGCCCGCCGTGTCGCATTTCTCCTCCCCCCTCCCCTTCTCTGCCTTCCCTCCGTCTTGTCTCTTTTGGTCTTATTCTTGTTTTAACTTTTTTTTCATCTTGGTTTGCCTTTCTTCACTTTCTACTGCAGTAACACACTCAGTTTGTCCCTTCACGCGACAGCATCTCTCAAATTGCAGTAAGTCTACAGCGGGTTCTTTTTGATGCTCTACTTCGTTGCAGTTTGTATTTTAAATTTGCACACTTTTGATGCGGCCGCTGCTTTCACTTTCGCGTGCACAGGGACGAGTCCTCTTCACATCCACCCCCTACAAGTGGTGCCTCCCGCTCACGTGCTGCTGGGTGGCTCTTGTTTACCCCACACTACCCAACCCCCCATCTTCGGGCCACTGCACTGTCTCGCCCGCCAGATTTGCATTTTGCCTAGCACCCTCGCCTTCAGTTCTCGTTGACAGTAAATAATAAAGCGTTTCCGCTATGCCGGCTCTGCAGTGCAGGGCCATGAACCATGTATGATAACATCACCCAAAGTCGCCATTCACATACCGTCTATACTACCGACTTTCAAAGGCCCTCATGCTTGTCTGGCTCCTCCCTAAGTAAAGCAATCCAGAAGTACAACTCTGAATCAAAGACTCTCTGCCTCATCACCATTTGCCAGCATGCGGAGACTTCAAAGCCTCGCTCTCCCAAGCACCTCGCTTAGGCACATACATACACCACTCACGTGCTCCCCACCCCCCTCCTCCCCCGATCACTTTCACGTCCGTCCGTCTCCCTAGATATAACACAATTACACGCAAAACTGAAAATGTACAGCTCAGCTGTTGAAATCCCAACTCAATGCCGTATGTGCGACATCAAAGAGTTTAAATACCTATATTCCAAGTGCTACTGTTAATGCAGGTTAAGTGAAACTACTAGTTGTTTTGAAACTGGCATAATAAAATCATGTTTTAAAAATATTATTTTAATCTGTGCCAATTGATTGTAGTTTGCACTCGCCACAGGCAGCACAGTCACACACCCAATGCCACTCACACACGCAACGCCACTCACACAAGCAACGCCACTCACACACGCAACTCATCCACGCAACCCCACTCATCCACGCAACCCCACTCATCCACGCAACCCCACTCATCCACGCAACCCCACTCATCCACGCAACCCCACTCATCCACGCAACGCCACTCATCCACGCAACGCCACTCATCCACGCAACGCCACTCACACACGCAACGCCACTCACACACGCAACGCCACTCACACACGCAACGCCACTCACACACGCAACGCCACTCACACACGCAACGCCACTCACACACGCAACGCCACTCACACACGCAACGCCACTCACACACGCAACGCCACTCACACACGCAACGCCACTCACACACGCAACGCCACTCACACACGCAACGCCACTCACACACGCAACGCCACTCACACACGCAACGCCACTCACACACGCAACGCCACTCACACACGCAACGCCACTCACACACGCAACGCCACTCACACACGCAACGCCACTCACACACGCAACGCCACTCACACACGCAACGCCACTCACACACGCAACGCCACTCACACACGCAACGCCACTCACACACGCAACGCCACTCACACACGCAACGCCACTCACACACGCAACGCCACTCACACACTTGCAAAACCAAAAGGTCAAACTCTTCTATTGCGAGACCTATTGCATTTTCAATGCTTGTTAGTGTAGAAAGAATTGCGCAAATGACACCGTCGTAGAAGGGCCCAAATCAGTTGGGACATCACTTGCGCATCTCGTAGGCGATTGATGGGAGACTAAATGTTCGGATGCACTGGGAACTCTGGCAAGCGAAGAGTTCGCACCTGGTCTGACAAAAATCCCCTAGTTTCCTTTTGTCTCCAGTAGGTCAGCAATGGTTCCCAAATGTCTTGGTGACATGAGCTCCCAGTAGTTGGAAAGCTACTCCTGGCTGTATGCTGCATCTTGCAGCCAGATCCCAACTTTTGGTGCAGGCTGTCGGCTGCAGTGTATGGCTACACTTTGACTAGGACTAGGAGTAGTAGCATTGCAATGAGACCACGAACTCCAAGGGGAACATCCTTGCCATAGCCCATGAGGCTGACCATGGGGGTATGTGGTGGCGAATGTCCAGTTATCTAGGTTAGGTTCCTGTATACTGCGTAGGCGCTCTCATGTGAGATAAATGAATGTGGCCTGCGGGGCCTCGTGTCTCATTCAGTGCGCTTAATCAACGAATCCCACACAGACCAGTTGCACTGGAGTGCGGTAAATCCTGTACAGGAATTTATAGTGAATAAGCCAAAACCTATAGTTAGTTGAGAGGGCATCAGTTCACCCACAGCAAGATGTCCATTGCGCTTCAGTGAGAGATGAGTCTGTGTTTAACTCCCAGGCAGCATGAGCCGCCAGAGTGCACCCTGGCGTCTGTGCACCCTGGTGTCTAGCCCTGCATCTCTGCGTACAATCGAGTAATCAGTTTGTGAGGCGAGAGTTTCGTTAACATGTGTTTTAGTGAATGTAGTATGGGGGCATGTAATGGGGAATGTGTGGTGTTGCACAGCGTGCATCATGCAGCTGGTGGTAAAGGAAGACGTCTAGCCCAGTAGGACGGGGTGCTCGTCCGCCTTGAATAGTGGTAGGAATTTGCCATTGGGGTATAGCTCCACAAATGTAATTATGCCCCGCTTAAGGGCCCTAGCTCTAGTGACTTTGTCTTTGAATGGCAGGAGCATGGCATTGCACACAAGTAGGATAGAGGGAGCGTATATGCTGGGCACAACGCTTCATGCCATCACACGCCCAGCGAGCACACGTCCCTGTATCAATCTCTGCTTGTGACGGCCTAAAGACTGGTAGAATGCAATGGTAAGGTTCTGCCACATCGGACTCCACAGCTGTGTGAGACTGGAAGCACATGGGATAGAGCCAGAAATGTTTGTATTGTGTACAGTAAGCATAGAGGGTCATGTCCGGCGCATTCAGGCGTCCCTGTTGGAACAGCAGGCAAAGCTTCTCCCACATAATCCACGGCTGCTTTCTTGCACAGACTAGGAATATCCGATTGGAGCGCAGGTACTGCAAGCAGTGTGTAGAAAGTGGGAGCATAAGGTTGATGTGGAAATAAAGGAATTTGGGCAGAAATACCATTTTCATTATAGCAATCCTTTCTGCCACGGAGAGAAGCAGTCTGGTCCAGGTCGGGATCTACTCCACCAACCACTTAATGGCCCGGCTGTTATTAGCCCTCCAGAGTTAGTCTGTATCCCGGCTGAGCCATATATATACCCAGGTATCGCACCGGGTCAGTGGTCCACTGCAGGAGGTACTTAGTCTTGTTTATTATATCATAAACACTGGGTCATTCCTTTTGTGTTTCACACCATGTTTATTAAAAATGTTAGTGACTTTATGGCTTTCAGTGAGTACATGATTAATATTTTATGACAGTCGACAAAAGGATGGGTGTCTCATGTGAATGCAACTTACTGCTAAAAAGTTGAAGTGTCTAACATATGTGTTGGAACATTTTTATTCATTAAAATGGGTGATTAATGCCATATGTTTGTACCCAGAAAGAGGGCACGTTTGAAAACAGTGTTACAGAGCCCATTGATACTGTGAGTTGCTTGACATCAGTATATGAATGGTAACAGATGGAATTCAGAGTTTCTGTATTCAATGTAAATGTGTATTTTGTGCTAAAGTGTGAAAACTACACATTATTAAACAGGTACCGATAGTGAACATGTTGGTCTCACAAATCTCTTCTTGGAATGCACAGAAGCATGGCTGATCGCCCAGTTAACTTGCTGCTTTTGCAAAATAATGTTGTGCATTTCTCGACTATTTCAGCCTTCAGCCCTCCTACTACACAGTACATCACTGTAAATCGCACTTCACTTAACCTCTTCCACACTTCTCAGTCCCTCTTATTGTTTCCTACCTTCCTTCTTTTGTCGCATTCCAACTCAGTTGTCATTTTCTCCTACTCAATGGCACCTAGCTGTTTAATAGCGGTGTTTGAACTATAACAATCGCATAAATACTTGGACTTCCTTCACTGAGACTTGCAATGCAATCCTGACTTTAATCAGTTGGCCTGTGAGCTCCTTCCTATAAGGGAATCTCCACAAATATCTGATTCTTTGATAGATTAATTACCATCAAAAGGGTGCCTGGCGTTTAGGCTAGAACACCATCAAATGTTTTATATGCAGTATCTGTGAAGGTGACCAGAGAGCCAGTTGAACAACTTCATCTCAGCCATCAGCCCCCAGTTTGTGACTAATATTCTAACAAAAAGTTCCTCTTTTACATATTTAAGTTTCAATATTAAATACTTTAGAACCCAGTGATGCTACTAGCATTGTATGTGGCACTATAAAATTACAGCATCCAATAGAATTTTATGGTTGTGCTTGGTAATCGTGCTTAGAGGGCATTTGCTCTCCCCCCCGCCCCGCCCCACACACACACACACACCACGGAGCTTAATGTAATATTGGTTCCCCAGTCAGTCATAACAACACAGCATTTTCTGCTCCACACTGAGGAGAGAGATAGGGTGACCTTTGAGGGTGCCTTCAGCCGCCATATATATCTGCCTAAGGGGTCGTGCCATACTCAGGAAATGGCTAGTGGGAAGGCATATTATGTATACGGATCGCCACCTCCAAGATAGTCTTTGGTATATTCAGAGTGGCACACCCTGTCTTACCTGTAGCAAGCCAGGATTGGGCAACAATTCCCAAACCAGTGAGCCTCCTGAAGAAACAGAACAGCTGTGACATTGAATTTAGCGAAGCTCAGAACTGTTGTGCATTTAATAAGTCATTCTGGCTGTTAACATTCTATGTAATGAGTGTAAACTCTTACATGAAATTCAGGAAAATGTTGTGTAGTGAGTAAAGGCCTTGCTTCCTTGAACGGCATGCAGTGCAGGGTGAGTGAAGCAATATGGTACCATATGAGGCATTTGTCGACCTGTACAAGAATTGTTACAAACACAACTAAACCCTTGAACAGGACCAAGCCCAGTCGGACAAACATAAATAATTCCACCCCTGCCCCCCCTCTCAATTATCCTGCCCCCCCCTCCAAATACAAACCCCAAGCCACTCCTACTCCCCCCCCCCCCCTGATGCATCTATCACCTCTCAAACAAAAATAGGTGTTTGTCTTAATTGAGACACACAACATGACCGAGCAGTAGCAGATTGCTGAAGCATACAGTGGTGCTCACTGGTAAATACAGATTTCCTCAATCAAGTACTTTCCAGCTTGTGGTTGTCTCTGAGTCGAGGAGATGGCGATCTCCTTGGAGGTGCAGTAGTGTCAAGGTTATGGGCTTGTTTGGGCAGGCATTCCTCTGAGTCTGAAGATGGTTGCCACCTGGATGTTGTTAGCCACCTTCTACTGGAACCCATATGGCCCCCACGTGCGGCCACCTGGCCGTAACCTGCCTGTATGTCCAGCGACCTGAGGAGGGTCTAATTGCTCCAGGGGTGTCCCTGTTCCGTTATCCAGTCCCAGGCGGCCTCCAGTGTGTCAAAGAAGAATGATTTGGAGGCATGAATTACCTTGAGCTTCGCTGTGTACAGGAACATAAACTGAAGTTTGTGGACCCGGAGTTTCTGCTTGACCTTGTCGAAAGATTTCCTCTGTTGCTGCACCTAAAAAATTTAATTCGGGAAGATCATTATACATTGAGACTGGAAGACTAGGTCCCCCACTCAACATGTCTCGCATGATCGTGTTCCCTATCCCTATAGTGGAAGATCTTTGCTATGAGAGGTTGCGGTAGTGCCCCAGGAGTGGGCTTCTGTGCTAGTGATGTGTGGGCCTGTTCGATGACAAAGCAGGTGGACAAACGGTCATCTGGCACTCAATGTGTAATCTGTTGTTCAGGGAAGGTGTAGGAGCCAGCCATCTATATTGGTGTGCAGCGGTTGAAATTTAATCCTGCACTGTTTTACCAGCTAATCTAAGTGTGGTTAGAATGTAAACCATCACTTGCATTAGGCACATATAAACACTTTTTGCAAAGTAGTAAGTTCTACTGAACTTTTTGGATTGTTCGTTGAGGCTCTAGCACAACCCTCTCTACAAATCATTTATAAGTTAGTTTCCACTAGGGTTGGTAGGTGCAACACGACACCACACCTAGTTTACCATGTCTTTAGTTGGGGAAGCTAATGGGTTCCAGTCTTCTAGATACAGTGGTCTTAAGTTCCAGGAACATAGAACCCTGGCTGCATCCAGTAAGTTAGATAGGTAGTAACCCCCTTCCCCAAGAGCAACTCTTAGAGATGCTCCTGCAGTATGACATCAAGAATCCTGGAAGGCCAGAAGAGCAGTATAACGTTGGGTTGGGGGATGCTCAAGAAGAAGGGTCGGGGGTGGTTCACCCCAGTGATCCCAATTCTGAGCCTGACCAAGAAGAGTCTGAAGACCCCACACTTGTAAGCTCTGATCTTCCAGGAAATGGGTCAGAAGACTTAGAGGCGGCTCCTAGAGGTAGTTTTGCCTGTGTTCCTCCTGGGAGGGTGAAAAGAGTTCAGGGGAGGTCTAGGTCCCCCTCTGCCAATTCCCATGCCTCTAATACTTCCATAGTGACCTCAATCTCCAGCAAGACAGAGGATTCCTTCGAGGGAATGCAACCTGCTCAAACTTGAGAGAGCTAGACACAGGCTCAAAGAGCAGTTGGCCCTTGAAGTACTGAAGGCTAGGAAGAATTTGGGACCAGAGTTCCATGGTGGCAGCACTAGTGAACCTAGGATCAGGGAACTATCTTTAGATACTAGGAATCTGAGCACCTACAACCGTCCAGCATACAACAATATCTAGGGGCTACAATGTACACCTCAAAAGCTCTAGCATACCCCAACCCAGTCAGGATAAGCACCATGCAAGCTCTAATAGCAACATTTCAGCCTCAGCACTCACTACCAGCTCAGGTGTTCATGCAGCTAATTGGGATGATGGCCTCTTGCATTCTCATTGTCCCTTATGCAAGACTCCAAATGCGTTCCATACAGTAGTATTTGGCACGTCAGTGGAATCGGGCTCAAGGTCAGCTAACCGATCTGGTGTTGGTGGATGGCTGTACCCATCGCTCTCTGCGGTGGTGTTACACACAAAACCTTTCCAAAGGGTGGCCGTTTCTCGACCCGGTTCCACAGATAGTGCCGGTGCATCGGTCACCGGCTGGGGAGCTCATCTTCAAAACCATACCATTCAGGGCATGTGGACCCCTCAGCAAAAACAATTCCACATAAGTTACCTGGAATTGTTGGCGATCTTTCCTGACTCTAAAATCTTTTCAACTCCAACTGGTAGGCAAAGCTTTCCTTGTCCGTACACACATGACAGCAATGTATTACATACAAAAACTGGTGGGACACACTCTGCAGCTTTCACACCTATCTCAAAGCATATGGAGATTGGCCATTCAGCAAAACATATATCTCCTTGCAGAACACCTCCCAGGAGTACACAATCATATTGCAGATCAGCTCAGTCGTCAAACACTGCATATCCACGAATGGGAACTTCATCCTCATGTTCTTTCAGATCTGAAGCTACCCATTCTTTCAGATGTGGGGCTACCCATAAATAGACCTGTTTGCCACACACCAAAATGCCCAAACTTCGTATCCAGGTAGCCACACCCATTGTCCAAAGGCAATGCTCTATGGATGAACTGGTTAGTCAAATTTGCTTATGCTTTTCTGCCTCTCCTGCTCATTCCTCTAGTGGTTCAGAAGCTCAAACGGCATTCCCTCACAATCATCCAGATTGCACCAACATGGGCCCGACAGCCATGGTTCACCACCCTCTTGGAACTATCAGTAGTTCCTCATCAAAAGCTACGCCTCTCACCCAAGTTTCTGAATCAGAACCATGGAGAGATAAGGCATCCAGATCTCAGTCAACTCAACCTTGCGATCTGGCACCTGAAATCTTAGAGTTTGGCTACCTCAATCTCCCGCCAGACTGCATGAACATCATTAAAGAGGCTAGACGTCCTACCACCAGAGCTTGCTATGCTGCAAAGTGGAAAAGATTTGTACTTTACTGTACAAATAACAAAATTAATCCACTAGAAGCTTCTATACAAAACATTATCTGTTACCTTTTGCATCTACAACAATATAACCTAGCGTATGCATCCATTAGACTACATCTCCCTGCAATAGCAGCCTATCTCCAAAACAATTCAGAAAAGGGGGTGGTGATGGACAGAGCATCTGAATTAAACAGAACACTCATACCCAGTCAAAAGATCAGGGCTTGATCACCGTTTTTTAGCTCACTACACCATCCCAGTTCAGAACCTGGCTATATGCAAATTAGTCTGTCCCTGGCCCAGTGCATCATGGGAACAGGGCAGACCAAACTACCAAGCCAATTCTTTACTGGAAAGGAAACCAGCTTCCGGGGACCGGTTTCTGGCATTGCAGCCGTCTTCGGCCCGGCTTGCTTGAATCCTGATGGTGCAGTGAGCAAGGGACTCATGTCTGAGCATACCCTGCCACTCCTATAGTGGCCAAAACGATTCAGAAAAGGGGGTGGTGATGGACAGAGCATCTGAATTAAATAGAACACTTATACCCAGTCAAAAGATCAGGGCTTGATCACCGTTTTTTAGCTCACTACACCATCCCAGTTCAGAACCTGGCTATATGCAAAGTAGTCTGTCCCTGGCCCAGTGCATCATGGGAACAGGGCAGACCAAACTACCAAGCCAATTCTTTACTGGAAACCGGTCCCCGGAAGCTTGTTTCCTTTCCAGTAAAGAATTGGCTTTTTCTGAATTGTTTTGGCCACTATAGGAGTGGCAGGGTATGCTCAGATGTGAGTCCCTTGCTCACTGCACCATTAGGATTCAAGTAAGCCGGGCCGAAGACGGCTGCAATGCCAGAAACCGGTCCCCGGAAGCTTGTTTCCTTTCCAGTAAAGAATTGGCTTGGTAGTTTGGTCTGCCCTGTTCCCATGATGCACTGGGCCAGGGACAGACTAATTTGCATGTAGCCAGGTTCTGAACTGGGATGGTGCAGTGAGCTAAAAAACGGTGATGGATCAAGCCCTGATCTTTTGACTGGGTATGAGTATTCTGTTTAACTCAGATGCTCTGTCCATCACCACCCCCTTTTCTGAATCTTTATCTCCAAAACAGACAACACTTTTCTTTGTTTAGGGTACCAGCTATCAAAGCATTCATGGAAGGATTTAACCCCTTCTACGCTCATGGCGAGCTCAGCTCGTCATGAGTTACGCCTCTCGTACGCTCATGACGAGCTGAGCTCGTCATGTAACGCGGACTTCCGCAAAAGTCAGCGCACAGCGGGAAAACCGCTAGCGTGCAAGCTGTTAAAAGAATAATTCCACCTAGAGCTCCACCTTCTCCAGTATGGAACTTAAATATTGTGCTTACCAGCTTCATGGGTCCCCCATTTGAACCTCTGCATAAATGCGAACTACAGTTCCTCACATGGAAAGTAGCTTTCCCAGTTGCTATCACCTCTCTTAGAAGGGTTAGTAGAGTTAGAGCATTAACCATATGTAAAGGTAGACCAGGATCACGAGACAGCATGTCGGTATATCATAGGTTTTATTGAATATATCTGTTTCTTGTGGGGTGCCAGAGTGATTAATAATAGATAATACTCTTTATCTAGTCCTGTTCAGTTCACAGGTTTCTCGGTTCGTCGTCTTCCCTTCTCGTCTTTGTATCTCGTCTTTGTATCTCGTCTTTGTATCTCGTCTTTGTATCTCGTCTTTGTATCTCGTCTTTGTATCTCGTCTTTGTATCTCGTCTTTGTATCTCGTCTTTGGATCTCGTCTTTGGATCTCGTCTTTGGATCTCGTCTTTGGATCTCGTCTTTGGATCTCGTCTTTGGATCTCGTCTTTGGATCTCGTCTTTGGATCTCGTCTTTGGATCTCGTCTTTGGATCTCGTCTTTGTATCTCGTCTTTGTATCTCGTCTTTGTATCTCGTCTTGGCACCTCGGGATGCACGGAAAGGGGGAGAGAAAGTATAGATGATGTCGGGCCTATATTCGTACTGACAACTACGAGGGGAGGGAGTGAGGGACCACCGGTGCTATGACAAACTACTAAGATTGTGGGTGTCAGTGCCGAGAACTGAGTAAGGTGGAGGATAGCGGGAGGTGTCTTATTCTCTGACACTAGCCTTTCTCCCAACCCACCTTGAAAAACGTTCCTATACCTGTCTGAGCCACGCTCCTCCAGGAGCGTGGCTGGGCGCTGAGCCGTAACGTTGGCCTCCTTGCTCTCTTGATAATGCTTCTCCCTCCGGTATAGAGGTCAGTGGTGGTAAGCTCTTCTCTGGCGCTTCACGGCAGCTCTCCGGGGAATCCTTGCGTTCTTCTCTTCCGCGTTTTCTGGGTTCTTTCTCTGCCTCGTCAGGTATCCGGCCAACTCCTCTTGGCCTATCCGGGATGATGTTGCACTGATGAGTGGCAACCTCGGGAACTCTCCCAGTTAAAGGAACCAGGTCCTATGAACACAGAGCCCTCACCCCGCAGAGTGTTTCGTTCCGTAGCCCAGTCATCTGGCTGGAAAGAGATAAGATGACTGGTTTCAGGAGACGTGTTCCACCAGTCCCTTGTATGCTCCTGTCCATCCCGAGACCCAATGGAATCGTGACACCATACAAGAACCATTTCTGCAAATCCATCACATCAAAGTGGTTCTTAGGACTAACCCAAAACTTCTACCTAAAGTCGTGTCTGCTTTCCACCTTAACCAGTCTGTAAAAGTCCCAGTGTTTTTCCCTCTACCAGACCCAGTAGCAGAACCAGCTCTTCACACGCTAGATGTAAAAAGAGCAATACTTTACTACATTAAAAGAACAAAATCCTTTAGAAAGACTAAACAACTCTTTGTGGCTTTCTTCCCACGTCTTAAAGGCAATCCTATCCCAAAAACAGGGATTGCAAGGTGGATTGTTAAATGCATCCAAATATGCTATGTTAAAGCCAAACACATGTTAACCATTCCCCTTAGAGCTCACTCCACACGTAAACTAGGGGCATCTATGGCATTCTTAGGGAACATTCCCCTAGATCACATCTGCAAAGCAGCAACTTTGTCTACACCACACACGTTCACAAAACACTATTGTGTAGACGTGTAAGCAAAACAACAAGCTAGTGTGGGCCAGACGGTATTAAGAACTGTGAGAAAGTGGCTCTATATAGACTGTACTAGAAGGAAGTACAGCGTGTATAGAGTCCACCAACCCCAGAGGTATAACAGAGGTTAAAGTCAGAACTGACCTTACTCTCCATAGTGGTAGCTTGGTCAAGCAGTAAGGCAGTACCAGAAGACAGTGTAAAGCATTTGATGTACACACTCAGTCAGCAAAAGGTTTCACACACTCGAGGACTGAACTCCAGGCCAATTGTTTGTATATCCAAAGATACGGTTGTTTTATTTTTAGAATCAACAGTTCTAAAAATATACTTTTCAAGTTACGAGTACTCTCATGTAAATACTTTGCAGAGGAGCAATAAGTTTGTACATACAATAATTACATGTTAGCTAATAAGCAATACAGTTCTGAAACACTCTAGCATTGAGCTCAATGGGTTTTCATAGGAAAGTACAGTTGATTACTTTATGGATTACTTTGGTAGTTCCAGGACTAGATCTTGGATTCAGTCCTGCGGTCTAAGCTGAAACCAGATGAGCAAAAACGTTTTAGTTAGTGATGATTTTTCCTGAATATAAAGCGGTTTTAAAAGTTAACACTTACAAAATTTTCAAGGTGATTCTCACAATATTATTCACTGGGAGGAAATTCAGGTTACAGGTAATGTACGAACGTGTTACTTTTGTAACCCAGCACTAGTGTCCTAGGGCCAGCACTGGGGGCTTCACTCAAAACAGGTAGGTAATTGCGTTTCAGTATTTCGTACGATTTTTAAAGAATATTTGCAGTTTTCAAAAGTAGACACAGAGAAGAAATTTCATAGAAAAGCAGACAATGGGTTCCTATGGAGAAAATACAGGTTACTAGTAAACCCGCTAGGGATTACTTTTGTGGTTCAGTACTGGGCTGAAAGGTACAGTACTGGCTTCTCTCCTGATCACAGTTGAGTATTTTCAGATTCGGACTTTGGCTGATTTTATAGGAATATTTTCAGTTTTCAAAACTTCATACTTTTTTCGAGTCAAGAATGGGTCAATGTTATCCAATGGCAGGTAAGTGAATTACCGGTTTCCAGGTGAGTACTTGGTTGGTGAAGTTAGGGTTCTGGGCATAGACTCAGGGGTCCCCCAGGGTCAGGTGAGTACAGTTAGTTCAGACCCAGCGGCGAGGGGCGGCCAGGTGCAGAGGTAGGTAGGCCCAATGTTTCCCAATGAGGGAGTGGGGGCCTTCGGTTGGTGGCTGCTGGCGAGCAGGCCATGCGGCTCTGGGAGCTGGGCTCCTGGTCACTTGCTCAGGGCAAGAGGGGAAGTAGGATAGGGCAAAGAGGTCACAGCCAGCGGCACTCGGGCGGCTGGGTGCAGGGTGCTTTTGAGCCGTTGGGCGCTCAATGGTTCGAGGCATGTGGGCTGCTAAATTCATATCTATTGCATAGATCGCCGCCTAGTGTTGGGTCCGGATGATTGCACATTGTTGTCCTGGAAAGGTCTTCGAAGTATCACGAGATAGGTGGCTCCTCCCCTGGACTACAGTGCGCATGGGCATCGACTCCATCCCCAGATTGTTTTTTTCCGCCATTGGGTTCGGTTGTGATTTCGACGTCTCCTTGTCGGAATCGAAAAAACTTACTTCTTAAGGCCAAAAGGCCTTCGTTACCTGCGTCGGTATTGTTAGCGTGCGGTCTCGAGCATCATCGCACTCTTCGAGTCGGAATTCTGCGGAGTCGAGTAAGTCTTCGGACATCGAGGCCCTCTCATCGCAGCAAGACCCCGACGATCTTAACATGGAACGGAGTCCGTTCAAGTTTTGCCCCGTCTGTGGGTCCAAGTACCCACATATCGACGTGCATCCAGTCTGTAACAAATGCCTCTCGCCGGACCACAACGAGGACAACTGCATGGCCTGCTCAAAATTCAGGTCCAAGAAAACGCTCAAGCTTCGGCGCGCGGCGCGCCTCGAGGCCCGGCGAGCAGCTACGGCACCCGACGACATTTTCGACGACCCAGCAGAAGAAGGCCGCAGCCATCATCTTCAGATTTCACCACCGTCGACGGAGGTCGAGGCCGATCCCGAGGAAGATGTCGAAGGACTGGGCCAAGACCTTGAATACGTCGAGGAGGTAGGGGACAACGAAGAAGTTTATGGGGCCGCGGAAGATAGCTCGGAGGAAGAGCTATGCCCCGAAAGTTACATGATTCAGCCTCAGGTCACGGGATCGCCACTCGGCCTTACCCACGACCCTGCCCCGCTATCCCCGGCCCCGCCTTCTGGCCCGGCCACGGACACAACAGCGGAGACGCCATTGCGCGTATCGAAACCGAAACCTTCGGAATCGACCACACCTAAGATGGCCGACGTCCCATCGAAAACGAAACCGAAACCTACGGCTTCGACAACACCTAAAATGGCAGACGTCCCATCAAAAATCACAAAACCTGCTCCCCCATCGACTCCGTCGCCCTCGGGCCATCCGAAGTCGAAGAAGGCTGTCGAGTCAACAGCGCCGCAGACGGTGCCCAAGGACCCGTCCTCGAAGACGGTCGTCCATCATGGGTCGGGCACGGTTACACCGGCAATATCCACTAAAGCCGTCGATCCAAAGTCTGCACAGGCCCACGACACAGAGTCCGGAGGCACTACGCATCGGCACAAAGACAAAACATCTAAAGCAACGGCATCGGTGCCTAAGCCTGTAACGGAGGCACGGACCGTCGCTACCGAAGCTTCGTCGGCGGCCTCCGCTTCAACGCCAAAGGCCTCCGATGGTGCCGGACAAGAGGCATCGGTTACCAAACCCTCCGCTTCCTTCCCAAAGCAGGTCGTTGACTCCCTCAGACGTATTCGGGAGAAGGCTTCCACGTCGATGACTCTTACGCCGTCGGGGCCGAAACAACTGGACGCACCTGTCAAGACTTCCACCAAGCTTCTGTACACACTGCCGCCGAAGGTGGCACCGAAGGCATTTGCACCCAAATCGGTGCCAAAGAGATCTGAAACGTCAGAACCTTCGACGCAAAGTGGCCAATTGGATCGACATCAAGCCTCAGAAGAACAATCTGAGCATTACATCAATGCAGAAACAGGGAAATCGACCCTCTATAAAAGAAAGATCACTTCCCAACCATTGCAATCCTATGTCATTCCACTAAAAAAGAAAAGGCCAGCACATGACATTCCTGCCCTTGTGGAACCTATTCAACCTACGCCAAGGGGGAGTCCGTCACCTTCCCCCAACCAGTCAGGGGGAGAGGATGATTACCAGGATGACCAGTACAATTTCCCAGACAACAATAACCCTGATGTACAACAGGACTCATATGACGACACTGGTGACCAGGGAGGACATCAGGGGGTACAGGACCCACAGGTTTTTGGTGCACGTACATCCCCAACTGAAGATTCTGCGGCATTCAATGCCTTAATAGAGCGGGCAGCTGCAAATCATGATGTGGACATGCATGCTGACCCAGTGGAAGAAGATTTCTTGTTTGACACTTTCTCTGTCTCAGAAAGAACAGTTAAGATACTTCCTATGCTGAAAGGTGTCCTTAAGCATGCCCCAGAGATCTTTAAGGAACCTACCAGGGCGAGAGTGGTGAACCCCCGTATCGAAAAAAAATACAGACCAGCACCTGGGGACCCTGCATATATTCGGGGACAGTTGCCTCTGGACTCGTTGGTCGTCGCCAATGCCCGAAAGAGGGCGAACTCCCAAACAACGGGTGAAGCTCCTCCCCCAGACAAGGAGTCGAAAGTGCTTGAGGCATCGGGCAAAAGGGTGGCTGCGCAGGCTGCCAATATCTGGCGTATATCAAACACACAGGCACTATTGGCACAATATGATAGGGCGCATTATGACACCCTAGAACAGCTCCTTCAACACCTACCTGATCAGTTTAAGGAGGGAGCCGAAATGCTCCTACAAGAGGGAAAGCTCATCTCAAACGCTGCAATAAAGTGTGCACTTGATGTGGCTGATACAGCGGCTAGGGCGATTAACACTAGCGTCATGTTAAGGCGACAAGCATGGCTTCGCATATCGGGGTTTAAACCTGACATTCAGACAACAATACTCAACCAGCCCGTTAATCCTGACAGACTGTTTGGCCCAGATGTTGACACCACCCTCGAGAAAATTAAAAAGGACAATGAGACAGCTAAGTCCATGGGGGCGCTTCAGTCTCAACAATTCAGGGGGAGCACTTTTCGTCGCTCAGGTGCACGTGGTGTTACCAGAGGACACTTGGGTCAACAGACACAATTCACAAAGGGTGGCGCACAATCCTCCTACCCCAAGCAGGGTAGAGGGGGTTACAGAGGTAATAGTGTCAAGGGCAGAGGCAGAGGAAACAACAACTCCCGTTCCTCTGCCGCCAACAAACAGTGACTCTCTGTCACTGCCCCCCGACCATACGACACCTGTCGGGGGGAGACTCCAGCAGTTCCTGCCAGTCTGGACATCCATCACCACAGACAGGTGGGTAAGACAGCTTATCCAGTACGGTTATTGTTTGGAGTTAACATCCACTCCACCCAACATTCCCCCAAAACAACGTCCTATGTCGGCAGAGCACTTGCACTTATTGCAGCAGGAAGTAGTGGTAATGCTGCAAAAAGGCGCAATCGAGCTCGTGCCAGTGGAGGAGGAAGGCACAGGGGTCTATTCCCTGTACTTCCTTATCCCGAAGAAGGACGGATCCCTCAGACCCATTCTGGATCTACGCCCCCTCAACCTGTATATACTGTCAGAACACTTTCACATGCTTACACTGCAGCAGATTCTTCCCCTGCTGAACCAAGGGGACTTCCTAGCAACCTTGGACCTCAAGGATGCTTATTTTCACATACCACTCCACCCATCCCACAGAAAATACCTCAGGTTCACCATCCAAGACAGGCACTATCAGTTCAAAGTCCTACCCTTCGGAGTAACCACTGCCCCCAGAGTGTTTACAAAATGTCTGGCGACAGTTGCGGCGCACCTCAGGCGGCAGAACATACATGTCTACCCTTACCTAGACGACTGGCTCGTTCAAGCAAAGTCAGAACAACAGTGCGCCGCAGACATGTCCCACACCATTCGCGTCCTTCACAGTCTGGGGTTCTCGCTAAACTACCCAAAGTCGCACCTTCAACCAGCCCATGTGCGGCAGTATCTGGGCGCGACAATAAATACCCTGACCGCTATGGCTCAGCCACACCCGGTCAGGATCGACAACATCCAGGCGCTGATCCAAAAGTTCAGGCCGCAACGCTCACTACCAGCGAGAGTGTTCATGCAGTTGATAGGCATGATGGCCTCCTGCATCTTCATAGTCCCGCACGCAAGGTTGCACATGCGCCCGCTCCAAGAATGCTTGGCAAATCAGTGGACACAGGCTCAGGGACAACTGACAGACCTAGTGTTGGTGACCGGTCGGGCATACAACTCTCTGCATTGGTGGATTCCACACAACCTTTGCAAGGGACGACCGTTCCAGGAGCCTGTGCCGCAGATTACCCTAACAACGGACGCATCTCTCCAAGGGTGGGGAGCTCATGTGCTCCACTACACGGTGCAGGGACTGTGGTCAACGCAGCAACAGAGGTTGCACATCAACTACCTAGAATTGATGGCAATCTTCATGGCGCTCAAGTCCTTCAAAGTACATCTGTGCAACAAGGTCGTGTTGATCCGGACGGACAACATGACAGCCATGTACTACATCCAGAAGCAGGGAGGTACTCACTCTCCACAGCTGTCTCATCTGGCTCAGAGCATGTGGAAGTGGGCCATTCAGAGGAACATCTTCCTCATGGCGGAACACCTCCCAGGCAAGGACAATCAGATGGCGGATCTGCTCAGCAGGTACAGCCATCAAATGCATGAGTGGGAGATACATCCATCAGTACTCCACCCGTACTTCCAACGGTGGGGTCATCCGGAGATAGACCTCTTTGCCACAAGGGAAAACGCAAAATGCCAAAGCTTTGCCGCCAGGTTCCCTCACCCGGAATCGCAGGGGAATGCGATATGGATGAACTGGTCAGGCAGATTTGCGTACGCTTTCCCCCCAGCGCCTCTCATCCCGCTGGTGGCAAGAAAGCTAAAGCAACACTCGATGACACTCATCCTGGTTGCTCCAACGTGGGCACGCCAACCATGGTACACCACGTTTCTAGAACTTTCCGTGGTACCGCATCAAAGGCTGCATCTATCTCCAAGCCTCTTGACGCAGAACCATGGCGACATTCAGCATCCAGATCCGCAACAGCTCAACCTGGCGATCTGGCTCCTGAGGTCCTAGAGTTTGGCTACCTCAACCTGCCTCCTGAATGCATGGATATCATACGGGAGGCAAGGAAGCCCACTACCAGAGCTTGCTATGCAGCAAAATGGAAGCGATTTGTCATTTACTGTACAGATAACAATATCAACCCGCTAGATGCATCCATTCCTAACATCGTCTGCTATTTGTTACATCTTTACAAATGCAATCTAGCGTACGCTTCCATTCGGATACACTTATCCGCCATAGCGGCTTATCTCCAGAACAGGCAACATCTCTCTGTCTTCAGAGTGCCTGCCATTAAAGCCTTCCTGGAGGGACTGAAGCGAGTCATTCCTCCGAGAACAACACCAGCTCCAGTGTGGAACCTCAATGTGGTCCTCACTAGGCTGATGGGCCCACCGTTTGAGCCACTGCACTCCTGCGAAATTCAGTTCCTGACATGGAAAGTGGCTTTTCTCATTGCTATTACATCGCTCAGGCGTGTTAGTGAGCTGCAAGCGCTCACAATCCAAGAGCCATTCATACAAATTCATTCAAACAGGGTAGTACTACGCACTAACCCAAAATTCCTTCCGAAGGTGGTGTCACAGTTTCATATCAACCAAACTATTGACCTGCCCGCATTCTTTCAAAACCCACAAACAGTAGCGGAAAGAATGCTCCATACATTGGACGTTAGGAGGGCGTTGATGTACTACATTGACAGAACACAACACTTTAGGAAAACACAACAACTTTTTGTTGCCTTCTCAGCACAGCACAAAGGCAACCCTATTTCCAAAGCAGGAATAGCCAGATGGATTAAGTGCATTCAAATCTGTTATCAAAAAGCTAAACGTACCTTAACAATACCCCCAAGGGCGCACTCCACACGCAAGTTGGGGGCCTCCATGGCTTTCCTGGGGAACATTCCTTTGGAAGACATTTGTAGAGCAGCCACGTGGGCTACACCGCACACATTTACCAAACATTACTGTGTCGATGTGCATTCCAAGCAGCAAGCAGCTGTAGGACAGGCTGTTCTCAAGACACTTTTTCAGACTTCTGCAGCTGGCACGGGCAACCGCTGTTAATGGAGGTACTGCTATGTATTCTATGCAATAGATATGAATTTAGCAGCCCACATGCCTCGAACTGAATATGCTACTTACCAGTATGCATCTGTTCTTGGCATGTAGGGCTGCTAACATTCATATCGCCCACCCTCCTCCCCGGTGCCCGTAGCGGCTGCAGATACCCTCTTGCATTCAATCATTAGCATGGACATCCTTTACACTATTTCACTCCATCTCTGCCACAATGGCTAAAAACAATCTGGGGATGGAGTCGATGCCCATGCGCACTGTAGTCTAGGGGAGGAGCCACCTATCTCGTGATACTTCGAAGACTCTTCCAGGACAACAATGTGCAATCATCCGGACCCAACACTAGGCGGCGATCTTTGCAATAGATATGAATGTTAGCAGCCCTACATGCCAAGAACAGATGCATACTGGTAAGTAGCATATTCATTATCCAATGAGGATCTTGAAAAAGGAACAAAGGCTGCAGGCTCGGGACGGTGACTCTCCAGGGGCGACCAGCACTTCGAGAGGTAAGTTGTGATGTTGGAGTACAGGTAGGTACCCCAAGGGGTGGCACAGGGGGCCGCGAGGCACCGGTGCAGGGGTGTCTTTGGGGGTCAGAAAAGCTTACCCTCGGCTGGTCGCGGCTCGGGTGGCCCCTGGTTCTGAGTCTGCATGCGTCGGCTGGTTTGTCGAGGAGGGTCTTTGGGCACTGGACTTCAGGCCCCAGTCGTTGGGGGGATGTCCTCGTGGTCTTGGTTCGGGTTGGCCCGGCCCGGCCTCGGCTGGTGCAGAGTGGGCTAATCCGGAGCTTCCTGGTGGGCACCAGGTGGGTTGTTGCAGCAGAGCCTCTGCTGATGGGAGTCCCAATCGTCGAGAGGGTCCAGGCAGGCAGGTCCTCTGGGTGTCCCAAGGTTGCTGTCCGCGGAGGTCGCCGGGTTTAGGCAGGAGCAGGTTCCAGGCTCAACAGGCCGGTAGGGCTGGGGCCAAGTCAGTTATTGTTGTCCTGTTGTAGCAGCTGCACGACGGGTGTTCTTATTGATCTTCTTTCTTCTTTTTGATATCGGGATCTGAGGAAGGAAGGTTCAGGGAGCCCCTGAATACTCAATTTAGGGGTGTTACAGGTAGGGCAGGGGCAGGGACCAATGGGTCCCTGTCCTTGGGTGAGTACACCCCCTAGCCTGCTCCTCTCCTGTGGGAGCGGGGCAGGAGCCTAGCTGGGATTGGGTAGGACTCCCCATCTATGAGATGGCCGGAGCCCGGGGTCGTGATTCACCTCGCCTCCTCCACCTGAGGGATGGAGTTGGCACAGGTTGGCACACCAACATAGTTTTTCCCGCCAGTCTTCCCGCCAGAGTGGGGGTAGGACTGGTGGGGGGCTGGTTGCTGGGTACAGCAAATGGTCTGGAGAAGCTCTCAGAGGCGGTATGCCGTTGAAGCTTCCTCCTGTCTATTCTGGGGAGGAGACATAGCACCTCGCCCAGGATGTGCTTTGTTGCAGACCCAGGAGAGCGAGGGGCTCCCCACCCAGGGGTCCAGCAACCTGTCTGCTGTGTGGCAGCCTCTGCAGCCACTCAGCCCAGAGGTGGATTGTAGGTTTGGGTTTTTGGAGGGCATCTCGAAGAAGCCCTCGTGCATTTTACATTAAATCCCACACTGGCATCAGTGCGGGTTTAATGTGCTGAGAAGTTTGGTACCAAACTTGTCAGTCTTCAGTGAAGCCATTATGGTGCTGTGGAGTTTGTGAATGACAACCTTTCAGCACAATATACTCTTAAATGGCAACACTGCACTTACAGTGCTCAGGAATGGCCCTGGGTACTGTAGGGGCACAGGGCTCATGCACCTGGACCCTCACCTCTGGCATAGGGCACCCAGCTAGAGGGGTGACTGAAGTATGCCAGGGCAGTGGGTTCTGTGGGCATGGCACACAGGGATGTGTGCCATTTCGACTCTTGCTTTAGTTTTGTACTTAGGCACTCAGCCTGCAAAGGCAGTGTGTGGGAGCCAGGGTACAGGCCCCCTGAGGGTGGCACAGTAAGTGCTGCGGCCCTCAGGGGTCTTCTCTGGTCACCATGCCCTGGGTACCTAGGGTACCATTTACTAGGGGCTGACAGGGGCCAGAGATGCCAATTGGGTATATTGTTTCAGCATAGCTTTTCTTTGTAGGGAAGGAACACAGTCCCTGGGTTCCTGATTGGCAGGGACCCAGGGCACACTCAGTCAAAGTACATCAGCAGTTCAGAAAAAAGTGGGGGCATACCAAGGCTAGAAAGATGGCACTTTCTCACAAGAACACTTTTTCAAACCACTGCAACAGATACAGGTAGCCACCGCTAGGAGGATAACTGCTGTATAGTCTATGCACAAGTATACAATCTACAGCTCATATGCCTCCAATGGAAAATGCTACTTACCAGTATGCATCTGTTTTTGGCATGTAGAGCTGTAGATTCGTATACGCCCACCCGCTGCCCCGGATACCTCTATCTGTTCCAGTTCTATCTTACTTAGATGCATTACTCAGGGTGATCCTTTTCTATTTCTAACTAACTCCATCATAACTCTCCATGGCACAACAATCTGGAGATTGAGTCGATGCCCATGCTCGCTATCGTCCTCAGGAGGAGTCACCTACCTCGTGAGTACAAAGACTTCTTCCAAGACAAAAACAAAGTGCAAACATCCGAGCCCAACACCAGATGGTGATCTATGAACAAGTATACAAATCTACAGCTCTACATGCCAAGAACAGATGCATACTGGTAAGTAGCATTTTCCAGTCACACATGGCTATTTGCAGATCCTAGCTAGCAGTGTCAGAGGTTATACCATGACAGTCAAATTAAGAAGTTTACACTGATGTGATCTGGCCTACACAGTTCTGCTGCCTCAAATTCTCATCCAGTGTTGTTACTGGTCAAAACTCTAAATATTTTCTATTCCAGACACCATTTGGTGTGTGGGCATTTGACCAAAGCACTACGGTCAAGGCAATATTTCGAAATCTTTATATTAAAGTGAACAGACATTATACCACTCTTAATGAGGTGATGAAGCGAATGTGAGGAAATGGGGTGTATTTTATATAGTGTTTGTGTGACCTCACCGTGTAATACACTAAACCTACTTAGGGCCTGTAGGCTTGGTTTAAGAAACCTTTAGCTCATCCCTGGATAGCTGTGACTCTGAGCAGCCAGTCTAACTCAACTGAATAAGAGTATAAATACCACCAAAACAATTGAAGACTAAAATTACCATGCACATTAGAAATACAACACCAAGTCATATAAATAAACTGTATTGTATATTTTATAGAGACCAAACTCAAAATAATACCCGGGAGGGTTCTGGAGATACAGATGTTACAAGGTATAGAAAATATGCACCTTTTCGCTTAACCGCTGTAGGAAGCCGTCTCTATGTATTATATACCAAAGTAAAGTGTAGTGTGTACAGAGTACATGGAGTCCCCAGAAGTATAGCAGAGGCAAAATTAGGCAAGTACTAACCGCTCTCCTTGTGGTAGTGTGGACGAGCAGTTAGATTTATCCGTAGGGTTTGTTAAGCATTTATTGTATTCACTCATTCAAGACTGATGGCACACACTCAGAGACTGAATCCAGACCAATTAGGTAAATATAAAAAAGGTAATCTTATGTTTAATTTCTGGAACGAAGCAGGACTTGGCTCAGCTAAGTGAAATATATTCTCAAGTGCAAGACTTCACAAGGAAATGCAGTTGTGGATGAAATTGCAATTTTTACAGGTGTGAATTAGCTTTCAAAACAGGTTAAATTGCACAGTAATTACTCTTGGAATACTTTTAGATTACATCAACCACTCGGGGTGGTATGCCTAGATACCACAGCGGGCATCTCACAATACAAGGTAAGTAAGACTTTTTTTTTTTTTAAATTTAGTTTAAAAAAAATCAAATTTAGTTTTATTTTCAGTTAAACACA
The DNA here is from genome assembly GCF_964261635.1 of Lissotriton helveticus. NCBI lineage: Eukaryota > Metazoa > Chordata > Amphibia > Caudata > Salamandridae > Lissotriton > Lissotriton helveticus. Next base: position 183,739,495 of record NC_136060.1, read on the forward strand.
TTGCAGTTGGCGGACAAACACCATACAAAATGCACCTGCTTCCCCTGGTTTCTATTTTAGCGTCAGGAAACTGCTCCCGGGGAGTAATGCCATGAGTTTGCTCGCACGGGTGGCACCTTGCGAAACACTGCATAGAAGAGCTCTGGTAACGCGCCCCTTGTCTGAGTCCTCCCAAACCCCAACTGTTCCCACCCGTGACCCGCCCCCTCCCCCTTGCCCACCCCCTCCGGTGTGTTCCGCTGTGTAGTCGTAAGGCGTGCAATGGGACCCCCCTCATACCTTCGGGGTCTCAGCTCTTGGTGGTGTGTGAACTCATCTACCAGTCTAAGGACTCTGAGATATTTTGGGCATGTAAGTTCGTGAGACAGTAGGGAGACCAAAGGCGACCATGTTTCCCTAAAAGTGTCCGAGGTTTGTGTAAGCGAGGCTTGTATGCGCTCCATCCCCATTATATACCACAGCCGGTTGAGCCAACCTGTGTGAGTGGGCCTCCGTGAAGTGCCCCAAAGTGAAAGGATGTGGTGTGTCGCAGCCCCCAACGCCAGCCCCATTTGCCTCCCCCGAATGGACTTAAGTGGGAAGGTAAGTTTGTTAGGCAGACCCAGGATCGCATACGCGGGGAAACGGGGAATCTCTGTCCCAAAATACCCATCTACGTCATTGAGGACCTCCTCCCAGTACCCTTGCACTTCTGGACAATCCCATAGCAGGTGGAGCATGGTCCCTACTTGTCCACATCCCCTCCAGCACTTTGAGTCCCTACTAGGGTTGCTCTGGTGGAGCCGCTCGGGGGTCAGATGCCAATAGTAAGCCACTTTGACCGCTGACTCCCGACTGGCCATGTTGCGAGCCATGTGGTGCGCCCGGTAAAAGATGTCCTGCCATTCCTTGTCCGAGAGGGCGCACCCTAGCTCCCTCTCCCACCCTTTCTGCCCTGCTGAACGGACCGCAGGTGATGGGGGGGGGTCAGCAACTTATACAGTTCCGTGATCACCCGTTAATCCGTGGACTTGGACAGGAGCCACTTCTCGTACGGCTTAAGAAAGCGGCCCACGTGTGGAATGGTGTCCTTATGGGTAAGCCAGTGTCGCAATTGAAAGTATTGGAAATTCTGCGGCTTATCTATGGAGTACCCTTCACCGATAGCCTGCAGGGTCATAAAGCCCTGCAAATCAAACAGGTGTCCAGCCGAGCTGCACTCCGTCTGCCTCCATTGCGGGAAGGAGCCTGGAACCATCCCCGGCGGAACGCCGGGTTGTCAAATAGCGGTGTCATTGGCGAGGGGAAGGACGTGAGGTCCCTGGCCACCGCAACCGCGTCCCAGACCTGAAGGAGGGTCCTGGTGATGGGTGATTTTTTGATGTATGCCGGTCTATCTGGGCGCGCCAAGAATGGGATTCTCCGATTTTGGCATCCCCGCCATGGCCCGGTCATGGAACAACCATCGCTTCTCCGAGGTTGGCCTGGACTATTCCAAGAGGTAACGCATCTGTGTTGCCTGGAAGTACCGCTGTAGGTCAGGTACACCCAGCCCCCCCTCCGCCGGGACTCGCGTGATCAGGTCACGCCTCATCCTAGAACGTTTACCTGCCCAGACGTAGTGCTGTAGCGTGTCTTGCAGCTTTTTGAGCAGGCCTATAGGAGGGGTAACCGGGATGGTCTGAAAGGGGTATAGAACTTTTGGCAGCAGGGACATTGACAGCAGCCACCCGGCCAAGCCAAGAAAGCGGATGCTGTCGCCACCTCCCTTGGATGCGTGTAAGTAGCTTGGCGTAATTCACTTCGACTGTCTGAGCCGTGGCAGGACAATCCTTTTGTGCAACGAACCTCCGGTGGTAGGACGAGTGTTGCACCCCAGTGGGAGAACCACGGATTTCCCAACATTCATTTTGAAGCCTGACACCCTCTCAAATCGCTCCATTTCCTCCAGAAATGCCGGTATCGAGACTCTGGGGTTTTCCACCGCAACCAAAATGTCATCCGCATACAGGCTGATAGTGTGTTCCGCGCCTCCGAATGTAATGCCCGTGATGGCCCGGTTGTCCCGTACGTGCTGGGCGAAAGGTTCCATATTTAGGGCGAACAGCAGCGGCGAGAGCGGGCAACCCTGCCTCGTACCTCGGTGGATGGCAAACGGCTTGGAGCTCGTTCCGTTCACCTTAATAGTCGCTTGGGGCGATGCGTAACAGCTCGCCACCCATGCCCTAAACCTGTCGACCACACCGAATCTCACCAGCGTCCTATCTAGGTGTGTCCAGTCCACCCTGTCGAACGCCTTTTCGGCGTCGACTGACAGAAGGGCCGCATCCGTTGCGTTGTAGTGTGCCTTATCGATCACGTGCATCAGGCGTTTGGTGTTGTCTGCGCTTTGACGGGAGGTTATAAAGCCAGCCTGGTCCGGCTCTATTATGCCTGGGAGACACGGGCCCAGCATCGAGGCCAGAATCCCCGTGAAGAGTTTTAAGTCGAGATTGAGGAGAGAGATCGGCCGGTATGCCGCACAGTGAGTCGCGTCTTTGCCCGGTTTCAGCATGACAATAATGGCAGCCTCTAGCATCTCTCGCGGGATCGAACCTGGGCCCTGAAAAGAGTTGAACAGTCTCGTCAGTAAAGGGGCTAAGAGGGGGCAGAAGGATTTATAAAAGCCCGCAGAAAATCCGTCCGGGCCTGGCGCTTTGAGTGGTTTGAGACGGGCAATGGCGGAGACCACTTCCTCCAGACGTATGGGGGCGTCCAAATCCGTGGCGTTTGTCTCGTTGAGGGCCGTTAACCCTGCTCCATCCAGATAGGCTATGCCCGCCTCAGCATCTGAGGCCGGCTCAGCTATGTAAAGTGCGGCATAAAATGTCTTGAATGCCTCCGCAATGCGATAGTCTTCCCGGAGCTCCTCACCACCCTCCTCGCGAATGACTGGGATAGACCGGACAGTTTTCGCCTTCAATTTATTGGCAAGTAATCTGCCCGTCTTATCCCCCCCTACGTAGTACGTATGTTTCAGGGGCAGTGCAGCATCTTCTGCCCGATCCAGGTCGAGGCTCGCAAGCTGCGCTCTGGCCGCCTTCAGCTTGCGCCAGATCCTTGGGGCCCGGTTCGACTATGCACCCGCTCCAACTCCAGCACCTGCGCTGTCAGCTCCTGCCGGCGTTCCCTCCGTTCCTTATTGTCCGCAGCCGAGATCGCTATAAGCTCCCCTCTAATGACCGCCTTGAGTGCCCCCCATACTGCTGCCTTGGCCACCTTCGCCGTGTCGTTCTGACCCAGGAAGTTCGAGATGCTTTGGGAAAGCTGCTGTTACCCCCTTGCGGGAAAGTAAATTCTCCCTGAGGCGCCAGGTACCCTTATGTGGTTGCATGCGCGGGACCCGTAAGTGCATTACCACTGCATCGTGGTCTGACAGAGCCGCTGGGGCAACTTCCAAATCCTGTACCATGGGGACCAAGTCCGTGGAGCTTAGAAAGTGGTCTATTCTAGCGTATGTTCGGTGCACATGTGAATAGAAGGTGTACCCCGGGTCTGTGTGGTGTACCTCCCTCCATGTATCCATGAACCCCCTACTGGCGAGCTAGCGCTTCCCTTCAGTAGAAAGAGCTCCAGAGTCGCCAAACCTCCGACCCGATCTATCCCTCTCATTGTCCATAACCAAATTTATGTCCCCGCCTAACAGTGTGTGCCTCGAGCTCGTGGTCATGACCTCAGATAGCACCCCTGTAAGAAATGCCTCCTGTTTGGTGTTGGGAGCATAAATGGACCCTATTGTGAGTGACAGGTTCCCGATATAAACAGTGTGGGCTAATAGCCTGCCTTTGATTTCTGCCACTTTGTCTCCCACCCGGCCCTTGAAGTGCCTAGCGAAGAGCAGAGCCACTCCCGCTTTTTTCTCCGTAGTGGAGGAGTAGAGCTGGGTCGGGAACGCTCGACTTTTTTTTTTAAACCTTTATTTGTCATTTTCCAAAAGAAATGCAAAAACAAAAAGGAAGCATACATTTTGCAGTATATATCTGAGTCAAGCGATATCATTAAAGTCACACATACAGAAATCATAGCATTACAAGCACAGTCAAAGGACATTGGTAAAAGCAGGGGAGAAGGGGCGCGGCGGAATAATAGTACAACATTCCCCAGTTCACTGCAAACCCAGCGGGGAGGAAGTAGAAGCACAGTATATCAAGCAATAAAAGTCAAGGGCCGAGAGGCTGTTTCCCACCCCCTCTCAACCAATTCCCTCGGGGGCCATAGCAGGAGCGGGAGGGGACTGAGTTCCATCTACTGCGCCAGCAACATACGTGCGATATGGACCCCAAATGTCGACGGGTCTGGAAGTAGAGGGAACCATGGCTGAGTATTCAGTGCTGTTGGTATTGCATTGCGCCAAACTCCGGAGCCAGGAGCTGTGTAACGGAGGGCGTCGGTCACACCACCGCAATGCCACTTCTCGTTTTGCCAGTAAGAAACTGAACGCCGCCAATTTGCATACAGTCTTCGGGAATTCGGCTACATATCCCAGAAGGGCAATCTCAGGGACCGGAGTCAGGTTTAAGTGTAGCATGTCGCTGAGCGTGGCGTGGACCTGGGACCTATAACCATGTAGTGTGGGACAGGACCATGAAAGGTGTGCAAAATCTGCAAAAGGGCCGCCGCATTTGGGGCATGCATGGGAGCGTGAGGGATCTATTCTATGAAGTCTCACTGGAGTGAAGTACAGTCTGCGTAAGAATTTGAAGTGTAATAGTTTGTGTTTACTATTAAGAGAGATGTCCTTCGTTGCCCTGCAGCACCACTGCCATTGGTCATCAGTAATGGTGTTTCCCAAATCCGCCTCCCAGGCAGCATGCACCACATGATCTCTGGAGGGGAGGAGGTTGCAGCACATTTGATATAGCCTAGATACTAAATGGGTGCCCGAAGTGTGTTGAATAATGAATGTGAGGGGAGTCATCTCCTCGGGAGGGAGTGGGAACGAGGAGAAAGAGGCGCTCAGGAGCGAGCGCATTTTGGTCAATACGAGTGAATCTATGAATGTCCGCTCCATAAAGCGGTGGTCTTCTGTAAGCGTGAACGCATGGCCGTCAGGGAACAGGTCTCCAATGGTAGCGATAAGAAATTTGGACAGCGTGTGTTGCACCACTGATTCTCCAGTGATCGGTAGCCAGGTGGAATTGGGTAACGGAAGGTTCGGGGAATACAGTTGAGGAAAGCCAACAAGGCGGCCCAGTCTATCCCACGCCCAGCAGGTCGATGAAACCGTTTGGATGTCCCGCGGATCTCTAGGGAAGCCCGACGGCAGGGTGGTGGATAGCGATCCCGGTAAAACCAAGTCATCCTCCGGCCGTAAGTAAGGGATCCGGGCGTCCGGGGAGAACCATGGGTGCACGTAGGAGCACTGTGTCACCAGAAAGTAAAGATAAAAATCAGGAACGCCAAGGCCCCCTCGCTCATATGGGAGCGTCAGTACCTGCCAGGACACTCGCGGCGACTTATTCCCCCACACCAGTTTCAATAACAGCGAGCGTAGTTGTATGAATAAAGTTTTCGTGAGGGGCACGGGTATATTATTGAACAAGTACAAAAACTGCGGTAATACAATCATTTTAATGATGGCGATACGTCCTACCATAGATAATGGCAGCCGAATCCAACGCTCAACCTGTCCTTCCAGGGCTGTGAGCGCCGTGCCGTTGTTTTGTCTAATAATGGATGCCGTGTCTAAATGCACATGGATGCCCAGATATTTCACAGAATCCCGGCCCCATGTGAGGGGGAAGGGGCATGGCCATTCAACCGTACTGGGCGTGAGTGGGAATACAACGGATTTATGCCAGTTAACACGAAGGCCTGAGAACCTGCCAAACCTGGTAATTTCTAATAGCAACGGCTCAAGATTGGACTGGGGCTGTCGGACATAGAGGATGGTGTCATCCGCATAAAGCGAGATCAAGAGCGGGCCCGTCCTAAATTGGAGGCCTCGATGTAAATGCTTCTCTTGGAAATGCCGGACCAGCGGGTCCATCACCAATATGTACAATAGCGGCGACAGGGGGCAGCCCTGTCGCGTACCACGCGCCAGGCGGAACTGCGTAGTGACCGTTCCATTTAGGCGTAGTCGGGCCACAGGGAGGGTATACAGCAATTCCACCGTATTTACTAAGCATTCAGGTATCCCCATACGGCGCATCACCGAAATAAGAAAAGGCCACTCTAAAGAGTCAAACGCCTTCTCGGCATCCAGTAGTATCCCCGCCGCCGGGACGTCAGGGTAAACACGATGCAGAATGGAAAAGAGGGTGCGAAGGTTTAGAGAAGTGGAGCGGTGCGGGACAAAGCCTGATTGGGCAGGGGAGATTATGGATTCCATGAGGAGCAAAAGGCGGATGGCGAGAACTTTCGCCAGAATTTTGTACTCTAGGTTCAGTAAAGATAATGGTCGATAGGAGCCGCAGAGAGTGGCATCTTTACCCGGTTTGGGGAGTAGACCGATGACTGCCTCCCTAAGTGTAGGGGGGAGACAGCCCGTTTCCAGTGCTTCCGCATAGACTTCCACCAGGCGGGGAACCAATAAATCCTTCTAGGCTTTATAAAAGTCGGCCGAAAACCCATCTAGCCCAGGAGCCGAGGACCCTTTAATGGAGTCTATGGCCTCAACCACATTGTCCGGTGTAATGGGATCTGCCAGAAAGTCGATCATCCACTTATCTAAATATACCATCGCGATCTCATGGAGGTAATCACCACGATCAGCGGCATCTTCTGACAGTGTGGATGTATACAATGTAGTGTAGTAAGATAAAAATGCATCACAAATCTCAGGGGTAGTGTGTAGCGCGTCTCCCGTTGGGCTCACGATAGTCGTGATGTAGGAAGAGGCGCGTGGGGGGTGAAGTAATTGTGCCAGTACCCTGCCAGGTCGGTCACCCTCCCCATACTGCCTAGCAGTGTGTTCTAGTCAGTAATCTGAGTTCCCTATCTGCCTCCTCCCTAAACTCCACCAGCAATTGTAGGCGCTTAAGGTCCCCCTCCGCAGTGTGTAATCGGAGTTGTTCTGTCTCCAGCGCCGCTATGTCACGCTCAAGCCGTGTGAGGGTCGCACGTATAGCGCGCAGCACCCCAGTATGTGTAGCAATGCAGACGCCCCTAATGGTTGCCTTAAAGCCCTCCCATAGGACAGCCCAGGTGTCAACTGTGCCCGTGTTGAGCTCAAAATACTCTTCAATGGCGTCTCGTACTGTCTCAGTGAAAACCGGGTCCGACAAAGCCTTCCCAGGGAAGCGCCATTGCCGCTCATATCCTCCCGCCCGAGGGATCTGCAGTCTAAGCACTACAGGTGAGTGGTCTGACAGTGTACGGGGGAGTGTGAGGAGTTCCCCTACCCACCCAACCACCGCCGGGGAGATAAGCCAATAGTCAAGCCTCGTCCATGTGTCATGGAACCCAGAATAGTGGGTGTAAGCAGGGGTGGAGATGTGTAACTGTGCTTCAATGTCTACGAGAGAAAAATGTGAGCATATGTCTCGCAAACGGGGCGTGAGTGAGGCCTGGTGTCTGGGGTAGCTGCAGTGCTATCTCTCGAAAAATTAAATAGGAGGTTGAAATCGCCCCCAAGGAGCAACAATTCCGGATCCAACTGCAATAGGTGTAGCTGAAAGTCATGAAAAAAAGTGGGGGTGTCAGTGTTAGGGCCATAAATACCAGCAAGCGTGACCTTGTGGCCCAGGAGGGTCCCCGAGATGATAACATATCTGCCTTCCTTGTCAATAATGGAGTGAGCGAGCACAAAAGGTATCCGCTTGTGTATACAAATAGCCACCCCCCTGGAATATCTAGTGTAGTGGGAAAAAAAGCGGTGTGCCCCCCATCCCCTGACTACTTGTGAAGCGGTCTCCGCAGTCAAATGAGTCTCTTGAAGGAAGACTACATCAATCCTATGCCTGGCAATATAATTAAACACTTGTTTGCATTTCCTGGCATCATTCAGTCCCCGTACATTCCAGGACATCAACGATCGGTCCGAGGGGCCCACCTGCAGTCCTAGCCTGGCCATGAGTGACGGACAAGTGCAGGTGACCCATGACACGCGTAGCTCAATACAACATTCGGAATTATGATGACTTCGTAACACTTCCAAAAAAAACAAAACCAAACAAACCCCATAGCCCACCCTCCACCCAATCTCTCAGAAACCCCAAAGAGGAACACCCAACCCATCGTGGCGGCATAATGGCATCTCACAAGCAGAACAAGCATAATGGAAACCAATCCCACCACTTCGAAATTAACAAATTCCCCAATTAGAAGGGCAAACGCCATAGGGGATGGTAACGCCCCGTCCCCCGGGCTAGACCATGATCGCAGATTCAGGTGATCAATCCAGTGGGTCCTGAGACAAAGTGCCAAACTTCAAGGCTACGGAGGCAAATGCGGGTGTGAGAGTACAAGGGTCAGCCATGGCCTGAGGTTGAGAATAGATCCACGCTATTCTGAGAGTCGCCCTGCAACGGTGACGGGGCCCTGGAATTGCCCGCGTTCTGGGTATCTCTAGATTTATAAGAATGACAGAACTCTTGCACCTCCGACGGATTGTCAAATATGCGGGCTCTGCCGGCCACCTCCACTCTGAGGCGCGCCGGGTAAATCATGCCATATTTAAGGCCCAGGTTGGTAGCTTTAACTCCAGTGTACTTTCGACGCGCTTCTTGTACCAGGACGGTGAAGTCTGGGTAGAAGGAGAGTGAGTCGCCCTGCCATCTTATCTCTCCCTTCTCTCGAGCTGCACGGAGGGCTGCATCTCGGTCCCTGAAGTTCATAATCCTTGCGATGATGGGCCGTGGCGGCAGTCCCGGCTTCGGCCGAGGACCCAAAGACCGGTGGGCCCGCTCCACCACAAAGCCAGGGGTAAATTGGTCCCTGCCAAACAGTTCAATGAGAAGCTTCTCCACAAAGACGTCCATCCGGCCAGTCTGGGTTGATTCCGCCACACCTAATATGCGAATGTTGTTGCGTCGTCCGCGTGCTTCTAAGTCTTCGTTTTTTATGGCTACCTCTTTTAGGAACTTTTCGATGCGTTTGAGGCGCTTCAGCGTTTTAGCGCCCGTGTCTTTGATGTCCGAGACGCGAGATTCAGCCACATCTAGTCTGCGATCATGTACTTGAACTTTAGAGCCTAGATCGGCCAGCTTTTGTTCCAAAGTGTCGAACCTACCATCTAGAGATTTGAACCCAGCCCTCATCTCAGCCATCATGGTAGCAACCAGTGCAGTGGCGTTGTCCTGGGGAGGGGGAGGCATGGCGTCCGATGAGGAGCCGGTTGCAGTGTCCGCAGTTAGCATGGAGGTTTTGTCGAAACTCAGTTTCTGTTGGTTGGGGTCTCTTTTCCCCATGGTGGTCGGAGTCTCGTCCGGTGTCGGCAGGAATCCAGGAGCAGGGCGACTGCCAGTGCCGCAGGCAAGCAGGACAGCAAGTTGGCGCAGTGTGCGGCGGGCAGGCCGCCTCCAAGGATATGGAAACGTTGGATATCAGGGCTCAGTGGCACCGAGTGCGACTTTCGTGCAAAGAGGGGGTCTGTCACCGCTTCGTGATTGCCAACTGCAAATGGGCGCCAGGACACTCCGAGCGGTTTAGGCGCAACTCCCAGTAAAAATGGCCGGCCAGGGCCGTGGAAATTGGGCCTCGCAGTTGGTCTTCCCCGCACTCCTCGTAGCCAGTGGGGATCAGGGAAGGACACCAAGGGAAGGCGGGGCCGCTCGGCCGCGCAGCAGCGCCAGCCCCTGGAGCGCCCACCGCCGCCCACACGCCCCCCGCGGCGCCCGGGTCGGATCGTCCCTTGAGCCCAGCCCGGGCTAGCCGTTACCCGAGGCCCCGGCTCCGTCTCACTGGCTAGGCCCGAAGGCAGCCGTGAGCCACGGAGTCCCGGAGTCGGCGCCGGCAAACCCCAGGGCCGGACCGCGGCAAACAACCCCAAGCCCCCGGCGCCACAAGAAGCCGCGAGCAGTCCAGCGGCACACCCCCAGTGCAGCACTTACCAGCAGGCCGGGCGCAGGGAGAGCGGACGCCGATGGGGTGGCGGTCTCGCTCCTCCGCCAGAAGAGCCCTTCCGGTGCCTCCACGGACCCAAAAACGGCGTCGGATGGCAGCGAATCGCCGCAATTGCAGGATGGAGTGGAGTAGCTGTATTAAAACCGCCTCAGGACCTCAGGATGGCGAAGGTTGGTCGCCCGGACGGCGGAGCTTCAATCGAAAGCGGCCATCTTGGTCGCCTCCGTGACCACGCCCCCGGGAACGCCCTAGACTTCATGCGATGCCAGTCCTTGGCCAGCAAGTGCGTCTCCTGGAGAAGGCACACCGCAGCCCCTGAGTTCTCTAAGTAGGAGAGCACTGCCCTTCTCTTGATGGGGTTATTGAGCCCTTTAACATTGAGGGTAAGAACCTGAATAGATTAGTCAGCCATGAGGAGGTATACACCGCATCCCTCTATTCCACCGTCGTACACCGAAGCCTCCCCGCTCCTCTGGTCTCGTTGCCTGGGGACTGGGAACACACCGGTACTTGCCCCTTGACCCCATCCCCCACCCCGCTCCCTCCCCCCCCTCCCATCTCACCCCAACTCCCAACGTGAAACCCCAACTGGTGAATACTGTCCCAGGCCTATGTGACGGCAGTCCAGGCCTGTGGTAGAGTGTCAAGTGTATGGGATGCGTGACAGTGGCGGCCCAAGGCCCCCCATCCTGCCCCCCAACCGTGGTGCGACAACTTTGCTAGAGAACCCCATCGTATCAAACCACTTAGGATGCAGCGTTAGTGTCCTTCGAGACCTCCTGGATCGCCGTGGCTTCTTCTTGTGCCACCAACTCCGGGTTAGGTTTGAGGACTTTCTTGGAGGAACGTCCACGTCGCACCTTCTGCCAGCCGTCAACAGTCGACCGCGGGGATCTGGACGGGGCCCGGGAGGACCGCCCCTCATCTCCATCGACATCTGGCTGGTCCCCCTCACGTGGAATGCCCAGCAGGGCGCAAGTGTCTCGCAGTGACCGTAGCTGGTGAAGGGCCCCATTCCATTTGAAAATTAGCCTAAATGGGTGCCCCCATGAGTACGGGACCCCTTTGTCGCGGAGGAAGGTAGTGGCCACTTTGAACGCTCGCCGCTTCTGTAAGGTGATTGCAGACAAGTCTTGGAATAGCTCCACTGTGTGACCCTGGAAGTGCAGAGGCTTTTTCAGGCGTGCCGCTTTTAGAATGCGTTCCTTGAGGGGGTAATCGGGCAGGAAGGCCAATATGACAGGCGGGGGAGCCGGAGCTCGGCGGGCCAGAACTACCCTATGGGCCCTGTCGATACGAATCACAAAGTCCTCGTTCTCGTCCAGTACCATTCGGAACAGGCTTTGCAAGTACCCCACCACGTCTTCCCCCTCCGCTTTAGGTGGCACGTTGCGGACCCGAATGTTGTTGCGCCGTGATCGGTTTTCAAGGTCCTCCGTGTGGGTTTGGAGGTGCATTTGTTCATTGAGTCTGATGATCTCTTGCTGCAACAGTTTTACCTCCTCACTCCTGACCTGTCCAGCGAGCTCGGTCGAGGCCACCCGCTCTCCAAGATCGTCAATGTCACGGCGCAGTTCCCTGTATTCCCCGGCCATTTCTTGTCGGAGGGTTTGAATGTCCTCCTTGAGAGAGGCGAATAGGGACTCCATGAAAGCCTTAGTGGCCGGGGCTTCCCCTCCATCTCGGTCTTGTCCTTTAGGGGGAATCGACTGAGCCGGTTTGTCCGGACTTTTGTCTGTCTTGGAAGTTTCTTTGGTCAACATGTCGGCGATAGTGCGATTCCCCTTGCGGTTGGAGGAAGACATAGTCAATACCCTCCCGGGTCCCGCCGTCTCCCTGAGCGCGTCGCGCGTCCCTGCGCGACCGCTAGTAATGGTGGGCCTACAAGAGGGGGAGAAGGAGTCTTGCGCGCTGGTCGCGTTGTGTTGCGGTGAGCGCCGAGTGCCCACCGGCCCAGGCCTCAGACCGTGCTATCCCTTGGCCTCCCAGGCCCAGCCTCCGCTTTCAGGCACCAGTGGTCTCGTGGAGCCTGTATGGCAGTTGCTGCTGTTCACCCCAGGCCGCCGCCAATCTCCGGGGGCCCGTGCAGTGCCCCCCGGAGCCTACTTCCCCGTCGTCGGGGGCTGTCCTTGTGTGTCCTGTGGGTCCTCGCCTCTGCACCTCGGCGGTGGATCGCTATGGCCCTCTAGTTTCTCCGATCCCCGGGCGACAGGTAGGATCGCTAGAAAGGCGGAGAGGCCCAACAGGCGTGGCGCTGCTGCTGTGCTAGGGCCTACGACGTGAGCGCTCAGGAGGGCCCCAGTACCCAGGCCCCGGGCACTGATCCGCCCGATGACCCCCACCGGGGGCCCGTTCAGCGCCCCCCTGATCCCTCTCCCTTGGCTCCTGGGCCCGCTGCTCTGCTTGCTCTCTTGGGCGAGTCCCCCTCACCGCAGAGTGGGCCTGAATGTCCTGGGCCTCGCGGCCCCGCTTGTAAGGGCGCGGCCTCGTGTCACAGGGCCCCCGCAGCCCACCTCGGTCCGGCCAGCGCCGGGGGCTCGAGCACCTGCCCCCCGAGTTGTCGTGCTCTTCACCTCCTCAAGTGGCCGCGTCCGCGTCTGTCTCTCTCGGCGTCCGCTGCTCCCACACCGTGCAGGCCGAAGCCGGGGCCTCGAGTAGCTCCTCAAACCGCCGGAGCCAGTGCCTCCGTCGCTGGTCTCGCCGCCGCGGCCCGCTGCTGGATCGGCGCCCCGCTCCGCTCGTCCCTCTCTCCGCTGGCAGGGGGGGACAAGTCGCCGCGTCAGTGTGGCCTCACAGCTGCCACGATGGGCCCCTCCGGTGATGATGCTCCGTGGGCCGGGCCGCCCCCGGCGTGCCTCCGGCCGGCAATGGGCGCCGCGGCGGCCGCGCGGGTCGCGCTCCTTCACCCGGTCCCTGCTGCGACTTCAGGGTCCCCGGTCGGTGTCCCGCTTACCACAGGCAGTCAGTAAGGGGCTCGGAAGGCGATGGGATATGCTTCAAAGCACGGCCAGGGGACTTAGGAAGAGGAGCCTCAGTAATCCACGTCCTCTCATGCCGCCATCTTGGCCACGCCCCCAGTAAGACTTTTTAAGGTTTACAGTTTAGTTACTGTTTCTTTCAAGCAAAGTTCAGCTCAACACTTTGAACTTTTTCAGGAACAAAACTTGTAACATAGGTTCCTATGGGGAAAAAAGTGTTCGTGGTTTCTCGGGTAAGTAAACGACTTACGAGATGGCGGTTTGGGGGATAGGAGCAAGGCCTAGGTAGGCACTCAAGTTGTGCCACCAGCTGCACTGGGGTGGCCGGGTACAGAGTGCAGGAACCCAATGTTAACCAGTGGGCTAAGGGGGCCTTCGGTCAGGGACTGCTTGCGAGCTGGCCACTTGGCTGTAGGAGCAAAGCTCCTGGTGTACAGGTCAGCACTTCAGGCGCCAACAATCAGCACAGGAACTGCACCACCTGCATCATAGGGGTGGTCGGGTGCAGTGTGCCAAGGCGTTGTCGGGGGCTCTGTGAATTTCATGTGGATCTCCAGTTTGTTGAAGATGTTGCAGGCTTGGGCAGGGAGGTTTCCTGGAGGCAACCACCGGGTGAATAGGTATGTTGGGATCTTGGGGGATACCTAGACCCCATCGGTTGGGCCACCCAAGTCCATGGGACGTTGATTGCAGGGGCATCTGGTTCTTCTTACTAGTTCTGGTCGCGGTTGGGAGGAGGCTTGAGGTTAAGGCTGCAGGCGTCGCCTTGAAGCTTGAGGGAGGTCTGAATCACAGATCCCAGGTCCGAACCGCTGAAGAGACCTCGTGATGTTGGGCCACCTGGATCCGTATTCTGTAGGTGAGTCTTGGTTGAGCAATGCTGGTGTTCATAGGAAAAATAGTCTTAAAGATTGTTGCAGGGCAGGTCGTCCGGGTAGGCTGCTTGACACACTTGGTTTGCTGTAGTCGGGTCTGAGACTGGGGCCAAAACCTTTGGTGTCCTCTTCTTCCTGGGTCCGCATGGATGTTCGGTCTTCTTTCTTTCTCAAATCTGAGGAGGCAAGGTTCAGGGTTGCCCCTAAATAGCAAGGTTCAGAGTTGCCCCTAAATACTAAGTTATGGGGCGTTTACAGAGGTTTGCAGGTGGGGACCAATGGGTTCCTTCCTTGGGGTGGGTACACACCCTATTATGCCACCACTCCAGTGGGAAGGGGCATGAGCCTCTCTCTAATTGTCTGGGTCCCCTCATCTTCAAGATGAAGGGGACTGAGATGTGTTTCACCTCGCCTCTCCCACCTGGGGGGTGGCGTTGGCAAAGGTGGGCACAACTCTCTTCCTAGCTTTTTTTTTTTTTTAATATCTTTTTATTATTTTCAGGCAGAAAGGAAAAACGTAACCAAACAGTTGGACTGGCTTGACAAATGATTGACAAGTAGGACAAAACAGATGCAATAATCACAGTGGCGACAAATAGTAAAATTATACACACTACATAATTAATGACCGTGTAACCCTTGAGCTGGGTCAGGGGACAACGACTCTTTCTCAGGGGTGTGCACAGGAGCCACACAGATCCCTCCTCTATAAGCATTCCACCCAGACCACACCCCTGACCACTTTTTGGGGCATCCTCGTGCTAAGTATACCGTCTTCTCTCTAAACATGCACCAATCAAGACTCCTCCCAAGCGGCCAGGGTGGGTGGTGCCTCTGCTCCCCATAGGCGGGCTATCTCCCTCTTGACCATCATGGTCCCAAGTGTAGCCCATGTCCTCTCCATACTTGTTAGATCAGTGGGTCCCTACATGTTCAAGAGGCATCGCTTTGCCTCTGGACAAATGTCCTTGTGCAACACTTCCTGCATTACATCATCTATCTCGCGCCAAAACTGTTGTACCTGGTCACATCCCCAAATTATGTGAATTAACGTACCTGTGTGCCCACAACGTCGCCTGCAATCGCCCCCCTCCCCATATGGACTAATTGTGGTCCCTTGATGTACGTACGATGAAGAATTTTGAGTTGGATCAGTCGCAAGCGCGCTGGGTTGGCAACCTCTCTGGGTGAGGCCACCGCCTCCCGCCACTCCTCCTCGTCAAATTCCAGGCCATCCCTCTCCCAGCACTCCAGCAGTCTCCCCAGTGGGTCTGGAGTGTTGTTAATTAGTTTCTTATAGGTTAGGGAGATCGCTTTTTGGGGAAGGTATCCGTCGAGCAGATGGTCCTCTAATGGAGAAGACTCTGTGAGGTTCGTGCCCGTCTGCAAGGCGGCGGTCATGGCGTGCCGAATCTGTGTGTAACTGAACTGTTCTGTGATGGAGAGTTCATTTTGCTGCTGGAGCGTGGCAAAGGGGACCACAGCGCCCTTGGTCCAAAGGTCAGCCAGTCGAGATATGCCAATCAGGTCCCACTTATCTAATCCCTTGGTGGACCAGAGGCTCCCCAGCAGTACTGAGTCCCACAGCGGTGTGGCCAGGCTGAGCCTACGGTCCCAACCGAGACTCTTATTCACAGAATGCCAAACGGTAACTAAGTGTTCGGTGGGGCCCATAAGGGGCAGCCTCCGGGGGCTGGAATATGGGGATCTAATAAAGGTCCCCCCAAGGAAGCAGCCACCTGTCCATCCTAAACGCAGGGTCATCTGGCTGGCGATAGGCCTCCCCTCCCATAGTAGCTCTCTCTGCAACCCCTCTATTTCCCTGAAGTATCGTGCCGGGACTGGGTCTGGGTAATTTTGCAAGACGTAAAGGACCTGCGGCAGCGACATCATTTTAAATAACGCCGCTCTCCCCAAAAGTGAAAGCGGCACGGCCTTCCAACAGGACACATCTCTCCCCAGGTGCTGCAGGGGCAGGACCAGGTTACGTTCGTACCGGAGTTTGGGTGTCACCAGTGATTAAAAATCCCTAGATAAGAAAAGCCACTTATCACTGTCTGCATTGGGCAGTTTTTAGGCAAGGTGGGTGCGGCGCCTCCAAGTACATATATGACCGACTTGCCCCAGTTCATTGCCGAATGTGGAAAAAATATCCAGGACACAAATTAGGGATTTTTTGGGGGAGTTTAGATAGAGAAGGATATCGTCCGTGTAGAGCGAGACTCGGTCCTCACAGTCGGCCGACCATTGCATTCCACGAATCATCGGGTCTGCGTGGATCCAGGCCGCCAATGGCTCTAGAGCGAGGGCAAAAAGCAGGGGGGGCAATGGGCACCCCTGTCTAGTCCCGCGGTACAGCTGAAAAGGGTCTGACCGTTTGTTAACAATCACCTGAGCCATTGGTGCCGAATAAAGGAGTCTTATCCATGACATGAAGACCGGCCCAAACCCCATCTTGGCGAGGACTACCAAGAGGTAGGGCCACTCCATGGTATCAAAAGACATGGAAACGTTGAGTGACGCTATTATCGCAAGCTCATCAACAGTGTCAACTCTGCCCAGCACTCCGTGGACCCTACGCAGGTTGAGGGCGGTGTTACAGTGAGGCATAAAGCCCGACTGGTCCTGGTGTACCAAGGGCGAGATCACCCGCGAGAGGCGTGTGGCTAGAAGTTTGGCGAGGATCTCAGGTTCTGCATTCAGGAGGGAGATCGGTCTGTAGGATGTGCATTTGTTTCTGGGTTTCCCTTCTTTGGGGATGACGACCAGGGATGCGAGCCTCTGGTCGGGGGGGTGGAAGGAGGTCAACTCGCCTGCTCTCTTGAAACATGGAGCAGAGAAACTGGGCAAGACCGTTGGGATGCTGTTTGTAAAGTTCAATGGGAAGGCCATCGGGCCCGAGTGCCTTACCCGGTCGAAGGCTACGGATGGGTTGAGCTATTTCATCAGTGGTTATGGTACTGTCTAGGAATTTAGTGTCTACCTCCGAAAGAGAGGACAAACGAATATCTCGAAGGAGGCCCAAATAATCCTCCTCGCGGAAAGGGGAAACAGACTGGTAAACCCTGCTGAAGTGGGACGCAAATTAGCGGACTATGTCCCCATGGTCAGTGTGGACCCCGCCCTGATCGTCGACCAGTTCGGGGACCAGAAACAGAGCCCTGGTTCTCTAGAAAATAAAGGTCAATTGCCGATAGCAGGGCTTTACGGACGTCCGGGTTGCGGAGGTACCAGGGATTGATGGACGCAAGCTCACCAACTCTAGTGTCCCCAATGACCAGTCTGGACCATGGTGGCGAGTGGTCCGAGATTCCCCGGGCAAGGTGTTGCATCTCACAGATGTGTGGAGTGTGAGCTGAGTGAGTCAAGAGATAGTCGATGCGAGAGAAACTGCGATGGGCTACTGAAAAGAATGTGTATTCAGTGTCGCCAGCGCGAAGTGCCCTCCAGACATCAGCCAGACCAAAGGAGTCCAAGAAGTCTGGGAGCCAGTTTTGCGCCGGGCCAACCTCGTGAGGGGGGCAGCAATCAAGTAAGCCGGAGCCAACCCCATTAAAGTCTCCTCCCATTAGGAGCAGTCCATCAGGGAGGGAAAGGAGTTGGATCCCTAGGTCAGTAAATGTTTTCGCCTGTAGGCCTGGTGGCACATACACCGACGTTAAGGTGAGCGTACTGCCCTCCCACTCTCCCGTGACTGTAACGTACCTGCCAAGGTCATTGGTGTGTGTTACCTGTGTATGGAAGGGAAAAGCGTTTTTGACCAGGATTCCCACCCCTCTGGATCCGGAGGTGAAACCAGCATGGGCTATCCGCTTGTACCCCCATCTATTTAACGCTCTTCATGAGTTACCCACAAGATGTCTCTTGTAGAAAAACTACATCAGGGCAGTGGCGTTTAAGATATTGAAGAACTAGAGTACGCTTCACCCTGTCACCAAGCCCATTGACATTCCAACTCATTAGGGTAAAACCTTTACCCCACTGCGTATGCATGTGTAACTTTAATTGCACATCTGTCTCTAAACGTTGTTTCAGCCAATGTCGTCAAACAAACAATCCCCAACAAACCGACCGCCCACACCCAACACCAACCACCCCCCTCCCTGCTCCCCAGCACACTGGGCCTGTAACTACCCATGGGTAACTTGCAGAGTGCCTGTCGCCCCACCCTCAAAACTAAGTGACTTAAAAGGTGGGGAAAGGTGCGAGTGCTCCCTCCCTCCGCCAACCACACCGAGCAAGTCAAAGCAACATAAACCCCCGTGAGGAACCGCGTCCCGTGTCTCCCTGGACAAGAACAGGCCAGTAAGAAGCATAACAGTCAGCTCGTTTCCAATGTACCAATGGCAACTCCCAAGAGTCAGACCAGGCCCTCCCCAACCCAGAGGTAAAACATTAATACGAGGTTACCAAGCCAATACCCGGTGCGCATCTGCGCCTGCCACACCGGCCAGTTCAGCGAGCATTGTGTTCTGCAGCAGAATGACAGCCCTCCAGCCAGTCCTCCACGTCTTCCGGGGGGTCGAAGAACTAAGGTTTGCCATCTGCCTCAACTCGCAGCTTGGCCGGGAAGAGCATGGCGTACTTAACACCTTTGTCCTTGAGTTTTTTCTCTCTTCCTAGCTTTGATTTCACACCGATTCTCCTGTCTGAAGTTGGAGCCAGTTGCTGGTGGCAGCAAATGGAAGGGACAGATTTCAAAGGCGGCAGGCCTTTGAAGCAACCCTTTCATGGACCTAGCCCATCCTGGGAAGGAGACATTGCACCTCTGCCTAGGATGGGCTTTGTTTCCCTCTACCCAGGGGTCGAGAAACCGGTCTGGTGGTGGCAAATGGGCAGCCGTTTTTCAGGGGGCATCTCGAAGATGCCCTCTGTGTGCATTTTACAGTAAATCTCACACTGGCATCAGTGTAGGTTTCATGTTCTGAGAAGTTTGCTACCAAACTTCCCATGTTTTATTAAAGCCATTATTGAGCTGTGGAGTTCTTAATATGACCAACTCCTATACCATATACTCTTTACTACACTTACAATTTCCAAGAATGGACTTAGACACTTTTGGGGTACACAGCTCATGCCATTGTACCCTCACCTAAGGGCTAGTGCACCCTGCTAGATGGGTGGCTTACCTAGGCCTCAGGCAGTGGGTTACAGGCATGGCACACAGGGATGTGTTCCATGTCGACTTTTCTCTTCACCAAAACACGCAGCCTGCAATGACAGTGTGTGGGTGTTAAGAGACAGGGCCTCTAATGTTGGCACAATAGGTGCTTCAGCCCTTTAAGGCCTTCTCTGATCACAGTGCCCTTGATACCTCCTACAAGAGGCTTACCTGTGGCCAGAGATGTCATTTGTGGGTACAAAGGTACAGTTTTGGGAATGAACAAAGGCCCTTGGAACCGGATTGGCAGGGACCCAAGGCACATCAAGTCAGGTTGCATCAGATGTCAGACAAAAAGTGTGTGGTAACCATGCAAAAAGGGTCACTTTCCTACAACTGCGAAGAAGCATTGTCGAATTCAACACTTAGAAACGTTTTTTGGGGAGAACTTGGTTAAGTATCAATGTGTTTACTTCCAGTTACATTAGGCGACCCGCTCCAGGAGGAAGCCAGTCAAGGGGCCCAGCAAGGTCATAGAGACCATTACTTCGAAAGAAGAAGCAGTCCTCAGCGAGTTGCATGCACTTTTTTCTCTTCACCATAGGTTTCTAGGGAAATGGATGTATGATGCTGAAGAAGCTTAAGGATGCTGTGGATATGATGCAGTGAAGAGTGGCTGTTGTATGGCTACTTCTCGGTCAAGAGACTGGGTGAGGCAGTATTGGCCACAGGAGTTGACATCCTGTTAAGTCGTCTCGGGCCTGGTAGACGTCTGTTCGCCACTTGCAGATTACAGCCAAATTCTTTCCTGGGCGATAACTAGTAATCTGGGTGACCAAGCTGCACATTGACTCTCACGAGTCTAGCAGACTCTGTTGCAACTTTGAGTATGGTGTCCTGGTCTCTGGTTCTGTACGGTGGCGATACGAAAATCTGGGCTACCAACTTGCACCAACAGGCTTCTTCAATTGTGTGGTCCCAAAATACCAGCATATCTCTTAAAGAATTTAGCAGGGAGCCCGTTGGGCCTTGGGGTCTTCCTAGATTTCAGCCTTGCAATGGCGGCTTGGACCTCAGGGAGTAAGATGTCCCCATTCCGAATCCAAAGCCCGAAGCCCCGGGGTAACCACTGTATCAAAGAAGTCCCTAATGTGTTCAGCATCAAGCAGTGCACATAACCTGTAGAATGCTGCAAGGTACCGGGTGAACTCCTCAGCTATGAGTGTGTAGGTCTCTCCCGAGGAGGCTGTAATGGTTTCCACCCAATGGGACTCTGCTTCTCTCTTACTCAACCATGGCAGCAACAGTCTTATCCCTTGTGGTGAACGGCTAGCATGCTTTGCCTTGCCTCCTTCTGTGCCAGATCAGATCATTTGTGCAGCACCTCCATTCTCCTTAGAACCTGCAGATCTGACAGGTCCCGGCTGGGATCCTCCAAGTGCTGCCGCTGTCACTCTACCTCTTCTACCTCTTCTATCTCCTCCATCTGTGGACACTGGCAAGTCAAGATGTCTAATTACATAATGGCTGCCTGAACCTGGTAATGTTTGGTATCAAACATGTTGGAATCTTGCATCTACATAGTTTCCAGTGTTAGTTGCAGGATGCCATGTACTGGGGGGGATCTTTAGAGGACTCCCCAATACCTACCTGTGTAGCCTTATAGAGTCTGACTGCCAGCATGCACTGCTGCAGACCCTAGACCATGTTTTGCTCCCCTGGTAATGAGCTTTACTCTGGCAGGTTGAGGCTGAACAAAAGTTTCCTGCAATGGAGAGCTGTGACTACCTCTCCTTCAGAATCAGGTAGGGTGGTGTAGTCTTCCGAGCCCCACCAGACTTCATTGAAGGTACATTTGGTGCGCTCCTTGCATAAACCAGTTTGGCTCAGTTCAGGAGCCCTATGCTCCAGCTCTAACCTGAAACTACTCAAAGGACAGGGAAGTGACCACCCCCTTGTCCAGCTCCTCCCTAGGGAGGTGCCCCAAAGCTCCTCCCGGTGGCCACTTGACTCTGCCATGTTGAATCTTGGCCCCTGGGAACATCTGACTGGCTAGGACAACTGAGTAGTGTCCCTGACCCCCTCTGATAGGTGGGTCACCAGAGAAGAGGTCTTTCCCCTTTTTAGGGTTACTTAAGGGATCCCCTAAGGGAGGGTCCTTAGATTTGTCCCGGCAAGTACTTCTGGAACCGACTGCCTGTCATCTGAAGGTTGTTTAAAGACTTTTTGCTGGTGGACACTGGAACTCAGCTGTTCTTCAAGCCAGGGCCCACAACAAGACTCCTCCCGGTAGGAAGAATCATGTTGCATCTTCGTCCCTGTCCTTTTTCAAAGATCTGCAACTCCATGGCCATGCATCCTCCGTGTCCCCTAGGACTCAGCCTGCATCATAGCCTGAAGGAATCTCCCTTGAAGTGAAGGTGTCCATTCTCTGCATCTGCAAGTACTTAGACAACCGGTTTGCTTATACTGTTGTCCCAAGGACATTGCCCAGCTCTGTAACACAAGTGGTGGATTTTTGGTTCTCCAGAGATCTGGACAGTCTTCCCTGCAAGTTGGGAGACTGTAATTCTTCTCCAGCCATTGTAGACTGCATCCCTGTACACAGTGTATGTTTGTCGTCACAAAGGCTTGTTGGCTCTCTTCACGGAATATCTTCAAGTAGCCCCTGCTCCTGAACTGCACAGCTCCAAGAACATTGTCCTGCCTGCATCCTCTGCAATGTGGGCCTTCATCTCCTGTGTTCTGCCAAGGCTTCCTTGCGCCGTCCTGTGCTTGCTGCCAGAGGGTCCTCGAGGGGGCTGCAACTATTCCTACTGGATCTCCTGTGTGCTAACTTATTCTTGCTGGGTTAGTCCCACAGACCTTGTTGGACCGCAACGAAGTATCTTCTCCCACGAACCCTTATTTGTGACTTTTCCAAGGCTTGTTGGTGGTCTTGCACATCACTGGCCTTCCTGCACTCGTCGACCAGCGTGGGACAGCTTGTGAAAGGCTCCTGGGCTTCGCAACATTGCCTGGTCTTCACAGCTGCTGTCGCTTCTTTTCCATGCTACCTCAAGACCTTCCAATCAAGGCTGGGGAAGTGTGCTCTTGTGCCACATGGTTACCCCTGAGTGGTTCGGACTTTGTCTCCTCTGCTTTCAGGTTCTTCTTGTCTGGATTCTTCATCCTAGTTCCTGGTCCACGAGACGCTCTAGCTGCTGTACTTCCACGAAACTTCATTGGAATTTACAGAGGTTTCCGATACCACTTCACCCTTACCCTATGCACCGGGTCTCCCTGGTGCAGGTATCCGTATCTTCTGGGTATTCACGGGTGGGGTGACGCTACAACCAAATTTGACCCAAGTGGTTCCTTGTGGGCCCTTTGGGAAGAGTCCTATAACTCTAATTTTCTAACCATGACTAACCCTGTGACTATGGACGTTAGACTGTTTAACCACTCTGCACCCGGGCGCCTTGGGGGGGGGGGGGGGTCCCCAACTACTCCCCTTGGGTGGGTCCTTGTTTTCTCTGGGGTCCTCCAACCTTGGGTACTAGTCACGCTTTTTGTAACCGTTATGCATTCCTCTATTTGAGTATGTGGTTTTGCCCCCGGTGGGGCCCTATGTGTTTTCTGTGCCACTTACCTCTTGTCTAAATATTTTTGGGGAGTAGTTGATATCTCCGGGTAGCAGATAAACCAGGTTGGTGTTTAGTGTGTACTAATAAATATAAAGTATTTTTCTACTCACCTGGTGTGGTTCTTTCTTGTGTGAATAGCTTACTGACTGCCTATAGTGGTACATCCATTTGCTTTACACCCTCCTGGATAAGCCTTAGCTGCTCTCCAGGGCTACGCCTTGAGAGCTTTGGAATTCAGGGACCTAAACACTCTGTCTAAGGTTTTCCTGGACACAGTGCCTCACCATAGGTGGACACTAAATACTTAGCCAGCCTCCTACAGTTTGGTCGAGCAGCTTAGGCTTATCAAAGGGGAGTGGAAAGCATTTGTTGCACACACGTAGTCAAAAAATTATGCACAACTTCAAAAAGAAATCCAATGCAAATTACAAAAATATATATTTATATCTAAATCTAGACACCAAGAGCTTTAGAATAACTTTCATACTTTCGGAGATATTGATTTTAGAAATAAAAAGCAAAAATACTCTGACTGTTTTTGAGGTATGAGCCTCGAACACAGTAATGTTATCCTACGGCAGGAAAAACATAAACAGCAAACATATGATTGCAGTCAAAGTACGGACCAAGGTCTAAAGAACCACCAGCAGTTTCGGGTTACCTGCCTTGGGGTGTCCTGGTGAAGAAGTGCTGGTTGGGATGATAACCTTGAGCGCTACACAGTACCAGTCAATGGGGACCGGAAATAAAGACTGCAAAGAAGGACCTGGTCAACCAAAAGACGGCTCGGATTATGAGGACCCCTAGTCCAAGGGGACACAGTCAGGAGACAAGGCCCCAGGCTGTGAAACTTGGTGCAGAGGATCTTGCCTGGCTGGCCACTGGAAGTCGAGACTCCTGTTTCTGTCTGTTTTGCAGAAGAGATCGAAACTAGGTAGCAGGGCCACTCTGGTCGTGGATCTCATTGGTCCTGAAGTCCTTCATCATGCAGCAAGGTTTTCCACAGCAGTGGTGCCCTGACTGGACACAGAACAGCCTTGGCTGGTGCATGTGCTCGGTTACTCTGGGTATTGGTGCAAGGGATCTTCGAAGGGTTTATTGCCTCAAAACTCGGCAGAGACACCGGGCTGACCTCCTAGAGCCACAAAATGTCCTCCTAATGTGTTGCTCCCTCGGTGGGCCCAATGTCCAACAACACAGTGAACCGGTGCATATGCGGTTGGTGCCTGCAGATGCAGAGGAATGGCTCCTCCACCCCAAGGGAGAGATCGCTGGTTGTTGTAGTGCTGTGCTGTCCTCCAAGTGTTGGGGATGATTCACAGCCTCAGGACGAGCCTGGTCTTTGCTAATGCCAATGAGCTAACAGCCAGGGAGGGGTTTGGCTCCAATATCGGTGGAGGTCCTTACTTCTCTCAGGGACGGCTCTTCTTTTGTCCTTTTCAGTTCCCAGGTAGTCAAATCTCTGTATGGTCTTTCTGGTGTCACAGGGACCCTAATTACACAATTTATGGGCATTAGGGGAACATATGATAGTAGCCAATGGGCTACCTACCAATAAGGTGACTACTCCCCCTGTATGACCACTTCCTGTGGGGAATGGGCATTACCGTGACCTAGAATTCTTTATTTTTACCAGAAACAAGATGGTGAACACCTTCTTTGGCTGTCCACTTCAGGTAGCTGGCATTCGCATGGTGACAAGCCTGTGCATAAAACACGCTTCCTGAGTATCTAATTTCCCACCTACCCTGGTTCCAAATGGGCCTCAGGGCAGGGGGTGGCATCCTCCGGGTCTGGAGGGAAGCTTTAAAGCCTCTGGCCTTCGTATGGTGATTTTGTATCCATCCTGCTAGAGGAGGTGGGAACACCTTCTGTCGAGCAGGCATTGTTCCTGACCACTGCATGCACAGGCTCTCCCTTGCAGAGAGTCAGAAACTTGTCTGTGGGGGCAGGCGCTAAGTTTTGCAGCATGAATCTGTCTGGATTCACTATGCTGTGCATTATTCCGCCATCTAGTGGCTGGGTCTGGAATTTTTGTATTCTTTTTTTTTTTTTTGTGGCCCAATTGGGCGTCGACCTACCATCATTTGGTGTCCTTCGTGATGTCCTCTGGAAGCTCCCACCTTTGGTCGCCATCTTCAGATTCTTTTTTCCGTCATTGGGTCTGGATCGTCAGTGAAGGAGCTCCACAACTTTCGAGGGAAGAATCCACGAAAATCTACAGGAAGATTGAGAAATCACTGGAGAACATACCGGATTACGAGTCACTTAAAGGGGACTACGAAAGAGGAGAAAGAACATCAAGAACTTCGACTTTTCTTCAGAGAATGCGCACACAGGGGGCTCCCTGGGTGCGTTGATTGACAAAACTCCCTTCAAATTCTGCGCATACTGCTACCACAAGTACGCGCAGAAAGACCAACACCCAGTTTGCAATCTCTGCCTGCCGTTCGACCATCGAAGCGAGGATTGCAATGCTTGCGCGGCATTCACTCTGAAGACCCTAAGAGTAAGAGAGAGGTAAAGAAGAGCAAACTACAGCATGCCGGGGCAGGGGCACCTCTATCGCTCCGATATTTAGGACTCTCCAGTGGAGAAGACCACATTGCCAAAGGACAGGAGGACGCCATAGTCGTTGAAAAGAAAACGCAGAAGGAGGTAAGAGTCATCGAACCCCAGGCACTCCACTGATACTTGCAAAAGTGAGTCAAAGTCCTCAAAAGGAGCATTGCCGTAGAAACACTCGACGTCCGCAACTGCATTCAAGGGCAAACAGTCCGTCGATTCCTTCGAAAAGGACACCCAGATGGCAAAAACACACTAAGACTAGTAGGGTCAGAGTGGGCACCTTTAAGGTCTCTTAGGATGACATAATACATGCTGCAGGCCTTAGTATCCCTCCTTAGTACCCATGACCTGCGTGCCAGAGGTACCATATACCAGGGATGTACAAAGGAACTGAAGTCCTTGCCAGTTGGGTTAAAATTAACATTTGTGTTATTTCGAGGAAAGAGCTCTGGCACTGGGACCTGGTTAGCAGGGACCCAGTGGACTTCCAATCAAAAGCATCAGTACAAGTAAGCAAAACGTGTGGGTGAGCATGTCAAAAAGAGGCACTTTACTTCACAGTGATCGAAGATTGGCCTTTACTGCATCAAATGTCTCTTTGCTTCTGCACTGTCCTTGAGTAATCTGGGAACAGCATGATTGTTGAGGCATCATATTTGATATCCCCCTTCTGTCTCGCCTCTTTAAGAATTACGTCACGGTCCTGACCGCCTTGGTATAATGATCTATCTTGCCAAGGCGAGGTGGTGCCTGGTCTTTGTCCTGTGCCTAGTTCAGGGGTCTCTCCACTCGCACACCTGAGTCTGCACGAGGTTGTAGCTGTGTGGCATCTCCCCCAGCCTCAGCAATGTCCAGTCCTCGTCACAGTCCGGGAAAGAAGAGGAGGGTCCCCTCTCCTGCGTGTGTCTCAAACACCAACCGGTCAAAACCGGAGGCACCGTGGTATCTTGTACTTCAGACTGGCTCAATGTCCATCACTCATCAGCAGCACCCCACCTAAGAAAGAGGGGAGGCAATGTCCTTCAGTGTTGCTTCATCCGTTGCCACAGGGACCTGCTCCACAAGGCGCAGTCCTTTTTGCCTACTTCTATTGCCTCTCCCTCTGCAGGCCACCTACCCGGCATCCCCGTCCTTAGTTCATCTCCAAAGGGGTGGGGTGGAAGCAGTTGCCTCACGCTCCCTCAATGAGACAGTCCTCTCCGGTCCTGATCCATCCCTCATGCGTAGAGCTCTGTGCTGGAACTTCTGACAGTGTCTCCAGAGGCCCAGCATTGGCCCAGTGCCTAGCTTTCCCACCAGGACCCTTGCATGCGGCTGTGACCAGGGATGTAGCCCAGGGCGCTCTCATGCCTCTGGTAGCCTGATGCTTGACAAGAAAGACCCAGAACTCCTCTTGCGGTGCAAAGGGAGGCCTCACCGCTCTCAGTGCGCAGTTCTGCACAGGGTCTCTATGGCCTCCACCCCAGCCCAGAGACTGGCTTGTGCCATGGCCCAGCAAGTGGTCATGGGACATCAATTCTGGCGTTGGATGGCATCCTCACTGGGACACAGGTTGCAATTTGCGGGTCCGATGGGTTCCAGGGGCCTCAGGATTTATTCACGATTTGCTCAATGGGGCAGAGCTCTGCGAGGCTACGTCTAGGCCGCCATCTTGCTGGCCACACCCCAGTTTCACCCATTCTTCAACGCCATTGGTGCAAACTACTGTTTTGTAATCTTAGGTGAGTGCTGGCCATAGCTGCTCCTGCAACTAACCTCTGATTGCAAAAAAACCTCTGGGAATATTTTTGCACCCTGGTGAGTTTGCAAGCTGTTACTGGCTGAGACCCTTCCTCGTCCAGGTTCACGGGTTATCTTAAATTAACAAAATTGTCTTGTAAAAAGCTGAGATGAATTGTCCCCTCGACTGTTCCTTTCCTTTTATTTTCTTCTTAAGAGCATCTGTTTATCTGATAGATTTCTAGCCAGATTCTTTAACTCCCCAGGTATCAGACTGGATCCAGAAACGTTTTGTGAGACGCACACCTGTGTGCCTGTAGGCGGCAGTGTTTGGCTCCGCGTGGAATTATTGGCGTCCGTGCCTGAAGTGATGTGTCCAGTACCTATCTATGCGCTTACCCTACCCCAACAGTCACTTTTTGACTGTGCTTTTTTGTCTTTTTAAAAAAAAATAATGTGTGCTGGTCTGCTAATGTGGCAGGGTTGTCTACTGGTAAGGCTGGTTTTAAACTCTGCAGTGCCTGTCACCAGCAGATGTCTGCGACGGACCAGCCCCTGGTCGTCTCTGGTGTCTTGAGCGCGACCACGATGTCAAGACCTGCATATATTCTGCCTCCATGCCTTGAGGGATGGATCCCTCAAGCTCGTTGTTACTCAACGCCGTGACGGTCGCACCGTTCCAGAGGAAGGTCATAGGATTCGCAACCATCGAACTTCGTCGTAGTCATC
Source organism: Lissotriton helveticus (assembly GCF_964261635.1). Taxonomy (NCBI): domain Eukaryota; kingdom Metazoa; phylum Chordata; class Amphibia; order Caudata; family Salamandridae; genus Lissotriton; species Lissotriton helveticus. The sequence goes on from NC_136060.1 coordinate 183,767,117, forward strand.
CCACAAAAAGATGAAGAGTAATAAGTCAAAGAGGTCTTAGACTTCACCCTGTCCATCTAAGACATCGGATGAGACGACAGAGCGTCCTCACTAGAGTCCTGACTCCGCTGTTCAGCCTGCGCCGTCTCTGGGACACAGAGCGACCTCTGCCCAAGTTTCCAAATTTTATGAGGCTATGCACCTCATAATTGGGTGACCGATCCCTGCTGGAGTGCCTTTGGGCCCTGCGGGCTGTGGAGTGGGCCACACTGGGTCTCTGCTGGCGGGTCTGCCTCCCCGCCCCTGTCGGGCCCCTTGGTATGCCCAGACGTGGGTCCCAAGCTCACTAAGCCACTGGAGTCAAGCTGTCCTGGCTGAAGACGGCTGATAGACAGAAACCGGTCCTAGGATGCTTGATTCTGGTCCAGGGAAGACATGGCTTGGCAGTTCGGTCTGGACTGTTCCCATGAGGCACAGGGTCAAGACTGATTTGCATATGGCCATGTCTGAACTGGGGTGGCTTGGTGAGCAAAATAACAATGCATTAAACCCAGATCTGTTACTGGGGGTGAATGTTTTGCCATTGTGCAACATTCCGTCCATCATCTTGTGTGTTTTGCTGGGCCCCTTGGATGCACAGATAGCTCTGGACTGGTGCCAGTCATGCCACCTCGACCTCCCACAGCGCCGGTCCCGTTGTCTACACCGTGGGCGTCTTCCAGCAACACCGTCCCCATTCTTATTCCCTATACTGAACCATAAGGACATAATCCAACGCCAACTTGAGCCATTCTCTCCAACCTGAAGACTGAGCTGTGTTCCTATTCTCTAGGACTTGGGGAAGATTGGGAGGGGCTTTGGACCCTGAAGAATGCCAACCCCTAGACCTCAATATGGACTGGTATGAGGATCTGGCATATGCCAGTGTACTGGATAACTCCCCAGATACTGGCTTGAACTACCTTCCAACTGTGGCTACGGAGGAGGGAGCCTCATTAGCAATGGTGGTGCAAAGGGTGGCTCAGGTCCTGGACCTTAGCCTGCCCTCGGTGGCAGTCAAAACTAACGTCTTGACAGAGGTGCTTCAGCTGGGAGTTACCCTCCCAGAACTGCTTCTCCCTTTTAATGAAGCCCTTACGGATGTCCTACTCGTGGCCTGGTCCATGCCCTTCACAGAAGCTCCCGTGACCAGAACAATTGCCTCGCTATAGGGGACCTCCGTTTTCACACGCAATATCCTACCTAACGGAGCTGGGTGGTCCAAGCCTCCACTTCCCATGTAAATCACTGCACATCCACCCCACCCCTCTGTATAGTGTGTCAAAGAGGCTGGACAGCTTAGGCAAGAAATGTTTTCTTCCCCAGTCTGGCACTGCGGTCCATGAACACTACATGCCTTTTGAGCTGCTACTCCCATTTAGGATTTATTTACGTAGGTGCTGCTTATGGTCCCGGAGGAGGCCCTGGCCATACTCTCCCAAGCTATGACAGATGAGAGCGATGCAGCCAAGTTCACCATCCGCTGTGGGCTAGACACGACTGGCTTGCTAGGAGGAACGGTTTCTTCATTGCACCACACCAAGGTCCAAGCTTCGCTTACGCACATGCCCTTTGATCTCTTTCCATCTTTTGGAGACAAGGTGTACTCTGCTCTAGAGGTATTCAAGGATTTCAGAGCTAAGGCTAGGTCCTTTGGCGTTTACATGGACACTCGCCAACCCCAGTCTGCCTTCTGTTCCTTTCGTGGCCACAAAAGTAGCTTCCAGCCTCCTCTTTACCCACCCAGCCACTACGGCACACAAGCTCCCCAGCCTCTGCATTGCCGAGTATGTAGTACTCGTACACCAGGTGGGTCGCGCAGCCAGAGGTTGGGTCAGTCCACCCCCCTGCCGGCAGTCTCCAAACCTCTTTTGTTTGCCCTCAGGCCATCATGTGTAAACAGTGGGAGGCAGGATTTGCCATCACCTGCACCACTGGAGGTGGATAGAATCTGGCCGCTGGGTTCTCCCGATTGTTAGGAGGGCCTACTCCCTCCCCATCCTCCCATGCCGCCCACTTGCGACAGGCTGACAGTGGGCCATCTCTCCTTACTCCGCCATAGAGAGGGCGCCAAAGCCTGAAGTAGGTCGAGATTGTTATTCCTGCTACATTCTGGTGCCAAAAAAGGATGGAGGCCTTTGTCATATCCTAGACCAACACCCTCTGAATTGCTTTCTAATAAAGGAGAAATTTTAAATGCTCGCTAACACTCAAGTATGGTCTGCCCTCGACCCAGGAGATTGGAAGTTAACACTTGATTTGCAGGATGCATACTTCCACATTCAGTTCCTGCCTGCCCTCGGGCGTTACCTGCCGTTCACTGTGTGCCATGAATACTTAGTTTGTTGTGCTGCCTTTTGGCCTTACCAGTGCCCCTTGTGTGATCTCCAAGGTGATCGCAGTGGTTGCAGCTCATCAGATCAGAGGTTCCAGTCTTCCTCTGTCTCGACGACTGGCTGTTGAAGGCAGGCTCGTACCCGGCAGTTGCATTCCACCTTCAGACTACGGTGCACCTGCTGTATTTGCTGGAGTTCCTTATCAATGTTTCAAAGTCACACCTGACTCCTTCTCAGACACTCCCATTCATTGTTGTTCTGGACACAGTGCAGCTTTGCATTTATCCTCCCGAATGGAGAGTTCCAGATGTTCAGCCTATGACCCTGATGTTGCAGCCTCTATCCTTGGTTATGGTGAGACTGACTTTGAGGCTGCTGAGCCTCATGGCCTCCTGCTTTTGACTCCTGCCCGCTGGTATATGTGGGCTCTGCAGTGGGTCCTGAAGTTCCAGTGGGCACAACACCACGAGAATCTCTCCAACATGTTCCAGATCTGCACAGAGGGTACAATTGAATAACTATATTCAATAGAACCCCATAATTTAGTGAATTCATCCATACCCCTGGTGCCCTAAAAATAAAGAAAAATCTTTAGGTATACCTGGAGGTATCTTGAACTAATCACCTTTCTGGATCCTTGCTTGTCCAGTTTAACTTTATCTAAGAACTCCCATTCCATCTATGGTTGAGTCCGCCCTGGTGGTACCATCTTATCAGGGTGTGGATAGGCGCCAGTGATGAAGCATGTCACTTAAAGTGAGTGAGGCGTGTTATCCAGTATCTTTGAATAGTGCAGAAGTTGTGAACTAATATCCTGAAATAGAGGGGGATCTTTTCCCTTCCAGTGAAATCCTTTAAGAATATTGATTTCTCTTGTGTGCAAGTATTGAAAGCCTTTTTACCCTCCATTAAGGGTAGGCTAGTGCAGGTATTCCCGGAGAACACCACCTCGATGTGATAATGCATCAAGCAGGGTGGGGTCGTGGACCATTTATGAAGAGTCCCTGCGTCTCTGGAGATGACTGGAACAGCAGGGAATCTCCATTGTGGTTCGACACCAATCAGCACTCTGAATGCCAGGGCGGACAAACTCAGCTGAAGATACCTAGCGGAACACAAATGGTGTTTCCGGAGGTGTTGCAAGAAGTGGGAAGAACCTTGGTTAGTTCTGTTTGCCGCTGAGAACACTCAATGTGAATGGTTTTGCATGCTGAAGTTTCCAATGCAGCTCTCGCTTGGAGTCGCTTTTGATCTCGAGTGGAGCTCGGGCCTCCTGTTTGCCTTTTCGCCCACTCTTGCCCAGAGTTGTCAAAATTAGGAACTCCTGACTGGGCTCGAGGAGTCTGGTATCCTGAGCTTTTGAAAACGGCCCTTTGTCTGTCGATCAGGCTGCCCCTTCTGGAGGATCTTCTGTCGCAGCAACATGGGAGGGTTCTTTTCCCAAACCGGTCAACCCTCCGCCTTCATGCGTGGAGATTGAGTGGTGACAGTTGACAGCTTTTGAAATCCCAACCAAAGTCTGTAATGTCATCTTGGCAGCCGGGCGCCCCTCCAACAAGACGGTAGACGACTGCCGTTGGGGCAAGTTTGTGGCATGGTGTGCAGAAAAACAGGCTGACACCCCCCCCCACCACCACCCCTCCCCCTCTCTGCTCTTCTTTCTCATGTTCTTCCTTTTATTCTATCTCTTGTCAAGCAGGGCTCCGCTTAGGAATCTTAAAAGGCTATCTTTCTGCCATCTACGTTACTGCGGTTGCCAGATCAGCCATCCCTTTTCAAATCCCCTATTGTACATAGGTTACTGAAAGGTCTCCAAAACATGTTCCCTCCTTCACCCTTTATCATGCATAAGTGGGACCTAAATGTAGTACTCTCTTTACTTGTGCATTCCTTTCGAGCCGATACACAAGTGTGCCATCGGGCTCCTTTCAATGAAAACGGACTTTCCAGTGGCTATAACATCTGCCTGGCTTGTCAGTGGGCACCAGGCTTTGTCATTTAAGCCGCTGTACCTCAACATCTTCCTGGACAAACTGGTCCTTCGAACCAGAGCTTCCTTCCTTCCGAAGGTGGTCACTCCCTTTCATGTGGGCCAATCCATTACCCTGATTACCTTTTCTCCACCGTATCCTTCTACGTAATAGGAGTGACTCCACCGACTGGACACAAAAAAGAGTGTTGTCTTTCACATTGAACCCACAAAAAAAAGTTTGGGTAGATGACCAACTCTTCGTGATGTATGTCAAAGCCAAGAAAGGGAAGGCCATGTAGAAATGGACCATCTCTCCATGGCATCAGTTGGGATGGGCACTTCAACCTTTTCTGGCCTGTAGGACTTTTTCGTATGAAAGTGTTTTGCAGACCCACCTCCAAACAGTATTGCTTGGGTATCTATTCTAATGTGAGAAATCAGCGGCTGTAAGTCTCCATCAGATGAACAAGTTATTTGCCTTCAGTAACGCCTTACCTGGTAGAGACTGTTATGCAGCAGATTCCGTACTGGCCCACCCATCAGCCCCACTGTGAAAACGGACTTCTATGGACAGGGCTGATCTCCTTTCAGGGCCCTAATTTTCCAGGGGTCAGTATTTTTTTCGTGGCTCCGCTCTCCTTGTGTGGAAAGTTGTGAAAAGTAACTGATGGCAGCGCGATGGGATGGATATAGGCACCATGAATATCACTTCCAGCATGGAAGATGCCAATGATGCCTCTCAGAGCCAAACACCACAACTTACGGGTGCGCAGGGGTGGAACTTAAGAAAAATTCCAGATTCAGTTTGATGCCTGGGGTTTAGTTCTAAGGTAGGGAATCTGCAGCTAGATAGTCTCTACTACTTAAGGCATTACAGAAGTATAACTGATTCAGTTTCGTAGAAAAGAAAAATTTAAGCAAGCAGATCTGACATAGGGGACATGTGCCATGTCCAGTATTTAATTATTCCATTTCTATCTGCTGACAGTACCAAAAAGTACTATATGTTTGGAGTTAAAAAAAACCAAACCTATATATGTATATATATATATATATATAGAGCTATATAGATAGCGCTACATAGATAGCGCTACATAGATAGCGCTACATAGATAGCGCTACATAGATAGCGCTATATAGATAGAGCGGGAGAGAGATGGAGATATATACATAGAGGGAGAGAGATATATGCGTGTGTGTGTGTGTGTGTGTGTGTATATATATATATATATATATATATTTTGTTATTCATCCACCTGTCGTTGTCCCCCGCTCAGGCACGTGCTTCGCCCCGAGCTACGCGAATTTATTCGTGGGCTGGTGGGAGAAGCACGTGGGCTGGGGACAACGATAGGTGGATGAATAACATCGTCCTGTGGACCCGCTACATCGATGATCTGTTCTTGGTGTGGCGGGGCTCACAGGATGAGGCTGAGAAATACATTACTGAATTAAATAATAATGATTTGAACCTCAGCTTCACTAGCAACATGAGCAGAAGTGAGGTCTTCTACTTGGACCTTCGGGTCTATGTGGAGGATGGCATAATTCAGACTGCAGTCTATCGGAAACCCACTGCGGGAAATACAATTCTGCACTCACACAGTTATCATCCCCGTAGCGTAATCAACAACATTCCCCTGGGGGAGTTCTTGCGGATGAAACGCAACTGCTCGACCCAACAGGAATTTGAGAAAGCGAAGGGTCAATTAAGAAAGAGATTTTTAGAAAGAGGATACTGCAAAGGGATTCTAGACCAAGCTGAGATCAGAAGCAACTTAGTGGGGAGAGAAGACCTACTAATAGATAAACCTAAATCTGCTGAATCGAAAATCAGAATGATCACAGACTATTCAGAGAAGTCACCAGAAGTTTTTAACATTATGAGAAAAACTGGAAAATCCTAAAGACAGACTCTGTAATAGGTAAATCCCTATCTAATTACCCCCTCATTTCATACAGAAAGGGAAACTCCTTTAAGGACCATCTAGTGGACAGCCACTATGAAAGCAGAAAAAAGAAAAAATCGACTGTCTGTGGCTTCTTCCCATGCATGAAGTGTAAGGCCTGTAAAAACTCAAAGAAGGTCAAAGAATATCAAATACCAGGAAGGAAAACCAAAACTAAAATATTGAAATTGCTCAACTGCCATTCTGACTATACTGTATACTGCTTAATATGCCCGTGTGGGAAAAAGTATATAGGGAGCACAGTGAAACAAACCAAACTTAGGGTCCTCGAGCACATGAGGGCTATTACCTCAAAAGATCCAAGCTATCCTGTAGCTCGCCATTTTGAACAAATGCATAACAGCAATAGCAGTCTACTGACTTATTTTATACTGGACCAACTAGTCAGAACAGATAGAGGGGGGAACTGGGTAAAAAAGTTAAGAACCCTAGAATCTAGGTTCATTATCCAGCTCCAGACCAAAGCCCCAGGCGGGATGAACAATGAAGAAGAGATGTGGACACACATCTAAAATGCTGTCATCCTGGACCCTCTACATAAATATGCAAACCATAAGAGAGCAAATGGAGAAAGGAGATGAAAATTTGCATAAAAATGTTGTCTGCCCAACCCCTGAAAATAAGGTAATATAGATACATCAAAAAATAGGAACAATTAGAAATAACATTTATGTAAATACACAACAGGATCTATAATACACTGGCCCATTCAGGGCTTGATTGCACCTAACTTGAAACAGATAATTGTTCCATGTATCTTAAAAACGTGAACTATTCGACAAGGCCCCAGACGGGATCGTTATGGGCTTTGCGAATCAACGGCACTGTGAAAATAGGCGTCCAAAGAGATGTACGATAACACAACCTACCATTAATACACACACGAATGATGGAATCAATCAACTGATTATCATTATCATAGGAATTATGTACATGAATTTGTCGAATGTATAATATTATGGTACCAAGTGATATCGGAATAATTCAGATAATATAACACTGAACCTATTATAAGATGGCCGCCACAAGTAATGATGTAATTACAAGTTCTGTGCCGTTTTTTATGTTTATTCTTTTAGAACACGTGACAGGTTGTCATCATGGTTTTATTTAAATCCCTAAACAAACAAAGTGCGAGTTTACACTGACGAAGGCGGCAACGCCGAAACGCGTTTGTAACCTTGACTAAATTAACTGCAAGAAGTTTCTGTCATTAAACAACTTGGCGAAACCACGCTGTATTGACTTTGAGTGCTCTTTACTTGAAAACGAGTCCCGAGGATCGTGGGACTTGGCGTTGGCAATATATATATATATATATATATATATCTATGTATGCATGTGTGTATGTATGCGTGTGCGCATATATGTGTATTACCTACTGGCGGTCGCCAGTAGGTTGTATAGTTAGGATCTTGTTTCCATTCAAAAGCGTTTCTTGTGTTGCCAAGATCTTTGGCACAGTTTGACGAATCATTGCGAAATTTCCAAAACTGATTGCCCACTCCCTTTAGCTGCTGTGTTGAAAATTTCTGGGTGATTCGCCAAGAAGGGGCAGAGAAAAAAGGGGTCCCAAAACGCTTTTTCTCCATGTTAATTTCCATTGGAAACTGTTGACGTAGCTACAGCCCGAACTGCTGAAAGGATTTACACCAAATTTGGCAGAAAGGTAACTTTTGGTCCAGAGTGCACTCTTTAACTTAAATGGTGCAAATCGGTTAAGTAGTTTCTGAGAAATTTAAACATTTCTCAGATATACAAATAGGGACACACAGGATCCGCAAACCCTCCCGATATCGTGCCTCAGATAGGATTGGCTACCAGCACTTCAAACCAGGAAGGGTTGTCAGCCATCTTGTGACTCAGTTGAATTGAGTCACAAGAAAAAAAGTTACGAAAACATTAATCAAGAAAAGGGGTCAAAGTAGAAACACCCTGACCCCCTAGGCCTGCTCAGGGGGTCCTAGAGGGCCCAAAAAAGTATGTGTTTGTGTATGTATGTGTGTGTGTGTGTGTATATATGTGTGTATATATATATATATATATATATATATATATATATATATTCTTGCATGCCAAACTTCACAATCAAAGAAGGCGCTGACTCCGTGAATCTGAATCCAAACTTTTATTCCTTAGATCAGTTGCTGCTTAGACGCGTTTCGGCGTTACCGCCTTGTTCACTACATCTGCCATTGTGGTAAGGACGTACTTATATGTGCACAAACATGGGTGTGTCTCTGAATTAGTGTAACAGGTTTAAACTAGATGTTGACATGGTTACAATGTGGCAAACCTGTCTTACACAGTCTTTTAACACTTTATAGTACACATAAAGAGCATTCTTTAGGAAACATTTTATAAATATTTAAACATCACCAAATACATGTGTATATTTGTTTTTATTTTTAACCTTCTCGTCATTCAGCATGTTAAACTAGTGACATCTGAATTAAGGTTACAGTGAAACTCAGTGATGATAATCTTAAAAGTGAAAACAAACGAGTGGAAAGAATATAATTGACAGTGTGCTACATGATTCTGATGGTCCCTGCCATGAAAGTTCCGAAATATAGGTCCCGCACTAGTAGTCCAACTGGTTTGCCTGTTTATTCACTCGGCAGCGCCATGTTGACGCTCAGGACGCGCACAAGGAAAGGTTCCCCCTGCGACGCCCCCCGAGATAGGCTCCGGCAGCTCACAGACACCCACCATTGCTTATTCCATCCAAGGTAGGTTACTAGAGAGTGCAGTGTTGTGTTGGCGATCATAGTGAGATCCGTGATTACCTACTCTCGTGTTTACAAAGAGAACCTGTCTGAGCCTGATTTGGCCCTGCAAGTTACGCTCGCGGCCATCAATAAGCTCAGGCCCCCGAGCTAAGATGTGTGGCTTGTCAGTCAATGATCTGCGTGTTATTGGAATATAAATCACATAAATGTGGTTGGATTGGCGCAATTCTATAGATTCGGGATTACACAGTGGTCACCGAAACTAGTGGCTACATGGAGAATAGTTACAGGTGGTACCAGGGGGGACCTATATACAACGACGCACATGTCGTTTAGCTCTAAGTAGAGTGCGTGGCTTAGGGGACGATATGCGGGTATGTGCTACTGTGTTGCTAACTGTGTTCAGCTCAATTATTGGCATGGTGGTGTGTACTACTGACAAAAACATGTCTGTAGTGGGCTCTCTGTGCCCATGTGGAATCCCGTGATTTTTATAGTACGTGAACTGCAGATGTTATACGAATGGTACTTGGGGAGGGGAAGATACAGAAGTTACTTTAGAGGTGGACACTTAAGGCTTCGTCCGCATTCAGACCGAATGGGATCTTGGAGTTTAACAGTATAATGTACCTTGACTCCAAACGGCGCAACGCCAGTGGGCGGTTGCCTCCTCTGGTGCTTTTCGGAATGCTGTCAATAACAAAATATTGGATGTTACTAGCATTACCTCTGTGCGCCTCATGGATGTGCCTGGATACCGGGTATGCCGGGTCATTGTTGGAGATGGCTCGCAAGTGCTGTAAAATCCGTACGTGTGCTGGATGGATTGTGGAACCTACATATCTCTTACCACATGAACACACCAATACATATACTGCAAAGTCTGTTTTGCATCAGAACGCGTCCCTCAACATGTACGGTTTATTTCTAAACGGAACGCGAACTGAGGTGGTGTTCACGCCGTGTGTGCACGCCTTACACTTGATACATTTTTTGAAACCTTTTTGGGAATTTAGCCAATTTTTAGTCTTTTGGAGTATTGGTGCATTGCAGACGAGTTCATTCCTCATAGACTTGGCCTTCCTGAATGTGATCAAGGGATTTCTGCCCACTGTTTCACCTATGCTTGTGTCCCCCCGGACTAACGGCCAGTGTCTTCTCAGGATTTTTCGGAGATTGTTGTGATATCGGTTAAACCCAGTTATTAATCTCGGTGGGGTGGTCCTCCTCTTTCACCACATTTTTGGGGAAAATTAGATCTTTCCTGTTTTTGACACTACATTTTGCTTCTGCCCTCTGGCATGTGTCTTCAGTGTACCCCCTCTTCCTTAGTCTTTTGAATAAATCTTGTTTGGCACTAGTGAGTCCTTCAGAGGTGCTGCAATTACGTGTCATTCTAAGGCACTCTGCATAGGGAATTGACTGTTTCAAAGGTGTAGGGTGAAAACTGTGTGCATGGAGAAGGGCATTCCCTGCAGTCGGTTTCCTGAATGTGCGTGTCTGTATCTTATCATTCTGCACATATAATTCAAGATCAAGAAATTGGATATTTACAGCGCTAGTATTACATGTAAAATTCAAATTAAGCATGTTTTCATTCAAAGCTAGAGCAAAATTCTCTGCATCTGTCATTACCCTGCCACAGGATAAAAATGTCATCGATGTATCTTTTGTACATCACAACGTTGTTTTGCATGATCTCAGAGTGCTGGACTTTAAGTACCTGCTCCTCCCACCAGCCCATATGCAGATTCGCATAGCTGGGGGAGAAGCAAGTTCCCATGGCCGATCCCTGCAGCTGTTTATAATGCAATCTGTCAAAAATAAACGTATTGTTTGTTAGACACCACTCTGCCATTTCCAACAACATTTTCGTGTGGTTATATAGTTCAATAGGTCTTTTTCCTAGATATATACATACATACATACATACATATAGATATGATTTGTTAGATATGTTTTTTTTTTTATTCGTAATTTAAAACAAAGTGTGGGCCGTAAATTAAAACAAAGTGTGGGCTCCCACTCCTCTTTTCCTTTAAATCCCTGTTTGTGCCAGGTCCTGGGGCACTTTACAAATGAGATACGGGGTGCCTGCGCGCGCCCCGGGGCCTGACACCTCCCCGGGACTTAAATTGAATGTGGGGTGCTACGTGGCCCCCTGAAGCCACCACCACCACCTCCCTGAGGCTTTAATCATGGGGGGGGGGGGATCCTGCCACCCCCACACATCCCCGGGTAATGCCACCTCCCCAGTGCTAATTAACTTGAATGTGATGCCCCCGATTCCTAGTTTCTGACATGTTTGTTTCGTTTTGATGCATATCTGTATTCTTTGTTAGGCCTCACATGTAACCTCAGATCCATTGGGGGGTTTCTATCTATGTATATATTGATTGTATTTGGTTGAATGTCTGATATTGTTAGGTATGTGAGAATGTGAGTTTGAGAAGGTATGCTTGAGGTTTGAGTGAATGTGCTGTGGGATGTGTTTGGATATTTCTATTTAAATAATGTTACGAATCATATTATTAAACTACAATAAAAAACCTTTTTGATAATTCCCTTTCTCTGTTGTGGTGTCACTATCAACCTGGTAATGTTTTTATGATTCCTGACTTTTTGCACCTATTGAGTTAAAAAGGCAGAGAACCTTTTATTTTTTAGTAAAACCTCCAGTAAGCCCCACACAGCTGGATTGCTGAGAGGTGGTCGGAGGCCACGCCCCCTTGACATCCACTGCCACTTCCACACAACCATTCACAAACCCATTCACAGAGCCATACCTGTACTTACACATGCACTCACTGATAAATTGATCTACACACGCATCCACCCGCTCACCCATACTGCCACTCATAGACCCACCCACTCACTAATACAGCCATTGACATATCAACTCGTACAACCATACAGGCGCTCACACACTGAGTGAGTCACCCATAGAACTACTCACACACCTAGACACTCATCCATGCAGTCAATCATACAGTCACTTTCCCAAACAGTTACACACCCACCCACTTTCTCATACAAATAGTAACACATACTCAGCTATACAGTCACTGACAGAAGCATGCACTCATCCATATAGCCACTCTCACTCAAGCATAAAGTCACTCATATACCCCGTCATACAGCTACTCACCCATACAACTTCTCACACGATACAGTACCTCAAATAGCAATTCGTGTACCCACTAACACACTCATACACCCACTTGGACATCAACTAACAGACAGATACACACAATCACACAACCAGTCACTCACCCATACATTCACTGAGACACCTAATCACTCACTTATACAGTCAGTCATGCACCCACTGAGTCATCCATACAATCAATCATAAATCCACTGCACCTTGGTGTATGTATGTATGTGTGTGTATATATATATAAATATATATATATATATATATATATATATATATATATATATATATATATATATATATATATATATATATATATATATATATATATATATATATACATACACTCAAACTTAAAAAAAAACACGGTCACTGGATGGCTTTTGTTATTTGACAGCTCGGCAAGGACTGCACTGTACTAGTCCTATGCTTAAAGACTTTGCTGTTTAAATGGCAAAAGACTTTGTCATTTTCTATCTCGGCATGGATAGCACTGTCTAATCCTATGCTTAAAAACTTTGATAGAAAAACAGACATTTGAGGTGAGCAGATCTAGAGTGTCGCTGGTGTTGAGAGTGCTCTAACAGGAGCTGCTTTCCACCTAAACTGAGACCTACCCAGAGTTCTCTCCTTCTTTTTTGCATAATTTATGCGTCACTCTATGCCTGAAAGGGTTTTGTTTTGACTTAATACTGGGTGCTCCCTTGTGTCTGGACAAAGCTATACCTCTCTGAAGAGCTCTAATTAGAGCGAAACACTGTGTCAGGGGTTGCTTTTATTCATTTCAGGTTGGCTTGAGTTGGTATTTTACCAATTCAAAGCTGTAATATTGTGCCTGGAGTGATAAATGGCTTTTGTTATTTGACAGCTCGGCAAGGACTGCACTGTACTAGTCCTATGCTTAAAGACTTTGCTGTTTAAATGGCAAAAGACTTTGTCATTTTCTATCTCGGCATGGATAGCACTGTCTAATCCTATGCTTAAAAACTTTGATAGAAAAACAGACATTTGAGGTGAGCAGATCTAGAGTGTCGCTGGTGTTGAGAGTGCTCTAACAGGAGCTGCTTTCCACCTAAACTGAGACCTACCCAGAGTTCTCTCCTTCTTTTTTGCATAATTTATGCGTCACTCTATGCCTGAAAGGGTTTTGTTTTGACTTAATACTGGGTGCTCCCTTGTGTCTGGACAAAGCTATACCTCTCTGAAGAGCTCTAATTAGAGCGAAACACTGTGTCAGGGGTTGCTTTTATTCATTTCAGGTTGGCTTGAGTTGGTATTTTACCAATTCAAAGCTGTAATATTGTGCCTGGAGTGATAAATGGCTTTTGTTATTTGACAGCTCGGCAAGGACTGCACTGTACTAGTCCTATGCTTAAAGACTTTGCTGTTTAAATGGCAAAAGACTGTCATTTTCTATCTCGGCATGGATAGCACTGTCTAATCCTATGCTTAAAAACTTTGATAGAAAAACAGACATTTGAGGTGAGCAGATCTAGAGTGTCGCTGGTGTTGAGAGTGCTCTAACAGGAGCTGCTTTCCACCTAAACTGAGACCTACCCAGAGTTCTCTCCTTCTTTTTTGCATATATATATATATATATATATATATATATATATATATATATATATTTACATACACTCAAACTTAAAAAAAAACACGGTCACTGGATGATGTCATCAGTGATGCCATTTGAGATGTCACACTGACCATGTCATAAGTGATGTAATATGCAAGGTTATAAGCATAGTATTGGGGGCCGCAAGTTGTAGTTCATTTAGCTAACTAGAACTGGGGAATGTCTCAGGTTTTGTACGAGTGAAATGTCAGCCTAACTATAACGTCCCTGTAACCTTTGTTTTTTTTCACCGTGTGTGTGTGTGTGTGTGTGTGTGTGTGTGTGTGTGTATATATATATATATATATATATATGTGTGTGTAGGTATGTATATGAATTTGTATGTATGTATGAGTTATGTATGTGTTAAGTATGTATGTGTAAGCATGTATGTCTGTGTGTATATGTATGTGTGTATATATGTGTGTGTGTGTGTATATGTATGTGTGTATATATATATATATATATATGTATGTGTGTATGTATGTGTGTGTGTATATATGTGTGTGTGTATATATGTGTGTATATGTATGTATGTGTGTATATGTGTGTGTGTGTGTATATGTATGTGTGTGTGTGTGTATGTGTGTGTGTATATGTATGTGTGTATATGTGTGTGTATATATGTATGTGTATATGTATGCGTGTGTATATGTATGTGTATATGTATGCGTGTGTACATGAATGTGTCTGTGTATGTGTATATATGGGTCTGTGTGTGTGTTTGTATGTATGTGTATATATCTATATGTGTATGTGTTTGTGTGTGTGTGTCTGTGTGTGTGTGTGTTTACAAAAAATGGAGTTCCTTCTAATCTCCCCCCATAAAAGTAACACTGACATCCGGGAATGGATCAAGTCGATAACAGCACTAAACTGCACACCGACCATAGTGGAATCTGCTAAATCTCATGAATAATCCTAGATAGCAACCTGAATATGCGAGACCAACCTGAATATGCGAGACCACATCAACTCGGTGGCTAAAACTGCCAGGTTTCACCTGAGCTACCTGAGGAAACTAAAACCTTTCGTTGATGCCTCGGACTTAACTAATGCCTGGACTGCCATTTCTATCTCCAGAATTGAATATGGATGCTCAACCCTTTCAGGCCTGCCCAAGATCCCCACGGCCCCTCCTAAAAGCTTGACTCAACGCCGCCGCCAGAGACCGAACAGGCTCAAAAAAATTCGACCACATCTCACCGCATCTTAAGGTGCTGAAATGGCTTCCTCTTGAAGCCAGAATCCATCTCAAACTGGCAAGTATCATCCACAAAGCACTACACACGAAATCCCCAGCATATCTCGCCAAGAAAATCATGGTTTCTGGAGGAGCCAGAAACTCCAGGTCCGCCAGAGTCTTTGTGCTCCAGCCACCCCACTTACGGAAGGAAACAACGAACAATCTTGCTTTCGCTGGAGCCGCACCAAGAATCTGGAACTCGCTGCCATCTTTCATCAGAAAAATTCCCACTCTGGGCAAGGTTCTCCCATAAATCATGCATTGCACACACCGCTCAGTGGCTTTGCTTATTTTTGTAGCAGCTCGAGTTTGGACTAACTGGCTGCTATCCATCTTGTACTGACCTTGTACTACCACAAATGCATTTGTTTTAATTCTGATCAGATTCTAAAATGGTTATTGCTCCTTTGTAGTCTTTATGCAAAGTCCTTTTTTTCAATATCAAATTGGCAATATTTGAATTTCTTTCCCACACCAGATTGCGCACTTTAGGTTTCATAATTTTCCCAAATTAAACTCATTAAAGATTTCAGTTAATTCTCCTGACCTGTATCTAACAAAAACGTACTTAAAGCATTAATTTAAGCCCCGCTTGGACATCTGTCCTGGCCACATATACATTTTGTTATTAAATCTGTAGTCCCCGTGCTGAATAATCTGTGGAATTGCTTACTTGGGGGAAAACTCTATCCACTGGACTGTAAAGGGACCATGGAGCTCCCTCTTAATGAAACCGTAAGCTGATGTGGTCCAACTGGTGAATGAGGTAATCGGAGAGTTTGCTTTTATAATCTATTGCTCCGGCAGAAAATGCTCCCTTGGACAAACGGTAGTACAAGCATGAATTCAATGTAGCTTGTGTTACTGAATCTTCTTATAGCTTTAAAAAAATGTCAATTTTCTGTAGTTTCACCTTCAGTCTTTCACACCTGGCACATATCCAAATTAGATATTGGTTTACATCCTCTGACTTGTTGACTTCACCTATTACAGTAAAACCTACATACGCTCCACTTTTCAGAAATACTTTTCCAGTAGAATGTTAAGACCTGCATCACATTTTCTTTATGACCTCCCTAAACCTCATCTCCAACAAGTTGGGGGACGCTCCTTGTTAAACTTGGGCACTGAAGTTTGGTATGTTTTTCGCACCACAGCATGCTTGCTGGAAATCCTTCCTTGGTTTTTAAGACATTCTGACTTTGCTCTTTGCCGCTTATACCTAGTCTGTATTTAAGCGTCGGTTTTTACCAGGAACTTTAATGCCCTTTTGGCAACCATTTGCGCTTCTCAACTAATGCTAGAGTAGAATAGATAAAATAAGTTGCAAAACAGACAGCGATTGGTTTGCTTTGACTGCTGGTTTTTACTGTGCATCCCTCAATTTAATCGAACTGACAAGAGCAGCTTTTGTGGCCTTATTCAAGTGGGCAGTTTCTAACTGCGAGAAAGATAGGATAGTGTGTACTGACTTCTTCAGTGTTATTCTAGAACTTTAAGACAGCAATTCAATGACCATTGTGTGAGAAGTTGGCCTGGTATATGATGCACCAGTCCAAACGACCCTTATTGATGGCAGGTTGTAAAGTCAACCTTATAGAAAGCTATTCTAGTGGTAGCTGTGGAGAGACTTAGAGGCGAGGTAAGCTAGTTGTTTTACCAATTATAATCTCTTGAATGATCAAATGAAAGCACACCACACAAGGTATATATCAAATATATATGTATTTATTCTAAACACAACCCCTCTGGACTCTTTATGAGGTCAGAGGAAAAAGTACAGTACAAGGAACTTAATTAGCATACGATAAGTTGCACAGTATACGTTATGCCCTAGGGCCTCACAAACCATATACTAAAATAGTGGTTTAAGAACCATGTGAGAGTTAGAAAGCAGGCCTAGGGCCTGTAGAACCGCTGGGGCTACCTATAACCACCCAAGGTTAGGATGCTGGAGGCCCACGGGTGACGCTTGCAGTGTCTAAACACAGCCGCGGATCACCATTGACATTCTATGGAGAACGAACAAGTTATAATTTTAAAGATTAGGGCCACTTCTAGGTGAACTACGATGGAACCCTTTTAGACTAGGACACTTCAAGAGTCAAGGCCCACGGGAGCACCGGAGTACTCGTTGCAGGAGAGTAGCGTCTGCTTCCTGTGGTCACCCCCACTTTTTGCTTTTGCTTTACTGGTTTTCGACTTAGAGGTGGCTGTGGGCCTGCTAATCGGACCCACAGCCCAGATGCACTCTCTCTAAATTCATACCATGTACTCTAGGTACATCCACAATTGGGAATTGGTTCACCTTATCAGCCCCTGTAGAAGTGTACCCTAGGTACTCAGGGCATAGGTGTAACCAAGGCCTACCAGGGGCTGCAGCATGTATTATGCCACCCCTGGCTAGCCACTCAAACTGACACAACTGGCTGATCACTCAGCTGGGGCAAGGTTGTGTAATCACCCCTTGCTTAGGTATAGTATTCCTATGTCTACCCTTAAATATAGACACACAGTAACCTATAAGTCACTCCTATGGCAGGCCTTAACAATCCTGGAGGAAGAGTGCTTGGTTATGTGTGAGATGGTGCTCTAGCATGAGCTGAGCCTGTCTGCAGCTTGCGGAACCATGTCCTTATAGCTGTTCTATGATATTGCCATACCATATACTCTTAAGTGCATTATGAACCTCGCGGTTAAATGCTAACTTTGGTTTGGCTTTATCTAAACATGTCGTGTAAGGTGTCATACGCTTTGGAATACTACCCCCTCGCCAATTCTGGCTACGGGGGTAGCATTCCACCCTTCTAGAGGGAGAAGACATGTTAGTTCTGACTATCCCGGTTAAAGTTAACCAGAGCCAGTGTCACAAAATGGATGCTGCTGCCACAGACACAAGTCTGACCTCCTGCTGCTGGGAGTCCTTCCAGCGAGGGAGGCCTGGACAATAGGTTTCCTGCCTGGATAGGTGCGAGCACCACCCCAGACAGGATTTTGTGTATTGGGACAGGGAGGGCTGAAAAGAAACAGACACTGCATGGGGCACACTAGGTGCTCCATGCATAGTCCAGTTCAACTCCAGCCAACTCCACTCCAGCCCCAGCACGAAACTGGACAAAGGAAAGGGGGTGTAACCACCCCCCTTCCTGGTCCCACCCATAGGAGGGACTGCCCCCTTTAGTTGTATAAAGGTAGGAGCTGACCCAGGAGACTTTAGATTTATCCTGATGAAACTTTGATACGAAACTCTGGACCCTTCGACATTCAAACCGACTTGAAGACTGAAGAATCTCCCTTGTGGCCAAGCAGTGACCACCCTGGGCAACCAGGCACCATCCAGCAACTCGACGGCTTGCTTTGTCCCCGTTCCCGCCGGAACCCCAGCACAGAGCCTGACAAGACCTCGACTCGCGGACTCCTCTGACCCCACTGCACGACTCCAGCACAGCTGAGCTCCGTGGAAGGCGTCGGAATTCGTGGAGGTAGGCAACTTGGAAAGTCTTCAACTTGCTAACAGCGCATCTCCTGAGGCATCCTCGAAGCTGTGCCCTGGGGACTGAGACACCCCGACACCGAGCTCCACTTGCACCGAAGACCACCCCTCCACACTCCACGAGATCTGCGTGGGGCCCTTCTGCTTGTGTTCTGCTTGACGCTTTGTTCGGTTTCTGGCCCGTTGGCTAGTAGCCCTCTGATGACGATCCTTGAGAAAATCCATCGCTGGTCTGGTTGCTCCAGACTGGCACTTGCTTCCCTGAAAAGGGGAAGTACCTCAGACCCTCCTGGTCTGCACCAGAATCTTTGTGTATCCTGCGTGGGTTGCCTTTGCTTAGGCTCGTTGGCTCCAATCTTGAAGTCGACCCCTCCATCTGCGAGAACCTTCGTGGGACAGCTCCTCTCCAGCACCTGGTCTTCCTCGACGCCTCCTGGTCCGCGTGGCTGCAACGACAAGCTTCACATCCGCACCTGATTGCTCCTCGACGACGTCTGGTTCCTCCCTGGTTGCACCCGGTCACTGGCTAGTGACCTAGACTCTGTCCCCTCTGCTTTCAAGTCCTCTTCATCCTAGATCCACCCTTGGATCCACCCGGACATCTTCCTCCTGGTCGCCTGCAGCATCTTCTTCCGAGGCTCCATAGGAATCAACGAGAAAACCCAACCCACTTTGACACCTATGCACCCGCAGCCTGTGGGTGAGGTAACGCGAGTACTTCGGTGCTCCTGTAGGGATTGACTATCCTAGTGTCTAGTTTTGTTAGTTGTACATTCCTAGTTAGACCGGAAGTGTCCTAAATCTTCATTAATTACCTTTTTACGTTCCTATTGACTTTCTATTGACTCTCGCGTGAAAGTACTGACTCTGCACGCGCCGCCTGTGGGCCTCCTACTCCTAACCTAAGGGTCAGATAGTGTAGCCCCAGCGATCCTCTAGGCCCTAGGCCTTTCCTTTTCCCGAGTCGTGGTTGTTATACCACTTACTTAGTATATGGTTTTACGTGCCCATAGGGCCTAACTGTAAATTGTGCTATTTAAAGTATTTCTAAGTGTAACTTGTTATGTGCTTTTGCCTCTGACCTCATAAAGAGTTCAGAGGAGTGTGTTAGTGAATAAATACATATATATTTTATATATATCCTGTGTGGTGTCCTTTCATTTGATATTCAAGGGGTTACATATGGTAAAACAGCTGGCTTTACACACCCTCAAGAGTCTTTTAGCCTAAGACTGTTCTGTCCACGCTACCACTAGGATAGCTGGTCTATAAGGTTGACTTACAACCATCACCCTAAGGGTTGTTTGGACTGGTGCAAGGTGCTCACTAGAATAGTGAACATCATATACCAGGCCAACTTCTCACACGTGTTACCTCACCCAGGGAAGCCGGGTCCTTTTGGTGTCGCGTTTCGTCGTCGATTCCTATGGAGAGCTGCGAAGAAATGCTGCAGGCGACCAGAGGAAAAGTGTCCTGGTGGATCCAAGGGTGGATTGGAGATGTGAAGAACTTGAAAGCAGAGGGGACAGAGTCTGGGTCACTAGCCAGTGGCCAGGATGGCGAGGAGAAGATGCCAGCCGATATCTGGTGATTTCAGGTGAAAGACGTGAAGCTTGACTCTTCCGTCACAAGAACCTGGAGGCGTCGACGACGACCAGGAGCTGGATTCGAGCTGTCCCACGAAGGATCTAGCTGACTGCAGTGTCGGAATCGGGATTGGGCCCAACAAGCCTTGGCAACCGCAACCTACGCAAGATGACAAGATTGGCTTCCGTGCAGACCAGCAAGGTCTGAGGGACTCCTCCTTTGGAGAGGAGTGGGAGCACGTCTGGAGCAACCAGGAAAGCTCAAGAAACAAAGGATTGGCCTTGTTGCGGGCTCACTAGCCAACGGACTAGGAACCGCGAAGGCGCCTCGAGCTGCAGTGAAGAAAGGGGACTCACGGGTCACTTGTAGAGTGCTGGCCTCTGTACTTCAGTGCAAAAGGAGCACGGGGCAGGGGCTTTTAATACCCCAATGCACAACTTCCAGAAGTAGGTGCAGTTGCAAAAATGCAGGATGTCCAGGAGTTCCGGTCCCAAGTTTCTCACTTCTGCTACTGGTCTCAGCTTTGCTGGGAGCGCAGGGCAGCGTCAGATGTCTGGAAGTCCGTGTCCTGTGTCGCAGATTCTTCGGGAGCCTCGAAAATGCAGACCGGCAAAGATGCAGTTGGTGCCTGTTTGAACATGGTGGTGACTCCTTGACCACAAGGGAGATTTCTTCCGTCTTCCAGTCGATATGGAATGTCGAGGGTCCAAGATATATGTTGCAGAGTTTCGTCCAGGGTAATCTAAAGTCCTAGGGACTGGGGTTCTATACTTATAGTAAGTTTAGGGGTTGGACTAACTCTAAGGTCCTTCCTATGGGTGGACCTGGGGACGAGGTGGTTACACCCCTTCCCCTTTGTCCAGTTTCGAGCTGGGGCTGAGTGCCCCAGCAACCGGTTTGAACTGGGAAATGCATGGAACACCTTGTGTACCCCAGGCAGTGTCTGAAAAGCATTCACTGAATGCAACCCACCCTGCCCCAAAACACTAAAGCCTGTCTGGGGAGCTGGTAGCACCTCCTTGGACAGAAACCTATTGTACAGGCCTCCCCTGCCAGAGTTTCGTTCAGCAGCAGAAGGGCAAACTCGTGTCTGTGGCAGCAGCATTCATTTTTTGATGCTGAGGCTCTGTTTAACTTTAACCGGGTTTACCAGTAACTACATGTCTTATCCCTCTAGAAGGGTGGAATGCTACCCCCGCCGCAAGAACTGGCGGGGGTGGGGGGTGGGGTTAGTATTTCAAAGTGTTTGACACCTTACACAACATGTTTTGATAAAGCCAAACCAAAGTTAGCATTAACCGCGAGGATTATAATGCCCTTAAGAGTATATGGTATGGCTATATCATAGAACAGCTATAAGGAGATGGTTCTGAAAGCGGCAGAGGGGCTCAGCTCATGCTAGGGCACCCTCGCACACAAAACCAAGCACTCTGCCTTCAGGATTGTCAAGGCCTGCCATAGGAGTGACTTATAGGTTACTATGTGTCTATATATAAGGTAGATATAGGTATACTATATCTAAGTAAGGGGTGGTTACACCACCTTACCCAGGCTGCAGGTGCAGACCTGTGGTGTCAGTTTGGAAGGCTAACCAGGGGTGGCACAATGTATGCTGCAGCCCCTGGTAGGCCTCTGGGGTACCTATTCCCTGGGTACCTAAGGTACCATATACAGGGACTCACAAAGGTGACCCAGTCGCCAATCTGGTATGTACCTAAAGTACAGGGAGCCCATTTTATAGGGAAAGCAGATAAGTGGAAAACCAGCAAAACACCAGGCAAATAGTGGGGGTAACCATGCAGCAAGATTCCACCTTCCTACACATTGTAAGAAGGGGGAGATGCAAAGAACTAGTAAGCAGGTTGACCTAATATGAAGGAATGTGGATGAGTCAGACATTCAAAATCAATTATTATGGCTTTTAAGGTGTAGTTTGCTTTTGTTTATTTGAAACAGTTCATCACCTAGCTATGGTGATGGAGCATAGCTTGAAGCATGCTTTATTCATGTGTGATTAGCCTTATTTTTCTGTTTTTATATATAGAGAACCTTCCTGATCCTGGAAAAGCACAAGATTTCGTGAAGAAATTCAACCAGGTTTTGGGTGAAGATGAGAAGCTTCGATCCCAGTTGGACGTTCTAATTAGCCCTATGTGTTCCTGTAAACTGGCAGATGTCTGTGTGGTAAGAAAATAAAATGCCTTTTTGAGTAAGCTGTTGTGGCAGTTATAATCTGCTGTGAATATATGTATATTTGGTGTTGTAAGAACTTATGTAAACAGATCTGTATTGAAGGGTCACTACAGAAGAAAATAACATGCCAGGTTTGTTGTAATAGAGCATATACAGTTGTTCTTCGCCAGTTAGGTAACATAAGGAAACATACAAAACCTCTCTTTACCTAATTTCTTATGGATTGGCTTGTTTCATCAAGTTATCTAATTTTGCTTTTAGTATCCAGTTTATTCTTGTATTTACAGCTCTGGAGAAGATATTTAGGTCGATACCTACCAGACAGCTCAGCTGTCTGGTTTGCCAAAAACATCTTGGGGACATTCGGAAAGCTTTCATGGGAATGCATTCCGCCAATTGCTTACCATTGGCTTTGCGGTTTGTAACTCACATTTGTTTGCTTTTATTTGCTGGCTCAATTTGTTTTAGGCTGTCCAGCTTGAGTTTGTCCCTTCCGCTGTCCAAACCCTATTCACTATACTCTTCCACCAGTGCTTAATTTCTGTAAACAGGCCTTTAAATCTTGTACATATCTTGTCACATTTTCTCAGCATTCAAAGATGGAGGTCAAATATAGGGCTCTGTCTTCAGGGTGCTTGGTGTTTACTTTTCTTTCTCTTACTTCAAAGTGAGAGGATTTATGTGGCAATTATGGTGGGTACTTGGGGTGTACTTGAGGAAGACTGTAGGATGACTGTAGGATGTTATTTTTTCTAGTACGCAACAAATTTTAAATGTCTGTAAATGAACTACGTATATTTCAGAATATATCGCTGTTAGAAAAGCAGAAATGTAGCACCATTTTCGTTAATTCTAAAGTGTGGTGAAAATAAATATTTTAATACAATCAAAACAAATCAATGAATTAGATAATGACATTTCTACACATATTTTGTGGACTTTACACTTTTATCAGCAAAGCTGTATGTCTGTGGAAATGTAATGGTACTTTCAACTGAAGATGTGTTGTCTGTAATAGCAGTGCGCTACCACACAATGCATACTCTACTATACTTCACCGCGCCACTTCACTCCACACTGCGCCACTTCACTCCACACTGCTCCACTCTGCGCCACTCCACTCTACGTCACTGCACTATACTCTTCAGCACTGGACTCCACTTAATACCAGTCTACTCTATACCGATACACTCAAACCCACACTACTATACACACCTGCACCTTTCACCTCTGCACTCTACAGCACCCTACTCAGTACCACACTACAACACTGCGCTCTTTGCCAATTCACTCTACTCAATACCACTCCAGTCTAAGTCGGTGCACTCTATGCCAATCCACTCTACGCCACCCTAATTTAATCTACACTCTACTGTATGCCACTCTGCACCACTGCACTCTACTCTGCACCACTCTACAGCACTCTGTCAGTGCACTGTACTTTACAATACTCTACACCAGTCTACTCGCTCCACTCTATTCACTCTGTTCCACTGCATTCTACCCTGCGCCACTCCACTGCACTAAACTACTGCGCTGCTCCATTCCGCTCTCCTCCGTTCCCCTCTGCACTGCCCTGCCCCACCTCGTTCCGCTCCACACCCCTCCATACCACTCCGTACTCCTCTACACCACTCATACCACACTATTCTTCTCTACACCAGTCCATACCACTTCATTCTACTCTACGCCACTCCATACTCCCTTAATCTACTCCACTTTACGAGACTCTATGCCACTCTCCTTTTAGAATAATCTCAAGCATCAGACTGGATCTGGAAGATTTTTCAGCAGAACTCCATTTCTATTGAGATAGTAGAGCTGTGCTTAGGTGCTACGCCTGTGCTCTGTTATGTGCCTTTGTAAGGCAGCTCCTACTTGTCTGTTACGAATATTTTTCTCCTAAATTCTTTACTGCTATGCAAGTGGCTATATCTCCTCCTGAAACTACAGGGTTTAAGCATTGTAGGGAAAGTTCCCTATGAAGTGTGTTTGGGGTTGAACCATGACTGATGCATGTGAGAAGTGTGCCATGATGCACATGAAGACAAAAGACACACAATCTATGGACAGAATGCAGAATAAATCAAAAACATTCACACCCCAGTCAGGCGATCTGGGTTAAATCCATCATTCTTTTGCTCACCGTGCCACCCCGGTTTAGAGCTGTCCATATGCAAATCAGTCTTGACTCTGTGCCTCATTGGAACAGTCCAGCCCGAACTGCCAAGCCAGTTCCTCCCTTGACCGGAAACCAGCATCCTACGACCGGTTTTGGGTTTTCACCCCTCATCAGCCAGAATAGCTTGACTCCACTGTTCCCATGAAGCACATGGTCAAGACTGATTTGCGTATAGGTTTGCCTGAACTGGGGTGGCGCAGTAAGCAAAAGAACTATTATTGATTCAGCGATACGTCCATCATCTCCTTGTGTTTGCTTTGTTTGCCCCAAGTTGGCAGGATATACCCTGAAGTGGGTCCCTTGCTCACTGTGTCCCTGGATTCAAGCTAGCCTGGCTGATGAGTGGTGTTACCCCAAAACTGGTCCCAGGATGCTTCTTTCTGGGAAGACGTGGCTTTGTAGTTCAGGCTGCACTGTTTACATGAGGCACAGGGTCAAGATGAGTTACTTACCTTCGTAACACTCTGTTCGAGGCATGTGGGCTGCTGAATTCATATCTTAGCGCCTAGTGTTGGGTCCGGATGTTTGCACCTTGTTGTCTTGGAAGAGTCTTCGAAGTATCAGGAGATAGGTGACTCCTCCCCTGGACTACAGTGCGCATGGGCATCTTCTCCATCCTCAGATTGTTTTTCTCCTCTATTGGGTTAGGATGCACTTCGACAACTCAAACTTCAGGATCGAAAGTTTCCTAATTTCGAAGGCCAAAAACCTCATAATTTCAACTGTATTGTTTCCGCTCGGTATCCCTCAACTCGACGAATCTTTCCATCCATCTCTGGTAGTCGACGCGGGCCGTTAGGCCTTTTCGACGCCACGTGGGCCTGCCGCCGATGGAAAGAACCTCGTTTAAAAGATGCCCACAATGTCGATCCAAGTTTCCACATAGCGATAAGCATACAGTATGCAACAAGTGCCTGTCTCTGGAGCACAACGAGGAAGATTGTCCAGCTTGTGTGCTCAGTTCCGGTCAAAGAAAACTATCCGGAACCGAAGAGCTGCTCGACAAGAGATGCAGCGACAGGCACCTGAACCGAAAAACATTTTTGACGACGAACATGAACTTCCAGAGGCAGCGGACTCCGACCTAGAGCTAGTCACCGTAGAAAACCAGTCGGACTCCGATGAAGACCTCCCACCGGGGCAAACCGTGAGTACTAAAGCCCCTACCCTGCCTCCACCTCCAGACAAGCCTTCCGGTACCCCGGGACCGAGCAAGACACTTTACAAAAAGGCCATAGACTCAAAGACTGTTCCACAGCCTAAAACGGGCCACAACACTAGAAAAAAGTCATTGATCCGAAAAACACCGGATAACCAAAAAAGGTCGTTTAGCAGAAAAAGACTGTCGACCAGAAAAAGGGCGTCGATCCAAAAAAGACCGTTTACCCAAAAAAGGTTATCGAGCCGAAAAAGGTCGTCGACCCGAAAAAGGTAGTCGATCCGAACACTGCCTCCGACCCGAAAAAGGTCGTCGATCCGAACACTGCCTCCGACCCAAAAAACGCTGTCGTACCGAAAAAGGCAGTCGAACCGAAGAAGGTCGTCGACCCGAAAAAACACATTGAGACGAAAAAGGCTGTCGACCCCAAAAAGACCGTCGAACATGAGAAGTTGGTCGAGCCCAACAAGGCCGTCGAGCCGAAAACAGCTGTCGAGCCGACAAGAGACGTCGAGCCGAAAAAGCTCAAGATAACAATAAAAACAAGCAAGCGACCGATCCAAAAACATCGGCGTCGAAGCCACGGACAGTGGAAGAACTTTTTCATCCTGATTCAGTGAGCCCAGACCAAAATAGACTGCATATAGACCCTAATACAGGACATATAACAGTCTACAATAAGAACAAGAGAAGACTTGACACTGAGGCTCCTTCTCCTGTTCCTCCTAAGAAAAAGGACTTTGGGACATCCCCTTCTAGACCTTTTACACCTCCTCCTTTCACTCCTGACATGCCTTATGTTCCATATTCTCCTACACCTCCACATTATGATGAGGAAGAGGACATGGGTGAAGACCCTCATCAGGACTTTATAGACCCTGATGATCAGGGAAACCAAGATCACACATGGGAATATCAAAATGACCTTAATGACCCATATGATACACAACCCATACCAGATCCCAGTTGACAGAGCAGCTCAGTATCATGGTGTAAGCATGCACACTGCCCCTATTGAGGAGGATTTCCTATTTAATACCTACCCAACATCAGAGAAGAGTATACACACACTCCCTATGCTAAAGGGAGTACTTAAGCACGCACCAGACATCTTTAAAGACCCAGCCAGAGCGCGTGTCCTCAATCCAAGAATTGAAAAGAAATATAAACCAGCCCCTACAGACCCCTCTTATATCAAGTCTCAGTTACCACTAGACTCATGTTTCGAACACCAGAAAAAGGGCGAATTCTCAAACAGGTGATGCCCCCCCTCCTGACAAAGAGTCAAAAATCTTAGAAGCCTCAGGAAAGAGAATGGCCTCTCAGGCAGCAATTACCTGGAGAATCGCCAATACACAAGCTCTTTTAGCACGCTATGACAGAGCACACTATGATGAACTGGAAGGATTATTACAACACCTACCAGAACCTTATAAGGCAAAAGCTAACGACCTAATTCAAGAAGGGAAATTCATCACAAACGCATCTATAAAATGCGCCCTTGATGCGGCCGATACAACCGCTCGGTCTGTCAACACTAGTGTGTTGCTACGCCGGCATGCCTGGCTCCGCATCCCAGGTTTTAAAAATGAAGTACAGTCTACCATGCTTAATCGACCCATTAACCAGGATTTCTCGTTCGGCCCAGCAGTTGATACCATCTTAGAAAAGATGAAGAAAGATACTGACACCGCAAAGTCCATGGGTGCACTTCAATTCCAACAGTCTAGGGGCTCCTTTCACCGCTCCTCCTTTCGAGGCTCAGGCAGAGGCAACACATCACAAACCTCTTCATCATTTAAAACAAATACCCAAGGCACCTTTAATAAAGGCTCCAACAGAGGAAGCTATAGAGGAAATAATAACAAAGGCAGAGGACGTGGTAATAATAACACCAGAGCCTCCGCCACCAACAAACAGTGACTTGTTCCAGACCACTCAACACCAGTTGGAGGCAGAATAACACAATTCCTACCAGTCTGGAATGCCATTACCACAGACAGGTGGGTGAGACCAATTATCCAGTATGGATATATACCAACCAAACACCGTCCAATGTCAAAAGAACACATCACGCTGTTACAAGAAGAGGTGCTGTCCATGCTAGAAAAGGGAGCCATAGAGCCAGTCCCTTTTCAACACCAGGGCACAGGGGTATACTCTCTATACTTCCTTATTCCCCAAAAAGACGGGTCCCTCAGACCAATATTGGACCTCAGACCTCTGAACCAATATATACTTTCAGAGCATTTCCATATGATCACTCTACAACAAGTACTCCCGCTACTCCAGCAAGGCTACTTCCTCGCTACATTAGACCTCAAGGATGCATACTTTCACATACCTATACATCCAGCTCACAGGAAATACCTCAGGTTCACAATAGAGGGTCACCACTACCAATTCAAAGTTCTTCCCTTTGGGGGAATTACAGCACCAAGAGTTTTTACAAAATGCCTAGCAGTAGTACCAGCACACCTCAGAAGGCAACACATTTATGTTTTCCCCTACCTGGACGATTGGCTCATAAAAGCCAACTCATATGTACAGTGTGCAAACCATACGTCTCAGACAATCCAGCTTCTGCACAGTCTAGGATTTTCCGAAAAATACACAAAATCACATCTGCAGCCCTCCCACATACAACAATATCTGGGAGCAACAATAGATACCTCAGTGGCGAAGGCATATCCAAATCCAGCCAGGATATCCAACATACAGTCTGTCATTCAAACATTTCAGCCACAACACTCCCTGCCAGCTCGAGTGTTCATGCAGCTTATAGGCATGATGGCCTTTTGCATATTCATTGTCCCTCATGCCTGACTTCAAATGTGTCCATTGCAGGAATGCCTAGCACAACAGTGGAACCAAGCTCAAGGACAACTAAAAGACCTAGTGTTGGTAGACAGTCGCACTTACAACTATCTAAAGTGGTGGAACCCAAAACACCTTTCCCAGGGGCGACTGTTCCAAGAGCCAGTTCCACAAGTAGTGTTAACTGCGAATGCATCACTGAAAGGTTGGGGAGCACACCTCTTTCAATACACAGTCCAAGGTCTCTGGGCAGTCAAACAAAAGACATTGCATATAAATCACTTAGAATTACTAGCAGTATTTCTAGCAATGAAAGCCTTCCAGAAATACTTGTACAACAAGGCTGTGTTAATCCGGACGGACAACATGACAGCCATGTACTACATTCAAAAACAGGGAGGGACACACTATCCACAGCTGTCTCACCTAGCGCAGAGCATATGGAAGTGAGCAATTCCAAAAAACATCTTTCTCCTGGCAGAACACCACCCAAAAATAGACAATCTGATCGCAGATCTACTAAGCCGACACAGCCAACAAATACATGAATGGGAGATTCGCCCTCCAGCTCTCCAACCATTCTTCCAAAAATGGGGACAACCAGAGATAGATCTGTTTGCCACAAAAGAAAACTCAAAATGCCAATCCTTTGCCGCCAGGTTCCCACACCCGTTGTCACAGGGCAATGCGATATGGATAAACTGGTCAGTACGCTTTTCCGCCCTCCCCACTGATTCCATTAGTGGCACGCCAACTAAAACAATAGTCACTCACAATGATCCTGGTTGCTCCCACATGGGCAAGACAGCCAAGTTACACAAAGCTCCTAGAACTATCAGTAGTCCCGCACCAAAGACTACGCCTGTCGCCACAATTGCTAACACAGAACCATGGTGAAATCAGGCACCCAGATCCCAATCAGATGAACCTAGCGATCTGGCTCCTGAGGTCTTAGAGTTCGGTTACCTTAACTTGCCTCCAGACTGCATGAACATTATCAAGGAAGCAAGGCGCCCCACTACTAGAGCATGCTACGCAGCTAAATGCAAAAGATTTGTAATCTATTGCAATAACAACCATATCAATCCATTAGATGCCTCCATCCAAAACATAATCTCTTACTTGCTACATTTTCAAAGATGTAACCTAGCATACTCATCCATAAGGCTACACCTTGCTGCTATAGCAGCATATCTTCAAAACAGGCAACACGTGTCCCTGTTCAGAATACCACTTATCAAAGCTTTTATGGAAGGACTTAAAATAATTATCCCTCCAAAGCATCCACCTTCACCAGTCTGGAACTTAAACGTAGTACTTACCAGACTCATGGGGCCACCTTTCGAACCACTCCACTCATGTGAACTACAATTCTTAACATGGAAAGTTGCATTTTTAATTGCCATTACCTCCCTCAGACGAGTGAGTGAGCTACAGGCACTAACCATTCAGGAACCCTTCATGCAAATACACCAAAATAAAGTGGTGCTTCGTACTAACCCTAAATTCATGCCAAAAGTTATATCCACTTTCCACATCAATCAGACCATAGAATTGCCAGTTTTCTTTCAAAACCCGCAGTCGTTAGCTGAAAGAGCCCTACACACACTAGATGTCAAAAGAGCTCTGCTATATTACGTGGATAGAACTAAATCATTCAGAAAAACAAAGCAACTTTTTGTTGCTTTTTCTCCACAACATAAGGGTAATCCCTTTTCTAAGACGGGAATAGCCAGATGGATAGTTAAATGCATTCAAATATGCTATCAAAAGGCAAAGCGCACTTTAACAGTTCCCCCAAAAGCTAACTCAATGCGCAAAATGGGGGCATCCATGGCTTTCCTAGGAAATATTCCCTTAGAAGACATATGTAGGGCAGCTACATGGTCTACCATACACACCTTCACTAAACACTACTGTGTTGACGTGCAAGCTAAGCAACAAGCTGCAGTAGGCCAGGCTGTCCTTAAAACTCTTTTTCAAACCACTGCAGCTGGTACAGGCGACCACAGCTAGAGGAGAAACTGCTATACAGTCTATGCTAAGATATGAATTCAGCAGCCCACATGCCTCGACCGGAAAATGCTACTTACCAGTATGCATCTGTTCTTGGCATGTAGGGCTGCTGACATTCATATCGCCCACCCTCCTCCCCGGTGCCTGTCACAGCTGCAGGGTTACCTTCTTAACATACACTTACATGGTCATCTCTTACTTTTCTATACTCCATCTTTGCCACAATGGCGAAAAACAATCTGAAGATGGAGAAGATGCCCATGCGCACTGTAGTCCAGGGGAGGAGTCCCCTATCTCGTGATACTACGAAGACTCTTCCAAGACAACAAGGTGCAAACATCCGGACCCAACACTAGTCGGCGTTCTATGCTAAGATATGAATGTCAGCAGCCCTACATGCCATGAACAGATGCATACTGGTAAGTAGCATTTTCCTTCTAGTGGTTACTCTAACTGGTGATTCCTCACTCCTTTCCCGGTTCTCCATTCTATGAAATAGAGACTTTTCAATCTAAAAAGATCTTAGGTTAGAGTCTTCCGGATCCCATCTGGCACCTGGGGATATTATAAACGTCAGCTATCCGAGGTTTACAGCCGTATCCGGATGGAAGAGTGTGATCGAAGGTAAGTAACTTGTCATTTAAGGTATTTTATAGGGCATTGCATTTCTTCTTTTTATATAGCATACATGGTGAAACTAGTAGGGTATACTTTGTAGACCTATGCTGTTATGCAAAATCTAGAATGGATGAATCTTTGTTCATAAAGCACAACAGATTTAAAAGAAAATCTGGGGGGGGGGCTTGGCCAAGATGGACTGCTTTTCTGCTCGCCCGAGTCGCTGCCGAAATTAGCATCTTGAGCACACAGTCACCCCATCTACGACACCCAGAGGGGGCCGCAGGCTTTCGAGGCCAAAGGGCACCAGCAGGAAGCCATGAGCACACACAGGGTACTCTGTAACACTGAACCTGGACAGCCTTGGGGAAGAGCGAATCCCAGACCCAGGCGCGGCCAGCAGCGTGGACATTGGCCGTGGCCGGCTCCTGCGACAAGCAACGGTCGACTGGGAGAGCAGCGGCCCTAAGGTAAGAGGCCGTTGCGCCTCCCAGCATGCTGCATTTCACTGCATCAGCTGAAGTTCCACCTTTCCACGGTGGGCTCGACCATTAGGGAGGAGGAGGCTACGCAGGAGCTGCTGCGGCAAGGCCAGATCGTTGGGCAGAGCCGGGGACCTTCGGGACACAGTGCACCTTATTGGGTGCCCCTGCGAGTCTCCTGGGAGAACGGCGGTCCGTGAATAGGTGCTGGCCAAGCAAGCAACCACCTGGGGCAGCTTCAGTCTCCTCCTACCCCTCCCTTGCCGGGACGTTGTAGCGAGGCGAAGTGATCGCCGGATTAAGTGCAGGACTTTTGGCCCATGTAGCACTTGATGGACCCTTCGAGAGACCAGCTTCTCAGAGGGTAGAGCCCCATCGTGCTCCCCGAGCATCGCATTTGCAGTGTCCCCTCCCTCCCCCGATCCATGCGGGGCCATCCGCTTAAGGAGACGAAGCAGTGCATAAATGTACGCGACTGGGTCGGGTTGCGAGACGACGCTGAGGGCCTATGGTGCAGCCTGTTGCCGGGGCTCAACAGTCGCTACTGAGGTACTAGGGGATCCAGGGGCCAATGAGTGGGGGTCAACTGATCATACACATGCCTGGGGAAGGTGCACATACTGGGCAGCGAATCGCCTAGGCCGCAAACCTACACGTCTGGAGCGGAGTATCCACCCTTCGATGACCCAGCAGTCTGAGAGAACAAATGCAAGTTAATGCTACCCTCTGGCCAGTGCACACACACCGGAACATAGAAGTCAAAGAGGAGCAAGCTTGAGCCCGATGGGGCTTGTACGTCTCTGTCCTCCTGTTCTCTGGGCAACAGACCCCAGAAGAATCTAGCGGCTGTGCAAGTAGGTTACAGCCAGTAAGGACGAACCTGAAGCGAAGTGGTCCTCCTAGAGGCTCCCCTGGGGCAAGAAAGATCCAAGCGAGGGAGGAGCCTAGCTCGAGGACGGAATGGCCGCCTTTTAGCTCGGCTCCGTCTGCCCTCCGGCTAACCTCGACTATCCTGCAATATATCCTGCACTGCTACGATACTTCAATACAGAATTTGAAACTTAAAGATCCACTCTTACTCACCGTCTGGTCCGGAGGTTCCTGTGTGCTGTGGGTCCGCAGCTGTGCCCTCGGTGAGATTGGGGCCTCCGGGCACCCGAGACAGGGACCTCGCCTGCGGGACCCGACCGGCGGAGAAGAGATTGCCGGCCCCGGCCGCGAAAGTGAGCCACTGGTGGGAACCGTTATGCGTGTGCCCCGGAGATCCTGAACCAGCCCCGACGACTGGGCCGTGCGGCTGGAGGGGGACGAGATGTGTTGGGGGCTGACCGTGTGAAGGGGTCCCTTTGCCTTTGTCCTGTCCGGCGGCCCTGAACCCCGCGCCTGGCTCTCACCTGTGGGGCCTGCCACTGTTCGGAGGGGACCCCCCCCCCCCGTCGGGCGCTCGCCCATCCTGTGCCGGTGGGGCCGTTGTTGGGAGCCTCCGGAGGTCTGTAAAGTCCTCCATTTGGGAACTGTTTGGGGGCCCACGGTGAAGTGTGGGGCGGCGAAACTCACAAGATGGCTACCGACAACGCGGGGGATGCTCCGCTCTGCATCGGCGCTCCTTACCGGCTGGACTGTGCGGAGGCCTGGGTGTGTACTCGAGCGCCCACGCCCGGAGATGTCCTGGACGCCTTGATGTCATTGTACGCTGTCTTGGCACCCGGTGCCTCTGCCGACCCCATGTGGCTCGCCGCCATTTTGGGCCGCCGCTCTTCCATGCACCCCTATCGTCCTGATGCCGCCATTGCTTCGCCCCCTTCGGCTGCGCCAGGAGTTGCTGTTGTTATTCTTCGGCCGACTGATGGGCCGGTGACTTTTGACCCTCTGCCTTCTCACCGCCTGGATTTCGAGGACTTCCACACGCCGCGGAGATCTGCTCCTTCCCGGGTACCTGGGACTTATGGTGGGCCGCTGTTTGATCCCGCTTCGTTGGATTCGAACTTTTGTCCTGGAGGGGTACCTTTGTATTGTCGAATTGCGCATTTGGACTCCGGCTTGCCTTTGCTTGCCCTGTCGTTGCTACTACAATTGACTTGCTTTATTGACTTTTTGTATTCCCTCCGTACGAAGGCTCTCCCTGATTTATATCACTGCCGTGACTCTGGACAACATTACGATTATTTTGTGCTGGGTGGTCCGCTCCACATTCTCCTTTATTGGGTTGGTTTCGTGGTTAGGAAGGGTTTGGGGTGAGTTGTACGACATGATAGTTTGCTGGTTTACCTGCCCGTTGCACTGATGTATGTACTCCCTGATACGGTGAATCGTTACAATCTCTTCCTCCTCCCCCTCCCTGTGATTTTTGCTGTATGTGAAGATGTAGTATTGACTTGATGCTTATTCATTTGTTGGTCGGGGGAGGGTCGCGGCCGAATGTGTTTGCTCATATCCTCTAGCTCCTCCCTCACATTTATTTTTGTTTTGTATTTCCTCTCCTCCTCTTTTTGTCTTCTTTCTCTACTTTCTTTTTTCACTATATTTCGGGTTTCGGATTAGGGCGACAGGCACGCTGTTTGGAGGGTAGGCCGTAGCCTTCTGCAGGGGTGCGGGGTGGGACGGGTGGGCGGGGTCTTTCAGATGTTTTCTTTTGGTTCTATGGCCCTTTTCTATCCCTTTATAGCGGTGCCGCTTCTGTCCTCGCTTCTCAGGCATGAGTGGGTTGGGGTCTGTTGCTATGCCACTTTTATCGGTTTCGATGCTTCGTCGTGACTGCCATGCCCTTCTTTTCGCCAGCTCTCCACTTTCTTCTGTACTATTAGCCGCAGGTTGCCTGGCCCGGGGTGGCGCCCATCTTGCACGATTGTGTTTCTCCTTTTATATTTCTTTGTTTTGCTCTTTCTCCTTCCTTTCCCCCCCCTTTCTGTCCCCCCCTTTTTGGCTTCCTCCCCTTTGTTTCCCCCCCTATTTTTCCCCCCTTCCCCTTCCCTATCCCCTTCCCCCCCCCCTTTCCCCCCCCCCCTTTTTCCCAGGCTCGTATTGTTAGAAGTGGGTTCGGTTCGTACAGTTTACCCGTTCCCCTTGCCTCTGTTAGCGTGTTATTGGGTGGGGGACATAAGATCTTGGTAGCACTTGTATGCTTCTCCACTATATTTTACGTTTATTTTGTGCTGCGATCGGCTCGTGCCCTCACATCCTCCTCCCCCCCCCCAACCCCCCCCCCCCTCCTTTTGTTTCAGCATGGGTGTATTCCTGTTTCTGGGTTATCCTTTGTTTGTGAGTCAGTCATGAGCCTTGTCCCCTTATCATAAAATGGACCTCATTGATCCTGATATTGGACCGTTATTGCCGCTTATCCCATTCTAGCATTGTTTAATTATGTTTGCTTGCCTGCCAACTGGCCTTGTGTCGCTTATTTTGATTTCTTTGATCGTCTTTGACTTGTGGCCGGCCGGATTGGTTGTAGGCCCGCACATGTTTATCCTAATGATGCAAATAAAGGTCTTCAAAAAAAATAAAAAAAAATAAAGATCCAAGCGTTCAACACCTTCTGTATAACAGCAGCATTTCGGTGAATAGGTCTAAGAAATACATCTCCCTCAAGGAGATGTTTGGCAAGCAGGGAAGCACTGCCATGGTGGACAGACAACTGAATGCAGGTGAAGTTCACAAATCAGGCCTGAACGACAGAGAGGGTCCAGTGACCAAAGCTTTTCTGGAATCACTCTTCACCTCTCTGTGTGTCGACTTCCAGGCAATGAAAGCGGAATTAACAACAGATCTCCGGGAGGTGCTGCTAGACGTAAATGAGGTAGGCGAAAGAGTGGCCGGTCTGGAAGATAGGGAAACCGAAAAAGAAGAAGAACTCGGATGGGTACCATAAGAGGTCCTGAGACTCAAAAAGCAGCATCTAGACCTACAGGCACATAACGAGGATCTGGAGAATCAATCAAGAAGGAACAATATATTCATTATTGGAGGACCGTTTAAAGCAGATGGATTCAACCTAGTGACTATGTCACAGACCTCTTCTGACATGTCCTGGGACCCTCAAACGAGCTCACCCTGGAGCTAGACAGAGTAAATCGGGTGGGACACGGATGATCTGAGAAGGGACCCCCAGCAGACATACTGGAGTGCCTGCTCGATTTTCAAATCGAGGAGGACTTCCTCAAAAGAGTCCGGTACACTCACCCGACCCAGTTCAAAGGCCACACTTCTGTGTCTATCCAGATCTCTCACCGGTCACCTTACGGAAACTTAAGGATTTCCGCCCGTCACAGAGCTACTTGACACAATCATTGCAGGTATTGAGCCTCAATGTACAAGGCCTAAATAGCCCAGTAAAACGCAAAGTGATCTGGTCTCTCCTGGAGCGATCGGCTGCAATGTCTGCATGCTCCAGGAGATATATCTCTTAGCCGAGGACACTCGATGCATGTGCTCCCGATGTTTCCCACGTCAATACTGGACATCAGGCATGTCCAAAAAGAATGGGGTAGCCATTCTGCTCACTCAGACGTTTCACGGGAAGGTCCTATCCACACTCATGGAAATCAAGGTCCGGGCACTGAGGATCAGGCTTCAGTGGGGCTCCATGCATTTTACAGTCGCTCTAAATGAAAACCAGGTACACTTCCTCACTAACGCACTAGAGCAAGTCTTAATCTCTCCTGACCGGACCATAGTGGTAGGGGGCAATTTCAACCTAGTCATGGACATAAACCTAGACTGATCAAGCCAGCGCACAACACAAACAGAAGCCCTTTCGTCCGCCGGACTACAATAATCGACCGACAGCTCGCTTACTGACATCTGGAGACACGCACACATACCCTGCCACCAGAAATTACACATTTTACTTAGCTGCCCATAAATCCAGTGCTCACATATACCATTTCCTCATCACGAATACCCTGAAAGACTAAGTAGGGGACACTACCATCTAGCCTCGCTCCCTGTCTTATCATGCCCCAATCATGCTATCGCTAAATCTGGGCACCTTTCCAGCCCACCCATCCCGCTGGTGGTTACGAGATGCCATGCTACAATCTGAACAAACGGTAAAAGTGATACATACGACTATCACAAACTATCTGGAGAAGCGTGGCTCAGTGGTTAGAGGCGGCAGACCCGGAAGCTGAGATCAGCCGTGGACCAGGGTTCGATTCCCCGCCTCGGCGGGTCTCGGGCTCAAAAATTCCACAGACTCGACAATTCTCGCTCCGGTGCCTACTCGACTCACGGGGTCACACTCTGCGACTCTGGGCAATAGCTTGCTTAATCTCCACTACGGCCCCTCGCGGCGGGATGCCTGGCTTTCACCTTGTGAATACCCTGCCGGGGTATCTCACAGGGGAATACCAGGACGGGTTCCCTAAGCAAGCGCCTTGAGACCCCTGGGTGATTAGTGCGCTATATAAATCGAAATACATTTACATTTACATTTACATTTATCATAAATGACTGTGAGGAAGGGTGTGTTGTTTCGATATGGGAGGCACTGAAACTAGTGGTGCGAGGCGAGCTAATAGCAATCTCTGCCTGAAAGAATAGGCTGCGTGTAGAAAAATTTTAATAGAGATGGCAGTAGCAGAGCTTGAGTCAATTCATAAGCGAACAGGCGCTCCCAGAGTGTGGAAGGAATTGGAAAAGCAATGCCTAACCATATGGCGCCTCAACCTCGATTGAGCAGAATACCTCCTGTTGTGCCTATCCATAAATTCTATATTAGCGGTGACCCTTCAAGCCGCATGTTAGCTCATAGACTGCGCCACAAGGAAACATCTGGATCGGTTGCAACGATGCGGACCCCCTCTGGGACAGAGGTATGCTCAGACCCTGAGATTGCAGAGGCCGTCCATGCTTTCTATAGTAGGTTGTATGCGGGGGAGGACTCCCCCCTCCGTTGACATAGACTCCTAAATCCGGCAAGCACGGTTAGCACAGATCCCATCTGAGATAGCTTTACAGCTGAACCGCCTTATCCAGGTAAGCGAAGTAATAGCAGCGATTGCCCACCTTAAACTCTCCAAAGCTCCGGGCCCCAATGGTTTCCCCCCTTTGTTCTACAAAAATTACTTTCAGACCCTAGCCCCTCTGCTGGCTCGATAGTTCAACTCGTTTCTCGACACAGGGGTGTCTACCTGATTCGCTAACTGAGGCATCTATTTCTGTTACAGTAAAGCCCCGTAAGGATTATTTAGATTGCGGGTCGTATCGCCCCCATCCCACTACTCAATATGGACGCGAAGATTTTCACGAGCATACTGGCTGCACGCTTCAATCTCCTCATGGTGGGCCTGATTGACCCCAATCAAGCCGGGTTTATTTCCTCAAGGCAATGTGGGGACAACACAAAATGCCTCATACACCTCATGGATCTCATCCGCTGGTCCCGGAAAGAAGCTCGCCTACTCTGTCAACGCTGAAAAAGCGTTTGACAGGGTGGACTGGACAGGCTACTGGCCAGTCCTATTCAGCACACTACGCCGGTCTGGTGTTGGAAATGGGTTCCTAGCTTGGACTCAATGCATTTACAGTGCTCCAGGGCATTGGGTTCTCCAAGCTCTTCCCTATACGCCGGGGAACGAGGTAGGGCTGCCACTATCCCCACTGCTTTTTGCGCTGTACATAGAGCTGATGGGGAAAAGAATTCGAGATAACCCACTGATCACGGGGATCCTAATTGTGGCAGACGTACACACCATAAGTTTATACGCAGATGACGTGGTCCTCTCCCTTACCAGCCCTACGACCACCCTAATAGAAGAGTTCAGGAGCTTCAGCACCATCTCCGGGTTTAAGGTTAACTTTGCAAAGTCCCAGATCCTAAACCTCTCTGCCCTCACCCCCATCTTTAGTAGCGTCACTGCGCACGCAATTCCCCTTCTCCTGGGCCGAGGATGCAATACCATACCTGGGCCTCCTATTGGCTTGAACGCCAGAAAAGACGCTAGCAGCCAACTGTGGCCCCCTAATAGACCAAACTAATAAGACCTTATCTACCTGGACCCGGACTGACCTCTTGTGTGCCGGGCGCATACCCCAGTCAAGTTGACAATCATTTAAAAAATAAAATCTTTTTATTGACATTTATATTTTTGACAGTCCAGCACAACAACAGTCAAATGACCACAAATGCCAGGTAAGGATAATTCAACAAAACATACGGTGCAGTATTAGTGATGGCGGAAGGTCAAGTTGACAATCTTACTGCGCATCCTATTTGTGTAACAGACCGTCCCCTCTGACCCTGCGGAACCTGCATCAATCGCTTCATATGGGAAGGCAAGCAACCGTGCCTAAGCTTCCAATATATCGCTAAAGCCAAAGTGGAGGGGGGCACGGGGGTACCAATGGTCTTAAGATACTTCCAAGCTTCTCAACTACTCTTTATACTAGAATGGAACCGTCCCCTTTCAGAGAAACATTGGTCTTTTATGAACCAAAAAATTGCGGGAGTAAACATATGGAGGGAGATTTGGCTCCCTCGCAAACATAGGGCATGGGGGCTGTACTCTTCCCCTGTCGCGCACTTTAAAGGTTTGGGATGCTACAGCACTCAGATACAACCTCACAACATTCCCTTCCCTGATGACTCCGTTGGTCGATAACCCAAAATGTCCCCCTGGGTGTAAGTCTGAAATATGTCAGCGATGGCGTGAGCAGGGATGCAAATGGACAGGCTAAATGTTCGACCACCAAGGGATCATTCCCTTCGACCAACTCCAGAGAGACCATTCACTACAGACATCTGACCTCTTCCCATTCAACAAGGTATTTCATTGGGTATCCTCCCGAGAAATGAGACTGTGAGCTTCCTGCCCTATGACCCTATTTGAAAAATGGCTTATTACCAAGAAAGATTATAAACGCACCATCTCGGAACTATCCGCCCTTTCAGTGACCCCTATTGCCGCCAAGTCCAAGGGGCAACTAAGGTGGGAGGAAGAACTGGGGCGAACACTATCTGATACAGAATGGCAGGACGTACATTATAGAATTCATCACACAGCACACGACATGCCGGGCACAAAGGCAGCCTACAAAGTAGCATTTTATTGGTACCTAACCTTGACCCGGCTCCACGACTGGAACAAAGATCGCTCTTTATCCTGTTGGCGAGTCCGGGCAGACGGGATTCGTAATACATCTCCTATGGCATTGCCCCAAGCTGGTAAGATATTGGGAGCTTGCCCTTAATGACATACATGAAGCTTTTAACACTACCATCCCACGCTTCCCAGCCTACACCCTCTGGGCCGCTCCAATCCCCTGACCTTTCCCTTACGCTCACTCAGCGGGAGACAAATAGCCTTAGCTAAACGCCACTAGACTGGTCCTGACTAATTGGTGAACGGATATAGTTCCAGAACATACGGCATTGCTGAGGAAACTATGGATTGCACTAGCCATAGAGCGTATATCGATGCCAGACAACAGGGCTCAAACCTATTCTGAGCTATGGGCACCATGCATCATAATCCTAGCAAAAGAATTTAGGTAGGTGACTTGTACCCAATACATGCAAATCTTATGCCTAACGAGCAGAAACAATACCCATTCTCACGGTGAGGAGCAACTGATGCATCCGCACAAAGACGCAACACCCTTATGGGGTTGAGAACAAAATTTGTGGTGGGGGTTAAGGGGTTGGGCTAGAGTGGGATTCCCCTCTCTGGTTGTTTAGTATTTTTTCTTCTTAGTTGCACATGGTTATCTCACAGACATTGCTCACCGCTTTTCAAAGGCATGAACTAGCTCATCATGAAACTCGCTGCCAGCCTCCGGGTTGTAGGCATAACGCTGTGTACCTCTCGCTTACATCTCATTTGCTGCTGGCCTGTGGCTGTAGGCGAAAGCTGTGTTATAGCATGTCTAAATCCAAATAAAAAGAATTGTTCCAATCATACAATATTTTTCTTTGTTTTAGATGCAAAGTGGTCTTGTCACAGTCTTTTAATCTTTAGCTGTATTCTCTTGTGGGTTCTCTGCCCAAACCACATCTCTGTAGTTCTCCAGACCATAGGCATTGAGAGCCTATTCCCAACCATTGTTCGATCTCTATTGGCAAATATATATATATATATATATTACCTACTGGCGGTCGCCAGTAGGTATATATAGTTAGGATTTTTTCTCTATGGGTTTTTTGAAAATTCTATGTCTAATAACTTTGGCGTTTGTGGACGGAATTGGCTGAAATTTTCAGGAAAATGGCACATTTTGTTTCTGAGCAGCCCCTGAAAATTGGGGGGGGTTTCGTCCAGGGGGGGTCGAGAAAAAAGGGGGGTCCCAAAACGTGTTTTTAACATTGAGTTTTCCATAGGGCGGTTGGCCTCACTTTTAGCCCGAACGGCTGAATGGATTTGCACGAAACTTGGCAAAATTGTAGGGACTGGTAGCCCGATGTGCCTTTTGTAGGTCTCAATATATGTGCCCCAGTGGATTTTGAGAAATTAACGTTTAAAAAAAGATATATATCTGTAACAGCGGACCGGGCAGCGTCCCAGGACGCGTACTTTTCGCGCAACGGAGCTTTGTGAAGCGAAGCTGATTGGTTCTCCGGCGTCTGTCAACATTCCAAACAGTCCGTAGCGGCCGCCATCTTGTCTCTCGGTAGGATCGAGAGACAAGAGGAGGCCAAAGCGAAGGGGCAAATGACCATAAGGGGGAATAGTAGATCCTCGCTGACCCCCTAGGTTTGATGTGGAGGTTTTAAAAGGGCCCCGCGGGGCAAAAAAAAAAAAAAATAATAATAATCGAACGGCTGAATGGATTTGCACGAAACTTGGCAAAATTGTAGGGACTGGTAGCCCGATGTGCCTTTGCTAGGTCTCAATATATGTGCTTCAGTGGATTTTGAGAAATTAACGTTCAAAAAAAGATATATATCTGTAACAGCGCACCGCTTCGCGTACTTTTCGCGCAACGGAGCTTTGCGAAGCGAAGCTGATTGGCTCTCCGGTGTCTGTAAACATTCCAAACAGTACGTAGCGGCCGCCATCTTGTCTCTCGGTAGGATCGAGAGACAAGAGGAGGCCAAAGCGAAGGGGCAAATGACCATAAGGGGGCATAGTAGATCCTCGCTGACCCCCTAGGTTTGATGTGGAGGTTTTAAAAGGGCCCCGCGGGGCAAAAAAAAATAATAATAATAATAATCGAACGGCTGAATGGATTTGCACGAAACTTGGTAAAATATTAGGGACTGGTAGCCCGATGTGCCTTTGCTAGGTCTCAATATATGTGCTTCAGTGCATTTTGAGAAATTAACGTTCAAAAACAAGATATATATCTGTAACAGCGCTCCGCTTCGCGGAGATAAAATTATATCTGTATTACCTAGCTGTTGCTAACACCAGTTAGCGACGGCTAGTAGGAGATAGCGACCATCTTGGGCCCCACTTTGCATGTGAGTGATATTTATCACTAATGACATGCAAAGTGGGCATGCGAAGATGTTAGCGACTGGAAACAGTCGCTAACATCGCTATCTCTTATTATCAACTTTTGGAAATATTCGAGATAAGCGCGAATATCTCCAAAAAGTAACAGCTGCCCTGAGCAGTTCTTAGCCATGTTATCCAATGGGAGGTGGATAACATGGCTAAGAGCATTAGCTCGGTAATGCATGAATATCGCTGAGTTTTCAGCGATATTAATGCATTGCGGTCGTTTTTTATCGTATTTGCGATAAACCTTGAAAATAGCAAGGTTTATGTGCGATAATTTCTGACGGTAAAAAAATCTTTGCAATGCATCGTTAGGGATAAATATCGCTTAACTTTGGTAATATGCCCCAACGTCTGTTAACGTTCGATTCAAAGGAAATCAGGAAGTGTTGAAAAACATTGTCTGCGCCATCTTGTCTTTTTTCAAATGCCACACTTTTGTCGTGCACGGCAGCCATTTTAGATGCCTTGACCAGACCCACTCTGTGCACGCTGTCGATCCTTAGCATGGCTCCCCACCCTCGCAAGCATCTCACCCAGGCAGTGGTCACCCCCGCTCTCTGTCTTATGCATGGGTAATAAACCTCCCCCCATCTGCGCTGCTCTTCCCTGAGAATCACACCCTGTGCCCGCCCGACACCTCCCTTTCGCCCTATTCACTACCGCACCCTCTGACACTCCTTTTCCTCTGTGTCCGATTGTCCAGGCCGGTCCTAGGCTATCAGCTAGCCCTGCAGATGTAGTTTATGGCCACAGCTGTAAAGAATCACCCCTCTTCAAAGGAGTTATAGTAGATCAAGGCCCACACTCGATGAGATCCGTCACAGCAGAAGCGTTGCTATTATCTGAAAACCATCCTGTATTGTGATTGGGGAGGGGACCGAGCGTGAAGCGGTAGATTCCAGGGATGACTCTTTGTACATCAAAGTTTTTACAATTATGTGTCACATTAAAAATATATAGCACTCCGACAAAGTAGTAAGATTATAAAACTTTAATAATTTATAAATATATACAAGAAAACAAAAATAGTAATAACATATAAACATTTTTAGGGAAAAACAACGAAGTAGCGGTCGGCTGTGCGAATAGTCCCAACGCAGCACAACGTCCAGATTTCCGGCGTGGGGCGTCGCGGGGGGTGGGTCATCAGTAGCAAACTGTTGTGCGAATAGTTCCAAGGCAGCAGAACGCGCCGAAATCTAGATGACACGAAAGTGATGTCTAGTAAGTTGCCACCCAGCAAATAACGGCGTGGGGCGTCGCGGGGGGTGGGTCATCAGTAGCAAACTGTTGTGCGAATAGTTCCAAGGCAGCAGAACGATGGCACCAAGGTGATGTCCAGTAAGTTGCCGCACTGGTTTTGGTATCCTACAATGCTGCTCCGAATAACGGCGTGGGGCGCCCCGGGGGAGGCGGTGTGAACGGGCCTCTCCAGGTGGAGTGTCATCTGTTGTAGTGGGGCGCCCCTTTACCGTTTCAGTTGCCATTCCGTCCGTTTTTGGTCCACTGTGTCAAAAGCCGCAATTCAGCTGAGTTGCGCCCACTCTTGCGGTGCAGCGATAGGCGGCTGTCACAGGACTCTCAAAATGGCGGCAGGCTCTTTCCTTTTTGGGCCTGGTCCACTGAAATGGCCCTGGGACACCTTGGAAATCGGACGCTTGTCTGCTAGGTCTTGGACCCCATTCTCGAAAGCGTCCCCTCCGCATTGAGAATTCATCAAAAGTTTTGGGGGCCCCGACTCCTGCAGGCTTCTGGTGGGGAGCGGCTGCCATGATTGCTCGCGGAATGACCACGACGGAGCTACGAGATGGTGGTGCTCTCATGCTGACGCCAGCTTCAGTCTGAAACATCCAGAAACAAGGTGGGGCTTTCATCGTTTGGGAAAAAAAAAATTTCATCCAATGAAAAGTGTTGTTTTTAGGTCATATGATCAAGCCTTCCATCATTAGGAAACCAAAAGTAAAATGAACCAATGAAAAGTTTTATAAACAAGTCACATGACCTGTTATGCGGCATACGGTATAAAATGCGGAGAAAATACGTTGGCACGTGAGGCGGCGTCAGTAGCGGACCGATGTGCGAATAGGCCAAAGGCAACACAACGCGCCAAGATCCGGATGGCACCGAGGTGGTGTCCAGCAAGTTGCAGTACTGGTGTGGCCATCCTACAATGCTGAAAGTCGGCGTGGGGCGCCCCGTTGGCCTGTGAGTTTGCGTCAGTAGCGGACCGATGTGCGAATAGGCCGAAGGCAGCACAACGCGCCAAGATCCGGATGGCACCGAGGTGGTGTCTAGTAAGTTGCCGCACTGGTGTGGCCATCCTACAATGCTGAAAGTCGGCGTGGGGCGCCCCGTTGGCCTGTGAGATGGCGTCAGTAGCGGACCGATGTGCGAATAGGCCGAAGGCAGCACAACGCGCCAAGATCCGGATGTCACCGTGGTGGTTTCATAGTTGAGAGGCACTTCATCTGCAGTGGGGCGTCGAGATCCGGATGGCACCGAGGTGATGTCTA
This sequence comes from Lissotriton helveticus, assembly GCF_964261635.1. Classification (NCBI taxonomy): domain Eukaryota; kingdom Metazoa; phylum Chordata; class Amphibia; order Caudata; family Salamandridae; genus Lissotriton; species Lissotriton helveticus. The sequence continues at coordinate 183,811,662 of NC_136060.1, forward strand.
GCAAGTTGCTGTACTGGTGTGGCTATCCTACAATGCTGATAGTCGGCGTGGGGCGCCCCGTTGGCCTGTGAGATGGCGTCAGTAGCGGACCGATGTGCGAATGGGGCCAAAGGCAGCGCAACAATATATTCTGAATTGAAGACACCACAAGGCGCTGAGATGCCAAGTTCCAGATGGCACCGAGGTGGTGTCTAGCAAGTTGTGGCACTGGTGTGGCCATCCTACAATGCTGAAAGTCGGCGTGGGGCGCCCCGTTGGCCTGTGAGATGGCATCAGTAGCGGACCGATGTGTGAATGGGGTCGAAGGCAGCGCAACAATATTTTCGGAATAGAAGACACCACTAGGCGCTGAGATGTCAAGATCCGGATGGCACCGAGGTGGTGTGTAGCAAGTTGCCGCACTGGTGTGGCCATCCTACAATGCTGAAAGTCGGCGTGGGGCGCCCCGTTGGCCTGTGAGTTTGCGTCAGTAGCGGACCGATGTGCGAATAGGCCGAAGGCAGCACAACGCGCCAAGATCCGGATGGCACCGAGGTGGTGTCTAGTAAGTTGTCGCACTTCTGTGGCCATCCTATAATGTTGAAAGTCGGCGTGGGGCGCCCTGTTGGCCTGTGAGATGGTGTCAGTAGCGGACTGATGTGCGAATGGGGCCAAAGGCAGCGCAACAATATTTTCTACAATATTTTAGAAGACACCACAAGGCACTGAGATGCCAAGATCCGGATGGCACCGAGGTGATGTCTAAGTTGCGGACCGATGTGCGAATAGGGCCAAAGGCAGCGCAACAATATTTTCTGAAGAGAATACACCACAAGGCGCTGAGATGCCAAGATCCGGATGGCACCGAGGTGATGTCTAAGTTGCGGACCGATGTGCGAATGGGGCCAAAGGCAGCGTAACAATATTTTCTGTATGGAAGATACCACTAGGCGTTGAGATGCCAAGATTCGGATGGCACCGAGGTGATGTCTAGCAAGTTGTGCCACTGGTGTGGCCATCGTACAATGGTAAAAGTCGGCGTGGGGCGCCCTGTTGGCCTGTGAGATGGTGTCAGTAGCGGACTGATGGGCGAATGGGGCCAAAGGCAGCGCAACAATATTTTCTGACTGACACCACAAGGCGCTGAGATGCCAAGATCCGGATGGCACCGAGGTGATGTCTAAGTTGCGGACTGATGTGCGAATGGGGCCAAAGGCAGCGTAACAAGATTTTCTGTATGGAAGATACCACTAGGCGTTGAGATGCCAAGATTCGGATGGCACCGAGGTGATGTCCAGCAAGTTGCTGTAGTGGTGTGGTCATCCTACAATGCTGAAACTCGGCGTGGGTCGCCCCATTAGCCTGTGAGATGGCGTCAGTAGCGGACCGATGTGCGAATAGGCCGAAGGCAGCACAACGCGCCAAGATCCGGATGTCACCGTGGTGGTTTCATAGATGAGAGGCACTTCATCTGCAGTGGGGCGCCGAGATCCGGATGGCACCGAGGTGATGTCTAGCAAGTTGCTGTACTGGTGTGGTCATCCTACAATGCTGAAATGTAGTGGGGTGCCCCTTTACCGTTTCAGTTGCCATTCAGCTGAGTTTCGGCTGCTCTTGATGCTACAGCGACAGGCGGCTGCAAGAGGACTCTCAAAATGGCGGCCTGTTCTTTGGATTTGGGCCTGGTCCACTAAAATGGCCCTGGGACACCTTAGAACTCGGACGCTCGATTTTTTTTTTTCCTTTCCTGTACATGCAAAAAAAGGTAAATGCCCGGTACGTTACACGCTTCATCTGCCACGATGAACTCTCCAGAGGAACCGAAAAAAAATATAGTTGTGGTAACTATACCATGCATCGTCATATGGAGAGGTGGCACCAATTAATTATAGTGCTGCATAAAAGAGAGATTTGGAGGAGAACCCCTGACCTGCTAGTACATTCATCAAAGAAGTGGCACTGAGAGCTTCAGAGGCAAGGGAAACGGTCCCAAATATTTAGAAGAACTTTGGAAAGATTAAAATGACATGTTTAGATTGTGGCAAATTAATTTCATGTGGACAGATAAGTGTTACTCTAATAAATACAGCATATGAACGTCATCATAGTCGATGGTTGGTAGAGACATTTTGACTATATCCTGGACCTGCCCGTCCTCGCCCAAAATGGCGCCGGAATAAATGGGACTCGTAACTCCTTGTTGTGTACTGGTTGCAGAACCTTGAAATCACGAGATACGTATGCAGTTTTGAAGCACATGGCGGGCGGGGACGAGAATTGATTGAATATTTCGACATCCCTATTGATATTAAGTTCTGATGTGTTATTGATTACTGTACTATTGAAAGTTCGAATTAACGTCACCCATGGTACTTGCCCGCAAATGTATATCTAGATAATTTTATTGTAACTGGCCCTGTCGTATTTTAATTATAAAATGTACGTCCACCGATTCCGTAACTGTTAGACACCTTAGTTCTTGCAACCTAATGGCCCGCCCGTTACGTTCTTCTACAGTGTAAATGTGTATTCATCATATACGATTACAGTTTGCTCTGTGACAAGCCCACGTGGTTATAGGCTCGTATTTGTATAATGAAATTTTCACAATAAAGGTTTTTAAAAGAAAACATGGTAGTAGTATATACATTGGTAAAGTTTTTAATAATAGTCACTGTTTTAGAATCATTAAAAGGCAAGTGAAATAAAGCAGACCAATTACATGAAGGGTAAAAGGTATAATACGAAGGAACGCAGTAAAGATAAATGGTCAAGGGCTGTTGTGTTTTCTATTCCTGCAACATAAAGTGATCGATAAGAATCTCATATTCAGGTGTATCGGCGACTAAGACAGCAGGTCGACCCTCTTTTGCTCAACGGCTCCGTCATGGGACGAAGAAACGCTCTTTTTCTCGAAAAAAGAATATATTTTACTTGCAGGACAGTTGTAAATTTTCCGGGAAAGTACATTAGCCTGGAACATTATAACATATATTTAAGAAAAAATAATGTTCGGAAGTAATAAAAAGCGTAATTTTTAGGTCATATGACCAAGCCTTTCATCATTAGAATAAGAAAAGTAAAATGAACCAATGAAAAGTTTTATTAACAAGTCACATGACTTGTTATGCTTACGTTACGCGCTGCGCGCCCCGGATGACTTCCGGATGCGCTAACGCGGCGCGTCATATGACGCATTACGCGACAACGCAGGTCCAGAATATAGTCAAAATGTGTCCACCAACCAGCGGTCGGAACACAACCCCTTTCAGCAGGCTAAATAGTTCTGTTAAATGACAACAGAAGGGACAGGCAACAAGAACCATTAGTCAAAGAGGGGAGGGCTAGTTCTTCTCTACCGGGTTACATTGGGGCGCTACCAGAACTGATCGAATTGGTAGTCTACAGTGTTTCTGGATGTTTCAGACTGAAGCTGGGGTTAGCATGAGAGCAGCACCATTTCGTAGCTCCGTCGTGGCCATTCCGCAACCAATCATGGCAGCCGCTTTTTATCGTTATTTTGGGCGGGGTGGGTGGCGGAGCCGAGCTGTTTTGCAGCCATCATTGTGTGGAGTTCAGTTCATTTCACTAGTTTTGTATTTGTCATGAGGGGTTGTTCCTAATGTTTCTATTTTAGCGAGGTCAAAAAGAGATCCCATTAGTGGCCTACTGATTTTGCTCGATTCCTTTTCTTTTTTTTTTTTACACGATTTTTCGTTATCTGCAAAGACTAAACAGAGTATTGCGACTCTGTGTTTGTTTGTAAATAGAGAATGAACCAAAGAGAACCAATTCTAAAACAGTAAATACTTGGATAACAATCAATCAAATGGAGAGAGAAGCAGGCACGACGTATTACAACGGGGGCAAAGGCCTGCGTTAACTACCCTTCACTATGTGCAAAGAGAGAGTACTCCTAATAGAAATGAGGGGGGGGGGCACCATTCAAAGCAGATCAGTGTGCATAAACACGAAAATGTTTTCACTTACCACGTACTTGACATTCGACAGCTTATGATATTTGCTATTAAAAAACCATTGAAATTCACTGAAAAAACCATAGGTTATAGACCATATATAGTTAGGAATTAGCATTTACAAAACCTTGAAAATTCACTGAAAAAACCATAGGTTATAGACCATATATAGTTAGGAATTAGCATTTAAAAAACCTTATTTTACTCACACAAAACCATTGAAATTCCATATATAGTTAGTTGCACTAACTATATATCGCGCACCCGCAATCCACTGCTGATGATGTCACATATTACATCATTCATGACATGGTCAGTGACATCACTGATGACATCACTGATGATATCTCATTTGACATCAATGGTCACATCAATGATGATATCATTAATGTGACAATACAATGCATCTCCTCACACTTTAATATAACCTCTGTTACACCCAGTGTTAAATACAGAGTATAATTTTTGAAACCATTGACACACCAATACTAGTTACTACATACGCACTCACTGATTCCTACGTCTACACACACATTCACTCATTCACCCATACAATCATTCATACATACAATCACTCATCTTTACAACACTATCATATGCACTCATACACCTATACAGACACTCACACTCTGCCACTCATCCATGGAGTTACTCACACACCTAGTCAGTCCTGTAAAGAATCAATCACACTTCCATTTTCTAATCTACACAGTTAAACATAGAGTACCTTACATTTTCAAACATATACTAACACATACTTACTCTCTTATAGAATCACTGATACAAGTACACATTGATCTGCACAGAGTCACACACCTCCCAGCCAGCCATACACACACTCAGTCTCCCATACAAATACTTGTGCAACCAATCAATAACCCATATAGCTACTTATATAGCTACTGATCAACACATGCAGCAGCTTGCACAACAACAGACATACTGATGCACACTTTCAGACAGTTTAGTCACTAACCCGTGCATTTATAGAATCACTGATACAAGTACACATTGATCTGCACAGAGTCACACACCTCCCAGCCAGCCATACACACACTCAGTCTCCCATACAAATACTTGTGCAACCAATCAATAACCCATATAGCTACTTATATAGCTACTGATCAACACATGCAGCAGCTTGCACAACAACAGACATACTGATGCACACTTTCAGACAGTTTAGTCACTAACCCGTGCATTTAGTAAGACGCATTTAATCACTCACTCATACAGTCAATCACGCACCTACTAAAGACTTCATTCAGACACTTATACATCCACTCATTCTTCAATATGTAAAACATATTTAAACTTTACAGAAACACATAATCACTGGATGTTGTCATCAGTGATGTCATTTGAGATGTCATCAGTGATGTCATCAGTGATGTCACTGACCATGTCATGAATGATGTAATATGTGACGACATCAGCAGTGGATTGCGGGTGCGCGATATATAGTTAGTGCAACTAACTATATATGGAATTTCAATGGTTTTGTGTGAGTAAAATAAGGTTTTTTAAATGCTAATTCCTAACTATATATGGTCTATAACCTATGGTTTTTTCAGTGAATTTTCAAGGTTTTGTAAATGCTAATTCCTAACTATATATGGTCTATAACCTATGGTTTTTTCAGTGAATATATATATATATTTTAATTTATCAATCTGCCTTTTACTTTGCCGTTCCTATTTCTGTCACATATATGTTCCAGTAATCTTCCATAGTGGGAGCTGGTGGGTTTCTGAATATTCCAGGTGTGTGCGAAAGTAATTGTAGCAGCTTGGAGAAGGTCCATCAGCAGCTTAGCCATTGGATTAGTCAGCAGATACTTTGTACTCCCTCTTTTTGAATAAACTTCAAGTGGTCCAGATCAGAGTAGCTAGAATCATCTGTAGCCTGAAAAAATGCAAGCACATTTCTCCCTACAGAGACTGATTGAAATAACTTCCAGTATATCAACAGAACAAATGTAATACTCTGCCTTATTTTTAATGAGATACACCTCAGTTTACTGAAATACATCTCTAATCCATTTGTCCCAGAGAAGCCAGCAAGAAATCTATGTACCTGTAGTAGTCTGTAAGAGTAGTTATTATTTCTTGGTTTCCCTAAGAGTTTCCCTAAGATCTTTGTCGGCACCTGGCATTCATAAATGTGTGCTTTAGCCAAAATTCATCCAGCTTCATTATAAAGACAGGGTTTGTAAAAGATCAGGCCTACCCAGTTGACAAAAGGAATCCGCGTAAGACAAGCTGTGGTATATTCAGTCCCTGCTCACAAATATGGCAATCTTTATTCACTTGGTGGTTAAACAAGGCACAAGGATTACTCCCTTTTGATAACCAAAGCTATAATGGTGCAAGCTTAATGAGGTCTTCAATGTAATTAAGCCCCGATTTCACATGACAAATGAAATGGTGGGGGTGAGGTTTGAGATACGAGGTTCCTACAGAATCTATTTTTTTCTTCAATTTGAATGCTGTTCACGTTGGTATGACCTCAAATACATGCTCCGTAAGTAGCTATTGAAACAGAATGCATTTTATAAATGTCAAAAGAAGCAGCCACCGGATTACCACCTATCGAGGTCAGGTAATACAGTACTCCAGTTGATTGAGTACATTTCAGCCCCCAGACCGATGTTAGAAAGCCAAAGACCAGATCTCTCAAATCTGATTCCCAGATAAGGAAAACAACTCGCTGAGAATGACATGTTAGAACCGACATACTTTGAGTTCAATCTAAACTCCTTTGTGCCGCAGGCCATTGCAAGAAATTTGGTATGGTTTATGTCCATATCTAGGTCCCTCATGAATTTAGAGAACCTTTGAAGTAAACGTGATAGGCTCTTTGGTGTGTGTGCCAACAATACCTCTTCATCTGAGTATAATAATGCATGCGCCTGAAGATTGCCCATCACTGGAACATCTTGACCACAAGAGTTTAAATATTGGCACAAATTGTTAATGTACAGAATAAATAAAATTGGGGCTAAAATACACCTTTGGCGGACTCCTCTCTCTATCATAAATGGCTCTGTGCATTCCCCATTCGGTCCCGATTGGGCCATAGAATTTAGATTTTTATGAAAAGTAGCCAAAAAATTAACGTGGGCTGGGTCCAAGCATTTCACCGTAATAATTTACCACAACTTGTATTTATTCACCCAGTCAAAAGCAGAGGACAGGTACATGAAGGGCAGATACCTTTGACAGTGCTTAGCCGCAACACATTTACCAATAATTAGTTGAAGGTTCAGACACTGCTCTACTGTACTGAGGCCCTCCCTGTACCCGTATTGGCAAAAACTTTATACGCCCTTATTTTTGGCCCCGTCCATGATCCGGTTAAAGGCCACTTTCACCAGGGTTATAGCAGTGGGATCCATAAGAGAGATTGGGTGATAACATATCAGGTCATATAGCTCTCCTTTCATAATGATGGGTACAATTACAGAGGAGGACCATGATGGTTGTAAGGGGTGACTATTCTAGCGATTAAATTAATTAGTTAACAATGGCCCCCAGATGCCCAAGTTGCACATCAATAGATCATTTGGAACCCCATCAGAGCCTGGGGCTTTATTTGGAGGACATTCTGTTAGGGCAGAAACCACTTTGTCCAGGGCATACTGCAGATTTGTGCAAACACCTCGATTGGCTCCTGAATTCTAAGATATTGTCCTTACTGCTCAGACTATATACTCCAGAAAAATGTTTAACCCAAATATCAGCATTAATATGGGTACTAAGCAGTGCCATGTTTCCATTCCCATTCCTCAAGCGACTGTTGGGCAGAAAGATTTACAATAATTTCTTCTATTATCTTCCGCAGTAATCACAAGGTTCCCTTTACTTATTTCCTTCTTTCTCATAGTATGCTTGTAAAGTTCCCTACTACTCCGTATAAGCTTGGTGTTTCTCGGTCAATGCCCAGGACTAGTCTCAACTTCTGGCTCAAAAGTTGAACCATTTGGAATTCTGAGGGTCAGATCTAATAGCTTGTTTCAAACGCAACTTTCTCGTCTTCCTACAAATCTCAATAAAAGATTATTATAACACCACTGTCGCCTTCGCAAGTGAGACAGGCGAGAAGGTCCTGAAAATTATCCTGTATTAGCTTTTCTAAAAGGAGAGCGCAGTTTGGTAATTTCCGTACTAGATGTAAGTTATTATCTTCGGGAAGCAGGATTATTATACAGTCAGGAGCGGCTACATGGAAAGTAGTCTGAGATCTAGGCACTAAGTAAGAGGGTTATGGTCACCAATACCCAGCTGATTTTCACAGTGTGTTACAGATATAAGTAATACTCTATGAAAGTAAGCGCACACTAAGGTTCCAAAGGTCAAGTGTGCAAATTGGATCTCTTTCTAAAACTAGTTTTCCTTTGAGTACCGCTGTGTTACATGAAACATTGTCGTCTTTGACCTCCCATTAGTAAGTACAAACATTCAAAACTGTGTGGAAGTCCCCACATTAGATTAAGTGGACACCAACCAGTCCCACACTTGAAAGCTTATTTAATAAATCTTCCACTGTAATAAAATTTTGTAGTTAGCAATATTTGAAAATATCACTCCCACTGCGATATGTTAACTATGCTGAGTGTGAGGCAGTATATTGATGAGAATTGTGTATAGTATGGAAACTCCTTTATTTTGACTATTGTGTGAAGAATTGGTCTAGCAGTGTTTTTCTGCGATTCCTCTCCTTTTATTTTAATTGAATTTAACTTGCGAAACAGTTTAATTGGTTGAAATCCATTCATGAGAGGTCGAAGGACTGGACACGTCACTCTTTACATGTAATGAGAACGTGTTTTTAGGTCTAGCCTAGCGTTGAAGCGTGTATGCGCTGCTGGCTCTGCAAGGGCTTTTGTGATCGAGGAGATTTCAGAAGGGGTCTTGAAGCCCCGCCCATCATTGAAGTTTACTAGGGTTATTGGGTGGCAGAAGATATAATCTGTTGGCTTTTGTTAGGTTTGAATTATAGAGTAACTGTAGCTTCTAGCGTGGATTTGGTAATTTTATGGGAGGTCAGAAATGCTTTGAAAACTTAAGACAGTGGTTTGGCAATCAACTGTGTCTATGCTTTGTATAGAGACACTGAGAAGCCGTCGGGTCCTGAAGCCTTGTTGTTTCCTAGGGCCCTTTTCTCACTTTCATCCTGCTATGGAATGATGGGCATTCCAGTTCCTCCAACATCTGATGGTAAGTAAGGGGAAATGTAAAGTCATTTAGTGCTTCATGCAAGGTAGATTCATAGGTGTTAAATACCGATAAAATATTTGTCTCTGTCTGTAATTTACCTTCTTATTCTATTTCACACATACAATTTCTAGTTTGATTTTGCCTGGTTCTGTATACTAAATTTCAGTTTGTTTTGTCTTTTTCATAATTTTTATTTGATGTGGAGCATTTTTGCAGTGTATTTCATCTAGAAATATTGTAGTTTCTCTAACTTTAATTAGCGCTCTATATTTTTTTGTGAGCCTGTTTGCGTTGAGTTTTTAATAGGTGGTTCCTAGTCTCCAGTTTATCTCTTTTGTTGTATGCTAATTTACTAAAAGTCGTAGTGTGTGATATCAGGTCCTCGTTATCGCAGTTTTCACTGCATCTCACAGCATGTCCTAGATAACCTTTCCATTGTCATTTTCATTCAAAAATAACACAATACAGAGAGGTTGTTTCTAAATTTGTTGTAATTTTTTTATAGAGTTTCTCTGTGCCTGATCACAGAAGGTGATGTACAACAAAGTTGGGCAGGTGCATAAGCGAAAGGACCTGGGATCCTATGGTTGTTTGTAATATTTGAGGCATTAGTGGTCTTGTGTCCCAAAAAGTAGTCTATTCTGTTGCGTACATTCAAGAAGAATATATCCCTTTCACCTATGTGGTGTTCCCTCTATTATTCTGCCAAGTGTATGTCTATTTTCCTGTTTGAGTGACAGTGTAGTATTCTGAGTATATTACTGTTTAATCTTCTGAGAGCCGTATGGAATTGAAATCCCCCCATTTTTACTACCCCTCCCCCCTTCTGTGAAATCCATCTGAGTAGGAAATAGTTTTAAGATGAAATGCTCTTTTCTTAATCTGGACCGTTAATATAAAACGTTAAGTGGGTACGCTCCCATCAGACCTCCAAGACCCTGAATTCCACCTTATCAAAGTATTTGTTATACAGGTCCTCATACCAGCTCCCCCTGCTCCTGCATGTACAGCCGTTCGTACTTTGCCCCCGGCTGTTTGTTTTATTATGGTCTTGCTAATTGTTTTGCCTTGTTCTTGCTGTATTTGAATTTTCCTTCTGTATTGCATTTTGTCTTTCCTCTCCTCTTCTGTTTGCACGTTTCTCCCTTATTGTTACTGTATTTGAATTTTCCTTCTGAACATTTTGTTTTTCCTCCTGTTCTGTTTACACTGTTTTGCCTTTTTAGAATTTTGCCTTATTGTTGATGTATTTGAATTTTCCTTTTGTATTGCATTTTGCTCCCCCCATGGTTTACGCCATTTCCCACTGTGCTATCCCAATGATCATTTCCTCCCATTTTCCTTCCTATCTGCCCCGCCCACCACCCCACACTCCTCTTAGGACCTACTTAATGGAGGCCGCAGTGCAGTCACGCCCTTGTTGTGTCAAAGGCTAGCCCATCTACACCCTTCCCTGCATGGACCGCACCCGGCGCCAGGAACCCTGACTCTTCTGCTACTCAAAGATACACTGCCCCCGAACTTCGAGCCTTGGATCCCCAACTCTGCAGCAACTGCTACCATACCTAAATCTACTGTAGGACCTTTTTCCTAACTTCACTGTCTCTTCTCCTGCAACACCAAAGTACTGCACGCATGACAACTACCACAACACCGCCCACGACTGCTTCTAAACAACTTCACCTTCTGAATGCACGATCACTCTGCGCAAATGCCACCAGGATCTGGGACACAATCACCTCCCTCAACCCTGATGTCATCTTTCTCTCCGAGATCTAGCTCAATTCCACATCCGAACTCGACAACAACTCAGCTGCTCCCGACGGCTCAATGATATTAAACTGAGACCGCATCAGCAAACATGGAGGTGGAATCACCATCATCCACAAATAAACCTTCCACTGCACCACCACTGCTGACAACATCACCCCTACCATGGAACACCTCAACTTCCAACTCCAAACCAATGGCAAAACCCCCATTCCGAGACATCCTCGCCTACAGACCTCAAGGATCTCGCTACAGCTTCTGGGAAGCCATCCTCTAATTTATTGCACCGCTTACTATCACTACATCTTTAACAGAAACCTCAATTTTTACCTTCACAACCTTAATAATGTGAACACTGCCACCCTCCTTAAAAGCATGAATAACATCGGCCTCACCCAACTGACCAGCAACCCCACACACAATGTGGGACACACACTGGACCCCCATCTTCACGGCCAGTGACAGTGAGTACAGCCATGTCACCAAGCTCCGCTGGACAGAACAAGCCATCGTCCACTTAACCATCACAGGATCCCTCAGCACCACCACCAATCTTCCCAGAAGCTCACACCACAGCTGAAATAAAGTATCAGAGAGCCAGTGGACTGATTACCTCATCACCTTTACCCAGACACAGAAAATTACCTCAAACTGGCTGTCATTAACTTCTCCACCTGTATCACCGATTGCACTGACAGTCGCCCATTTAAAGTTCACCGAACTCAAGAGTTTCTCCAAATACACAGTTTTGTACACCACAGAACTGAGAACCACATAACGCAACTGCAAGCACCTTGAAAGGAAATAGCGCACCAGCAAGGGGCCCGCAAACCAAGCCACATTCAAGATCTTCCTCAACCAATACGACCAACTCCTGAAAGAGACTAAAAGGAGTGTCGTTGCCAACAGCATCAAACCAGTTCTAACAAAACTCTTAAACACGTCTGAGTTCTCCAACTCCTCAGCCAAGGTCTCCACCATTTACAAAATCTTTGAACCCCAACACACGGCCGCTGATATCCTCAGCCTCCCCCAGATTAAAAGCCAGACTACCTGCTCACCACCTGGTACCAGCTCACTAGAAAAAACACCACAGCAATCATAATCTCCATCCACTCAGGAGCACCCACGGACGCCTGTCCCCACCACTTCAACCTTGGGAGCAGGATGATCAGCAACAAGCTCACTGCCATCTTCAATGTATCAATCACCACAGCCTACTTTACCAAAGAATGTAAGCTTGCTGAAATCCAGCTCCTTCTCAAGAAACCATCTGCTGACTCCAGCGAAACTCAAGAACTACCATTCCATCTCTCTGCTCCCATTTCCTGCCAAAGTCCTCAAAGGCCATCAACCGCCAACTCGAGGAACACCTGGAGAACAACAATCATCTAGACAGCTCTCAATCTGGATACCACACCACCGAAATGGTCCTGTTCACTGCCAGTTACAACATCAGAACCCTCCTTGACCGTGGAGAAACAGCTACCCTCACTATTCCTGACCTCTGCAGTGTTCGACACAGTATCCCACCACACCCTTATCAAAAGGCTTAACCACGTTGGAATCCAAGGAGACTTCCTCAAATTGATCCCCTATTCCCTCACCGTAAGATCCCAGACAATCCGCCTACCAACTTCCAACAGCATAATCTACAGCGTACGTCCTGACTTGCATGATGAGCGTCACAAACTGGATGAAAGACCGCTGCCTAAAACTCAACACAGACAAAACAGTGTTGATCTTCAGGAATAAAAACCTCTGTGTGCAACGAATCCTGGTGGCTGAAGGAAAGTGCCCCTTTTTAGGTCTCGGCACTTACAGCACGCATACGCTGTCTCAAACTGAGACTTGCTGAATCTACTCTGTTGGGGTTCATCACGCCCCTCACTTTTATTTGGTGTTTTTGTGCGTCACTTAAACTCCTCGTCTTTTGGGTGGAGACACTGCCCAAATTGTCCCACCTTGCTTGTTTTTGATTTTCACCCATGGCTCTTTCACATGTTTTCTTTCTCCTGTGTGTATTTATATTGTTTTCGACTGACATTTGTTAGTTTGGCTTGTTGTTGTATGTATCAATCTTTCACACCATGACGCGCACCACCATCGCAGGGCTAAGAAAACGTGAGAAGAGGTGAACGTTTTATTTGACCCGTTGGCTCTCATGAGGCTTCATGACTGTGGCACGCGATCAATGTATGACTTTACTTATATATTACCTTCCTTCCTACCCCCACCCTTGTCTGTTTGCTTCTTCCCCTCTCACAGCCTAGCTCTGCGATGCTTCTTACCCTCCCACCCCAGAACTCAGTTCTTCTTCCCAACCCAGGTCCCCCCCGCCCTCCAACGCCCCACGTCCTCCAATGCCCGGTTAAATTCGCTGCCTTCCATACTCTGTTACAAGATGAAGGACAGTGGGTGTACATTTTTAGGGGGTCTGAAGGTTTGCATGGGGCTTTACAACTGTGCCACGGTATCTGGTATTGCTTTGTGCTCATAGGGCCTTGATGCATAACCCATGTGTATATGTTCCTCATGGTACATGTGTGCTATTTAGTTTTCCTTAGTGATATTCTTAATTTCGGAAATGGGTTTTTGTTGCATTGCAGTGAAATTTGCTGTTCTTGCATTTACTCTGGTATAGGTGGGCATTTACATGCCTCTCTGTATGTTTTTATCCCTCGGGATACATGGGTCTTTTGACTTCTGCTGTACTATTACCCAGGCAACAGATGTTTCTGACTTGCTCACAATGCATGCGTGCTTTAATGAAAAGGGCATTTTAAATGTAATGCTTGCATCATTTGTACCAGACCCCCTGACATTTATTACGGAGTAAGGGGCACTGGTTGCTGCTGTGAAGCATGATAGTGGATTGTTAAAGCGCATAAGTAGAAGTCTCCATATCTCTCATCATTCCGTATCATTGCGTTGTACGAAACAATATCATTTCTAAATATTGAAATCCTACTCTTAGATTAGCAGGTCTGGAACGAGTTGTTTTCAGCTTGTTTTCTTCTCAATTGTGTTAAATTTTGCTGGCAGTGCTCTAGTTTTTGTCATAAAAAAATAAAAAAATCTTTATAACCCTCATCCCACCCAGTTCCTGGGTTGTTCCCCTATTCTCCCTCCCCTTTTCCCTGTTGCTGATGCACTTCCGGGATTGGACTTCCCTATTAATCTTTACAGCCCCCACCCATCTCCTCTCTTGCACCCCTGGCCTCCTCTGCTGCCCCCACTCAGCAGCATTTAGTTTCCAAGCTTCATGGTTGTCACCCACTCTGTGGAGCCTTCACTGAAACTTTGAGGCATCTTGATTGTGCTGACTTTCTGCAAAAATATTCCTTTTATACAGTGCAGTTTTTTTTACACATAAGGCCTGCTTTGCTTTGGGCTATAGACTTGGGTTCTGGTTGTGTTACATCTGTCACCCACTTTCATGCATTACATAGTGTAATTTGGTGTGTATATATAAAATACAGGTGTGTGAGACCTGCAAGTATGCACATTTTTTTTGTTTGCACGCAGCACATGAGTATATGAAGTGAAACAAAAGACTCAAACTGAGTGCAAGTCCGCATTGCAGCCCTTATTTTCTCTTGTTTGTGTCCCTTCCATTCTCCATCTGTGTATGGTACTCATAAGGACAGAGACTGCTGGATCTTGTGAAGAGAGTTTTGGTGGCAAGTGAACTGCTGCTTTCTTGCTTATCCTTACTCAGACCATCAACCTTGTCATTCATAGGACCGGAAAATATGATGCGAGTTAGGAGACTGACTTGTGGTAGGGTTCAGGTGGGGAAGCAAGAGTGATAGTCATAAGCCCAAATCAGGGACGTATTAAAAGTAAAATGACAGCCACCACACTGAACTGCTGACTTTGGAACTGGGGAACCAGGTTTGATTCTCTGCGTCAGATCAACATACTGTTATTCTTTGCAAATCACTCAATCTCCCCCTCCTAGGGAACAAATATATATATATAGATATTGTGTCCTTGTGTATTGTAACTGGTGCTCATGTAAAGCCCTACAGTACCTTTGGGTCGCATATATAACAGCATTTTAAACCAACACTTAGAGAGGATACTGTTTATCTTCGCCCAACAGACCAACTTAGGTCTCATAAAGAACACTACAGCGACCAAACGACCACTTCAATTGTAGGGAGAGAGCACTATTTTTGCTGCGGTTTGGTAGTAGTTGCATCCACATTACTCCAGTATTGGAACTTTCATAGATTCACATGCCTGAATCATTCCCCGTCGTCGAGACGGGAGTCTCCGGTATATAAAAAAGCAGTGCTTAGTAGTGTAGCAAACTGAAAAGAGGCCTAGGCCCATTTCCCTTTTGCAACCCATAGCCTTTGTTATGTAAAAAAGGCCCAAACTTTTTCCTGAACCAATCAGAGCTCCTCACCCTCTGGAACACTCCTGAGAGAACCTTCTGCCCCTCAGATTTTTCTACCGCACGTTGTGCTAGGGAGTCTCCTTTGAGCTCTGCTCAAACTCTTTAATTCTACAGTATTTTGGCTTGAATTTGAAGTTTCTACATCAACGATGTCTAAGAAGGAGAAAAATGGTTTTTTTAGAGCTTGTTCAACCTGCTCCAAGAAAAGGCTGTTTACAGATGACCCTCACAAGGACTGCATCTACTGTCTCTATCCAGACCATAAGGCAGCAGATTGTAAGGTATGTCGTACCTTTTCAAATATTGACCTTGAGAGATTGTGAGGGAAGGCTGCTGATCTGGCTTCAGAAAGTCAAAGCCAGGAAGGAAATCCTTTCAAGTGAGAGTGAGGAGGAATCTGTGGCGTCTAAGAGATCTCAGAAGAGAAGTAGATCTCCTCAGACACATTCCTCAGGGGAAAGACCTGAGAAGGCCCCAAAAAAGACCACTCCAGGGTCTTCAGGGCGCAGTCCCTCAAAATCCCCTTAAGTTTCATCTAAGGGGAAGAAGGGATCTGCTGGTGAGGTGAAAGGAGCAAAATCCACCTCAGATCCACCACAGTCACCTCAGAAGATCAAGATTACCATCAAACGCTCTTCTTCTGCGCCTTCTGAGGAGAAATCAACTCCGTCGACGGGACCGTCGACTAAAAAGGGACCATCGACGATGACGAAAACACCTCCGTCGTCGACGAAGGATAAGGCTGGTGAGAAAACAGCGTTGACGATTTCACCGTCGACGACTATATCGGCGGCAGCGTCAACGAGGACTGTGTCGACGGCGGCAGTGTCAACGGCAGCGTCGACGAGGACGACTACGTCGACGAGGACAGCGTCGACGGTCACTACAACGTCGACGGTAGCATCGACGACAATGACTTGGCCGACGACGGCGATGGGAATCTCGTCGACGGGCTCGTCGACGAGGGAAAAAACACCAGAAAAAAGGTTGGTGCCTTGGAAAAAACCTATAACACCGGAGGTTACATCTCCAAGCAAGGTTTCCCCCTTGCTACCGTCTCACTTACTGGAGGAGGAAGATTCGGAGGAGGATGAGGAGTATGGTATTGCCAGTAGCCCGTCGCAATTACAGGTCAAGTACCAAGAAGACGATTCTGAGGAAGAATATGGGGGTTATCAAGAACAACCCCAGGAACAACACCGATATCGACAACAGCAACGAGAGGAGATGACCAGTGTACCATCCTCTTTGTTGAAGGATCTCCAAGGAATGTTGGAGGATTATAGGAGAAGATACCCAGCGACTCCTGTCGCTCAACAGTAAAGCCTCCACCACCTTTATGGAATCTGAATATTGTACTCTCTCAATTGATGAAGCCACCATTTGAACCGATACACAGGGCAGACCTGAAGTTCTTGTCCTGGAAAGTGGCTCTTCTCATTGCATTGACTTCAGCGAGAAGAGTAGGTGAACTACAAGCGCTCACGATTCAGGAGCCTTTCTTGCAATTTCAGGAGGATAAAATGATTCTCAGGACAAACCCGAAGTTCATTCCGAAGGTGCCAACTGATTTTCATTTGAACGAACCATTGGTGCTGAAGCGTTTCTTTCCTCATCCATCAACAGCGGCAGAAAGAGTATTACACTCGCTGGATGTTCAGAGATGTATGAAATTTTACTTGAAAGAAACTAAGGCGTTTCGCAAGTCTTCCCAGTTATTTGTCGCCTTCAGCGCACCCAGGAAAGGTTTCCCGCTGTCAAAGAGGGGAATTGCCAGATGGATTTCCATTGCAATTGTCTACTGTCATCAAGCTGCTGGAAAGCCTTTGAATGCACGAGTCCGTGCCCATTCCACGAGGGCAGTGGCCACATCCACTGCATTGTTTGGAGGAGTGCCAATCCAGGATATCTGCAGAGCAGCAACCTGGGCATCTACGCACACCTTCACCAGGCACTACTGCTTGGAGGCAGCCGCAGAATGGATGCGGCGGTACTGCGGAATATCATCCAGTAACGGTGAGCCTTTCTTGCATCCCTCCATCCATAATTTCTTTTGTTTACAAAGTCACATTTTATATAAGTATGGATATATGTTTGAGATTAGGTTTCATTTTCTAATGGTATTTCATGATTATGTAATGTATCAGGAAAATGTGCTTTGTGTTTTCACTGCTCGCTATTCTGATTCAGGCATGTGAATCTATGAAAGTTCCAATACTGGAGTAAGAAAACAAGTTACTTACCTGTAACTTTAGTTCTCCAGTATTGGAATCTTTCATAGATTCACATGCACCCACCCTCCTCCCCGGAGAGGCTCACCTCGGATTTAGCACAAGAATTGTGTTATATGCACAAGTGCGCGAAAAATCTGAGGGGCAGAAGGTTCTCTCAGGAGTGTTCTAGAGGGTGAGGAGCTCTGATTAATTCAGGGAAAAGTTTGGGCCTTTTTTACATAACCAAGGCTATGGGTTGCAAAAGGGAAATGGGCCTAGGCCTCTTTTCAGTTTGCTACACTACTAAGCACTGCTTTTTTATATACCGGAGACTCCCGTCTCGACGACTGGGAATGATTCAGGCATGTGAATCTATGAAAGATTCCAATACTGGAGAACTAAAGTTACAGGTAAGTAACTTGTTTTCTTTTGGGCTCTGAGAGAGATTATTTTGCTTTTTACTTTGCCATCAATATCCTTCAGACCCTCTCTGAAATTGCGTGCCTCTGTAAATGTCAGGGAAACAGTTTGCTGTTTAGGGAGACTTTGTAGATTTTATAGAATCTGTTCACTTCTAAATCACTTTGATATTTAATGCTTGGCAATGTGTTGCCTTTTAAGTGTGCAAGAAATGAGAAGCATTGGACTGCAGACAGCAACTGTTAGCTGTCGCTGTCAATTTTGTATAACACGGTCTGCCCACTTTAAAATATTCAGTGATTTAGATATTGTCCCCTTCTACAGAAGACAGGTGCTTCAAGTGAACCCTCTAAGCCCAACACTTTTCAAAATGCCTCTCTGTGTTCCATGTAGAAACTGCCTGATGTCATGGATTTCTTCCTCTGCTGCTATGCATTTGTCAGTACCAAATCCCACCCCTTCTAAAAACTTCCAGCTCCTACCCTGCTGCTCCCATACATCAATAACACCACTAAAATGGGAATCGTTAAAGGGCGGTGACAGATTGTGAAATAACGCCACTGAGATGTGTTATGTCAACATCAACTCAACTGTCTTTCACGATTCAGAATGTTGTATTTGCTGCCAAGATAACCCAGTAGATTCACGGGCCTGGTGCTGAGTGTTGGTCCTAATCTCCATATGTAAAAGTTGTATTTTACAGTCTGTCACCACCCTTTAACTATTGTCTGTGTCAGTCTATCCCATGAAATGTTGGCTGTTCTTTTGTTTCCCATGAGGATAAAGATGAGATAAGTGACGGGACAGAAAGGAGTCCTGGTTTGAACGATAGCAAACTGATGCATGCGTCTGGATTTATCCCATTGATATTATTTTCTCGTAAAGGCCTGTTATGTTAAATGGCAGGAGATGTTTGTACTTGGTTTCATTCTCCCACCTAGACTTGTCCAGTTTGTGTCAAGTGGTATTTAAGCATCCATTCAGCATATTGTGATGTAGATTGATAATTGTACTTACCTTTTCTTTTTGCTTGACTGACTGCTGTTTGAGTTCAAACCAGTCACAATTGTCCCTTATTTATTTTTAATGCTAGAAGGGTAGCATCATTCAGAAAAGAAAAAATCATTGGCAAAACCAATAGGTCTCGCTTATGTGAGAACTGTTGGCTTCGTCAATGTGTTTTAGTCATGTTGTATAGCATGCCGGCTGCTATGCAGCATGGCTGAAAGTAAACAAAAAAGTGCTGTGGCCACGTCATAACGCTGCTATACAATATGGAAGAATAGCGACCAATTCAACAGCTGTAATCTGGGTAAAACCTAGTGGCTTGTTGACATGGTCAACCCCACATTTTGCCCCAGTACAGGCCCTCAGTGCTAGTGTACTTTCCCTTAAAACAGGAAAATGTCTAATTGTAACCCAACTGGCAAGGCCTTTAGCACCCCTGTAAGTCCTTATGAAGAGGTCCAAATTGGCTGCAGCTTGTATTGTGCAACAGAAAGGGATCTGCACAAAAACTATATGCAAGTCACCCCTTCAGGACGCCTTGAGGCATGGTGCATTATAATATATGTGAGCCATCTGAAGCATTTGTACTGAGTACTAGTCATTAAGAGTTACCCAGCTCCATAATGGCTTTCCTGAAAATAATGGTGTTTGGTATCAAAAATCTCATCTTAATAAATCAACACTGATGCCAGTGTTGGATTTATTACAATATGCACCCACTACTAAGCACTGCTTTTTTATATACCGGAGGGCACCTTAAAGGTACCCTCTGAACCCTTCCAGTCTTTTATTGTGATGGCTGACTGGATTCTTCCAGCCTGCCACAACGGAAAAAATCCTGATTCCCTGCTCAGGAGAGCCAGCGTTCTCAGATGTCAGGAACAATGCCTTCTCTGGAGGAAGCTGCTCACACCACCTTCAGCAGGATGGCTAGTGAATTAGCATAACACGTCCAGAGGCCTCAATAGGCTAATGAATTGGCATACCATGTCCAGAGGCTTTGATCTGTGACCCCAGCTTACTCCAGACCTGCAAAATGTCACCCCCTGCCCTGTAGCTAATTTGGCACAAGAGCGGGTGGGAAACTTACCTAGTCAATAGGAGTGTTCCAATATCAGGCTAGGCACGCCCCTAAGGTGGGCAACCTGAAGAGGGCACTCGAAGAGTTTCATCATCGTGTTTTGGGTGAAACTAGGAACTCTGGGTCAGGTTTATGCCCACTCTCCACAGGAAGTGGTCTTATAGGGCGTGTAGTCACCCCAGGGGTAGGTAGCCCATTGGCTACTACCGCACAGTCCCCTTAATGCCCCTAAATTCAGCATTTAAATGGCCCCCTGACACCAGGGACTGATTTGTCTACCTGGGAACAGAAGTACAAATAAGAGCCAACAATTCAAGAACAGTGGACCAGTAGAGAAATTGGCGCCAAACCCTCCCTGTTGCTGAACAGCCTCCCCCAACACTTGGAGGGCTGTCCAGTACTTTGCCAACCAATCAGTATCTCCTTTGAGGTGGAGGAGCCATCTCCCTGCATCTGCAGGCACCAACTGCATCTGCCTGGTTCACCATTTTGCCGACCATCGGGTCCAGCCAAGGGAGCAACTCACCAGGAGAAGGTCACTGAGGGTCCAGGAGGTTAACACCGTTGCTCACCAAATCTCGAGTCAAAGCCATCCCGGAGCCTCCCTGCACCAATACCTGGGGTACTAGAACCCTTGCAAACACTGAGGCTTGTTACGTGTCCGGAACGGACACCACCAACCTGCCGACTAGGGAAGTCTGGATCTCCAAGGTCATCACCGACCGTGGCAGTGCAGTCTTGGTTTCGGTGACCTGGAGCGGGGGAAAAAGCAAGTGAGAGCCTCTGACTCTGGCGACCCATTGTACATAACACCTCTGCACCCGAGCCCCTCAGCCTGGGTTCACTTAACTGAATGCGTCATCCTGCTCCAGAGACCCTCAAGAGCCAGGCTTCTGCCGGACTGGTCCCACTGTCCCAATTTGCAGCCTTTCTTTTTGTACGTACTTTTCCATTGCCTTTACCAGTTGGCGTGTGAGCCTACCAATGTGTAACCACAGAAACCCAAAAGAGATCTGGGGGAAGGGAACCAGAGGCATGGGGTGCTAGGAGCCATCAGCCTCCAACATATAATGTTCAGCACAAATGGGGCTGCTCCTAGTTAGGTGACCTAAGTGCTACAGTTTTTATTTCGTGAGTCCATGCATCTCACAAAAAGTGAAGGACTGGTCTCACACACCACCTGGTGTCATGCTACATCATTTACCAATCCTTGGTTTGGTAGAGGACGGGCATACACCTGACGACAGGGATGCACTTCTAAACTAAGTGGGGGCCCTTACAGACAAACGGTCATTATAGATGTTGAATTAATTTTAATATGGCTTACATCTATATGGTAATTAAAATAAGTGATCGGTGTATCTTATAGAGACTACTAGCTGCAGATTCCTTCACGTAGAATTATCCCCAGGCGTGAGACTGGATCCGGAAACTTTTTTGCCACAGCATCCCTGTGCGCCGGGGGCGGGGCGACATCACGTGACTCCGCCCAGGCGTCCACGCACGTGACGTCCGCGAGGTCACATAAGCCCCGCCGCGCCTGTTAGTTTTTTCCTTTTCCGCGTGCATCGCTGATCCGGTCTAGCTGCGGACCTGTTTGGGGACCTTTTTTCTTCACCAATTATCTTTAATCTGGTGGAACAGTGTGCGAATGCCTTTGGGCTTTAAATCTTGCACGTTTTGTGGGCATCTTATGTTGGCGATGGACCCTCATCTCATTTGTATGTGGTGTTTGGGGGAGGATCACGGCAGCACTGATCGTTCGGCACGCCTCTCCAGGTCGACCTCTTCCCCTCGATCAGCATCGGCAGACGGCTTCAGATACGGCCGTGGTCGTTGTCCTCGTCCTTCTCCGATGACGCGAGAGCGTCGCTCCCTGGTGGGTAAGTGTTGCAGTTTGCCCCTGGGGGCTAGTCTTCTGCCCTCAGGGGGTGCGGGCTCTCCACGGGTGATGCGGCCTGCATGTTGTCCTATCCACAGTTTCCCGGTGAGGGGGCATCCAAAGTCCAGCTGGAGACATACGCGGCGGCATTGCGGGCATCGCTGGCGTCTGTTCCTCCTTCCCCTCCTGGGGTGCCAACGGTTCCCTCGCTTCTTGCGGGGCCCTCCGTGGTGCCGCCGGCGGCTTCGGCACCGACTGGTTCCGATCCAGGCTTGGAGGATGTGGTGCTGTTGGGGTGTGGCCCCTCCGGGGTCCCTCCTTTCTTCGCCACGGCACCTCTGCCTCGCCGCAAACTCCAGCGGGAGTCCCTGTGGTGTCATAGGAGGTCGCCTGGGCTCGGGTCAGATCCCCGAGCCCCGCCGGCCCTCTGGGCAGGCGAAGGCCTCGTCCAAGGCTGAGCTGATGCCATCCAGGCACCGGTGTCTGCTTCCGGCAGTGCCACAAGAGTCGTTGACCTCTCCTCGTCTGCTCTGGACCGTGGTGAGGTGGGGACTCCCCGTCCCCCTCAGGGGCTTTCTCATTCCTCCCCACAGTCGGCTGCCTCGTCGGAGGGCAAATGAGAGGTTGAGTCATCTTTGGCGCCTCCACGTGGGTCGCCGGACCGCCTTCGCTACATTATGGGACGAGGCTGGCGGAGGTCTTCAGGTCACTCCCCCGGTCCCTCTCGCTCTCCACGCAGGCAGCTGTCTCGTCGGAGGCTGAGTCGGTGCCGTTCCGGCGCCGTCCTTTGGCTTTTTCCCCCGGCGTCGAAGGGTGGCTCCCTGCCCTTTCTGAGGCCGAAGTGCTCGTCGGAGGAGCAGCAGGTACCCCATTCTTCATTGCCTTCTGGCTTTCAGGTCTGGCCCTTGCCCGTCCGCTTGGCTTCGGGGACGGCCGTCTTAGTCTTCAGCCGTCACCCACGGAGGAGCTAATTTCTTCTCCGCAGGGACCTACAGAAGCAGGTGCGGCCTACGCGCACGCCGTGTCCACAGCTGTGGGCATTCTGCGCATGGGGGACCCGATTGCTCATTTTCCGAAGGACCATCTCTTGGAGTTCTCCACCAGGGCTCTGGTGGGAGGGAGATCTTACTCCCCTTTGAGGGCTCGCTCCTTTCTTCTTTGGAGGGAGCTTGAGGCGTCCTGCCTCGGGAGATCTGGTGCCTCAACACCTTCTGCACCGTCACTTTCCAGCGCCACGTGACCCGGCATGCCTCTCCCTCCATCCCTCTGCTGCCAGTCCGCTCTTGAGGACCGATTTTCCCTCCCTGCTGCCACTGTTGACTCCGCCGTCCCGGGAGGCCTGCTGGCTGGCCTCTTTGGGGCGCAACATGTTCGCCTCGACCAGCGCGGCCCTACGGGCCCTTAACACTTTGTGAGTTCTGGCGAGGGCCTCCTCTTGTCTATGGGACTTGGCTGAGTCTCTGGGTACCGCATCTTCCCAGGATACTGTTCAGGTGGACTCACGACATCATGCTTTGGATGGCAGAGAGCTAGCAGCGTTTATTCTCCGCTCCGTTCTGGACATCTCGGAGGTGTTGGGCCGGGCTATGACTTCTTCACTCGCTCTCCGTCGCCATGCTTGGCTTCGGGACGGCGTGTTCCCTGTTAATATTCGGGAACGGCTCATTGACCTTCCGTTTTATGGCAGCCTGTTGTTCCATGCTCCGGCTGACTCTGCCATCCAGAGGTTCCTGGCGGGTCTCCATCCTCCTCCTCCTCCTCCTCCTCCTCCTCCTCCTCCTCCTCCTCCTCCTCCTCCTCCTCCTCCTCCTCCGCCTTCTCCTCCGCCTTCTCCTCCTCCTCCTTCCCCTCCTCAGTGACTGCTGAACTGAGCTGGGTTTGGGTCCTTCGGTGCCTTTGCTGTAGGCGGTATTTGCTGGCCATTGGGTCCTCCTTGATGGGACTTAGGCATTGTTGGCTGCTGGGCGGCCCTTGTTGCCTGTGTGTGTGTGTGTGTGTGTGTGTGTGTTTTTGCTTGACTTGTTGCACAGACGTGACTCTGAGATTAGGCCTTCTGTTTTTCTTGGGCTGATGTCAAGCCTTCCGCGGGGCTGTTTTTTCCTGTGGTGCTTTGCTTTTGCTTTCTCCTCTGTTGCAGAGGTTCTTTCGAAGAGGATTCCCTATGTTTGGGAGCGTACCATTCCCTATGTGGGGAAGTGGTAGCTGTTATATAGCTATGCTCTGCTGGGGAGTGCTGGTTGCCTTCAGGTGCCCGTTCTTTATGGTGTTTCTGTATGTTGCTATTGCGTCGTGAGGTTGTAGTGGTAGGTCCGGCCATTCCTCTCCTTCCTGCTCTTGTGCTGAGAGCTGGGCTGCTTCAGTGTCCTTCATGGTTCTGGCAGCTTATGGTTATAGCTGCCTTTCTGGCTGGCCTGTTACCTTCCCTCTGGGTGGGCTCGCCTCTTCCTTGGTTTCCTCTGGGCTTTTTCTTCTTCTTCCTCTGCCTGTCCTGGCGTTGGGTGGAAGCTTGGTTGCCCTGGGGTCGGAGTGGGGTGTTTCGGCCTTCCGGCCTTGTCCTTGGTTCCTCTGTGTGAGTGTAGGGGCCTCCACTCTCCTCCTTCCTCCTACATCCCTCTGGGGCTGCTGGCGTTTGACTTGTGGCTGACCTCTGCCTGGTAGGGACGAGGTTGCCTCTCTCGTCTAAGGGGATGGTCCCCTGTGGGACTTCTGTCCTGTCTAGACTGGTGGGGTCCTTTCGCAGACCCTCCTTCCCCGTGGGTTTTGCTAGGGTATCTATTCTACGTGAAGGAATCTGCGGCTAGTAGTCTCTATCAGATGTACGAGTTACTTACATTCAGTAACTATGTATCTGGTAGAGACGATTCTAGCTGCAGATTCCTTCACGGCCCGCCCTTCCTCCCCGCTCTGCGAGGACCCCTGGGTACTCGCCTCCCGGTGGGGGACGTGTCCTCTGTGAGTGCCTTCTTTTGTTCTTCAGGGTGGCTCTGTCTGGTTTCTGTTTCTCCCACTTCTTTGGTTCTGGGAAGGAGGGGCTTCTGGTGTTCCTATACCCTGCTGCTAAGGCTGCTCCAGGTCGGGGAGGTTTCCTTCCAGCTTTCCTTCCTCCCTTCCTCTTGCTGTTCGGGGCCTGGCCCCTCTACCCCCTCTGGGTTGGGACTCTCTGGTCCCGCATTACCCTTGTTCTTGGGGAGTGGATGCCCTCTAGGCTGGGGTGGGTGGAGGTTGGTCGTTCCTGCCTGTTGGGATTGTCTCCTCTTACTTTTTTCAGGGGGTGGTTGTAGGCCTGCTAGGTGTGACATGACTTTTACGCAGGTTCCCGGTCTCTGGGGGAGAGGTGGGGGATGGCGGTTTAGGAGTTGGTTAGGCGGCTGCTCAGGGCTCTGCTCTGTTCTTCCTCTCTTCTTGCCCTTGGACACTGCGGTGTTGCTCTGTTTGTATAGGGTTCCCTTTTTGTATGCTCTTTTGCACACTGTTCCCTTGCTCCCACAGTTTTTTATTGGTGGTTCCGCGTTGTGGTGCGGAAAAGTTCTCCAAAGAAAACTGACGTAGGCGCACCGGGGCAGGGCTTATGTGACCTCGCTGACGTCACGTGCGCCTACGCTGCCTGGGCAGTGTCGCGTGATGTCACCCCGCCCCCGGCGCACCTGGATGCTGTGGCAAAAAGTTTTCAGATTCAGTCTCACGCCTGGGGATAATTCTACGTGACAGAATCTGCGGCTAGGATTGTCTCTACCAGATACATAGTTACCGAAGGTAAGTAACTCGTACGTTGGGAATTCTATTGTCCCCCCCACCGTAGTCCGTGTGGTCGACATGTTTCTGCCAGTTTGCCCAGTAGGGTCCGTGGCATTCATCATTCTGCCTGAAAGAGAAAACAAAAAATGAAAACGTACACTACAAAATAGCACTGGGTTCATGATGTAAGAAAGCCTTGCAATCAGCCACATGCCCGGACGAATATTGCGAGTGGCTATAAGTGCAGAAATCGTGTCAGTCATCTGTGCACTTATTGGTTTATGGAGATTGTAACTCCACAATGCTTAACCTAGATATGGGATCAGTTGCCCCATAGGAGGATGAGGACAGAAGACCCCTTAGGTCAAACGCTACATAATCGGGAGACAGAAAAAATACAACACCAAATAGTTGAGAACATGAGTAGATACATGTAAGTACAACCATGAGGTTCTATGATTATCAGAGTGTACAGATCTGATAAGAGTTGAAAACAAACTGGAACGCATTCATCCACACATTCATAGTCTTACTAATCCGTGGTGCGTCCTCAACGTCTGCGCCTACATGTTTACTCCTCCCCTACTCGACGATGAATGAGAGGAGCAAGTGCTGACTATTTATAGTGCTGGCTATTTATAGTGCTGGCTATTTATAGTGCTGGCTATTTATAGTGCTGGCTATTTATAGTGCTGGCGCTAGGTATTTGGTGTCAATTGGCGGTGTAGTTAGGCTTAATTGGATGCAGTTTTTAACGATCCGGTGTCACAAGGCAGCGCTCTGTGAAAACCCAACGCACCGCCTGGCCTGCCTGGAGAGAGGAAGACTGGTAGTGGAAGCCTAATAAGGACATCTGTTGTCCACCCCTGGATTGCCAGGCGTCCGTCTCCTAGATCCTGTGCTGGAGGGGCAGGATGTGGTCCCGTGAGCCTCTCCTTGCAAGCAGCGGAGTGTCTCAGCACCGCGCGTGCGCCCACGGAATGTCTGAGCATTGCGCAGGCGCCCACGGAATGTCTGAGTGTCGCCACCTTGGAACCAGAATAAACAAGAATACATAAAACTTGTGCTACAGGTGTTCATGCGAAGTAATGTTTTTAACCATGAGGGAGTATGTGCCGACTTGTGCAAGTTGTAGCCAAGGAATCTCATCATTGAGTCCTTCCTTCCATGTTCAAAGGCAGTATATCCACCTCTGCTCTCTGACATGAAGCGGTCTGGTCAGATCGACCTTGTGTTTCTTCATGACGTCTAAGACCACCCATTTAATATCAGTGTCTATGCAATTGTGATCCAAAAAATGTCTCATTAATTTGGTGTTTGTTTTCTTACATCGAATAGTACTGAGGTGTTCATTGATGCGGATTTTAATCTTTCTGTTTGTCATGCCCTCATACCTCAGGCCGCAGGAGCACGTGAGCAGGCATACACATTTTCGGTGTTGCAATTGGTGAAATTATTCAGTTTCCAAGGGCGTGTGGTCCCTATGTCCACTTCTTTGTTGTCACAGTAAACGGACATGCAACACAACCTCTGCATGCGTATTGTCCTGTAGGTCTTTGAGTGTTCCAGAGGGTCACTTGGTCTTCCCTCACCTTGGGAGGGACTTTTGCATGTACCAGCTCATCTCGTAGGTTTTTAGCCCTTTTAAAAGCAAAAAGTGGAGGTTCCTATTGTTTATCTGCACCATCCAGAATGTGCCTGTTTTTCTTATGATTTTTTTGTACCGTATTAGAGACTGGTGTGTATGTTGTCACACACAGTTCTATTCGACTACTCTTTTTCTGTGTTTTCTAGTAGGGCTTCACGATTTATTCCTAGCTCTCTTCTTGGCATTCCTTTTCATATTTTTGGGGTAATGCCGTTCTAAAAGTTTTTTGTCACGGTCTTCTGCTTGTTCTATGAAATTGTCCGTCTCTGAGCAGTTTCTGCGTACCCAGAGAAATTGGCCCACTGGTAGGTTGTTATGCAAGGCTTTTGGGTGCTAGCTTTCATACAACAGTAGATTATTTTTGTCTGTTGGTTTATTTATGTACCTTTGTGCTGATGCCATCTGCAGTCATGCTAATGTCTAGATCCAAGAAAATTGCATGATCTTTGTTAATGCAGTGGGTACATTTTAGATGGTGGTCCTTTGTGTTGACCCATTCTACAAAGGCCCTTGCTGTGTCTTAATCCCCTCACCATACAATAACGTCATCAATAGAACCTTTCTCAGATGTTCCGTAAATGGATTGCTTTCATTAAAGATGTGATCCTCCTCTAACTGATGTACGTATAGGCATGCCAGGCTTAAGGCGAAAGTGCTACCCAATGACTTGCCTGTGATTTGATTGTACAACACTTCCTCAAATTCAAAAAAATTCTCTGTTAAAGCCACCTCAGCACATTCCATAATGAAATGTTGTGGAGTAAGAAAATCCCATTCTGTGTTTAGTAAAATATGTATCTGATAGACTACTAGCCGCAGATTCCTCAACGTAGAATTATCCCCAGGCATGAGACTGGATCTGGAAACTTTTTGCCGAGCATCCCTGCGCGCCGGGGGACGGCATCACGCGGCTCCGCCGTGGCGTCGCCCGCGTACGTAACGTCAGCGAGGTCACATAAGTCCCGCCCCGGCGTGCCTATGTCAGTTTTTTTTCCTTTTCCGCGTGCAACGTGGATCCGGTTCATGCTCGGGCCTGTTTGTGCCTTTCCCTTCTTTCCCTCATGTGTTGTGGGAACAGTGTGTGGATGCCTTCGGTGTTCAAGTCTTGTGGTCTCTTGATGTCAGTGACTGATTGTAGGAGAGTAGGGTCTGCTTTCCTATGGTCACCCCATTTTTTTGCTTTTTGCTTCACTGGTTTTCGACTTAATGTGGCTGTGGGCATGCTAATCACACCCACAGCCCTGCTGTTCTCTCTAAATTTCACACCATGTACTTTAGGTACATGACCAATTGGGATTTGGGTCACTCTTATGAGTCCCTGTACAGAGTACTATAGGTACCCAGGGCATAGGTGCACCCAAGGCCTACCAGGGGCTGCAGCATATCTTATGCCACCCCTGGCTGGCCATCCAAACTGACACAGCTGGCTGATCACTAAGCTGGGGCAAAGGCTGTGTAATCACCCGTTGCCTAGGTATAGTATTCCTATACCTACCCTTATATATAGACACATATGCACCTATAAGTCACTCCTATGGCAGGCCGTAGCAATCCTGGAGGCAGAGTGCTTGGTTGTATGTGAGATGGTGCTCTAGCATGAGCTGAGCCTGTCTGCAGCTTTCGGAACCATGTCTCTAGAGGTGTTCTATGATATAGCCATACCATATACTCTTAAGTGCATTATGAACCTTGCGGTTAAATGCTATCTTTGGTTTGGCTTTATCAAAACATGTCGTGTAAGGTGTCATACGCTTTGGAATACTACCCCCTCGCCAGTTCTGGCGACAGGGGTAGCATTCCACCCTTCTAGAGGGAGAAGACATGTTGTTCCTACTAATCCCGGTTAAAGTTAACCAGAGCCTCAGCATCAAAAAATGGATGCCGCTGCCACAGACACAAGTCTGACCTCCTGCTGCTGGGAGTCCTTCCAGCGAGGGAGGCTTGGACAATAGGTTTCCTGTCTTGGGAGGTGCTAGCACCACCCCAGACAGGTTATAGTGTATTGGGGCAGGGAGGGCTGAATGAAATGAGACACTGCCTGGGGACCATAAGGTGTCCCATGCATAGTCCAGTTCAAACCGGTGCTGGGGAACTCCAGCCCCAGCTCTGGCGCGAAACTGGACAAAGGGAAAGGGGTGTAACCACCCCCTTCCTGGGTCCCACCCATAGGAGGGACCTAGCAGGTAATCTAGCCCCTAAATTTGGTATATAGGTAGGAGCTGAGTCCCAAGACTTTTGATTTATACTGACTGAAACTCTGATACGAAACTCTGGACCTTCGACATCCTACTCGACGTAGAAGACTGAAGAATCTACCTGGTGGTCAAGGAGTGACCACCCTGTGCAAGCAGGCACCATCAAGCGATCAACGGTTTGCTTTGTCGACGCTCCTGCCGGAGCTCGAGCACAGAGCCTGACAAGACCCGGACTTCCAGACTTCCAACAGCCCGATCCACTGTCACAGCAGAGCTGAGACCCGTGGAGGCGACGAGAGACGTGGGACCGGCCATCTTGGAAAGCCAGCGAATTGCTTTCCGTGCAACTTCTGAGGCACACTCGAAGTTGTGAATTGGGGATTGAGAAGCCCCAGCCCCGAGCATCAACTGCACCGAAGATCAGCCCTCCACACTCCACGAGTTCTGCGTGGGGCCCTTCTGCATTTTCCTGCTCGACGCGTCTGTCTGGTCACTTGCCTGTTAGCTAGTGGCCTCTGTGACGACGAAACCTTTGATTTACAACGCTGGTCTGGTTGCTCCAGACTGGCCTCTGCTCCCCTGAAAAGGAGCAGCCCATCAGACCTTGCTGGTCTGATTAAGAAGCCATCTTCCTTTTCTGCGTGGGTTGCCTTTGCCAAGGCTTGTTGACTCCAATCCGGAAGCAGACACCGCTGACAGCGAGATCCTTCGTGGGACAGTCTGTGCCCAGCTCCTGGTCGTCGTCGACACCTGGTCAACGTGGCTGCAGAGACGAGCTTCATGACCTCACCTGATTGCTTCGCGACATCGCCTGGTTCCTTCCTGGTTCCATCCTGGTCACTGGCTAGTGACCCAGACTCTGTCCCCTCTGCTTTCAGGTACTCTTCATCCTCGATCCACCCGGACACTTCTCTCCTGGTCGCCTGCAGCATCTTTCTCCAAGGCTCCATAGGAATCAGCGACGAAACCCGACACACTTTGACACCTATGCACCCGCTTCCTGTGGGTGAGGCAACGAGAGTATTTCGGTACTCCTGTGGGTATTGACTATCCTAGTGTCCTAGTTTCAAGTAGCTTTTCCCTAGTCCATCCGGAAGTGTCCGAAAAGAACTAGTTTCCATTTCTTTCGTTCCCATTCTAACTCTATGGTAACTTGCGTGCGTGTAAAGACACTGCACGCGCTTCCCGTGGGCCTCCTGCTCTCTATCCATTGGTAGTACAGTGTACCCCCAGCGATCCTCCAGGCCCTAGGCCTTTCCTTTGTTCATGACGTGGTCCTTATACCACTATTTTAGTATATGGTTCGAAGTGCCCCTAGGGCATTACTGTATTTTGTGCAACTTTTTAATTTTAATTAAGTATCTTGTATTGTGCTGGTGCCTCTGACCTCGTAAAGAGTTCAGAGGGTTGTGTTTGAAATAAATACATATATATTTTGATATACAACCTGTGTGGTGTCCTTTCATTTGGTATTAAAGGGGTTACATATGGTAAAACAGCTGGCTTCACATGACCTCTTGAGTTTAGCCTAAGACTGCTTTGTCCATGCTACCACTAGGATGGCTGGTCTAAAAGGTTGACTTTACAACCATCACCATAAGGGTTGTTTGGACTGATACAAGGTGCCCACTAGAATAGTGGACATCACATATCAGGCCAACTTCTCACACTGATCCTCACCTCATTTGCATGTGGTGTTTGGGGGAGGACCACGGCGTCGAGAGCACAGATGGAGGCATATGCGGCGACTTTGCATGCCTCGCTGGCTTCTCCTCCTCCTCCTCCTCCTTCACCTCCTGGGACGTCGGCGGATCCCTTGTACCTTGTGGGGCCCTCCGCTGCATCGCCGGTGGCTTCGGCGCCGGCTAGTTCGGATCCAGGCTCTGAGGATGTGGTGCCGCCCTTCGGGGTTCCATCCTTCGGACCACGGCACCTCTGCTTCGCCTCAAACTCCTGCGGGAGTCCCTGTGGTGTCGCAGGAGGTCGGCAGGACCCTGGTCGCATCCCCAGCCCCTCTCGACCCTTTGACAAGGTGGTCATGTCTAAGGCTGAGGTGACGCCGCTACTGTGCCGGCAGCTGCTGGCCCTGGCGGCGTCACAGGGGTCGGCGGATCCCTCTCGCATCGTTTTGGGTCGGGCTGGAAGGGGACCCCTCGCTCCTCTACAGGGCCTTCTCGTCCAGCCACGCAGGCGGCTGCCTTGTCAGAGGTCGAGTCGGGGCAGGTGGCACCACAGTGGTTGGTGGGCCCCTCTCGTCCCCTCGTGGGTCGAGGCTGGCGGGGGACTCCTTGTGGGTCCCCTGGTCCCTCTAGTCTCTCCGTGCAGGCAGATGTCTTGCCGGAGGTAGAGTCGGACTTGGGCGTCGCCGTGTGGGTCGTGATCCTCTCTCGTTCCTCTATTACTCCAACAGTACTTACCTGATTCCAATGATCTTGGTGTCTTAAATATATAGCACTCTGTTGTTTTTCTAAATTGGTTTAGAGTTGCTTCTTGAGTTTGTCTAATTTATTGACTCTGTGTGTTCAGCAAAAACGTAACATTACCGTCTGATAAGCCTCAGCTGCCTGACCACACTACCACACATAGACCCCTTGGGATTATTATTTTATTCTCTGTAAACCAATAAGGTTTGTCTCAACTATTTGCATGGCATACCCCTACATTGGTACACTACATAAATAGCCAGCTTCCTGCAATGGCTTTCTGAACTAGGACGCTCACCCACTCTGACAGACCATGCCCGAAGCCTTGGCATCATCCTTTACAGCAAGCTCACCATGAAAAGCCAGTTCAACGCAGTCTCCTCCGCCTGCTACTTCACTCTTCACTCTTCTCATGATTTGTAAGATCCTAAAATGTCTCACCATCAACACCAGACGATCCGTCACTCAAGCCTTATTCACCAGCCAGCTAAACTATGGCAACACATCCTACATAGGAATAGCCACCACCTCCTGAAGAGATTGCAGGCCATATAGAATTCAGCGGCCAGACTCATCCTCGACCTCATAAAGCAGACGCACATCATCCACACATGAAGAAGCTCTGCTGGCTCCCCATTCAGAAAATGTCAATTCAAGATTCTGATCCACACCTACAAAGCCCTACACAACCAAGGACCAGCATGCATCAGCCACAGCCTGAACTTCCACCAACCTTCCAGACACCTACATTCTGCCTTCCTCTCCCTCGTTCACACCCCCTCACATCCTCTGAAGCATCGGTGGAGTACAGTCTTTCTCCTACTTCACTGCGAAGTTTTGAAACTACCTGCCCCTTCACCTCCAGACCTCATCCTCTGCTGAAATTCAGGAAAGGACTCAAGACCTGGCTGTTCAACTGAACCCTCCTTAGCAGCTGGGTTCTCAGTGCCTGGATACCATCATGGTTGATAAGCCATACTCTAATAGCCCTGTTTGCTTGATTTATGCAAGATAAGCATCACCCCTCGTCTCATCAGGATTGCCACTTCCTTTTCTGAAGTGGGCCGGAATAGTAGAATTTCAGTGGATACCAGTAGGGGCACAATACAGATAAGTTTGGGAATATTAGATGGCCATCCAGTAACATGGCAATATCGTTTTTTTGTTTTTTTTTTAAAAACTATTTTTTCATTGAATTGTTTGAAACATCACAAAGCAGTGGTATGCATAATATTCATAAAAGCATAGTATTAAAACATCATGATAAAACATTAAGCATTAGTTGTGTAAATGTCCGAAGTTCTGGTTCTGTTCGCCTTGACATAGCCAATTCCACAGTCGGGGATACACATATACCTCCCCTGTGCGAGTTCCACCCACCCCATTTCTAATCCCATTTTTTGGGCACCCCTGGCCTTATACACTGTTTTTTCAACAACCATGCATGTGTCCATTTCCGCAACCCAGTGCATGACCGACGGTCACTCCGCTGCCCCCCATTTCATTGCTATGGCTCTTTTGACCAATGTGTATCCCAACAGATCTAACTGTTGATCTAGTTCTGTATGATCCATATCGTCCCAGATATTGAGGAGCCCCAGTGAAGGTGTGAGAGTTATGTGCTTCCCCATGGCGTCTTGCAATTGTGATGTCGCCCCTTCCCATATGTTTCGTAGGAGTGGACAGTCCCAGATAATGTGAAAAAAAGGTTGCCTCTTGTTGACAATTGTTTTGTTGTTGTTTTTCATGGCTATTGTAGAAGTGCCTTCTTGTTTAGGAGAGAATTAAGACCCTTCACTTTCAAGTAGATTATAATTAAATATGCCATTGTTATTTGAGTGCGTAATTCTATATGAACTTCATTTGAGTCAAGCTGGGAAGAACTGTGATGCTTATTCCCAAAGGAATTTGTTATTGTGATGTCCCATGCGCATGCTTTCATCTCTAATCTGTGAATACCATAATAAACTTCTATAGTGCCCTGTAATCTGTTTGAAACCCTATGCAGAAATGGAAAAGTGCATTTAAAAAGGTATGTATAGGATTGGAGTTTGCTGGTCAGCCACAGACACTTGCAGAATTGTCTAAGGCACGGTCACATGCGCCTAGAGTAAGGATAAATATTGTGGCCTAGACAAATAATATTGATCCATCTGAAGGGATTCATGCCAATCTTACAGTAGTACCTGTGTTTGTCATTTGAAATTGCATTTGATGTGATAATAATTAGTTTGATCAAGCTGCGAGCCTGTTATTTTGTGATTGACCATGTCCCGCTTTTTTCTTCAGTTGTAAATTCATTAAAACTTTAGATTCTAACAGGTGTATGCCATTGCTTTTGATGATCTGTATGGAATACGTTGAAGCTGTTCAGTAAGGAGGGCCAGCCAACCAGTCTTTCGCACTTCACGCAGGAGTCAATAGAACCATGACCGTGTTAGTGTATTGGAAATGTCTTGCTGGTATATTATCGATTTTGATTGCTCCTGCCTTGCTTTAAATGTATACAAATGTTTCTAGCAGTTTTTATGTTTCAAGATTAGTTTATTTGTATTTTCAACAAAAAAAGTCATGAAAGCTGCTTAGGTTGTCTGTTTCTTTACTTTTTCCACACATTGCCTATCCTTAAAGTACCAAATGTTCTTTTACAGAGAGAAATAGCCCGGAAACTTGCAAACCCAAAGCAGCCAACAAATCCATTTCTGGAAATGGTCAAATTCCTTTTGGAAAGAATTGCACCTGTGCACATCGATTCAGAAGCTATCAGGTAGGTCATGTTGTTAGCTTGCTTCATGGTAAACATTATTGGCTTCTGGCTAATGCTTCTGAACATAGACTTCTCACCTTTTGAGTGCCCCCAGACAGCAGACTAGATCTGGACTTTTTCATAGCTGTTGCCCCATGTGCTGTCAGCTAGCGCCATCGGAGAATGTGGTGACCTCGCACCTCCTAAGGAATTGATGGGGCAGAGCCACATGTAGACACTGTCCCTCCATGCTGATGAAATTTCCTTTTATCCATTCTTTCCTCACCTTTTAATGTAGATCCCAGAGACTTGTCCCCCTATTTTATCAGTTTTTTCTGACATCAGCAGCTTTTTTTCAGCAATATGGCTGACTTCAATAACTTCAATTATCAATTTCTGTCTCCAATAACTTTATTTCAATACACACTGGTGGGGAAGATGTCTCCTGCAACACCAGCTGTCTTTAAACAGTGCCACGAGTGCAGGAAGCAGATTCTGTAATTAATCTGCACCATTTCTTCCTGTCGTTTCTAGACATGACTTGAAGTAGTAAGTAAATGCTCGTTGGAGGCAGAACTTAACATTGTAAAGAATAAAAAGCAAAGCAGGTCACACTCCGAGCGTCTGACCGACTCCTTCTCTAAATTGTGGGCCCATTCCTGATTGTGCTCCCCCTCAGTCTCCTTCGGACAAATTAAAAAATGATGTTCAAGGACGTATGGCACCATAAGAGCATGAAGTCCTAGTGGTGGTAGTCTAGGTCTTACCCATCCCATGCCGGGGACCCATCATGCAGTCGACACGCTAAGGATCTGACTCTGGCACCCTTGTTCGACTCCACACCTCATCTGACATTGGTCCCAGCATGCTCTGAATATGTTGGTCCATCATTAACCTTGTAGCAGCAGGCAGTGGCCTGAAAGGTGGCAATTCTGCAACTGTAACAGACAGACAAACTGCAGAGGTCCCCAGTTGGGCTGCTGTCGTTTGGTTCTTCCCAGCGCTTTATAAGATTATAAATTAATAACGCCATAATGTCTTTGCCCAGTTCTTTGTGGGTACTGGTCTGTGCCTCTACTCTAATGTTGGAGTACTCATTGGTGTCTGATGCTTACTCTGATTTTGGCAGCACCCAATCCTGATCCTTTCCACTTGCCCATTGCTGATTCAGAACAGAGTCCAGTCTGCACCTGGTCTATATCTTATGAGATCTCCAAAGGGCATTGCCAATCTTTGGAGGCTCTTAAGCCTCTCACCCCACCCCATCCCATCACTGCAGAAGACTGGGAACATTGTACAGATCGTATTGTGATGCCATTAAAGGATTTCAAAATGCCCCACTCAATGAAGACATTGACGAGGAAGCAAGGAGCCTACTCCCTGCTCTCTATACTGATTCTTGCCTTTACTTCGATCTGCAGAATGGTATTGGACTTGACACTTCTTTGCAGTAGTGGTCCACAGAGCACCAGTAGTGTTTGACTTACAACTACCTACAATATAATCTGAGGCAACCTTTTTGGCAGAAATGTTATGGCCTATGCCTGAAACCTTGGAGCCTTTTCTGACCTTCAATGAGGCCTTGATGGTGACCGAACCAAAACCTTTTTTTGCCCTGCTTGTAAGGCGCATGTCCTAGGCCCTTGGCTATTCCTCCTTTGACATAGCACCGACTTCACAGAACTTGGTAGTTCATGCAACTATTAGAAGGGTGAATCAAAATGTCTATCCTGCTGCACCTCTGAGGGAATCCAAGTGCATCAATGCTTTTAGGAAGAGAGTATTTTCTTAAGCCAGATTGGCCTCCTGTTCGATATGCCTACCAGGATGAAACACATTCCCTCTGGTACATAACCAGCGAGAGTTTGATAGCCATCCTTGATTAATTTTGAAACACCTTTGCCCATTTGATTCAAGACTGATAGGGTGGCAACCAAATAGGCCTTGATTGTGTTGAATGCTCCACTGGCACCAGTGTGCTGATCCGGCGCCATGCATCAATGCACATAACAGAATTCTCCAGGCAACCCTGATGAATATGCCTTTCAGTCGATCAATCAATCAATCAATCAGAGCATTTATATAGCGCACTACTCACCCGGAGGGTCTCAAGGCGCTGGGGGGAGGGGGTCCGCTACTGCTCGAACAGCCAGGTCTTGAGCTGCTTCCTGAAGGCGAGGTGGTCCTGGGTCAGGCGGAGGTGGGTCAGAAGGGAGTTCCAAGTCTTGGCGGCCAGGTAGGAGAAGGACCTTCCTCCTGTGGTGGCTCTTCGGATGCGGGGGACGGCGGCGAGGGCGTGGCTGGTCGATCGAAGCTGGCGTTTGGGAGCGTAGAAGTTGAGGCGGCTGTTGAGGTATCCTGGTCCTTGGTTGTGTAGGGCCTTGTGTGCGTGGGTGAGGAGCCGGAAGGTGATTCTCTTGTTGACCGGGAGCCAGTGCAGGTCTCTCAGGTGTCCGGAGATGTGGCTGCGGCGGGGGATGTCCAGGATGAGTCGTGCTGAGGTGTTCTGGATCCGCTGGAGTCTTTTCTGGAGTTTGGCGGTGGTTCCGGCGTAGAGGGAGTTGCCGTAGTCCAGACGGCTGGTGACGAGGGCCAGGGTGACCGTCTTCCTGGTCTCGGTGGGGATCCATCGGAAGATCTTGCGTAGCATGCGCAGGATGTTGAAGCACGACGAGGAGACGGCGTTGACTTGTCTGGTCATGGAGAGGGAGGAGTCCAGGATGAAGCCCAGGTTGCGTGCGTGGTCAGTTGGTTTGGGTGCGCTGCCCAGGGCGGGGGGCCACCAGGAGTCGTCCCAGGCGGAGGGTGAGGATCCCAGGATGAGGACTTCCGTCTTGTCCGAGTTCAGTTTCAGTCGGCTGTTCGACATCCATTTGGCTACGTCTGTCATCCCTTCGTGCAGGTTGGCTCTGGCGGTGGTGGGGTCGTTGGTGAGGGAGAGGATCAGCTGGGTGTCGTCGGCGTAGGAGATGATGTTCAGGTTGTGCTGGCGTGCGATGGCTGCGAGGGGGCTCATGTAGACGTTGAAGAGTGTTGGGCTGAGCGAGGAGCCTTGAGGAACGCCGCAGATGACTTCGGTGGCCTCCGATCTGAACGGGGGGAGGCGGACTCTCTGTGTCCTTCCGGCGAGGAAGGAGGTGATCCACTCCAGTGCCTTCTCCTGGATTCCGACGTTGCTGAGGCGCTGTACTAGGGTACGGTGGCAGACGGTGTCGAAGGCCGCGGAGAGGTCCAGGAGGATGAGGGCCGCTGTTTCTCCGTTGTCGAGCAGGGCTCGGATGTCATCGGTAGCTGCGATCAGGGCGGTCTCGGTGCTGTGGTTGGCCCGGAAGCCAGACTGCGAGAGGTCGAGGGAGCCGTTCGTCTCGAGGAAGGCGGCCAGTTGCTTGTTGACGGTCTTCTCGATGACTTTGGCCGGAAACGGGAGCAGCGAGATGGCTCCAGACTTTCAGTGGCTCCAGACTTTTTTGTGACAGGACTCATGCTGTGTTGGAAAGCATTAAAGACAGCCTTAGTATGGTGTTCTCCTTGGGTCATACCTCTCTGCATCGTCATTTCCACCACCAGTACCCAAAGTTCCGAGGGTATGTCTGAGGTCTCACCTATATCCAGAAGACAACTCGCTGCCTGCAATTCAGCCTAATCCGCCATTTCACAGCTCTAGTGGACAAGGTGGTGGCAGAGGTAGTGTACACCACCAGGGACAAAAATCTTACTCTGCCGCAACTACGGGTAAGCTGTTTTGATTTCTCCTCCCATTGCCAAGGTCAGTCAGTAGAGAGAAAGTGTGTTTTTTCCAGCCGGGTGTAGTGTCATTATATCAGATCAGTGGGTTTTTTAGATTGTTCAGAGAGGTAACGCTTTACCCTTCACATCCTCCCCCAACATCCTGTTGTAGTTCAAATTTATTTTGCTAGATCATGCAGCCATCCTACTTTGGGAAGCTCAATTAGAAAATCTAGAGCAGTACTACTGCACACCAGTAAGTGGCTTTGTGTGGATCAGTGCCGATGTAGTGACATTCCAAAAGTGACGAGCAGAGCTGCATATAGGTGCCACCCATGCTCACTGATGTCAGTTACAATCTTAAGCTGTGCTCACCCTCAGACGCAGAACCTCTCAGCAGATCCAGACCAGTGTTCATATCACTTAATTGGGACTGTTTTTAGATATGAAGTAATCTCAGTAAGGCTCAGTGAGGAATCTGCAGGTTAGGTGGGGTATCCACCAGAAAAATAGTTACCAAGGGTAAGTAACTTGCTATTCTGGTAGGCACTTCTAGCTGCAGGTTCATCATCTTGTGAATAGATGCCAGAGCAATATGTTCTAAGCAGTGGATGTGCGAATTGGCTCAGACCAAAAACTGCTGGATCGAGCGGGGAAAAATGCCCTGAAGAGGTGCTTTGTGAAAGTATGTGCTGACTTCCACGTAGCTGGCTGAAAAATATCCAGGATGGGCACTCTGAACACCAGTGCAGTGTGTAGCTGCTTTGGCTCTGTTGTAATGAGCTTGTAAGTCTTCTGGAGGCTGCTTCTTAGCCAGTGTGTAGCAGATCTTTATGCAAAGGGCAATCTATTTGAGACGGCCTGATTGTGTACAGCCTGACCTTCTTTACCACAGAGAAACCCAGAATTGATTGTCCGCCAATGAACTTTGCTGCGATCTATATAAAATCTCATCGCTCTCTTATAGTTCAAGTGATAGAGAGGTGAGTTAGGGCAGAGGATTCAGGAAGGGTGATCGTCTGACTGACATGAAATGAAATCACCACTTTAGGCAGCCAGGAAGCTCTGGTTATTACCACCAACTTATCTGGGAAGAATTTTGCTTAAGGTGGATTGACAAAAAGCCTGTGGCTCGCTTACACACCTTGCCAATGTTATGGTGATGGGAAAGACATTTTTCAATGTCAGTAGTCTAAAGATTTGCAGCAGCTCAAAAGGGGTGCACATCATAAAAGTGAGCATTAAATTAGAGTCCCACTTTGGCATTACAAAGGGTGTTGATATAAACAAGTGTAGCAAACCTTTCAAAACGTTCGTCGCAACAGGTGATTTTAAAGAAAGGCCATCCAACAAAACTCCCCAAAAAATCAGAAATAGCTGACAAATACCCTTTTTAACAGTGCCCAAAACAAGTCCTTGCTGGACAAAACAGACCCCAAAACTTCAGACTACTTGGCTTGCAGTGGGAAAGTCTTGTGAGTGCCACACCAAGCAACAGATTGGTCCTAATGACTGGCATAATCAGATTTTGTACAGGAATGCCTCACCGCCAAAATGAGCTCAATGGCCTCAGGAGGAAGGTCAAAGGAGTTCAGCTATCATTGTTCCATCTCCAAGCATGGAGATGTTAATTGTGGAGTCTTTGATGCAGCACCCTACGTTGCTGCTTCGACCAAAGATCCTCCCAAAGCAGCCGCTTAATCGGAGCAGAGATGCTTGTTCCCAGGTGTCTCCTGTCCAGTCCGGTGCCGCAAGGATGACCTGGACTTGGAATGTGTCTTCAAGATAGAACCTCTTTGGTAAGTCCAACTTGTAAAAGAGCTCACATTGATCAAGGCAGGTTTCTTCTCATTGTTGGAAGGCTCCCTATGCCACCT
Source organism: Lissotriton helveticus (assembly GCF_964261635.1). Lineage (NCBI taxonomy): Eukaryota > Metazoa > Chordata > Amphibia > Caudata > Salamandridae > Lissotriton > Lissotriton helveticus. Next base: position 183,851,969 of record NC_136060.1, read on the forward strand.
CTCGGTGTAGCCACTAAATGTGGCCCACTAAATATCAGAGGCTGAGTTTTTCTGCCCTGGCGTTGAGATCCCGACAGGTGGTACTACCAGAGAAATTACTTGGTGGTCCACCACAGAGAAATTACAATTCCATAGCTGTAGAGCCTCCTGGCACAGGACCCAAGATCCCTTGGGTCCATGTCTCTGAGCAACTGCACCAGTCTTCCTCGGTAGGCATAAGTTCTTCAACGCCAAGCAAATCGCCCTGAATGCCACCCAATTGATGTGTAGTTGAGCTGCTGTCGGAGACCAGAGCGCTCTGATCTCCAGCTCACCCAAATAGCTCTTCCTAGCTCCATTCCCCGCTCCCCAGGCAAGACACAATACACTCAAGGTTTGTCAGCAATTTTTTATGCAGTGTTCTTTTATGTACAGTTGCCAGAACTCCTATTTAGGAGACTAGCACGAAGTGACAGCCAACACGTGTTTCGCCCCTTACATGGCCATCCGGCCTGGGGCTTCCTCAGGGCGTAAAATATATTTCAGTCTATCTATAGTCCAATGGGTCCGTGTTTCTTTGGAAGAATCTCTATTTTATCGGCGTGTAAACCTTGGGGCGGAAAGTCTCTGCTATCGGCGTCTAACCAATTTGTCCTGACAAACCTTGAATATTCTCAGTTCACTAGTGGGATGGGGGTCACCCACTGTGCAGGACAAATTACCCCTGCATATTGCACTCAATATTATGGCCAGTACGGGATTGGGACCATTTTGTTTCCCCTTCTCACTTTGAAAGACACAATACATTCATCACCACTGTCTAATGTGGGTGTAGTGAGGTGAGAGGTCTGCCACTTTCCCAATTGCGAGGCAGCTGCCACCACTGCAGGTTTTTTCCAGACTCCTCTGAAATCTGGATACAATCTGACAGATTCCCCCAGTGCTCTGCCTACTGGGACTTCAAGTCCTGCTGTAGAGCCCACATATGCCATCTGGCATATTTCACCAGCAGGATGCTGAAGACCAACAATCCCAGCAGCTTCAGAGTCCTCTGCACTGAGATCCAAGACCAAGGCTGAAATATCTTGATCATAGCCTGAATTTCTCCCTCAGGGGACCCTTATCAATAGTCATTAGCACAAGAATATTTGGATATTCCCGCCCATGCGCAGGGACCATGGAAAAACATATACACATATATGTGAAAACCTATATGAAGATATATATATATATATATATATATATATATATATATATATATATATATATATATATATATATATATATATATATATACACACGCACACACATACACCGCCTGAACACCTTTGCGCTGAAGAAGGCTGAAATGCATTCGCAACAATTTTTAATAAAGGGTCCTCCATGATTCCCCGTGTGGCCTCTGCTCGTTCGTTAGGAGGAGTACCTTGGAGACATTATTCAAAACCCTCTGCATTGTCTTCAAGGCACTGCATGGCTTGGGCCCGGTGTTTCTTCAGGATCATTTCCAGTGGTACAGACCTGGGAGACAACTGAGGTCTGCCGCTATGGGACTGATTAAAACAACTCGGATCAAGAAGGCACGCTGGGGGGGTAGGAGCTTTGTGGGGGGAGCAGCAAAGGCTTGGAACTCCCTCCCCATGACCCTCAAACTAAATACAAACTTGTTAGCCTTCAGGAAGAACCTTAAAACATGGCTCTTTACCCTCTAGCCCGGGAGTGTGAGCCTCAGGGAGTTACCACTTTCAGCGCCAGGACACCGATCGGTATTTGTGCGCTCTATAAGTGTTATAAATAAATAAATTACACGCGTCAACCAGAGACGCGGCACAGAGGGTCCCGTTTCGCAAGCTGGCCCGGACTTCACTGGTTCCTGCTCCGGCAGTTCTTTGTCATTTTCCAAGTTTTTGGACCGGTCTGGGCTCGCCTTGGAGTTTGGGAACAGTGAGGGCGGTTGTAGTGAGGTTATTAACTTCACTGTGGGCGGGATGGATTGCCACTCCTGCCCCCGCCTAAAGGAAACCTGAACTCGAGGGTTGAAGTGGTTTTGGGGACCCGAGGAGGCACTGAAAATTAAATCAAACAGGACAGTGAGCTTACCAACACCACGCATTATCCTGTACTCCGCAGAATATCTTGGGTATTCCATCAAGTTATCCCCACGCACCACCTACCTGTAACAAGATGCAGTCTGGGAGTTGCAGTTCACCAGAACTTTGTGAGCTGTGAATGGTGAGCAGACATTAGAGGGGCGGAGCGGGCTTTTACCATTTACAGAGCGGCAGGACTTAATTAAATGCAGTGTTGGAAGCCGCCTGAACACCTTTGCGCTGAAGAAGGCCGTAATGGCTGAAATGCATTCGCAACAATTTTTAATAAAGGTGCCTCCATGATTCTCCGCGTGGCCTCTGCTCTTTCGTTAGGAGGAGTACCTTGGAGACATTACACTCGTCAACCAGAGACGCGGCACAGAGGGTCCCGTTTCGCAAGCTGGCCCGGACTTCACTTGTTCCTGCTCCGGTAGTTCTTCGTCATTTTCCAAGTTTTTGGACCGGTCTGGGCTCTCCTTGGAGTTTGGGAACAGTGAGGGAGGTTGTAGTGAGGTTATTAACTTCACTTTGGGCGGGATGGATTGCCACTTCTGCCCCCGCCTAAAGGAAACCTGAACTCGAGGGTTGAAGCGGTTTTGGGGACCCGAGGAGGCACTGAAAATTAAATCAAACAGGACAGTGAGCTTACCAACACCACGCATTATCCTGTACTCCGCAGAATATCTTGGGTATTCCATCAAGTTATCCCCACGCACCACCTACCTGTAACAAGATGCAGTCTGGGAGTTGCAATTCACCAGAACTTTGTGAGCTGTGAATGGTGAGCGGACATTGGAGGGGTGGAGCGTGCTTTTACCATTTACAGAGTGGCAGGACTTATTTAAATGCAGTGTTGGAAGCCGCCTGAACACCTTTGCGCTGAAGAAGGCCGTAATGGCTGAAATGCATTTGCAACAATTTTTAATAAAGGTGTCTCCATGATTCCCCGTGTGGCCTCTGCTCTTTCGTTAGGAGGAGTACCTTGGAGAGAGAGATATATATATATCAATGCTCGAAGGTGTCCACCTTTGAGTAGCACGCGAACAGCAGCTTGGTTTATGTATAGGTGAGGACGGGGATCCACTCGTAGACGCCGCTCCGTATGGGATCTGCCCGACGCGTTTCGAAGCTCCATATGCTTCTCTTCAGGGGCTTTAACGGAAGCGGTGTGCGCAACCGCCGACCCACTTCCCCATTTTATATATAACACACCCACCAGTGGATCCCCGTCCTCACCTATACATAAACCAAGCTGCTGTTCGCGTGCTACTCAAAGGTGGACACCTTCGAGCATTGATTCATACGCGGCCGTCCAGCCGCGGAGTATGCACCACCCCGGTACCCTGGGGGTCACGAAAGTGAAGCAGCAGTCGTACTTGGAATCGAGGACGGGCCCACTTGTGGAGTCCATACAGGACTTGATTGTGTGCTTCCCGGATCACACTTCCCAGAATGCACAGTCTCATTTGAGCCTCCCATCGGTGGGTGTGTTATATATAAAATGGGGAAGTGGGTCGGCGGTTGCGCACACCGCTTCCGTTAAAGCCCCTGAAGAGAAGCATATGGAGCTTCGAAACGTGTCGGGCAGATCCCGTACGGAGCGGCGTCTACGAGTGGATCCCCGTCCTCACCTATACATAAACCAAGCTGCTGTTCGCGTGCTACTCAAAGGTGGACACCTTCGAGCATTGATATATATATATATATATATATATATATATATATATATATATATACACACACATAGCCTTCCATAAACCAAGATCTGAGTAATGCTGTAAGAACTCTTTGCACATATACACAAACCAAAGAGAATAGCAGGAGAAAAATAAAGCATATTTGAAAATGCTTTAATGCACAGTAGAGAACATATTCCTGCAAAGAGGAATGAAAGCATTGCCAGCTCACAGGCTCATTGTAAAAAACATAGTGTAGAAAAGCTAACCCATATAACTACACAGAAAAAACTGGCACTACTGTGCCATTAAGACAGACACGACCCCTAGCTTCCCAACATGCCTCAGGGGTGACAGTTAGGTCAGTTGTTCTTTCTGGCTACTTCAGTCAGGACACTGGTTAATCAGCTCTCTATTTCTGGCTTTTTTGTCAAAAATTATCTGATTTTTTTACTAAAGTCTTTTTACTTTGACGTCTTTTACTTTTTGGAGTGGTATTTAGCATTTTTTTTGAGAATTTAGAATTTTTATGCACTCAAAAATGCCCTCTCTTTTTGACTCTTGCCCTTCTTGTGGTAAAAAGAAGGCGAAATCCGACTCTCATCCTGTCTGTATTCTATGCCTTCCTGAAGATCATGTTCCAAAGACTTGCCAACATTGTCAGTCCTTGTCAAAGAGTACTTTGAAAGACAGAGAACGAATTTGTCTTTAGGGACTGGCTGAAAAAGGAAAATCATCCAGAGGCAGGTCTCCGGTGAGGCAGAGGAAAGGGAAAGTCGGATCTTCCCCCAGAAGTAAGATTCCGATCTGCACTCCATCAGCGTCGCGCTCGGTGCCAAAAATGCCCCCACATGCAAAATAAATGTCAACGAGAAGACCTATGACGACTGGCTCGCCGTCGAGAGAACACCGGTCGTCGTCCAAGAACAAAAGTACGTCACGACCTCCGCCGCCGTCAACCCGGCGACAATCGGCGTCGGAGAGTCATTCTCCATTGGTGCGGGATCGCACAACGGCGATAGATATATCTCCGTGTTTGCCATCAACACTGTGTTTGACGTCGAGACATGCTTTGCCGTCGCCTGAGGTACGGCGATCGAAGTCGAAGCGGACATCTCTGTTGACGTCCAGGCGGTGGTCAACTTTGAGAGCCAGATCTGAATCACTGGCAAAGGACTCGTCGTCTAGACCGAAGGTAAAATATCCGAGGCGGTGTTTGACCTCGAAACAGCGATCTCCCTTGACGTCGAGAAGACCTCTGCCGACACACACTTCTCCATTGAGTTCTGCTAGATGCTCAACGTCGAGAACGAGATCAGAGAGATCGAAGGACCCGTCGTCAAGAAGGTTCTCTCAGTCGATACACACTCCTCCGTTGAGGTCTCCCAGGCGAACAACGTCGAGAGCGGGATCAGTGAGGTCGAAGTGTTCGACAGCGGGAGGAGTTAACCTGTCGGCACAGCATCACTCGACGTCGAGAAGGTCACTGTCGAAGCGAAGATCTCGCTCAAAAAGCTCTCCAGTCCTGGTGACGCATAGCCATTCAACATCTAGACATTCGCCATCCGCGTCACGCCATTCCTCACACTGTTCCACTTCCAGAGAGCACGCAGAGCCTTCATTGTCATCCAGAGGCTCTACTCATGTGATCTCGACGTCGAGAAGCTCATCTTCCCGTCTCCAGAGCGAGAAGCACGGAAATCTCCTACACAAGGGCATAGCTCGCCGTCTGTTCATCCTTCTCCAAGAGTGCTTATTCCCACCCGCCATTGTCAGAAAGAATCTGTAGGAAAAGCACTACGGCCTAAGGACTATTCCAGTCCACTGCATAGGTCCCCACTAGCACGGTTGGTGCAAGCTGTAGACAAGACACCTGCTACTCTGCCCAGACATCACCGTGACAAGTCTCCAGTGCATAGATCCTCTCATACCCACCATAAAAGACGAATATCCCCTTCTTGGTCATCCTCTTCGACTAGATCTTCTAAGGGGGATTATTCACCTACCCTCTCGGACAATCCTCCTACAAGAGTATTCCCTATTGATGACATCAATACCTTCCACGATGATTCTTTCCAGAGGAACGCAGAAACTGAATATACAGATGTCTGCACCACAAACATTGCGTCATTTCTATTCGAAACTGCATCAATGTTCTGTGTCTAGACCCTTGCTCCCACTGGTTCCTGGTCTCCTTTAACACGCACGCCGGCGGAGTCGGGCTGCTCAAAGATGGCATGCATCGCTTCATAGAAAGTTCGAAGCTGGGCAGGGGTTGCTCCGAGTGCCGGAAAGGGACGGAAACTTGGAGTAGACCCTTCGCGCTCCGTACAAGGAGCCACGGGAGGGGCACCACCCTCATCCCTCGTTGGCCAGCGAGAAGTCGAACATAGACGGTGCTTCTTCGAAGATGGGTGGTGAGCGGTGGTGGCTCCGCCACCGGTTCCTCGACATCCCGCACGACCGGACCTCAAACGGCATAGAGCCGACTGCCGGGCCTAGAGAAGCTTTCGAGACCGTTCCCGCAAAAGCTTCGGATTCTTGGTCCGGCATTCGCAAAACAACTTGGGATCATGGTCGCGTTCCAGACACAAGGGCACATGCGGTGCGGATCCTTTACGGACATCAGTCCGTGGAGGCCGGACCTTCTGACCAAAATGGGTGGGAGGATTCTGCAGCCCAGCCTTCCCTCACTGAGCTTGGCAGCATGGCTCCTGAGGTCCTGCAATATGGGTGGTGCCCCTCCTGTGAGATGCAGCCAAGTTCACCATAAGCTGTGGACTGGATACCGCCAACTCGCTTGGTAGGATGATTTCAACATTGGTAGCCCTTTAACGCGGAGGTCGACTGGTTTTTCCAGGGATGTCCAAGCTACCCTTATGGATAGGCCCTTTGATGGCCATCGCCTGTTCGGCGACAAACCAGACAACGCGCTAGAGCTCTTCAAGAACTCTCGGGCTACTGCCAAGTCCTTGGGGCCTCTCCACCACCCGCCCTGCGCAGTCTTCTTTTCGCCCCTTTCGTGGCTACGGAAGGGGTGCCCTTCCACGTTCCTGCCAGAGCCACAGGCCAGCGCAAGCTGTTCAGCCCCTGTGTGGCCGGGTACGTGGGACCCACCTCCGTGGGCCTGGGGGCCCGTCCACCACACTCACTGCCGTGGGTCTGGTTGCCAGTCCACCAACGTCCCCCCTGCAGCAGCCTCCAAACCCTCCTAGTCTGACCTTTCAGGGCCACCAGTCGCCAGTGGGAGGCAGGATTCGCCATCACCTCCCCCACTGGCCCCCCATCACGTCGGTCAGGTGGGTTTTGCAAATAGTCTGGAGGGGCTATTCCCCTCCCCTTCGAGGTTACCCCTATAGCCATGCCACCATCGCATGTCGGAGGATCATTTGGCCCTTCTCCAATAGAAAGATTCAGCTCTCTTGGCCAAGGGAGCCATTGAGCGAGTGCCTGCACCAGAAGTAGGTCGTGGTTGAGATTCCCACTACTTTCTGGTGCCAAAGAAGGACAAAGACCTGCGTCCTATCTTGGATCTCAGGACTGTCAACCGCTTCCTCAGAAGGAGAAGTTCAAAATGGTGACGCTAGCTCAGGTCCTGTCTGCCCTCAACACTGGAGACTGGATGGTAGCGTTGGACTTGCAAGACGCTTATTTTCACATCCCTGTTCTGCCGGCCCACTGGCGTTACCTGGGGTTCACGGTAGACCACGAGCACTTTCAGTTTACTGTGCTCCCCTTTGGCATTACCAGCGCCCCTAGGATTTCATGAAAGTGATGACGGTGGTCGCAGCTCATCTACGCAGATTAGGGGTTCTAGTCTAACCCTATCTCGACGACTGGCTGTTGAAGGCGGGCTTTCCCCAGGCAGTCGTCTCCCACCTCCAGACTACGGCAGACCTCCTGTACTCGCTGGGGTTCACCATAAACGTGCCAAAGTCACACCTGGTTCCCTTTCTCAAGCTCATCTTCATCTGTGTGGTTCTTGACACAGCGCAGTTTCGGGCTTATCCTCCCGATCAGGGAGTCTGGGATATTTGGGCTCCGATTCAGATCTTCCGGCCTCTAACCCAGGTTTCGGTCAGGGCCTCATGGCCTTCTGCCTCCTGCTGGTGGATAATGCCAGATGGCATATGCGGGCTCTGTAGTAGGACCTGGAGTTCCAGTGGGCACATCATCGGGGAATCTGTCCGATTGCGTTCAGATCTCGGAGTGTACTGCACGTCAATTGCAGTGGTGGCTAACGAACCAGTCTTGGGATCAACAGCAGATCCCTCTTCCTTCCCCAATCGGAGTACGCAGTGGTGATGGATGCATCACTTATAGGGTGGGGTGGCCACATGGGAGAAGCGGAGATCAGGGGTCTCTGGCGGCGTCTGGGCTCCACATCAACCTTCTGGAGCTTCGGGCGATCCGTCTTGCACTGAAAGCATTTCTTCCCTCTGTCCGGGGAAGAGTGGTCCACTGTCATTTGGTACTGTAACAAACAAGGCGGTGGAGTCGTGGACCCAATGTCAAGAGGCTCTCTGTCTCTGGACATAGCTGGAATATCAGGGCATATCCCTGTTGGTTCAACACCTGGCAGGTTCACTGAATGCCAGGGCGGACAAACTCAGCCGCAGGTGCCAGATGGATTACGAATGAGGTCTACATTCTGAGGTGGTACAAGGTCTCTTTCAGCAGCAGGGAGAGCCTTGGTTAGATCTATTCGCCATCGGAGAGAACGCGCAATGTCATAAATTCTGTGCGTTGGCATTTCCAAGACGGCGCTCGCTAGGTGACGCTTTTCGTCGCGAGTGGAGTTGCGGTCTTCTATGCGCCTTTCCACCTATACCACTTCTGCCCAGAGTGCTGAAGAAGATCAAGCGTGACCGGGCCCAAGTCATCCTTGTGGTTTCGGATTGGGCACAAAGTGTCTGGTGTCCCGAGCTGTTACACATGGCCATCGATCCTCCGATCCGATTGCCTAAATTGATTACGCACCCTCAGCACCGTAATCAATCACAACCCTAGCTGTTGCGTGAAAAAAACTCAATTTCCCATAAAGCAGTTAGTGTCAACAAACTACATCGATAAACATCTCATTATTTCCCCCCTTCTACGCTCATGACGAGCTCAGCTCATCATGTAACGCGGACTTCCGCAAAAGTCAGCGCACAGCGGGAAAACAGCTAGCGCGCAAGGTGTTAAAACCAATGAAACATTTTGCACAATGTGTTGTTCATAAGTGAACACAGTAATGTAATGTCCGTTTGTTGCTCATTAACTCTGTCCATATTGAATCACGATGGAATAAACAACCGTGTGGAATCTTCACATTTTATGTTCCTCTAGAAATTTCAACCATGTTCAACCAAACAGGTGCAATCCCGGTGTTGGGCATTCTTTTGTAACATCAAATGTGGAAAACGGGATGCACACTTTCTTTTTTAAATTAACCCAAACTTCTCGTGTTTAACTGTCTGTGCGTGCAGACTGGTAGCAGTGCCATGCCCAAAAAAAGCACTCATTGATAAACCATCTTGGTAGTGAGGCGACATCTAAGGAGAGGTCAACCACCAATGAAGACGAGGTCAGGATCACTGGGGTGACTTCACAGGACTCAGACCGTGGCCATCTGGTGCAGAGTGGGCAGGAGACGCAGATCCAACAGGATTTGAAGTTCTTGGTGTAGTTTCTTTTGGACATGGCTGCTGTCCTCTGGAGATCTGGTCTTTGTGGAAGAGTGGGCAGGCTTCCTCGGGTTTCTGGAAATTGCTGACCGCGCGACAGGCATTGTTTTCTTTGCAGGCTTTTGAAGCAGGAGACCGGCCGGTAGGACTGGTGTCAACCAAGTAGGTTACTTGATGCGCTGCAAGGTGTCCTCTTCGTCTGTGTTTTAGGTTGCAAGAATCTGAGGATCAAGTTTCAGGGATGCCCTTAAATACTGATTTTAAGGGCGGTTACAGGTACTGGCAGCTAGTAGCCAATGGGCTACTTGCCTTTAGGGTGACTGCACCCTTTGAAAGTCTCCTCACCTGGAGGAGGGGGCATCACCTTACCTTATTGGCTCAAATCCTTCCATTCAAGATAGAGGATTTTTTAAGGAGTTCCAGGTCACCCTAGGGGTGGCCCTGGCAGAGAGGGGACACACCTCTCCTGACTACTAATTTTTTTGTCGACCTTGCTGCCAAAAATGGGGCTTGATTAAGCGGGCGGGCATCTCCACTAGCAGGAGAGGCCCTGGCTAGTATATCAAAGGGAAGGAAGCCTTTGAGGAATGCTGTTCCTGCTTGGGGGTAAGTGTCTAGCAACTCCACCCCACGCACAATGGTAGCACAATGGCTCCCACTTCAGGGGCCATCTCTAAGATACCCTCTGAGTGCATTTGATAGTAAATCTGGCATCAGTGTTGGTTTATTATGCTGAGGAGTTTGGTACCATACTCTTTAGCATTCAGTAAAGCCATCATGGAGCTGTGGAGTTCGTAATCAGGTACTCCCAGCCCATGTACTCAATATGGCTTCACTGCACTTACAATGTCTGTGAATGGGCACAGACATTGTAGGGGCATATTGCTCATGCAGCTATGCCCTCACCTGTGGTATAGTGCACCCTGCCTTAGGACTGTGAGGCCTACTAGATTGATGACATACCGACTTACCTATGCCACTGACAGTGGTTTGTGGGCATGGCACACAGGGATGTGTGCCATGTCGACTCTTAAGTTTTGTCTGCAACAAAACATGCAGTCTACAATGGCTGTGTGTATGTATTAGGTGGGGTGGGGGGTGGTCTCTGAGGGTGGCACAATACATGCTGCAGCCGTTGGAGGCACTCTCTGGTCACCAGGCCCTTTGTACCAGTGTTACCTTTTACAAGGTACTGACATGGGGCACAGAGGTGGGCCAGTTGTAAAAACAAAGATACAGTTTTTGGAAAGAACATGGGCACTGGGAACCTGATTGGCAGTGACCCAGTGCACACTCAGAATGCATCATATATCCGGCAAAATGTGGGGGGGAACCAGGCAAAAAGGAGTACTTTCCTACATACACTCGTTTAATATTCTGAGCCAGGAATATTGATTTAAAATGGTATTTCCTCAATTGTATGTAGAAACAACAGAAGAATATAAAGTGCTTTGCTTAGTGTGCACATCAATAGGCCAAGGCGTCCTATCCGGAGGACGTACCTTCATTACCGGGAATCCAACTAACTGATGTGCTGTGCCAGCACACAATCTAGGCGGTAGAACATGATGCTGAATATTAGTCACACAAGATAAGTAATGTTGACAACCAACCTGTAGGACAGATGACGTGTTATAGACAACAGTTGACTTCGTTAACTCAGCACACATTCTACAATACTGCCTATAATTAATAAAAAAGCATGCCTTGATAGAACTTTTATCAAGGGTTGAGGATTTAAGAGGATCTTGAAGAACAGAAATATTAAATGAACTACTAAAGGAGTCAGCAGTGTAAGAGAGCCAGAGGATGTTTAAAACATGGTCCAGAGCAAGGCCGTCTGAAATGACTGATTTGTTGAAACCAGTTTCTACTTTGGACCAGATAGAGTAATTAGGGTTTCTCAAGGAGCCGATCTTCCAGAAATTGCAGACCAACCTCCCTGTGTATTATCACTGATGAGGCTCAGACAGGCATAACGGCTGCTTCAAAAATGAATTCTCCTCTTCCTGGAGGGGGCTGCTAGAGGTTTAACCCCACAAACTTCCTCTAAATGTGGACAGCCCTCGAGCTTTATATATGTCTACCATCTCTTTAACTGGTCGGCTTTCCAGCCTGTATGAAAACCTAAAAATCCCCTGTTAATTCCTGGTCATCTTGGACCTAGCATTAGCGACCTGTTGAGTCCATGTACCATTGCTCCAAAAAGAATCTCTAAATAAAAGGAATTAACTCTAGCAATAGGTGAACCACCAATAAAGAAAGATCTACATTTATGCGTCTTCTTACCGCAGGCTATAATAAATAAATTGGATTTATCAGTAACCATTTTCTTGGAAATCTTAAAATCCCCAAATACCTTTATCAGTTTCTGGAGGCCGTTTGGTATCCTAGATAATAAAACGACGTCAAAGGCATGTAACGCCACAAGGACAATCCTACGTGCGATGCTAGGTGCACCAGCCTGCATAGCTTGGAGAGCACCATCCACCCATTAATGGAAAGGGAAAACAAAAAAGACGCCACTACACAGCCCTGTCTAATTATCTCTTCACTCTGAAGAGGGGAATGCAATCCCCATTTGGGCCATACTGGACCTTCGATGGAAGGTTCCTGTAGGGATGGGCCAAAAAATAATCTCCTCCGGGGAAACAAGGGAGAACAAAGTACATCAATGGATAGAATGGTCAACTAAATCAAAAGCACTACTTAAATTAGCAACACAAAGATAAAGGGACCCAGACTTAACCCTGGTATACTTAACTGTCAGCAACTCACGGTTCACACATTGTTCAGTTGTGCCCAAACCCTTCCAAAAACCTGACGGTACCTCTGGAAGTATGGAGTTTTCCCATTCCCATTCCTAAAGTCTCGACAGGAGAATTCTTCTCATTACTTTCACTGAGGAGTCGAGGAGGGAAATGAGGCGATAATATTTAGGGTCTGCCTTATCTTACTTAATAAGATAAGGCAGGAGACAGCCCGGGAAGTGGCGGGTGGAGGAATTCTACACTCTGTAGCTGCATAAACACCTGTGTCAAGATGGAGCCCCATAGATCCCTTGAAGCTTTAAAGGCATTGACCTTCCCGCCTCTACTTTGTTTAAGGGCAAGGAGAGCATCTTGGAGAGTAATATCTAATGGAGGATGGTTTTCAGGCAGACCTTGGTCACCTTTGGCTTGTTGGAAACCTCTTTGGGGGGGGGGGGGGGGTATGGAGAGGGGTATAGAGGGGGGAGGGGGGTATGGAGGGGGGATGGATCAAGAATGGTAAAAAATGTACCACCCATGCCTTACAAGGGACAAAATACTTGATCTCTGCTATACTGTCATTCTTAAGAAAGGGTGCATTAACCTACTCCAAAACAACTTAGGATCATTTGTCTCTGCAGCCTGTAGCAATTTAGAACCTGCTTCTTCTTTTTTCCTGGCTGCTAATTCTTGTGCAGTAGTCTAATAGCTAGGTGATCCCTTGGGGTACTATGTAAAGCCAATTTTAGGAGCTTAGAAGCCAGAGTGCACAAGTGGTCAAATCACCCGCATTTGTGGGACTTGTTAGAAATTGTTAGTCGTGTATAAAGTGCGCTTAGTGACCTACTGACCATATCAAAGTCAATAACTTTACATGATCCCCCATTAGTCGAACACCACAGAGTCCCTTCGTAATGGTTGAATTAAAACAGAACTATGGTCAATACCTGACATGTATCCTGCATTTCCCACACGGAGTATGGGGATGCACTTTATCATTCATTTTTAAATATGAGCTCCTTTTACTTACAAGTAGTTGTATTGATAAAGGGATGTGGATTCCTTCTTTTATAGCTAGAGATGCCAGTACTACTATTGACCATGTTCATGTCTCTTCCCCTGCCAATAATTTGGTTAGTTCTTTTTGTGTTATCCTGACTGAGTGATCACAACCCTCTTATGCTGTCCATATCCTCCAGTGCCAAAAATGCTAGAGATTTTGAATGTGTAGTTAATATGGCTCCCGTAAGGCCCAATGTTGTACGTATGAACTGCCCCTTCTGTATTTGTAACCCACAAATCAGCTTAGCCGGCAACGGGCAGACCTGGATATTAAAGTCAACTCCCCAAAGTATAATCTAATGAAATGAGCACAAGAAGGCTTCCAACCCAGAGTCCAGTGCATGAACCACCAAATTGCATGACAAATTGAATACATTATTATAAAAATTGACCACTAAGTCAGGATCACACTTAGATGACAGCCAAAGAAACTGAGAATGAGGTGAAACAGACCTAGACCTTTTGATAACAAACGATAACATATTTGATATTAAAATCAGTTGGGTCCCCCTCGTTGTCCGCCCTGAAGATGATGGCAGGGCACCTGAAGATGATGGCAGGGCAGAAGCCCTCAACATGAATTGGGCCCACAGACCAAGTCTCCTTAATGCAAATAATAAGGGAAACCGATGACATTTGGAGCATTCTGTAGGATCCAGCTTATTTCAAAGCCCACCCACATTCCAGGTGACAAATTGACATGTACCACCGCGGGCTCATGTAATAGCTGGTGGGTAATAACTATAGGGCCCCTATGGGCAGAGATAAGACACAGTAGGCCCATGGGAAAACTAAGTAAGCAAGGCCTGCACGTTCAGATGCATGAGGGAAAACAAGATCATCCAATACGTCACTCTGGTTCACCACTATGTCTATACGAACATCCAGGGTACCAGATCCAGAAGCACTGTCAGGCAGGTTCAGACAGTCATTCTTGGTCCTCCAGTTGAGGTATGGCTTTTAATGTGTTCTTGATGGGAATGTTGTTTGGCTAGGGTTGACAAATGTACTCCCTTCCCTCAGCCCGCCCCTGGTAGAAACGGGAGTAATAAGTGGCCTATAAAAATACATGAAAGCAAGTGTCTTAATACGGCCGGAGGGTGGTGTTATCTTTCTTAGGCGCCAGACAAACAATTCCACAATCCGGGGATTCCTGAAATTCACTAAAACACAGTCCCCAGGAAAATCTTTAGGATGGATGCCGGGCCATAGATATCTTCTCACCGACCGGACCTCCTGAGCTAGGTTCTGCGACCACCCAACTTTGGTTTGCAGCCAGTAACAGATTTGTTTTTTAGGGCCAGGAGTCTTCGCACTTTAGGCAGGAATTCAGGGACATCTTTAAAAATGATTAAGTAATGCGTGGCTCCTGGGGGTAGCTGGGCTTCTCCAGTATTAGGGGTGTCTTTCATAGATTCACATGCCTGAATCATTCCCCGTCTTCGGAGCCGGAGTCCCACGGTACATAAAAAAGCAATAATGGGGGCGTGGCTTAACTGGCGATGCAGTGAGACGTACTCTGGAGGAGCTCCCGCTGCCCGCCAAATTCATAGGCTTTTAAAGAGGAGTATCGGGGACCCTACCTGCCATCCGAGGGGCACCTGTGCAGTGTGGACATAGGGGGAGCAGGCGACACGGTGATCCTACCCCCGGAGTGCATCTGTGGATGGCTGAGGACGGCGATACGGGCTCCGGTGAGGCCGCGACCGCCATTTTGAGCCCTGCAGTACGGGACCCTCACGGACGGAAGAGAGGAGCTGCGGCGCACCGGCTTGTGGGCTGGTTGCGGGTGCCCTGCTGACGCCGGTGGTGCAGGAGGTGGAGTGCCCAGGTCGCCGGAGCGCCATAGCTGGCCATAGAAGGGGACGGTGAGGAGGACCAGGGACGGCGGCCGCCATCTTGCGCCCTGCAGCCCGGGATCCCACGGACGGTCGGGAGGAGCTGTTGAGCACCGGCTTGTGGCCTGGGTGCAGGTGTCCTACTGGAGCCGGCGCCGCGGGAGGTGAGGTGCTTGGGCCGCCGGGACGCCTTAGCAGGCCGTGGAAAGGGGCTGTGAGGAGGACCGGGGACGGCGGCCGCCATCTTGTGCTCCGTGCAGCGCAGTCCCCCGGGGGTACGACGCCGGAGGTGAGGAGCTCTTGGAGGCCGGCCGGGGGCCTGGGGGGTGCTCGCCCGCTGCGGAGGTTCTGCGGTGGGGGGCGCGAGGCCTTGCCCCTACCCTGCTGCCCGGGGGACGGTCGTCCGGGACAGTGGGGAGGCGCCATTTCCCCCTGATTGCACCCTGCGTGGCCCCGGAGGAGTGGAGTCGAGCCACGTGAGGTGGGTGCATCAGAGGCAGCTGGACGCGGCCGGGACCCCGGTGCTGACTGGGCCGCCTGAGCGGATTGGTTGGTGCTCCCCTCTGGAGACGCTACGACGAGTTGTGTGGGACCGGCAGCTGGCGAGGTCCTGGCAGGCACTTTCCTTTCTCGTCTGCCTCCGCAGTGGCTGGGGTGACCCCTGGAGGAGCTGCGGCCCACTGGTGTCCTTGTGGGACGGAGGGGGGCTGGCCGGGCCTGGCCCTGACATATAGGCAGTGACTGGTGGAGCTGCACTTGGACGACTCGAGAAGCGACGCGGCCTGGGCCTGCCCTGCCCTGCGACTTGAGGCGGCGGGCACTTGGTGCGACCAGGCCCAGTGGAGAGAGACTGCAGGTGCACGCAGTATTGAGACGGCTTTAGCCATTGAGGTGAGCGGCTCTGGCCCAGTGTGAAGGACAGCGCGGACAGACTCTTCCTGCCATTCTTTGTGTGACTGTGGGGTCGGCCTTGGGTGGCCTGGTGCTCTGCACAGCGGTCCCCCGGGAGGGGACATAGTCAGCTCTCTGCCCTCGGCTTGGCCCCCCTGCGTGCTGGACTGTACGGTGCTTGGCGGGGAATAAGGACTTGCTCTGGGGGGGAATGGGCAGATAGGCAGGGCAAACTTTTCCGTTTGGGTGTTTGGCGTGGTGAGTTGAGGGAGTAGTGACGGAGCCTGTCACCGGGTCTTCGGAGTGTAATCCCTGCTGCCCGGGTGCCCACGAAGGAGGTTTCCTTGTTGAGGTTCTGGGCTGTGGGGTGACCTCTTATTTGTCCCCGCTTCTACTGTGTTGAGCTCTATATACGTTGGCCTATATCCTGTGGCTGGGGCGGATACCTGTCTGGGAGTGTGTTTACGCCCTTGCCTGGCTTGATTTTGGACTGGCTTCCTACCCAAGATATTGAGGGGTTCATCAGTGCTCTTTGCTTGGGGGGGGGTGCCACTTGGACAATGACGCGCTCCAACAAGGGAAATAAACCTGACCCATCTGTGGGCCCCAAGGACAACACTGTGGTAGCCATGTGGGGGAAAGCGGTGACATCTGCTGCTGGCGAGGGCCCGTCCCAAACTGTAGGAGACTCCCCGCCGGTCACCCAGGCGTTTATGACTTCCTTTATGTCGGAGTTGAAAACGGAGATTGTGCCCCTGCGGTCTGAGGTGCACACGTGTGTGAAGGAAATGCGGAAGGAGGTGACGGACCTTGGGGACCGAGTGGACGGGCTGGAGAAGACGATGGACACGTGCACGGAAGACCAGGAACACCTATGGCCTGCTTGGCGGCCCTTGAAGAACAGAACATCGAGCTCCAAGTCAAGCAGGAGGACTTGGAGAACAGGAGCCGCCGCAACAATCTTCATATCTGGGGGATTCCGCTTGGAGACGACGGGGAGGACATCATGGGCTACGTGGCACAGCTTCTTCACGAGGTCTGGAGGGACGAGAATGCATATCCTCCGTCCTTAGATCGGGCGCATAGTGTGGCTGGTCCCACAGGTAGGCCTGGGCTCCTGCCGGACATTCTGACCAGGGTCCATTTTTTCACCGAAAAGGAGGCTATTTGGAAAATCGCACGAGACAAGCCGGACTTGCGATACATGGGGCACAAGATCCAGATTTTTCAAGATTTGGAGCCTAACACCTTGAAGAGAAGACGTGCGTTTCGTCCGGTGACTGAAAAATTGCGTAGTATGGGCATCGCCTATCAGTGGGGCCACCCGTTTGCACTCCTCTTCCAGTGGGAAACCAAGCGCAGAATCGTGCGATCCTTTACGGAGGCAGCACAGCTTATTCGTCTGCCAACGACACCACCGTCGAGTCCATCGCAGCCCCGCAGACAGAAGAGGACGCCGGCTGAGCCATCTTGGACCACGATCCGTCGACACCCTCGCGCCTCCCCCAATGTTGAGCGCTCGCCCAATGTTGAGCGCTCGCCCTCCCAAGCCAAACAGGACATCATAGCCCACATCCGGTCCCTCGAGGGGGACAAAGAAGAGCTGGACAGGCGCTCTCCCACGCCATTAACTGAGTGACGTCTACTTCTATCCCCCTGGCAGGGGGGTATCACACCCAAACCCGCACAAACTCGTGGGTGACGACGTATTGTGGCCACTTACCCACGGTCCCAACTCCTGATGTGCGGGGTGGAGGGGGCGGGAGCGCCTCGGCTATTTGTTCTTTCGGACCACCACAACCCCCGTCGGTCTGCCCCTGAGGGAGTGACATCCCGGAGTGCGTCCAAACCTGCGGGTGTAGGATGCCCTGTAACGGGGAGAGTGTACTTCGGCCCTGTTGGCCGCAATGGTTCTGCAAAACTTGGTGGCCCGTTTGGCCGCTCATTCTCTCTGCTCTCTTTCCCTTGCTCTTACCTCTTTCTTTTCTTCTTTCCTTTCTCTCTTCTCCCAGGGGGTGCTGCGGGGAGGGGGCGCTGGGCATTGGTTGGGTGCAGGGCTGTGAGGATGCAAGCTTATAGTGTGTGTGGAATAGGAGGAATGATTGCTGTGGGGGCGTGGACGGCTCATGGCGAACTCTAGTATGGCCATGAATACACCTAGGCCTTTAAAGGTACTGACGCTTAACGTTAAAGGCCTTAACTCAACCAATAAGCGCAGACCGGTATGGCACTTTCTCATTCGTCAAAACCCGGACATCATATTCCTGCAGGAAACACACCTTCTACATGTTGACACTGCGCGCATGGCACACCCTAGGTACCCTCTCCAGTTCTGGGCTGCAGCTGACACGAAAACAGCAGGAGTGGCAATATTGTGCAGGGCTGGTATCAGGCGGGGAGGCGATAGACCCTTTCGAGGTGGTGATGGGCGCTTCCTCAGAGTGGGGGTGGAAGTGGAGCGCCGCCGCTTCACGCTGTGCAATGTCTTTGCCCCTAACCAGGCGCAGGATCGCTACCTACGAGACCTCTTGAGGGATCAGGTGCCGCGGGGCGGGCCCTCGCTCATTCTTGGGGAACCTCAACCTGGTCTGGAGCCCTGAGATGGATCGGAGTGAGGGCTCCTTCAGTGGTGCGGGGGCAATGTCTTCGGCGCTGCGCAAGCAGATTGCGGATCTAGGGCTGTTAGACGTATGGCGTTACTTTTCCCCGGACAAGAGGGAGTACTCGTTTTACTCCCATACGCATCGATCCTACTCTCGCATCGACTACTTGTTTATCTCACATGATGTATCCCGCGATATTTTAGGGGTCACAATGTCCGATATCTCGCACTCCGATCACGCCCATGTTGAGTTACTCCTGCAAGACCCGACCGCCTGCCCTACTCGTGAGCGAAGGTGGTGCCTACCTCCGCATATCCTTCGGGATGCGGCGGATGTCGAGGACATTAGGGGGGCCATTGTCTCTTACCTTGAGAGTAACGACTTGCCTGAGACGCCCTTCCCAGTGGTCTGGGATGCCTTTAAGGCTACGATAAGGGGGCATATCACATCCCTCTCGATCGCGAGAGGCCAGAGCGTTGGAGGACGAGCTGACGGGAGACATCAAACAGACGGAACTCCAGGATCAGGGCGGCTCCACTCTGCGGTCGAGACGACGGTTAGCTAATCTTAGAGGCCAGCTGAGGGTATTGCGCACAAATCGGGCGGAGAACTCGCTCCTGGCGTTAAAACAGAGGTACTTCGAAGGGGGGGGACAAGGTGGGGAGGCTATTGGCGAGCAGACTCGGAGCCCGAGCCGCTAAAGCACATATAGTAAACGTCCAGTTGCCAAACGGGACCAAGGTTGCGGCAGCGAAGGACAAATGTCAAGCGTTCAGGGACTACTACGCAGCACTGTACACGGAGGAGAAACCGCAGCTGGAGCTAGTGGACGAAGTTCTAGGGCAGTATGAGGGTGCGACACTACACCCCCACTATGCGAAGCTCATGGAAGACTCAATCACGCAGGAGGAGATAACATCAACCATTCGAGAGCTTCCCCTAAGGAAGACTCCGGGACCTGACTGGCTTCCTCTATCCTTCTACCGCATGTTCCAAGCACAGCTCGGCCCCTACCTTCTCCGGTTATATAGTTCGAGGCATGTGGGCTGCTGAATTCATATCTATAGCATAGATCGCCGCCTAGTGTTGGGTCCGGATGATTGCACATTGTTGTCCTGGAAGAGTCTTCGAAGTATCACGAGATAGGTGGCTCCTCCCCTGGACTACAGTGCGCATGGGCATCGACTCCATCCTTAGATAGTTTTTTTCCGCCATTGGGTTCGGATGTGAATTCGTTAACTCCTGTTCGGAATCGATATAAAACTTTTTCGAGGCCAAAAGGCCTCCTTCGAACCGTCGGTATTGTTTGCTTTCGGTGCCCGACTTGTTCCAACTCATCGAGTCGGATATCTGGGGGGTCGTGTGACTCTTCGGGGATCGAGGCCCAAGCGACGCAGCAAGACTTTCGACGGCATGGAACGGAGTCCGTTCAAGCACTGTCCCGTGTGTGGATCCAAGTACCCACACATCGATGTCCACCCAGTCTGCAACAAATGCCTGTCGCCGGACCACGACGAGGCCAACTGTATGGCCTGTTCCAGGTTTCGTTCCAAGAAAACGATCAAGCTTCGGCGCGCAGCGCGACTCGAGGCCCGGCGATCGGCTCCAGCACCAGTGGACATCTTCGACGACGCAGAAGCGGACGAGCAAGAGGTTCAACTGCAAATCGGTGGTCGTCGAGTCTGACTACGAAGCGGACGCCGAAGGCCAAGACGTGGAGTAAGTTGTCGACGAGGTAGGGGACGACGACGAGGCCTATGGGGCCATGGAAGATGGCTCGGAGGAAGAGCTATACCCCGTACGTACTCTTACAAAGGCTCAGGTCGAGGGATCGCCACATGGCCTTACCCAAGACCTTACACCAAGATCCACGGCCCCGCCTTCCGGCCCCGGCTACGGACACTTCAGCGGAGCCGCCATTGTCGAAATGGAAACCGAAACTGAAACCAACGGTGTCGACAAAGACAAAGATGGCCGAGACGTCATCGAAACCGAAAACGTCTGCTCCCCCATCGACGCCGTCGTCTTCGGAGGCCTCAAAGCCTATAAAAGCTATCGACCCAGCCAAGGTGCCAAAAGTGGTCAAGGCCGTCGTCTCGGTGTCGAGCAAGGCAGTCGAGCCGAAATCCAAGAAGGCTGTCAAGGCTGCATCGGACAAGGCCGGCGAGCCGAAAGCCAGAAGGCCTGTCGAGGAAAGGTCGGCCAAGGGCGCGGAGCCGAAGTCTGGGATCCCGACGCCAAAAGCAAGGCTGCCGATCCGAAGCCGTCGACGTCTGCGGCCGTGGACAAGGATCGTAGCGCACCGGTGAAGGATGCTCCCGCGCCTCGATCGGAGAAACAAAAGGCATCGACGCTCGGGTCTTCCCCTGGGGGCGGACCGAGGTCATCGGTCGGGTCGACGAAACCATCCGCTTCCTTTACGAAGCAGGTCTCGGACTCCCTCAAGCGACTTCAGGACAAGGCTTCTGCGTCGGAACCGAAGACACCTTCCGCCCCGAAGCCAGCTGTCCCGACGCAAAAACTTCAACGCCGATCCTTTTCACGTTACCGCCTAAGGTGGCGCCGAAGGCCTTTGCACAACGGTCGGTGCCCAAAGACTTGGTAGTGTCGAAGACAAGTCACCGGGGTGGGAGTTTGAAGCATCGACCACCCTCTTTAGAGGAGCAGTCGGAGCATTTCATCGATGCCGACACCGGCAAGCTTACGCTTTACAAGAGGAAGATTACAGCATCGCAGCCTTTGGAGTCATTCACAATTCCTCTAAAGCGCAAAAAGCCCGCACCAGAAACACCGGTCTTGGTTGAGCCAATAGTTCCACAGACTCTGAGGTGCAACACCCTCACCCACTTATTCTGATGGAGAGGATGAAGGGGAGCAGGATGAGGAGTACAATTTTCCTGCCAACACAGAGCCTGATCAGCAACAGGACTCGTGGGTTGAAGCAGGTGATCAGGGGGATCAGCATGCAGTCCTTGACCCTCAGGTGTACAACGTCAAGACGTCTCCCACTGAGGATTCTGCGGCATTTCATGCTTTGATTGAGAGGGCAGCTAAAAACCATGATGTTGAAATGCATGCTGACCCTGTGGAGGCTGACTTCCTTTTTGACACTTTCTCCTCTGCAGAAAAAACTGTCAAGACTCTTCCCATGCTAAAAGGGGTCCTTAGGCATGCTGCGGACATTTTTAAAGAACCCACAAGGTCAAGGGTTGTTAACCCTAGAATTGAAGAGAAATACAGACCGGCGCCTGGCGATCCAACCTACATAAAGGGCCAGTTGCCATTGGACTCTTTGGTGGTCTCTAATGCCCGCAAACGGGCGAACTCGCAAACCACGGGTGAAGCTCCTCCCCCAGACAAAGAGTCAAAAGTGCTGGAGGCATCAGGGAAGAGAGTAGCAGCTCAGGCGGCCAACATCTGGCGTATCTCAAACACGCAGGCACTATTGGCCAGATACGACAGGGCACACTATGACACCCTAGAGACCCTGTTGCAACACCTACCAGATCAGTTTAAGGAGGGAGCTGAGATGCTTGTCCAAGAGGGAAAGCTCATTTCCAACGCTGCTATAAAGTGTGCACTAGACGTTGCGGACACAGCAGCAAGGGCAATCAACATTAGCGTGATGTTGAGGCGTCAGGCATGGCTCCGAATCTCCGGGTTCAAGCCAGAGATACAGACTACCATCCTCAACCAGCCGGTGAACCTAGACAGGTTATTTGGTCCAGAGGTGGATACCACCCTGGAAAAAATTAAGAAAGATACTGAGACTGCCAAGTCCATGGGCGCTCTCTAGTCCCAACAGTTTTGAGGGAACACTTTTCGTCGCTCAGGCAATCGAGGTGTTAACAGAGGCCAGATGTCACAGCAGACACAGTTCAATAAAGGTGGGGCGCAATACTCGTACACCAAGCAGAGTAGAGGAGGATACCGGGGAAACAGCTCCAAGGGCAGAGGCAGAGGCAACAACAGTTCCCGTTCCTCTGCCACCAACAAACAGTAACTCCCTGTCACTGCCCCCGACCATCCAACACCTGTCGGGGGGAGACTCCAGCAGTTCCTGCCAGTCTGGAAGTCCATCACCACAGACAGGTGGGTCAGGAAACTTATCCAGTTCGGCTATTGTTTGGAGCTAACATCCACTCCACCCAACATACCCCCAAAACACCGTCCTATGTCAGCAGAGCATTTGCACTTATTGCAGCAGGAGGTTCTGGCGATGCTGCAAAAAGGCGCAATAGCGCTCGTGCCAGTGGAGGAAGAAGGCACAGGGGTGTATTCCCTGTACTTCTTAATCCCAAAGAAGGACGGGTCACTCAGACCTATTCTGGACCTACGGCCCCTGAACCAGTACATTCTCTCAGAACACTTCCACATGCTAACACTACAGCAGGTTCTTCCATTGCTAAACCAGGGAGACTTCCTCGCAACCTTAGACCTCAAGGATGCTTACTTTCACAGTTCGAGGCATGTGGGCTGCTAAATTCATATCTATAGCATAGATCGCCGCCTAGTGTTGGGTCCGGATGATTGCACGTTGTTGTCCTGGAAGAGTCTTCGAAGTATCACGAGATAGGTGGCTCCTCCCCTGGACTACAGTGCGCATGGGCATCGACTCCATCCCCAGATTGTTTATTTCCGCCATTGGGTTCGGATGTGATTTCGACATCTCCTGTTCGGAATCGATATTAAAAACTTTTCAAGGCCAAAAGGCCTTCTTTTACCCCGTCTGTATTGTTCGCGTTCGGTCTCGTGTATTCTCCAACTCGTCAAGTCGGATTTCTGAGGAGTCGGGTGACTCTTCGGTCATCGAGGCCCTGTCGACGCAGCAAGACTTTCGACGGCATGGAACGGAGTCCGTTCAAGAACTGTCCCGTGTGTGGTTCGAAGTACCCACACATCGACGTGCACCCGGTGTGCAACAAGTGCCTGTCGCCGGACCACGACGAGGCCAACTGTATGGCCTGTTCGAGATTTAGATCGAAGAAGACGATCAAGCTTCGGCGCGTGGCGCGCCTCGAGGCCCAGCGGTCGGCCCCGGCGCCGGACGACATCTTCGAAAACCCTGAAGCAGACGAGCTAGAGCATCACCTGCAAATTTCACCTACATCGGCAGAGGTCGAGCACGACTACGGAGCAGACGTCGAAGGCCTAGACCTAGAGGAAAACGTCGATGAGGTAGGGGACGACGAAGAAGCATATGGGGCCATGGAAGATAGCTCGGAAGAAGAGCTATGCCCCGTTCGTACTCTTACATTGGCTCAGGTCACGGGATCGCCACACGGCCTTACCCACGACCTTACACCTCGATCCACGGCCCCGCCTTCCGGCCCGGCTACGGACACCTCAGCGGAGCTGCCATTAACGAAATCGAAACCGAAACTAACAACCTCGGTGTCGACGAAAACAAAGATGGACGACATGCCATCGAAACCAAAGACGTCTGCTCCGCCATCGACGCCGTCGTCTTCGGAGGCCTCCAAGTCTAAAAAGGCTATCGACCCGGCAAAGGTGCCGAAAGTGGTCAAGGAACACAGCTCGAAGAAAGTCGTCGAGCCGGTATCCGGCAAGGTGGTCGAATCGAAGTCAAAGAAGACTATCGAGCCTACAGCGGGCAAGACTGCCGATCCAAAAGCCAAGGGGGCCGTCGAGACAAAGTCGGCAAAGGGCACAGAGCCGAAGTCTGGAGTCCCGACGCCAAAGGCTGTCGATCCAAAGCGGTCGGCGTCGACGCCTGCGACCGTGGAAGCTGATCGTGACGCTTCAGTCGGCGAAGCGCCTGCGCCTCAAGCGGCGAAACCGAAGTCATCGACGCTCGGGTCTTCCCCTGGAGGTGGATCTAGGTCATCGGTCGGGTCGACGAAACCATCCGCTTCTTTTACGAAGCAGGTCTCGGACTTCCTCAAGCGGATACGGGACAAGGAGTCGGCGTCGGAGCCGAAAACACCTTCAGCACCTAAGACGTTGGCCCCACCGAAGAAGGCTTCGATGCCGATCCTCTACACTCTACCGCCTAAGATGGCGCCGAAGGCCTTTTCACCACGGATGGTGACCAAAGACTCTGCAGTGTCGACGCAAACTCACCCAAGTGGAAGTTTAAGTCATCGACAACCTGTGCTAGAGGACCAGTCGGCGCATATCATCGACGCCGACACTGGAAAACTCAAGATCTACAAAAGAAAAATCACATCCCAGCCCCTAGAATCGTTTGTGATTCCTCTGAAGCGGAAGAGACCAGCACCAGAGGCACCAGTACTGGTTGAGCAAATTCTCCCACACCCTAGGAGGAGTGCAACACCTTCACCCACTTGCTCAGATGGAGAAGGGGGTGAGCAAGATGAGGAGTATAGTTTTCCTGCAAACACGGACCCTGATGAGCAACAGCACTCGTGGATGGACACTGGTGATCAAGGAGACCAGCAGGCTGTCCATGACCCTCAGGTTTATAGCGTGAAAACGTCTCCCACTGAAGACTCTGCGGCATTTAATGCCTTAATTGAAAGGGCAGCTATGAACCATAAGGTGGAAATGCATGCTGACCCTGTGGAAGTTGACTTTCTATTTGACACTTTCTCTGCTGCAGAAAAAACTGTAAAAACTCTTCCTATGCTAAAAGGGGTCCTGAAGCATGCCACTGACATTTTCAAGGAACCCACTAGAGCAAGGGTTGTCAACCCCAGGATAGAAAAGAAATACAGAGCCGCACCTGGAGACCCAACTTACATATGGGGCCAGTTGCCTTTAGACTCTTTGGTGGTCTCTAATGCCCGCAAGAGGGCGAATTCTCAAACAACGGGTGAAGCTCCTCCCCCGGACAAAGAGTCAAAAGTGCTGGAGGCATCTGGGAAGAGGGTGGCAGCTCAAGCAGCCAACATATGGCGCATCTCAAACACGCAAGCGCTGTTGGCCAGATACGATAGGGCACATTATGACACCCTAGAGCAACTGTTGCAGCACCTTCCAGACCAGTTTAAAGAGGGTGCGGAGATGCTTATACAAGAGGGCAAGCTCATCTCCAACGCTGCGATAAAATGTGCGCTCGACGTTGCGGACACAGCAGCGAGAGCAATCAACACTAGCGTGATGTTGAGGCGTCAAGCATGGCTCCGCATCTCAGGGTTCACGCCAGAGATCCAGACTACTATCCTGAACCAGCCCGTTAATCCAGACAGGTTATTTGGCCCAGAGGTTGACACCACCCTCAAAAAAATCAAAAAAGATACTGAGACGGCCAAATCCATGGGTGCTCTCCAGTCTCCGCAATTCAGAGGGAACACTTGTCATCGCTCAGGCAATCGAGGTGTTACCAGATGACACTTGGCACAGCAGACGCCATTCAATAAAGGTGGGGCGCAATCCTCGTACCCCAAGCAGGGTAGAGGAGGTTACCGTGGAAACAGCGCCAAGGGCAGAGGCAGAGGCAACAACAGCTCCCGTTCCTCTGCCACCAACAAACAGTGACTACCTGTCACTGCCCCCGACCATCCAACACCTGTCGGGGATAGACTCCAACGGTTCCTGCCAGTCTGGAAATCCATCACCACAGACAGGTGGGTAAGGAAACTTATCCAGTATGGCTATTGTTTGGAGTCAACGTCCACTCCACCCAAGATACCACCAAGGCACCGTCCTATGTCAGCAGAGCACTTGCACTTATTGCAGCAGGAGGTACTCGTTATGCTGCAAAAAGGCGCAATAGAGCTCGTGCCAGTGGAGGAAGAAGGCACAGGGGTGTATTCCCTGTACTTCTTAATCCCAAAGAAGGACGGCTCACTCAGACCCATTCTGGACCTCAGGCCTCTGAACCAGTACATTCTTTCAGAACACTTTCACATGTTGACACTGCAGCAGGTTCTTCCATTGCTAAACCAGGGAGACTTCCTGGCAACCTTGGACCTCAAGGATGCTTACTTTCACATACCACTCCATCCATCCCACAGGAAGTACCTCAGGTTCACCATCCAAAACAGGCATTACCAATTCAAGGTCCTGCCCTTCGGAGTAACCACTGCCCCCAGGGTGTTCACGAAATGTCTGGCGACAGTGGCGGCGCACCTCAGGAGGCAGAACATACATGTCTATCCTTACCTGGACGACTGGCTCGTTCAGGCCAAGTCTGCTCAACAGTGCGCCGCAGACATGTCCCACACCATTCACCTCCTTCACAGTCTGGGTTTTTCTCTAAACTATCCAAAGTCGCACCTTAGGCCAGCCCACGTGCGGCAGTATTTGGGCGCGACGATAAATACTCTGGCTGCCACAGCTCAGCCGAACCCAGCAAGAATCGACAACATCCAGTCGCTCATCCACAGGTTCAGACCGCAACACTCCCTTCCAGCGAGAGTGTTCATGCAGTTGATAGGCATGATGGCCTCCTGCATCTTCATAGTCCCGCACGCACGGTTGCATATGCGTCCGCTCCAAGAGTGCTTAGCACATCAGTGGACTTAGGCTCAAGGACAGTTGAAAGACCTAGTGTTGGTGACCGGTCGGGCATACAACTCTCTGCATTGGTGGAATCCACACAACCTTTGCAAGGGCCGACCGTTCCGAGAGCCTGTGCCACAGATTACCCTGACAACGGACGCATCTCTCCAGGGATGGGGAGCTCATGTGCTCCACTACACGGTGCAGGGACTATGGACAACGCAGCAAAAGAGGATGCACATCAACTACCTAGAACTGATGGCAATCTTCATGGCACTCAAGTCCTTCAAGGTACATCTGTGCAACAAGGTCGTGTTGATCCAGACGGACAACATGACGGCCATGTACTACATCCAAAAGCAGGGAGGTACACACTCTCCACAGTTGTCTCATCTGGCTCAGAGCATGTGGAAGTGGGCCATTCAGAGGAACATCTTCCTCATGGCGGAACACCTCCCGGGCAAGGACAATCAGATGGCGGATCTGCTCAGCAGGTACAGCCATCAGATGCACGAGTGGGAGTTACATCCATCAGTACTCCGCCCGTACTTTCAGCAGTGGGGTCATCCAGAGATAGACCTGTTTTTTCACAAAGGAAAACGCAAAATGCCAAAGCTTTGCCGCCAGGTTCCCTCACCCACAGTCGCAGGGCAATGCGATATGGATGAACTGGTCAGGCAAATTTGTGTACGCTTTTCCCCCAGCACCTCTCATTCCGCTGGTGGCAAGAAAGCTAAAGCAACACTCGATGACGCTCGTCCTGGTTGCTCCCACGTGGGCACGCCAACCATGGTACACCACGTTTCTAGAACTCTCCGTGGTACCGCATCAAAGGCTGCGCCTCACACCCAGGCTTTTGACGCAGAACCATGGCGACATTCAGCATCCAGATCCGCAACAGCTGAATCTGGCGATCTGGCTCCTGAAGTCTTAGAGTTTGGCTACCTTAATCTGCCTCCCGAATGCATGGACATCATACGGGAGGCAAGAAAGCCCACTACCAGAGCCTGCTATGCAGCAAAATGGAAGCGGTTTGTCATTTACTGTACAGCCCACAATATCAACCCGCTAGACGCATCCATCCCTAACATCATCTGCTTTTTGTTACATCTTTACAAATGCAATCTAGCATACGCCTCCATTAGGCTTACCTTTAAACAGGCAGCATCTCTCTGTTTTCAGAGTGCCTGCCATTAAAGCTTTCCTGGAAGGGTTGAAACGGGTCATCCCTCCCAGGACCCCGCCAGCTCCTGTATGGAACCTTAATGTGGTCCTCACCAGGTTGATGGGCCCACCTTTTGAGCCTCTACATTCCTGTGAGATTCAATTCTTGACATGGAAAGTGGCTTTTCTCATTGCCATCACGTCTCTTAGGCGTGTTAGTGAGCTGCAGGCGCTCACGATACAAGAGCCATTTATCCAAATTCATTCAAACAGGGTGGTGCTCCGCACTAACCCCAAGTTCCTTCCTAAGGTGGTGTCGCAGTTTCATGTAAATCAAACCATTGAACTGCCCGCATTCTTTCCAAACCCTGATACAGTGGCAGAAAGAATGCTCCATACGCTAGACGTCAAAAGGGCGTTAATGTACTACATTGACAGAACAAAAGATTTTCGAAAAACACAACAGCTCTTTGTTGCCTTCTCAGCCCAGCACAAAGGCAACCCCATTTCCAAAGCAGGAATAGCCAGGTGGATCGTTAAGTGTATTCAGATTTGCTATCAGAAAGCTAAGCGCACTTTAACGGTCCCCCCCAGGGCACACTCCAAACGCAAGTTGGGGGCCTCCGTGGCATTCCTCTGCAACATTCCTTTGGAAGACATTTGTAGAGCAGCCACATGGTCTACACCACATACATTTACCAAACATTAATGTGTAGATGTGCATTCCAAACAGGCAGCTGTAGGACAGGCTGTTCTCAAAACACTATTTCAGACTTCTGCAGCTGGCACGGGCGGCCGCCGTTAATGGAGGGACTGCTATGTATTCTATGCTATAGATATGAATTTAGCAGCCCACATGCCTCGAACTGAATATGCTACTTACCAGTATGCATCTGTTCTTGGCATGTAGGGCTGCTGACATTCATATCGCCCGCCCTCCTCCCCGGCGCCCGTAGCGGTTGCAGACATTTTCTTACATTTACTCTTAGACATGGCCATCGCTTACACTATTACACTCCATCTTTGCCACAATGGCTAAAAACAATCTAAGGATAGAGTCGATGCCCATGCGCACTGTAGTCCAGGGGAGGAGCCACCTATCTCGTGATACTTCGAAGACTCTTCCAGGACAACAATGTGCAATCATCCGGACCCAACACTAGGCGGCGATCTATGCTATAGATATGAATGTCAGCAGCCCTACATGCCAAGAACAGATGCATACTGGTAAGTAGCATATTCAACTCCTTCACTGATGAGGAGGGGCCGTCTCCAGATATGGGGCTGGGGGAAATTGCCTTGATTCCGAAACCTGGAAAGGACCCCACATTGGGTGCATTGTACCGCGCGATTGCCCTGCTAAACACTGACCTTAAAATATACACCATGTTGTTGGCAAGGCGGTTGAGATCACTTGGTGTTTGCACGACTCTCACCAATTTATGTGTTAAGTGTTGTCTATGTTCATTTGTCCTGACTATATGTTGTGACTATATGTTGTGTTAAGAGAAATTTATTATTTTTCCCCCTCCCTCATGCTCCGCCCTGTGTGGGGTACACCAGGGCGTATTGTAAGCAGGCCCGATGATTAAGCATGTCTCATACCTTGGTATGTGAGTGAGGGCAGTTTTTTCAAATAGAACGATTTGCCCTATTGGGGCCCTCTCTGTTTGTTGTGTATATATGTATTTTTATGTTACTTACTCTATCCACCCCTTTTGTGTGTACAAGGCGGTTGGACCCCCATATGCAGGGCCTGATAGACCCTGATCAGGTGGGCTTCATCCGCAACCGGCAGGGGGCCGACAACGTACACCGAGTGGCGCACCTCGTGGGGAAGGCCCATCACTGGCGGATCCCAGCCTGTCTTCTTTCATTAGACGCGGAAAAGGCGTTAGACCGGGTGGACTGGTCTTTTCTTCGGGCGGTACTGTACAGAATAGGGCTTGGTCGGAAGATGGTCACTAGGATCATGGCACCGTACCTGGCACCACGGGCCAGGATCCGGGTGAATGGCCAGCTCACGGAGCCATTCCACATCGGGCGGGGGACCAGGCAAGGTTGCCCACTTTCGCCCCTGTTATTCGCTTTGGCAATAGAGCCGCTGGCGGATATGATTCGTCGGGCACCTGACATCCATGGCATCCCCCTAGGCGGTCAAAACAACGAGGTAGCGCTTTTCGTGGATGACCTCATCCTTACACTCACTAAACCCCGAGAGTCCCTACCAGCAGTGCACTCAGCGCTCTGCCTTTATGAACGTGTATCGGGCCTTAAAATCAATCGCAGTAAATCCTGGGCGCTCAACCTTACCATCCCGCAGGCAGAAATCTCCCATCTGGAGCAGATAGCCCCCTACCGATGGACGACACAGCATATCCGCTATCTCGGCTTACAGTTGACCCCCTCGCTGGATGGTTGGACGCAAGCCAACTGGAGAGAGTGCCGACAATCGGTCCTCGAAGACCTACGGCGATGGAAGCTGCTCGTGCCGTCATAGCTGGGCAGACTTAATGCGATTAAGATGTCCATACTGCCTAAAATCCTATATTTATTCCAGTGTCTCCCCACTCCCATACCGCTGTAGAAGTTTACAGAGAGACTTAACCAATTTCATCTGGAGGGGAAGGAGGCCTCGCTTCTCCCAAGCGCTTCTCATGGCCCCGCGAGACCGAGGGGGGCTGGCTTGCCCTAACGTGGTGGAGTATTATTGGGCAGCGCACCTCCGTTTCATAATAGAATGGGGCGAGAAGGGGTGGTTACATATGGACCGAGCCGTGACTGGGCGCACCATCTGGGACATGGCATGGCAACCCAAGGCGGGGCAGGTCCTGAGTGCGTACCTGGCGGTGCCCACGAAAACGGTACTGGAGATCTGGGACAGGATAGCGGTACGCAGGGGCCTCACGACCTTTTCCTCGCCACATACCCCACTTGAGGCGAACCCGAACTTCCCCCCGGCGCATCGCACCAGAGCTTTCCACAAGTGGTCTAAAGGCGACTGCAGAGTCCTCACGAATTTGTTTGATGGGGGCTCTCTTAAGACCTTCGCTCACTGCAGAGAGGAATTCCGACTGCCACCTGAGGCTCGGCTGTAATATGCACAATTGCGGTACTGGGTAATGACCGACGTAACCTATCAGGCGGCTACGTGTGCTTTTACCCCGTTTGAGCGGTTGGCTCGCTCCTTCACGGAATCGAGGGGCCTGATCTCTAAAATCTATCCGATCTTGCAGCATCCTCGCACGCCGCCATCCCATCCGTACCAGCAACGCTGGCACTCTACCTCTGGCGCAGTAATCGCCCCGACACAGTGGCTTCGTTTGTGGAGCGACATACCCAAAGTATATCATAGCATACCTCAACAAGAGAATGCCTATAAAATGATGACCCAGTGGTACTACACGCCGCAGCGTCTACACAATATGTATCCGGCCTCTTCCCCTGAGTGCTGGAGGTGACGGTCGGCGACTGGTGACTTTTTGCATATATGGTGGACCTGCTCTTGTTTAACCCTCTTCTGGAAGGAGGTCTTGAGCCACTTTATGGGGGGTCCTGGGGTTTACTCTGCCTGAAGCCACGAGCACGATACTGCTGGGTATCAAACCTGTAGGCCTGAGGGCACTGACCCGGAGCGATTGGGCACTTGCGCTTCAGATGCTGGGGACAGCTCGGCAGCTCATTGCTCTATACTGGAAGAAAACGGAGGCGCCGCCCATCGCTGCGTGGTTTGTGCGACTCTGGCACTTCATCTCAATGGTACTCCTCACAGCTAGACTGCAGGCTCGCGAAACGCTGTAAGGCGGTTTGGCGACCCTTGGTAAAATATCTATGTACAATTGAGCAGGCGCGACACATGTCCCCTAAGCTCCGGGCCCTACGATTAGTGGAGGACGCTGTGGCTCCCCCTGAGCCGGACAGGCTGCTATCATAAGACGCCCCAGTGCGTAGGGCCCAGAATGCTGTGGGTGTTATGGACGGTGCAGCTGCCTGATACGATGCTCTTCCCCCCCCCCCCGCCATCTTTGACACGCCCTGGGGCTCTTCTATCTCCTAGTCTTCTTTCTGTCCTTATTCCTACTGTCTTCTATGATCTGCTATTCTTTTCCGCTCTTCTTTTGAAGTTCAGACCTCTTGCGTCTCCTATTTTTCACCGTTCTGGTTCCTGGTTACAACTGGTCCTAGAGACTGGGCTATCATAGGCATTGACTGCCCGGTATACACTGGGGAATATATGACGCGGCTGGCCGTGAGGGGTTGTAGGCGGAACGCTGTGTATAATGTTGCCATAATTCTGGCCTGTCAATGTTTATTGCATTTTTGCCCTGACGCGGCCGGCCCGGAAGGGGTTGTAGGCTTAACGCTGTGTACTAGTCACTCTTCAGCGTACTCCCTGTACGGGGGTGAAATAAAAAAAGATTTGAAAGAAAAAAGCAATAATATGCATATAATAACCAAAAACCCTTGGTAATAACCAACCAATGAATGAATAAATATAAAACGTATAAAGCGCGAACTTAGCCCGAAGGCATTAAGGCGCTGCAGACAGGATCAGTGTATCAAAGTTCACAGGTTACTAAAACACAAAGATTACGGGAGATGAGGGCTGGAACAAGAGAAGAGCCTGGTCTTCAAGGATTTCCTAAAGGCAGAATGTAATTCCAAAGTGGAAATTGAGGGAGGAAGCAGATTCCACAAGTTGGCGCCCCCCCCCCCCCCCCCCCCCCATCTGGCTTTCCTAAACCTGGAAACTGTTACCCAATTCCTACTAGCCGATCTCAGGTTCTTGCTAGGGATATATCTGTGAAACAGTTTATTAATGCCTTCAGCACCCCTGCTGGGCAAGGCCTTGTGTACAAGACACACAGCTTTAAACACAATTCTCCTGCCAAGTGGGAGCCAATGAAGGCTCCTAATGGTGGATGAAACTGCATGAATGTAGCCCTAAGCTACAAGAGCAAAAACTTCCACACATGACTAGCCTAGTCATTTTGTATAGTCCAGATTGCAGCCAATCAGGCGACAGCAACCACCAAAATGTTCTCCCCAAAGGCTTAGGCTCTCCGATTTTCTACCGCACGTCGTGTGAAGGGAGTCTCCCTGAGCTCTGCTAGGTACTTCACTTTTCTGACTGGATTTCTATCCTTTAGGATGTCATAAACTAAAAAATCTCTCTTCAGTCCTTGTGAATCCTGTGGGAAGCTCCGGCTTTTTTCAGAAGATCCCCACAAAAAGTGCATCTACTGCCTTTATCCTGATCATGAGATGAGAGATTGTAAGATCTGCAGGACTTTCCCTCAGAGATAGGGAAGGAAGCCTACTTCTGTGGCTGCAGAAAATTAAAGACCAGGATAACTCTTTATCTGAGGTGGGAAGTGTGGCTTCAGGGTCATCCGTATCCTCCAGAAAGAGGATGGCTGAAGATCTGTCTTCTCCTGGGGCTAAGGTGTTGAGGAAAGTTCAGCCCTCCAAGGGCTCTGGCTTGCCTTCTGCAAAAAAGGATTCTCCACCTTCTGGATCGTCATCTGCATCGCCCCCTAAAAAGCCTGGAAAGTCTCTGGCGTCTCAATAGCTTCCTGGGAAGGTTTTTCCTCAGAAGAAGAAGACCCGCCGTCGACTGAGTCGTCGACGGCTCCTTCGTCGACGATTATCATCGTCGATGTTACTTCAACGTCGACAGTCACCTTCTCATCGCTGAAGCCAAAGATGATAGTCGTCAGCCTCTTCTCCGTTGACGATGGTCTCTGTTTCAGTAAGACCTATTTCGTCGACTAAGGTAATGCCATCTATCATCGACGCTCCGTCGTCTGTGACGAAGGGAAGAAAGATCCCGTCGACGAGTGCTCTGTCGACGAAGACCACCTCGGCAACTGCTACATCGTCGCCGAAAACTACCCCATAGACTACCTTGTCGTTGATGAAAAATGTCTCGTAAACGAAGACATAGTCGACGAAGGATGCCTCGTCGTCGAAGGATGCTTCGTCGACGAAGATTACACCATCGACGAAGTTAAATGTCTCGCCGACTCCATCTACTTTGATGACTGCACCGTCGACGGCAAGACAGTTGACGCCTCTTCTGTCAACTTGCACTAAACTGCAAGTATGGTCCTCCACACAGTCTACGGCCTCCTTTGCCCCACCGGCTATGACAGCTTCTTTGCTTTGAAAGACGTGGCTCGTCATTGCAAGCTCTCTCACCACTTAAATTGCCTGAACAATTGCTGGATTCTGATGACGAGGAGCAATCTGATGTAGACAACAGGTCCCGTACTGCTACGAGTCCGAATGAATTGCTCATTAAATATCAGGAGGAAGATCAAGACAAAGAACAGTTCTCTAGCCTGTGGATCAAGCTCCTGCCACGTTGTTCACAGAACAGATGCCTTTGGCCCTTCTCAATAATTTGCAGTTCATGTTAGACGATTACTATCGTTTCCCTCCATCTGTGTCGGCGGGGTCTCGCCCATCCACTCCCATGCCTCAGTCCTCCGCATCTTCTTTGAGATCTCCAAGACCACCTTCTCCAGCGCCATCTCACCATTCTCAGGTGGCTAACACCACGGATGAAGATAGAGAGGAAGGAGAGGTGGATGACCAATCTGTTCTGTCGGAGTGGGATGAGTACCAAATTCAGACGCCATCACCTTCTGCTACGGCTAACTCCCCTCCAGTAGACATCGGAGGCTTCCATCTCCTGATGGAGAGAACTACTAAAAGATTTCTAATCCCAATGGAAACAAATACAGACGATTGCTTTCTTTATGATTTTAAGGACCAACCGCGAAGGCAAGTCAAAACTATTTCCATCATTGACTTCATATGGAAGGAAGGTTTAAAAATTATGGCAACACCCAATTCTCTTCCTGCTGTCTTGCCTCGGTTAGACAAGAAGTATAAGGCACCGGACATCTCTCTTGCATGCCTAATAGGACAACCTAAGGCTGATTTGGTCGTCACCCAAGCAGCGCAAAGACGGGCCAGGAACCCCTCTTTGCCTATATCTGCTCTACCAGATAGAGATGGCAGACGATTTGATTCCATCGGGAAAAAGGTCTCCACGATGGCAGCAACAACTGTACGTGCCGCGAACACTCTAGCGATATTAGGGAGATACAACAGGCAAATGTGGTCCGACATCTCCACTACGCAGAAAAGTTAACAAATCCTGCGAGATCAGAGGCGAGGCAGATATTGCGAGAAGGTGAACTTACTTCAGCAGAAATGATCGACACAGCAGCAGATATGGCGTTTACAGGATTCAGGCAGCTAGCGGGTGCAGCTGTGTTGAGAAGGTAGGGATGGCTGAAATCCACATCTTTTCGCCAAGAGGTACAAACAAAAATAGTTGACGTGCCATTTGATGGCATGTTGACGAGGCCCTACAGGCTATCAAGAAGGATTCGGAGACGGCGAGATCTTAAGGTAGCCTTCAGTTTTGCAGGTCGTCTTTTCGAGGTGCTAAAGGGCGTGGATCCTTTTCCAACAGAGGAAACTACAATCAGCAGAGGTCATACCAAACCTCTCAAGCTATCCAGAGATACCAGCCCTACAAGCTACAGTCTTAAGGACAGCGAGGTAACTCCTACACGCAGTCAAGAAGAAAGTCCTCCTACTGTGGAAGAGATTCCAATAAGAAGCAATGAGACATGCCACCTGCCCCCATCTCTACCCTCCCCTCAATCAAAAGTTGGTGGAAAAATCTCCTGATTCTACTCGAACTGGTCCGCCAGTACTACAGACAAGTGGGTCCTGGATATAGTGGCCAGGGGCCACAATTTAGAATTCATCAAGATCCTTCCAAATTCTCCTCCCAAGGGCCCACCTCCAGCTCATATCAAGGAGCTGTTCACCCAAATAAATGTGATGATACGGAAGGGAGGGATCGAAATGGTCCCTTATTTGCAAAAAGGAACAGGTTTTTACTCAAGATTTTTCATCATACGGAAAAAATCGGGAGAATGACGCCCCATCCTCGACCTGCGCGCCCTCAACAAATACTTGAAAAAGTTGTCCTTCCTGATGTTAACGCTTTAAGAAATCCTCCGGCTTCTTTCAATGGGGGATCACATGGCCACCCTCGACCTTCAAGACGCTTATTTTCATATGCCGATCCTCCCCAGACACAGAAAATTCTTACGATTCAGAGTGGCTGGCAGGGATTATCAGTTCAAAGTACTCCCCTTTGGACTTCGGTCAGCGC
Organism: Lissotriton helveticus; assembly: GCF_964261635.1. Lineage (NCBI taxonomy): Eukaryota > Metazoa > Chordata > Amphibia > Caudata > Salamandridae > Lissotriton > Lissotriton helveticus. The sequence goes on from NC_136060.1 coordinate 183,888,321, forward strand.
CCCGTGTTTTCACAAAAGTTCTAGCTCCGGTGGCAGCACATCTTCGATTAGAGGGCATTCAAATCTTCTCATACTTGGACGATTGCCTTATCAAGGAGAGTTCTTTTGCAAAGGCAAGCGCACACGTTCAAAGATACCTATCACTATTCCAGTCTCTGGGTCTCTCCATCAACTTCGAGAAATCCCATCTCATTCCTCACAAAGAAAGTCCTTCTTGGGAGCCACACTGGACACCCAACTCACTCAGGCTTTCGTCTCAAAAGAAAGACAACAGAAGATCTGCAAGCTAGCAAGCCTATTGCAAGAAAAAGAGTACGTTTCAGTTCGGATGTTCAAATCTTTCCTAGGGATGATTTCTTCCTGCATCCCCCTGATACCCAACTGTTGTCTCAGAATGAGACCTTTACAAGAGGAACTCAACCTCCAATGGTTGCGGGTTTCGGGGTCATTCGACGACGACATTCACATAACTCCTCGGATGCGAGAAGCCTTTCTGTGGTGGTCTCAGATAAAGAATTTACAGGAAGGATGTGCATTCCTGGGGGAAGTACCACATTTCACCATCACCACGGATGCTACTCGAGGGATGGGGAGCCCACCTTAAGAGAATGACTCCACTTTCCGTTGACAATGTTGTAGTGTAGTTCCTATATTCCCAATAGGCACTGCACATTGGAATAATATAATCAGCAGTGTAGACGTAGGACTGAGGTCGACTAGGTCTCTACTGACTATATTAGACTTAATTAGTTTTGCCAGCTAGTTCAGAGGTCACTAGACACTTTCTCGAATGTTCAGGAAAGAGTTAACTCTCCTGATTTAGACAAGAAGGGATTAGTGTCTGACAACCGCATAAACATGACAACTTTGCTCCCTCAGAATAAAGAGTGTATCTCTATAGTCGTGCGAAAACAATAGACGGTTACTTCACTCAGTCAATCGTGCATACTTAGTTTCACCAGAGTGCAGAGAAATAGAGAGACGGGCGTTTTCAATAAAAGGTGTTATTTATTGAGCAGTCTTCTTTCTCATGCAAGAGAAATGAATTGCCACAATTGCAATACTTATCATGAAGTAAAGTGCGTACAGTAAAAGGAGTATTATGAAATAATACTTTAAAAGCATTGATATGGTTTCTTAGCCATATACTTTAAAATGGATAAAATATATACATACATAAAAACATTGACTAACGTACTCAACTGGTGCTTCTAAGATACGCCTACCCCGGTGTACCTGACCTAAGCCTATTACGTGGGAAGGAGTAAATAAGTTGCAGTTTAAGTTAAGTTGGTTTTTGCCAAGGAATCTGAATCAAGAATTCTCTTAATGGTTTAGTCAGCCCCGTACCTTGGTAATAGAATGTAGGAGGTCTTGTATCTCTCTCTCAGGACTCGATCTCCCAGCAACCCGCAAGGGTGACTGGAAACACCGGAGCTGGATTTTCTCGGCTGGAGAAAGACAGCGTCTTTCTCAGTGCGTCAAAAGGGGAGGGGCGTCGTCCTTCGGCTCTCGCATCAGCTGGGCTTCGGGAAAGTAGATAGCCGCTCTGCTCCAAACCACCATGTGTTTGCTTAAGGCAACGTTGGTATATTTATGCCTGAAAGGTGCCGGGTTTGACGTAAGGTTGGACATAAGACGTCACTAAGAACTAACAGTTCTTTCTGGACTCTAGGAGTTCTTGTGCAAATCAAAACAAGAGCAGGGGGATTTCCCGGGCTGCTGGAGGCTTGGTTTGTTTAAAGAACGCGTTGTACTTTCTAGGAGTCATGGGGAGTAGCCTTGCCGTATTTGGACTGCATGGGCTATTACTAAATATGGATATGATTCTTATGCCTTTATAAGGATATTATTTATTATAACCACATAAGGGCATAAATCGGGAGTATCGAATTAGGGTCCTAGATCGAAACATAACAATGTGCAACAAAATAAGTGGCACATCAATCTCCTGGAGCTGCAAGACATTTTCTTGGCCTTGAAATCCTTTCGAACAGTCATCCAAGGGGCCAAGGTACTAATTCGGACAGACAATACAACAAGTATGCATTACTTAAACAAATCAGGCGGTTCAAAGTCGGCCCTGCTCTCTTAACAAGCGCAGGAGATCTGGGACTGGGCATTGAGTTAAAGGATCAGCATCTCAGCTGTCCATGTTCCCGGGATCTTCAATGTTCAAGCGGATTCCCTCGGCAGATCTTCAATTTCCAATCACGAATGGGAAATCCATCAACCAACGTTGGACCGAGTCTTTCAGGAGTGGGGCCACCCAGATCTGGACCTGTTTGCAACAAGTCCGAACCGCAAATGCCCACACTTTGCAAGGACAAGGACTCATGCGGGAATGCGCTTTCGATGAACTGGTCTCAGATATATGCATACGCCTTTCCTTCGATTCAGTTGGTTCCCAGAGTCATCCGCAAGATGAAGAAACAGCCTTGTCGCCTCATTCTCATTGCTCCCAGATGGCCTCGCCAATACTGGTTCACCGAACTTCTCCTTTCGGAGTGCGATCCCATTCAGTTTCCACCAATACTGAACCTTCTGTCCATTCAGGAGGGTCAAATCTGTCACCCGGACACAGCCTCCTTGAGATTAGCAGCTTGGCTCCTCAACACCTTGAGTTTGCACACTTAGATATCCCTGCAGATTGTCAAGAAGTTTTAGCCAATGCTAGAGCACATGCCACGATTAAGACATACAAACTCAAATGGAAAAGATTCTGCACCTGGTGTCAATCTGCCAATTTGCATCCAATTCATGACAGACCCTAACAGATCTTACAGTTTTTTCTTCAATTGGCAAAATCAGATTTATCTCATGCCACGTTGAAAGTGTTCTTGGCAGCTATCTCAAGGTTCCGTCAGGATGGTTCTAACTCTCTCTACTCTACTAGAGTTATTCAGCAATTTTTTAAAGTACAATTTCGAATGTCTCCTCCTATTCGGCGTTCGCCTCCATCTTGGCATTTCAATGGGGTGCTCGCTCAACTCATGCGTCACCCCTTTGAACCTATTCATAAAGTGGATCTTAAGTTCCTTTCTTGGAAGGTATCTCTGCTTTTGGCGCTGACTTCAGCTAGGAGGGTCAGCGACATTCAAGCATTTACGGTTGTCACCTTTTTTACAGTTCACTTCCAATTCAGTGATGCTTCGTACCGATCCCAGCTTCATGCCTAAGGTACCTACGGATTTTCACCTTAATGAACCGATAATTTTGAAGGCTTTCTTTCCAAATCATCAAACAGCGGCCGAAAGAGCCTTGCATTCCCTTGATGTCAGGAGGTGTCTCAAGTTCTATTTTTAACGAACTGCTACAATTCCGAAGTCAGATCTGCTATTTGTAGCATATGGAAGATTACGTCACGGTTATTCTGTATCCAAGCAGACCATAGCACGTTGGATGTCTGTGGTGATTAGTCTGTGTCATCAGCAGGCGGGAAGGCCTTTACAGACAACCCCGAGAGCGCATTCTACGAGAGCAATCTTCTCATCTACCGCGCTCTTTGCTGGTGTGCCTCTTCATCAGATCTGCAGAACGGCAACCTAGTCCAGCAGACAAACTTTTACCAAACATTACTGTTTGGATGCTTCAAGTGATGCAGATACGTCAGTTGGACGAGCTGTTCTCCACAATCTTTTTAAATAAGGTGAGCCTCTGTTCTCCCTCCTCCACTTGCTCTTTTTAGAGGCTTATTTACATGCTGTTATATATCTTGATCTAGTATGCATATGTTAGCACTAATGCATTTATATATGTTTATGATATTACTTGCGCTTCTTTATTATATATATACTGTGATACAAGTAGCGTCTAATGAGCATTATGTTATGTACTGCTATCTACTCTGATTCAGGCATGTGAATCTATGAAAGACACCCCAAATCCAGGAGAAGAACAGTAGTTACTTACCTGTAATCTGTGCTTCTCCAGTATTGGTGTCTTTCATAGATTCACATGCAACCCGCCCACCTCCCCTCAGAGGCTGTTTAGGCTATAATGTTTTGTTTCACTCCTCTGCGAGAAAATCTGAGAGCCTGAGCCTCTGGGGAGAACATTCTGGTGGGTGCTGTCGCCTGATTGGCTGCAGTTTGGACTATACAAAATGACTAGGATAGTCATGAGTGTGAAAGTTTTTGCTCTTGTAGCTTAGGGCTACTTTACTTTCTGGTTGGTTATTACCAAGGTTTTTTGGTTATTATGTGCATATTATTGCTTTTTTATGTACCGTGGGACTCCCACTCCGACGACGGGGAATGATTCAGGCATGTGAATCTACGAAAGACACCAATACTGGAGAACCACAGATTGCAGGTAAGTAACTATTGTTCGTATCTTGGATGAGAACCGCCTTAGTGGTTGCCCGAATGGTGATGGATGTTGGACGTCCACTTTTGCATCCACGGGCAAATCAACAAGCTGAGTTCCCAGGTTTTCATGTTGGACAAGCCATCACCTCTCTCTCGCTCTCTCTCTCTCTCTCTCTCGCTCTCTCTTTCTCTCTCTGTCTCTGTCTCTGTCTCTCTCTCTCTCTCGCTCTCGTTCTCTCTCGTGCTCTCTCTCTCATACATAGTTCTCTCTCGCTCTCTCATACATAGTTCTCTCTCGCTCTCTCATACATAGTTCTCTCTCGCTCTCTCATACATAGTTCTCTCTCGCTCTCTCATACATAGTTCTCTCTCGCTCTCTCATACATAGTTCTCTCTCGCTCTCTCATACATAGTTCTCTCTCGCTCTCTCATACATAGTTCTCTCTCGCTCTCATACATAGTTCTCTCTCGCTCTCATACATAGTTCTCTCTCGCTCTCATACATAGTTCTCTCTCGCTGTCATACATAGTTCTCTCGCTCTCATACATAGTTCTCTCGCTCTCATACATAGTTCTCTCTCTCTCATACATAGTTCTCTCTCTCATACATAGTTCTCTCTCTCTTACATAGTTCTCTCTCTCTTACATAGTTCTCTCTCTTAGATAGTTCTCTCTCTCGCTCTCATACATAGTTCTCTCTCTCATAGTTCTGTCTCTCTCATACATAGTTCTCTCTCTCTCATACATAGTTCTCTCTCATACAACCTCTTTCCCCTCGATTCTTCTACCCTGCCAGCCATGTACTCAAGCAAACTCTCTTGCTGGTATCTCTACCTGCATTTCTGTCTCAGCGCCCCTTTCCTGAGAGCTTAGTGGATCTGATAGACTTCTAGTTGTAGATTCTGTACCTTTAGAATTTCGCCCAAGCGTCAGTCTGGATCCGGAGATTTTTAATTAGAATTACCTGGGTGTGTCGCTAGGTGGCGTCGGTCAGCTCCACATCAGTTGTCGGCTTCATGTGTGCCAGAAAGGACGTTGCAGGTCCTACATAGGTGATGCAAAAGAGATTCTACCGAGGACTCCAGATCCAATATATCAGTGTAATCAGTCTATCATCCAGTCTTGGGTCCAATCAGCACTCAAGTTCCTGAGCTAAGAACTTAACGTATCCGCACTTCGTATTGCAGGATAGATTTATTAATTCCAAAGTTCCCAAATCCAAAGAAAATAGTTCCAGTATCCAAATAAATAAAACACAGCCAACACGTGTTTCGTCTTGCTAGTACATAGCAATTGACTTCTTCAGGGCTTGCACATTAGAATATTACGATGTTGCCTCACATCGATAAACAACTCCAAATCCACGTGGTGACAAGGTCCCTCACATCAAACAAAAAGTATCTCTATCTGTATTTACAATATGTAATGTTCACTTAATCCGTATCCAATTATGAAAGACCGCCACCTCAAAAAAAAAAACGCGTCCGCTACTTAATAATCCCACTCGTACTACTAGGTACGTTAAGTTCTTACCTCAGGAACTTGAGTGCTGATTGGACCCAAGACTGGATGATAGACTGATTACACTGATATATTGGATCTGGAGTGCTCGGAAGAATCTCTTTTGCATCATTTGTGTCACAACCTTTGTTGTGACTTTTCTGGGGTTGTGGTAACCAACTCCATATCTTCTTGGAAGCACCACTGTTGGAATATTATTGCTTATTACGTTTTCTTCCCCTAATTAGCTGTGCACATATAACTGTCTACTGGTTACCGTATTTTAGCTATTTTCTCTCATAGGTGATGCCTGGGCGCGCTGACGTCAGTTCTTTCTTTTGCCCTGCCAGCCTAAGGGTAGATCTGGAGAGAGCTACGCCTTAGCTGTTTTTTGGCTACCCTTTTTTCGACTTTTGTTGAAGTTTTTTCTGAGTCTTTGATTCCTGGTGTATTGATGTCTCAATGTAGGACCGGGTTCAAGCCCTGCAGAGCCTGCTATCGGATGATGTCCGTGACGGATCCTCACCTCGTGTGCCTCTGGTGCTTTGAGCATGACCCTGAACTGAAGTTGTGCTCAGAGTGCCGGGCCATGAATATGAAAGCCTTGCCGTAGCGTCCTGAAAGCTGTTGGAGGTCCGGTGCTCTGCTCCGCATCACTCCCGTTCTCGGTCGGGAGGAAGGTCCCAAGAACGGTTGCGGAGCCTGCACTCCTTGTCCCATTAGAAATCTTCGGGGTGTTCTTGTAAGCACAAGAAGTCGAAGAAACATAGTCATTCTTCAACTTCACCCCACCCGTTGACTGACGTAATGCGGGACACAGAGCGTCGACGCTGGAGGCCTCCAGCCCTGGAGCCTCCTTCCGAGACTACTAAACGCCTCCTTACCTTTCAGTGAGCAGGAGCGTCTCCTGCTCAATTGCGATAATTTTATGAGTCAAAAAAAGGGATTTTGGTGCTGTTCCTCTAGTAGGGGTTGTGAAAGTCACTCGGGAATAGGGACCCACTGTGTCTCACTAGGATCTACAGGGGAAATCCATTAGTTGGATTTCAATGCCCTCGCACACCCTTGCAGGTGTCATGCTTCATCATCTGGGCTGCTCCTCGTTGGTTCGACGGTGCAATACCCAACGGGCTCACATCAAAGAGCGGCACTTTTTCGGAGATCTTTTATCCCTACTGGAACAGCACCACAATCCCTTTTTTTGACGCTTTGATTGGGGCTTTGATTGGGGCACCTGGTTGTGCTGGACCTCCCACTTCTGACAAGTGGAAATAGCCCCCCCACTCCTTCTCCTTCAACTACTTTGAAAATAATGATAATTTTATGAGGCCTTGCACCTCATCTTTGGGCAGTCCAGCTCTGATGGTGTGCCTTTGGGCTCTGAAGAGTCAGTTGGGGTCCTCAGACCTTCGATACTGGCGGGTCCTGCCCCGGCTCTAGAGGGCCCCCGTGAATCCGTTATCAGATGCGGACCAGACCGCCGATGGTAGTTCCATCTCGATCTTCCCCAGCATCGATCCTGGCGGAGAAGCTCCTGGTGCCGACCGTGCCACGGTCGGTGTCGACCCCATCCTCGTCCCTAACTTGGACATGGAGCTAGACCGGCCTCGATCAACGTCCGTTCCGACGCCGGAAGGGACTTTAGTTCCTGTGTTCGTCCCCAGTGTTGATTTTGTACCAGGAGGTGGTGAAGAGGACTTGGAGGGGCTGCTGGATCCTTTAACTGACCAGCTTGAAGACCCCATGGACTGGCGGATAGACATGTGTGAGGTCAGTAGGTTGGACACTTCCCCTGACACTGGCTTGCTTTCTCCCCCTACCTTGGCTATGGAGGAGGGGGCATCCTACGTAATGGTGGTGAGAAGGGCAGCCAAGTCCCTTGGACTCCGTTCAAAGACATTCAGGATTAACTTCCTGACAGAGGTGCTTCAGCCTGCATCTTCTACCTCCGAACCTCTTTTGCCTTTTAATGAAGCACTCACTGATGTCCTTCTGGGCACTTGGTCCAGGCCCAGCACAGGGTCTCCTTTGCACAGGACAATCTACCATTGCCCCGCTCCTGGCGACCCAGCGTTCCTTATGCAACATCCTTCCCCTGAGACCTTGGTTGTACAAGCCTCATCTTCCAAAGGCACATTCCCTTCTGCTCCCCCCGACAGGGAATCCAAGAAGCTAGACCCTCTTAGGAAGAGGATGATTTCTTTATCCATCTTGGCACTGCCGTCGGTGGAAACCGCTTGCCTCTTGGGCCGATACTCCCATGCCATCTGTGTAGGAAAGTGCCCATTTTTGCATGGTTACCCTCTCACCAACACTTTTTGCCTGACATGTCATGCAACTTGACTTGATATGGGTCAATGTCAATCAGGTTTCCAGGGTGTGTGTTCTTTCCCAAAACTGTACCTTTGTACCCACAATTGACACATTTCTGTCCACAGGTAAGGCCCTTATACAAGGTACCATGGGCACTGTGACCAGAGAATGCCTCTAATGGATGCAGCACCCAATGTGCCACTCTTAGAGGCCCTGCACCATAACACCCACATACTGCCATTGCAGGCAGTGTATTTTGGTGCAGTAAAAAGTGAATAGTCAACACAGCATTCCTTTGTGCCATGCCTGCAACCCACTGCTTGGGGCCTAGGTAAGTCACCCTTCTAGCAGGGTGCACTAGCCCACAGGTGAGGGTACAGTGGCATGAGCCCTGTACCCCTACAGTGCCCAAGTACATTTTTAGACATTGTAAGTGCAGTAAAGCCATAACGAGTATATGATCTGGGATTCGGTAATTATGATCTCCACAGCTGTATAATGGCATTACTGAAATCTGGGAAGTTCAGTAGCAAACTTATCAGCACATTAAACCCACACTGATGGCAGTGTGGGATTTAATGTGAAATGCAGTCGGCGGGCATCTTAGAGATTCCCCCTGAAAAATGACCAGTTCTGGTGTGGTTCCTGAATGGCTGCCTGCTATTTGCCACCACCAGAAATGTGTCTGGACTCCTGGGTAGATGGCCTCCGCTCTCTGGGTCCAGAAACAAAGCCCATCCTGAGCAGAGGTGTCATACCGCCCCCCAGGATGGGTTGGGTCCACGAAGGGGAAACTTCAAAGGCCTGCTACCTTTGTAAGCTGTCCCTGCCTTTTGCTGCCCACCGCAGATGGCTCCCACCGGTTCTGATCCCCACTTTGGGCTAGAGAATCGGCTGAAAAACCTAGTTAGGAGGAAAAGTGTGTCCACCTTCGCCAACCCCACCCACCCCTCAGGTGAAGATGATGGGACCTGGCCAGTTAGGGAGAGGTGCTAAAGAATTATGGATTACAGTTGCACTCCCTTTTGTTGTCGTGGTGTGTTAATAATTTTATCCTTTTTATCTCCTCTTGGGTGCTGATGAGTATCACCTCCTGGCCCCTGAGGTGTATGATACTACTGGAAAGAAGCGCCCTCCATCAGGGATAGAGCGAACTCAATTAGCACTCCTGCAACAAAATGTTGCTTTGCAATTTAAAAAAATCAATAAATCAATTCAATAAATGTTATTCCAAGTTGATTTCTTCATTGGTAATTTATTTAATCTTTTTCTTTCATGTGCATAACTCACATGATTCTTCTCATATGCAACATAATGTTGTATGGGTAATCACATTATGCAGGTGTCCCAATGCATTTCGGGCGGCATGAATCAGAGGGAAGACTGGAAGTTGCACAGGGAGCCCATGCTGTTGAATAAAGAAAGTACTTGCATGACTGAAGGTGGAATGGGAGACTGGATCAGCTGTTCCTTCGATTAGCCTCCGTGACTTTGTCAGGAATTACCCCCTGATGTAGGCTTGAACCTGAATAATGTGATTACCCATACAACATTATGATGCATATGAGAAAAATCATATGAGTTATGTACATGAAAGAAAAAGATTAAATAAATTACCAATGAAGAAATCACCTTGGAATAACATTTACTGATTTTTTTTTTTTTATTGCAAAGCAACATTTTGTCACCAGTAGTGCTAATTGAGTTCGCGCTATCCCTGATGGAGGTCCCTTCTTTCCAGCTAGGAGAGGCTCATGCACCTCTCCCACTGAAGGGTGGCATAATAGGGGGTGTAGCCACCCCAAGGAAGGGACCCATTGGTCCCAACGTGCACACCCCTTTAACACTCCTAAATTTAATATTTAGGGCCAACCCTGAACCTTGCCTTCCGAGATTCATGGAAGAAAGGAGGGCTCTGCTGTGCTGAGGAAGAAGAGGACACCATCTGTTTTGCCTCCAGCCCTACTGGCCAGTCCTAACTCCGACCTGCCTACAGCGGAAACCCTGGTGTGTCCAGCAGCCAGTAGCCCCCAAAGCTTAGAGGACCACCCATCTTAAAGACTCTGTCTCCCTTGAGCACCGGATTTGCTCAACAAAGACTCACCCCCAGAACCTGGATCCATGCGGCTCTGTAATTTTGCACCATTCTGCACCTGTGAGAAAGTGCCATCTTTCTTGCATTGGTATGCCCCCACTTTTTGCTGAATTGCCAATGTGCTTTGACTCTGTGTGCCTTGGGCTCCTGCCAATCAGGTGCCTATGACCTGTGTTCCTTCCCTAAAACTGTATTGAAGCTGAAACCCAATTGGCACCTCTGGCCACATGCCAGCCCCTGGTAAATGGTATCCTAGGTACCCAGGGCATTGTGACCAGAGAAGACCCCTAAGGGCTACAGCACTTATTGTGCCACCCTTAGGGGCCTTGCACCCTGATACCCACACACTGCCTTTGCAGGCTGAGTGGCCTGGTCCAGAACTAAACAAAGTCTCGACATGGCACACTGTGTGCCATGCCCACACACCCACTTGCCTGGCATACATCAGTCACCCCTGTAGCTAGGTGCCCTATGCCAGCGGTGTGGGCACAGGTGCATAAGCCCTGTGCCCCTTCAGTACCCAGGGCCATTCCTGGGCACTGTAAGTGCAGTGATGCCATTAACAGTATATGGTGGTGGGAGGTTGTCTTTACGAACTCCACAGCACCATAATCGCTACACTGAAGACTGACAAGTTTGATATCAAACTTCTCAGCACATTAAACCCACACTGTTGCCAGTGTGGGATTTAATGTAAAATGCACTACAGAGGGCATCTTAGAGATGCCCCCTGGAACCTAACCTACAATTCACGTCTGGTTTGAGAGGCTGCCTAGGTTGCCACACAGACATGTTGCTGGACCCCTGGGTGGAGAGCCCCCGATCTCCTGGGCCTGCAACAATGCACATCCTGGGTGAGGTGCTAGCCCCTCCTCCCCCAGGATGGGCAGGGGGAAGCTTCAAAGGCATACCGCCTTTGTGAGCTTCTCCAGACCACTTTCTGTACTCGGCAACTTGCCCCCACCGGTTCTGACCCCCACTGTGGCGGGAAGACTGGCTGGAAAACCTACGCTAGGAAAGGGGGTGTGCCAGCCTGTGCCAACTCCACCCCTCAGGTGGGAGAGGCGAGGTGAAGCACAACTCCGGGCTCCGGCCATCTTGAAGATGGGGAGCCCTGCCCAATTAGAGATAGTCTCCTGCCCCCCTCCCTCATTAGAGGAGCAGGATAGGGGATGTACTCACCTCAGGACAGGGACCTATTGGTCCCTGTCCTTCGCCTACCTGTAACGCCCCTAAATGTAGTATTTAGGGGCACCCTGAACCTTCCTTTCTCAGATCGCGATTTCGAATAAAGAAAGAAGACGAAAAAGAAGACCTGCCATGCAGCTGCTAACAAGAGGACGACAGCAACTGACTTGGCCCCAGCCTTACAGGCCTGTTGATCCTTGAACCTGCTCCTGGTAAAATCCCAGCTTCTCCTGCGGACAGCAACCTCAAGAACTCCAGAGGACCTACCTGCCTTGACCCTCTTAGAGACTGGGACTCCCACGAGCAGTGGTTCTGCTCCAACAGCAATACCCCTGGTGCCAGCCAGGAACTGCGAATCCAACCCACTCTGCACCCGCCGAGCCCGGCCTGTGCCCAAGTTGACAAAGACCCTGAGGACGTCCCCCCGGCGATTCTGACCTGGAATCCAGTGCCCAAGGCACTCCTCGATGACCCAGACGACGCCTGCAGACTCAGAACCAGGGACTCCTCCTACCGCGACCAGCAGAGGGTAAGATTTCCCGACGTCCAAAGACACCCCTGCACCCGGCACCCCCCGGCCTCATGTGCCCAACTCCGGGGTGCCTACCTACCCTCCAAGATCCCAACTTACCCCTAGAAGTGTTGGTCGCTCCAGAAGATCCACCGTCCCTGGACCTGCAGCCTTTGTTCCCTTTTCAAGATCTCCATTGAATAACATTGAGAACCCGAAGGCTCAAAAGCACCCTGCACCCAGACACCCGAGTTCCCCTGGGAGTGCAACCTGTGTCCTATCCTACTTCCCCCTTTGCCCTGAGCAAGTGGCCTAGAGCCCAGCTCCCACAGCCGTGTAGCCTGCTAGCCAGCAGCCACCAACCGAAGGCCCCCTGCCTCTCATTGGATAACATTGGGCCTAACTAACTCTGCACCCGGCTGCCCCTGTGCCGCTGAGGGTGTGCCAAATGTACCTACCTGACCATGTGAGAGTCTATGCCCAGGACCATAACTGCCAGTCGAGTACTCACCTAAAAGCCGATAACTCACTTTTCTTCCATAGACTAACATTGACTGGTTTCACTTGGACATTCTTGTGGCGTTTTGGAACTTTAAAATATTCACCTAAAATCAGCCGAACAACGAATTCCGATTTACTCACCTGTTATCGGGAGAGACCTCCGTGCTTCACCTTTTAGCCCAGCACCAACCCTGAAAAGTAATTTTAACCGTACTTACCCGTAACCTGAATTTTCTTCCATAGGAAACCATTGACTGTTTTTCTCTGAAATTTCTTTTAAGTGTCAATTTTTGCAAACTACAAATATTCTTTAAAAATCGTACCAACTACCAAATCATAATTACTTACCTGTTTTAGATAGAGGTCCCAACCTAGGCTCCTAAGCTGAACTCAGGAGTCCAGTACTGGATTACAAAAGTAATGAGAACCTACTTTACCTGCTAATTGAATTTCCTTCCATAAGATAACATTGGTAATTTCAACTGAAAACGTTTCAAAGTGTCAACTTTTAAAATACAATAATAATCATTAAAAATCACCACTGTAACCAAAACGCTTTTACTTAACTGTTTACAGCTCATGTCCCGGGACTGAATCTAGGATCCAGTCCTGTGGTTAGAAAAGTAATCTACAAAGTAACTAATTGCATTTAACCAGAAATACACATTGAGGTCAATGTTGCATTGTTTGAAATTGTGTTGCCTATTGCAACAAGCTGTAACTATTGTATTCAATAAGTCTATTGCCTATTTGTGAAGTATTTAACTCAAGCAACTCATCCTGAGAAAATCTATTTCGATACCTGTTGGTTCTATAATAAAACTATATCTTTTTATACAAAACCATTGGCCTAGAGTTCAGTTCTTGAATGTGTGAGACCATTTGCTGACTGAGTGTGTACAACAAATGCTTTACACTGTCCTCTGATATAGCCTTACTGCTCGACCAAGCTACCACTTTAGAGAGTAAGGTTATATCTAACTTTAGCCTCTGCCAAACCTCTGGGGACTCTATACACACTGTACCTTACTTTGGTCCAGTATATATAGAGCCACTTTCCTACAGCACCCAAAACCCACCGCCCGAGTTTGAGTGGGTCAACCCCCGAGGAGGTCTCCCAGCAATCTTGACCTGGGTTCTGTGATCCCTGATCTTCCTCATGCCGACGCTTGCAACAGAAGGGTCCCCCCGACCTTGAGCGGTGCTGGTGAAAAGACCCGACGCCAAATGACTCCTGCACCCGACGCCCCACGTCCTTGGGTGTCATAAGCGACGGTGTCCATTCATCCCTCAAGAAACCAACTTATCTCTCCAGGCGGTGCTCGCCTCCAGGAAACCTCCCTGACGGAGCCTGCAGCATCTTTTCCGAACCGGAGATCTCCATTGAAATCCACCAGGCTCCTGAAGTCCCCTTGGCTCGCTGCACCCGGCCGCTTCTGTGCGACTGGTGGTGCAGCTCCTGTGCTGATTGTTGGCCCCTGCAGTGCTGAGCCTAACCCCTTGAGCTTTGCTCCTATACCCGAGTGGCCTGATCGTAAGCTGGCCCTGACCGGAGTCTCCATTAGCCCCTTTGACTAAAGTGGGGCTTCTGCACTCTGCATCCGACTGCCCCAGTGCCACTGGTGGTGCAATATGCATGCTTATGTGGACCTTGGGGAACCCTGGTTCTAAGCCCCAAAACTCATACTTGTAAGTTGTTTACTTACCTGTAAACGGTTAACACTCTTGTTCTCATAGGAACTAATGTTACTAGTTTTCGGTTCATAAAAATCTGTTAACCTGTGTTTTGAAAAATAACTGTACCTTAAACGTGAAAAAATACAGTCTGATATTTAGGCATATCACCCAGAGTAGTCGATGTAATCCAAAAGTAATGCAAAAGTAATTACAAGTAATTTCTATGTTATTTTAACTGTTTTAAAAGCATATACAAATCTGTAACAATTGCAAATCCGTTCCCAATTGCATTGCCTTGTAAAGTTTTACAATTGTAAGTGCATTTTACCACCATGTACCAAGTCCTGTTCGGTTCTAGAAATAAAACATAAGTATACCTTTTTTACCTTACTTTTATCCTTAACTTTTTTATCCTTAACCTCTCGGGATTCTGTCTGAGTGTGTGTAATCAGTCTTTGATTGAGCGAATACAAGAAATGCTTAACATAACCTCCTGATAAGCCTAACTACTCGCCCACACTACCACTATGAAAGCTGTTGGTGATTATCTAATTTAGCCTCGGCTATAAGTCTGGGGATCCCCTAGACTCTGTGCACACTATACCTTACTTTGGTATGTTATATACAGAGCTAGCTTCTTACAATCTGGGATACGGTTGCACAGGTATTCCCTCAGTGCCTGGAGGAGGCCCAGGCAGTTCTCTCCCAGGCAGTTGAGGACGGGAAAGACGCAGTGAAATTCACCATTCGAGATGGACTGGATACCACCGGCTCACAGGGCAGAAAGGTTGCCTCGTCTGTAGCTTTACAACGCTCCACCTGGTTGAGGACTTCTGGCTTTTCAGGGGATGTCCAATCTACTCTGATGGACATGCTCTTTGATGGCACTTTCCTTTTCGGTAGAAGGCGGACTTGGTGCGTGAGCGCTTCAAGGAATCTCAGGCTACGGCCATATCCTTGGGCCTCAGTGCTCCAACCTGTCGCCCTCAGTCTGCCATTCGTGGCTACGGAAGAGGTGCCCAGCTACGTCCTGTGTAGCCCATCCACCTGGTCATGTATGCGGTTCAGCCTCTGCATGGCTGCGGATGTGGACACATCGTCCTCGTGAGTCAGGGAGCCAGCTGTCGGGCCTGTCCAACCCATTCCCCCTCTGCCACTGCCTCCAAAACTTCCTATTCCGGACAGGTGGGTACTGCAGATAGTCCAAAGGGGCTATTCCCTCCCCTTCAAGACTAAACCTCCTTCCATGCCACCTTCCTACGACTATATTTCATAGTATCATTTGACGCTACTCCATGAGGAAGTTATGCCTCTCTTGGCCAAGGGGAACATAGACAGGGTCCCTGTGCCAGAAGTAGGTCTATCCTAGACCGCCAGACCCTCAACTTTTTCCTTCGGAAGGAAAACTTCAAAATGCTCACTTTGGCCCTGGTCATTTCTGTCCTATGGCCAGAAGCCTGTATGGAAGCATTGGACTTCCAGGACACTTATTTCCAAATCCCCATCCTGCCTGCTCCCAGACGTTACTTACGGTGGACCACAATCACTTTAAGTTCACCATACTCCCCTTTGGCCTTACAAGTGCCCCTCGGGTGTCCAAAAAAGTGATGACGGTGGTCACAGCTCATCTGTGCAGATCAGGGGTACCATACTTCTCCTATCTCCACGACTGGCTGTTGAAGGCTGGCTCACCCCAGGCTGTTGTCTCCCATGACCAGACTATGGCGGACCGCCTGCATGTTTACTGGGGTACACTATCAACGTTCCAAAGTCACACCTGACTCCCTCTCAGAAGCTCCCTTTCATCAGAATGGTTCTGAACACAGTGCAGTTTTGGGCCTTGCAGATGCAGCAGCGAGTCTGGGATATTTGGGCTATGATATTGATTGGGATTTGATGGTTGAAGTCATTTCAGGTGTCCCAGGTAACTTTGACCTGCCCTGACTCAAGCTATACATTACTGTCATGGCGCGGCTAAGTCCATGATTCGTTGTGGCATAGACGCCACTGCTTACAATGGGGGAGCCATTGGCGCAAGTGTCTCCATTTGCTGCCATGCTTAGCTGCAGTTGACTGGTTTTTCGGATGATGGCCAGTCATCCCTTATGGACATGCCCTTTGACTGGACCCACCTTTTTGAGGAAAAGATAGAAGGAAAACACTAGGGCCACATGCTCTTCCTGGGCTTATTCTCACAATCTCCCAAACATCCTGCAGCCCAAACTGACAATGTGCAGTTTTGGATGAAACTGCGAAAGATCTGCAGTGGTGGTTGCTACACTGAAATTGGTTCACTGGCAGACTTCTCTCCCTACTTCTCCCAGAGTTGACAGTGGGGTTCCGATGCATCACTTCTGGGTTGGGGCAGCCACCTGGGTGAGGTGAAGGTCAGCGGCCTCTGGTCTCCGGCAGTGTCCTGGCTAAATATCAAACTGAGGTCCACATGCTTGATGTTAAAAGCCTTCTTTCTGTCCATCAAATGTAGACTGGTGCATATTCTCACAGACAAACCCACTGCCATGTGGTATTGCTACAAGCCAGGTGGGGTCAGATTATGGGCTTTGTGCCTGGAAGCGCTACACCTCTGCGAATGGCTGGACCATCACTGAAGTTTCTTGGTGGTAAACTCCTGGCAGGATGTTTGAATGCCAGACCGGACAAACTTCTCGGATCATGAGACAATTTTACTCGCAGGTGGTGCAAAGTCTTTCCGCAAATGGCGAGACTCTTGGCTCAGTCGAGTCACAGCTGCAGCGAATGCAATGTCAGCAGTTCTGTGTGTTGGAGTTTGCAAGGTGTCTTCTGTAAGAAGATGCTTCCCACCCAAGGTGGCACTCAGGATTCCTGTATGCCTTCTGCGCCGATACCTCTCCTGCCCTGTTTCTGATGATTGGGACAGCCCAGTCACAGGACATTCTAGTGGTACCAGATTGGGCACAGAGTATGATATCCTGAACTCCTCGGTATGAGCATCTGTCCTCTGATGAGGCTGCCCCTCCTAGACAATCTGCTGTTCCAGCAACGGGACAGAGTTTGCAATTTCCTCCTTTATGCTTGCAGATTGATCAGCAACAGCTAAACACTTTCTAGAGGTGGTTGATGTTATGTTGGTAGCAAGATGTCCTCCGAAAAAGACTGGCTACGCCGGTCGCTGGTAGAAATTTGTGGTTAAGTGCAGCAAGGGGCAGTTTGACCCCCTCTAGGTGATGTTATATGACGTTTTGCTTTTTGTTTTGTCCTTTGCCCAGCAATGCTTTGCTTTACACGCAGTTAAAGAATACCTTTCAGTCATTTTATGGTTGAGGGACCTACCCTCAATTTTTTAAACTCACCTGTTGCAATCATTTTTTTGAAAGGTCGCTAACAGTTGGTTACTCCATCTTCTTTAGTCATGCTGCCGAGAGACCACAACTTGGTCCTCACATATTTGATGTGCACTCCATCTGAGCTGTTCCTTAGCTGTCCCTTGCGCCGCCTCATCCTCAAAGTGTTTTTCTTTGCCATAGCATCAATATTGCAAGGATATGAGCTTCAGGCTCTGGGTCAACCTGCTATATCCCATGTTCTTCCCAGACAACCTGGTTCTGCTGACGCATGCATCTTTCTTGCTGAAAGCTGTAACTCCGTTTGACATCAGTCAAAATATCACCTTGCTGGTGTTTTGCTCCACCTCACCTCATCCTCAGGAGGAAAGACTCCATTGTTTGGGCCTCGAAAGAGCACTGAGCTTTTACATAGTTTGTACCAGAGAACACCGGGTGGACCATCCGCACTTTGTGGGGTTCACTAAAACGAAAAAAGTTAAGGCCGTGTAGAAAAGGGCCAACTCCTACTGAATTATGCTCTGCATTGAGATCTGCTACGCACTGGCCAAGAAGTAGCCTCAGGAAAGGCTGCAAGCTCATTCTTCAAGGGCCAAAGATTCTACCCCTGTATTGAAAAACAGAGTTCTTGTCCTGTACATCTTCCAGGTACCTAAGTGGGCCTTATTCCCTACACTCAAGAAGCACTGCTGCCGGACAGACCGGTCCCCAAGAGGGGCATTTCGCCTGCTCTGCCCTAATGGACATTTTGATTTGAGTACATTCACAGACCCACCTCCAAATAGGTACTGCTTTGGTATCTGTTCAAGAGGTGAAGAATCTGAGGTTAGAAGTCTCTTTCAGAAACACTAAAGTTAATGTTGGTATCTGAAAAAAAACACTTAGTGATAGATTCCTTACCTTGGAATTACCCCCAGGCGTCAGACTGGATCCGGAAAGTTTTCATCAGCAGTACCCCTGCATGTCGGAAGGTTGTGTCGTGCAGCTCCGCATCTGTCGTTGGCGTCGTGGTCGCCAAGATGACGTCGCGGCAGCTACTTAGACGCCGCCGTCGCGCGCTGACGTCCGTTCTTTTTTTTTTTTTGTGCCAGCAAGCGCATATTCGGAGAGAGCAGTACCCCTCAGTCATTTTTAGACTGAGTTTTTCGAGGCCTATTTGTCTCTATTTTTCGATTCGATCGACTCCTGGTGCCTTAGTGATGCCCGGCTTCAAGTCTTGCGGGACTGTCATCGCATGATGTCAGTGACGGACCCGTATCGCGTGTGCCTCTAATGCCTAGGGCACGACCACGACCCCAAGTCGTGCCCCGACTGCCGGGCCATGGTGCCGAAGACTTTGCCAGTGTGGACCCGAAAGTTGCTTGAAGTCCGGCAGTCAGCTCAGCACCGCTCAAGATCCTGGTCTCGTGGGAGGTCGAGGGACTGGTCGCGGAGCCATCACCATCGTTTATCGGGATCGAAGTCTTCGCACTTGGTGTCAGGTAAGACAAAGCATCACAAGAAGTCGACGCTGGTTGACCTGTGACACCACTGACGTCGACCCCACCGGCACAACCTCTGACATCGCCTTTGGCACCGGATGACGTCGCACCCGGTTTCAGCCCCGATGTGGACACTGAGCCGGAATGGTGTCGCTCGATGCCGATGGGACCTTTCTTTCCCTATGTCCAGCCTCCTTATTTTAGGCCTGTTCATCAGCCTTCGGAGGAAGGGGAGGACTGGGAGGGGTCTGAGGACCCTCTCACAGCTCAGTGTGAGTATGACCTGGACTGGGCAGAGAAACTGGGGGATGCCAGTGGTCTGGACACCTCTCCTGACCGTGGCATGCTCACTCCTCCTACCGTGGCTACGGAGGAGGGTGCAAGTTATGCAGTGTTGTTGCATAGGGCGGCCAAGGCCCTCCAACTCCCTAAAGTGGCCGCCAGGACTAACCTTCTGACAAAAGTGCTTCAGCTGGTGGCTACCTCTGCGGAGCCACTGCTGCCTTTTAATGAGGCACTTTCTGACTATCTTTTGGACACCTGGACCGGGCCCAACACAGGGGCACCTGTGGATAGGAAAGTGGCCCTACTCCATCGCCCAGCCCGGGCGACCCCCTTTTTCTCTCCCAACACCCCACCCCTGAGGGCTTGGTTGTCCAAGCCTCCACGTCCCAGAGCGCATTCCTTACTGCACCCCTGGACAGGGAATCCAAGAGACTGTAGCAGTTTGGGAAGAAGAATTTTTCTTCCGCCAGTTCAAGGCTGCGGGCTGTGAACACCGCATGCCTCTTGGGCCGTTATTTCCTCTGTGAGATACGTTGGCGCAAGTGCTGCCTCAGTGTCCGGAGGAGGGGCAGACAATGCTCTCTCAGGTTATTACCGAGGGGAGAGATGCAGCAAAGTTCTCAATGTGATGTGGCCTTGACACAGCCGACTCGCTGGGCAGAGCGATTACCACAACAGTGGCACTCTGCCGCCACGCCTGGCTGAGGACTACTGAATCCTCGGGGGATGTCCAGAACACGCTGATGGACATTCCCTTAGATGGTATTCGCCTTTTTGGCAACAAGGCAGATAGTGCGTTGGAGCATTTTAAGGACTCAGGCGCTACAGCCAAGTCCTTTGGCCTTTGGGCAACTCGCCCTCCTCCGCCTTTTGCTTTTCGCTCCTTTCGTGGCCACAGAAGGGGCACCCCAACACGTTCGCTTAAGAGCCTCAAACCGCAGCAGTCTCAGCACGGCCTTGGACATGGGACCTGCAGAAGCGGGTCAGGGGCCCAGCGGGCGGGTCAGTCCATTTCCACCCCGTCCACCACTGCCCCAAAATCTTCTTAGTCCGGTCTTTCAGGCCCATCAAACGCCACTGGGCGGCAGGATTCGCCATCACCTCCCCCACTGGCGCGCCATCACTTCGGACAGGTGGGTTTTACAGTTAGTCCGAAGAGGCTACTCCATCCCCTTCGAGACTACCCCTCCAGCCATGCCACCCCAGTATCCGCATGTCGGAGGATCATTTGGCACTTCTTCAACTGGAAGTCGCGGCCCTCTTGGCCAAGGGGGCCATCAAGCGCGATCCTGCGCCAGAAGTAGTACGTGGTTGTTATTCCCACTACTTACTGGTGCCCAAGAAGGACAAGGGCCTGTATCCTATCTTGGACCTCAGGTATGTCAATCGCTTCCTCCGGAATGAGAAGTTCAAGATGCTAATTCTGGCTTAGGTCTTGTCTGCTCTTGACCCTGGAGACTGGATGGTAGTGTTGGACTTGTAGGACACATATTTCGACATCCCCGTTCTACCCGCCCACCTGCGTTACCCGCGTTACCTGCGGTTCACGGTAGGCTACAAGCAATTTCAGTTTACCGTGCTCCCATTTGGCCTTACAAGCACCCCTCGGGTGTTCACAAAAGTGATGGCAGTGGTCGCAGCTTATCTGCGCAGATCAGGGGTTCCAGTCTTCACCTATCTCGACGACTGGCTGTTGAAAGGGGGCTCGCATTCGTTTCCCTCCTCCAGACTATGGCTGGCCTCCTGCATTTGCTGGGGTTCTCCATCTATGTGCCGAAGTCGCACCTGATTCCCTCTCAGAAGCTCCTCTTCATTGGAGCGGTTATGGATACGACATAGTTTCGGGCCTATCCTCCCGAAAGGCGAGTTCAGGCTATTCAGGCTAGGATTCCCATCTTTCAGTCTCTATCCTGGGTTTCGGTCAGGATTACCCTGAGGTTGCTGTGTCTCATGGCCTCCTGCTGGTCACTCATGCCAGATGTCATATGTGAGCTCTGCAGTGGGACCTGAAGTTTCAGTGGGCGCAGCATCATGGGAACCTGTCCGATTACATCCAGATCTCGGATGGCACTGCACAGCAGCTGCAGTGGTGGCTCACGAACAGACATTGGGTCCAGGGCAGATCCCTCTCCCTTCCCCAACCGGAGCCCACAGTAGAGACGAAGCGTCCCTCCTGGGATGGGGGGAGGGGCCACATGGGAGAGGCCTAGATCTGAGGCCTCTGTTCTCGGGCAGAGTCCTGGCCCCATATCAACCTGCTGGAGGTTCAATGCGATCCAACCTGCACTGAAGGCATTCCTTCCCTCTGTCAGAGGGAAAGTGTTGCAGGTGTCCACAGACGACACCACCTCCATTTGGTACTGCAACAAACAGGGCGGGGTGGGGTCGTGGACCCAATGCCAGGAGGCTCTGCGTCTCTGGACATGGCTGGAACAGCAGGGCATTTCCCTGGTTGTTTAACAACTGGCAGGTTCACTGAACGCCATGGTGGACAAACTCATCCGCAGGTGCATGATGGATCTCGAATGGCGTCTTCACTTGGATGTGGCGCAAGGTCTCTTTCGACAGTAGGGAGAGCCTTGGTCAGATCTATTCACCACCGAAGAGAACGCACAATGACCGCATTTCGGCTTCATGGAATTTCCAAGGCGGCACTAGCTCGGCGACACTTTTCGTCTCGAGTGGAGTTGCGGTTTGTTGTACGCCTTTCCGCCTACACCGCTTCTGCTCAGACTGCTGAAGAAGATCAGGCGCGACCTGGCCCAAGTCATTCTTGTGGCCCTGTACTCGGCTCAAAGAGTTTGGAATCCCAAGCTACTCAGTATGTCGATCGATCCCCAGATCCGACTTCCTCTTCAGGAGGATTTCTGTTGCAGCAGCAGGGGACGGTCCTCCACCCGAAACCTGTCCAGTCTCCATCTCTTTGTGTGGAGTTTGTGCGACGGCAGTTGATTCCTTTCGACTTGCCTCCTGAAGTCTACAATATCATTCTGGCAGCCAGGCATCCCTCCACTAAGTTGGTATACGCCTGCAGGTGGAATAAATCTGTGGCATGGTGCACAGCAAAGGCTGTGCATCCCCTTTCTGCCCCTCTTTCAAAGGTTCTTCTCTTCCTTCTTTCACTGGCCCAGCAGAGCTCTGCTCTGGGCACTATCAAGGGCTACCTTTCTGCTATTTTATCCTTTCTCAGGCTCCCTGATCAGCCCTCTCTTTTCAAGTCCCCTGTAAATAGATTCCTCAAAGGCATTACTCATCCTTTCCCTCCTATTCCTTTCATAATGCCACAGTACAACTTGTACCTAGTTTATTGTGCGCTCACTTTGAGCCTCTTCACAACGGTCCTCTTCGTCTGCTGACTGTGAAGACTTCTTTCCTGGTTGCCATCACCTCTGCCAGGAGAGTGAGTGAGATCCAGGCTCTTTCTTGTAACCTCCTTTTCTATCTGTCCATCCGGACAAGGTTGTGCTCAGAACACATCCCGCCTTTCTGCCAAAGGTTGTCACTGCCTTTCACATTGGGCAGACCACCACTTTGCCCACCTTCTTTCTGCCTCTTTCCAGAGAGGAAAAGAGGCTCCACCGTCTGGACCCAAAACACGCGCTCTCGTTTTACCTTAACACAACAGTTCCGGATGGATGACCAGCCCTTTATTTGCTACGTTCGCGCTGAGAAAGGTCTGGCCATACGAAAGCAGACTGTCTCCTGATGGGTCGTCTTGTGTATTAAAGCCCGTTATTCTCTGGCGAGAAAGGAGCCTCCCCAGGGCGACGGCAGCCACTATGGCGCTGGGACGTGGTGCCTCCTTACAAGACATCTGTCAGGCAGCTACGTGAACTTCGCTGCACACTTTTACTAAGCACTATTGCCTGGAAAGCCAAGTTCGTGGGAGACTGCTTCTTTGGCCGTTCCGTTCTCTGTGACTTTCTGGTGTGATCTTCGTCCGCAGACCCACCACCGGTGTTGATATTGCTGTGGTATCTATTCTAAGGTAAGCAATCTATCACTACGTGTTACTTTCAGATAAACAACTTACTTACCTTCAGTAACGTTATATCTGTAAGAAACATTAGTTAGTGGTAGATTCCTTACCGCCCCACCCATCCTCCCCATTTCTGCGAACTGATTTCTAGGGTTAAGGTCATCCCTTTCAAGGCCCTAATTTCAATGCACCAGTGGTCCGTATCTTGCGTGGCTCTGCGTTCCTGGCGCTGAAAGTAGTGTACAAAACTGACATCAGCACGCGAGGGCGGCATGTATGTAGCTGCCGCGACGTCATCTCGGCGACCACGACGCCAACGAGGGTCGCGGAGCCGCACATCACCTTCCGATGCGCAGGGCTACTGCTGACTAAAACATTTCAGATACAGTCTGACGCCTGAGGGTAATTCTAAGGTAAGGAATCTATCTCAAACTAATGTTTACTGATATATCGTTACCGAAGGTAAGTAACTTGTTCAACTCTCCTTCTGGTAGTCTCTCTCTCCAACTCCCGATTCCTCACCAACTCACCATTCCTCACCAACTCACCCTTCGTCCCCATTGTGTTGATTGTACACCATCTATTAAAAAGATTCCAAATCTAGGGGTCGGCAGACTGCTCTAACCCAATTTGCTGTTAGGCCTTTTTGTCTCAGGGCGTGGACAGCCTTGAAAGCAACTGATGCCATTGTGTGGCGTGCTGTGCCACGTAGGCTCTGCAGGTCCATTTCGGGGTGGAATAATGTCAGGGCAGAGCTGCACAGCACCACCTATCGACGTGCAGAGGTGCTGCTGAATAGTTTCTGGATCCAGTCTGACACCAAGAAAATATTAAAAAGTTGAGGAATCTATACCAGAAAGTGTGTTTCCAAAGGTAAGTAACTTGTTACTCAAAACGCAAGGTAACCTACAGTGCTGTTCAACAGGGTCTTTCCCGGACATCAAAGAGCAAGGTAAATGAATGGTGCTCAGTGGGGGAAGAGGTGACGCTGTGGTATATAAATAAATAATACCGGATCTAGGTTTTACTGGACATAGTAATAACAGATAGCTCAATAAATAAGAGTCAAGATTCGAGGTAGTAGGAGTTTGCAGGTTTAATACAGCATAAAGGACAGGAACAGGACAACCTGCACAGGAATGGGATGGCAGCGCTGTCGGGGGCTGGATCAGGATCGGCGTAACATTTAATAACAGTACACAAGCATATATATTAAAACAGTTGCATTACAATGAATACAGTAGGCGGAGCAGTGGGTGTGGTCAATAGCAGTCGCGAAAGATAAGGGTGAAAGTAGGTGTAACAGGAGGCGTGTACATAGACATGTGATGTAAACGTAACAGAATATGTCATAAATGGGGCGGAAACATGGAGGGGGCTACCTAAGGAGCCGGGACCTCTAGCCTAATGGTGCGCGCAAACTGGCAATGACGTGTTACTAGGAGAAGCTGGGGGCTATGAACTCTGTGCTAGGAGTAGAGACTGAAGTCTGGAGAGTCAGGGCGACATGTACCTAAATCCTATCTAGTATCTAATGTTTAGAGAACATGTTGATATAAACTAAGAGTCAGGAGGGGAAAGGCTAACAGACTCTAAGACTGGAGCATGCATTATTCTACATGTAGTGCGTGATGAAGAATATTAAATGACCATTAAATGCAGTATTTCTCTTACATGGAGACGTAAAGGCTAGACAATGACGGAAACTATTGATGCGATTCAGTAGCTTAGGAATGCAGAGAAGGAGGGCTGGACTGATAACTAGAATCATAACATACTCTTGGCAGACTAACAGGCAGAGCCAGGCTGAGCCGGGCACTGTGAGGCAGGAAGTAAGTGAAGGGTCGAGGATACAGGTGGGGGCTGTATCGCTCCTCAGCGAGGGTTCAGGAGACAGGAGCTGAATCTGGTGTCCAGGCCCTTTTGAGGCCTAGAAACGGGGACTTTTCAATGAAATAACGTGTACACTGAGAAACGTGGCAACGTAACTTTACATAGGCCTGATATTCATAGTATTCACGAGAACTGGAAACTGGCATACTAGAGATGGACACAACTATAATTGCGTCTTTAATCGAACATGGGGAATACATATGCATATTAATCATGCACACATAACATAAGATGGAGGACACGTAGGGACACAGAACATGGCAAAATTTACTTTTCCACATTCCCTCCTTGTCACTACGTTTCCATCAGGAAACATCAATATTCATGATACCATCTATCATTTCATACAATATCATTTGCTCGTCTCGAATTTTCTTGGAACGGGATTTAGAACGGGACTTGGGACTAGGAATACAAGAGGTAGCACAAATGCCGCAAATCGCAGGGCCACATTGTATACAGAGGCAGCAACTGAATATGATCGCTACTGCAATACCCAGAAATGACAATACTTTCCATCCCCAGGCGGAAATTATATTCCAGAACCAACCGGACCATGTCCAGGTGCCTGGATCTTGGTGTAACATATGGGCAATTTTATGGAGTCTGGTTATAGCTGAATAAACAGACGGCGCGTTATTAGGAATGAAAATGCAGCAACTAGATCCGATGACTCTACAGGCCCCGCCTCTATCGGCCAGTACGACGTCAAGGACGAGACGATTCTGGAGCACGACAATTCTCATAAAGGATTGCTCCTCGGTTAAGTTACCTAGAGCAGAAGTAGTCTCAGTCACTACTGCTTCAAGTGTTCTGGTTAATCTACGTATCAGTTTACTATTTACAACAGTGCCTAAGTAGGGGAAGACACCTTTATTGATATCTATGTATTGTTCTAGAGCAGTTTCAGTATAATCGACAATCGGGAGGTCTCTTTTGTGTCTAGTATGTACTAGGTGGGAATTCCTATGGTAGTCAGGTGGGGCTAGAAAAACTGGTGGCAGTAGGAAGGCAATGTAACAGGTTCCCTCCCAATCGAGGGGCAGACGAACATATGCGGTCTGACCACAAACAAAATAAGAATGACGTGAAGCTTTGAAAATAGATTTCCCACTGTCACTATACTTGACGATAGTAGTACAATCACTATGGCCTACATGTACGGAACCATTCTTTCGGACACATAATTCGCCTTTAACTGGTAGTACTGACATAGCAGGTAAGTCTGGAGTAGTATCAGACTGAACATTCAGGACCATGAAATTCGAAGAATAATTACCTAAATTATAAACTTCATTTTCTAGATCTAACCCTGTTCTGTGGGGAAGACCTTGCTTGTCTGGAAAACATGTACTGTTAAGAAAAGACATATCTGTTGAGGATGACGTTAACGTGGACCATGCTCCACACGAACCATTATGTGAAAATGGATAAGGAAAGAGTGGCAGAACTCCCTTCGGTGTCTGGAAAGGGGGGAGTCGACCACACACCCAACAATTAGTGGCATTGCTGGTCTGGTGTGAATAATGTAACATGCGGATAAAAGAATTATTTCGCATAGCGAGACGATAAGAGAGTTCATGAGGAGGCAGATCACTAAACGTGTGCTCTACTGTAGCATTAGCAGACTTATTTACATGAGAAACTGGAAAATACAAATAAAATGCATAACCTGTGCAGGTAATCATAAGGCTGAAAAACAATATGAAACTTAGAAAAACGATACATCGGATTGAGTTTTGACTAACTCTCTCACTATGGGGGTCTATTATATACATGTCAGAAACCGGTCTAACCGTTTCACCTAGGGGAGGACTTAGACAATCAAACTGGCTGACTTATTTTACTAGACCTTAATTTGAGCTTATACTCCTGTTGCGGAGTTTTCTCTAACAGGGAGGGTTCAATATCATTGTCTTTTGCGGGACAGTCCTTAAGAATAGTACTTTGGCAGTCCTTAAGATCCTCGGAAATGTTCTTTGAAACAGGCTTCAATCCAAAAAATCTTTTCACATGTGACAGGTGGACCCAGCCCTTCCTGCCTTCCAGCTTGACGGCAGTACGGGTGGCCAGGAGGACCTGTCGGGGTTCCTTCCAGCGGGGCTCCAGCGGACTTGAACGATCAAAGTTCCGGACAAGAACCATGCATCCGGGAACGATTTCATGCGGTGCCACCTCGGTATTGTCTGGAAATGCGGCAGCAACCTGTGAACGACAAGAGTTGAGGGCAGACATCAAGGAAGCTAGGTAATCTGTCAGCATATTACTTGAAACATCGGTAATACTTCGGGGTCTAGGTGTACCCCACATGTTAGGGGGGCGGCCGAATACGACTTCATACGGGGACAGACCTGATCTGGAGTGTGCGACCATGCGCATATAAAATAAAGCGACTGGCAGAGCTACTAGCCAGTCCACACCTTTCTCTTTACAAATCTTGGCAATACGGATTTTCAGGGTCTGATTATGTCTCTCTACGAGACCGGCTGCTTCAGGGTGGCGTACACAATGAATCTTCCACTGGTACCCTAACAGAAGGGAAACATGTTTCATCAACTCGGATGAGAATGGCTGGCCGTTGTCAGAATATACGACTCTAGGGAGTCCATAACGGGGGAAGAACTCACGAACCAACTGTTTGGCAGTGGTCGCGGCTGTGTAATCTGGGACTGGATATGCCTCTGTCCACCTGGACAAAGCGCATACAACTACAAGGACATACTTGAAACCTCGACATCGCTCCATCTGAATATAATCCATCTGGAGGACTTCAAAAGGGTGGTCAGGGGGCTGGAATCCACCTTGTTCCACCGGGACACTTTTACCTGGATTAAACTGGCAACATATCATACAGGTACGGACTTTCTGCTTGGCTGCAGCTCGTAAATGCTTGTTGAACCAAATGTTCTGGATACTGTCTAACATAGCTTTTTCTCCTAAATGTGCTGGACTATGTGCGGTATTGATAATGACTTGAACCATAGAGTCGGGGAGAAACCATGTGGCTTTTCCCTTCGTTACCCATCCCTGATCTGTCTGGACCCCTCCTTGTTCGGACCATTTCTTGATTTCATCGGGAGTAGCATGTAACTGAATATCTATGACATCTTGAGTGGGGTCCTTAACTGTCATGCATGTAGTCTGATCTGGAGTAGGTGTCTGTGTTGGATTAACTGAAATGTCTGGAGTCTGTGCTGTAAGCTTGGCTGTGCGATCTGCTAGATCATTACCTTGGGAAATAATGTCAGTAACTTTCGTATGTGCTTTGCACTTCATGATAGCAATAGATGTCGGTAAGTGTATGGCATCTAACAGAGCCTGAATAAGGAGACCATGCTGAATCTTGGTTCCATGAGAAGTCATGAAACCTCTCTCCTGCCAGAGCACTCCGAAGTCGTGTACAACTCCAAATGCGTAGCGTGAATCTGTGTAAACATTAACTTTCAGGTTCTTAGCGTGTATGCAGGCTTGTGTCAGAGCAACTAGCTCTGCTGCTTGAGCAGACAGGGTGTCAATACGGTGTGTTTCTATAACTTCAGTGTCAGTAGTCACTGCATACGCGGCTACTAGTTCTCCTGTACTTGTTCTCATACATGAACCATCCACATAAAGTGTCAGGTCGGGATCTGGTAATGGAATATCTGTCAGATCTTGTCTTGGCTTAGTCATAATATTAACTACTTCCACACAGTCGTGTGTGGCAGGATTCGAATTAACTGATGGTAACAGTGTAGCAGGATTTAGAACGTTGCAGGGTCTGATTTCTATGTGTGGCTGGAACAGTGTCAATTCATAACCTGTTAAACGTGCAATTGTCAAGTGCTGAGTCTGGGTTCGGTTTAAAAGAACTTCCACGGAGTGTGGAACTTGTACTGTCAGGGAATGTCCTAATACTATGGAATCACTTTGTCTGATAGCTAGAGCTGTGGCTGCAACTGACTTGAGGCACTCAGGCAGAGCCTGGGCTACAGGATCTAATGTGCTCGAAAAATAAGCACAGGGCTTGCATTGTCCTGCTTGATCTTGTGTGAGAACAGATAATGCTGTACCTTCGCGTTCTGTGACGAAAAGTGTGAAAGGCTTACTGTAGTTCGGTGTAGCTAGAACAGGAGCTTGGCATAAAGCTTTCTTTAACTCATTAAAACTAAGTGTATGTTCAGATGTCCAAGGGAGGACAGTCGATACGGCTGCCTCCTGTGTCGTTAACTGTATCAGTGGTTTAGCTAGAAATGCATACTGAGGAATCCATTGTCTACAATAAGAAGTAAGGCCGATAAAAGCACGTACCTCCTTCTGGGTCTTGGGCTGAGGAAGACTCGCTATTAACTGAATACGGTCTGGTGTCAACTGCCTACCCCTCTTGGACAGCAAGTGGCCTAAATAGATCACTTGCTGGACACAGAATTGAAGCTTAGAAGGGGACACCTTGTGCCCCATCTCGGCAAGGAAATATAAGACTGTAAGTGATGCTCGCTCGCAAGCACGTTCAGAACGGGCTGTGATCAGTAGATCATCGACATACTGGAGCAGGGCAGTGTCTGTTGGCATGTGAATGTTGTCTAGTTGTCTCTTAAGTGCTTGACTGTAAATACTAGGACTTTCTGTGAAACCTTGAGGAGCTCGTGTGAACATATAGCTCCTTCCATTTAAACAAAATCCGAAAAGAAACTGGCTGTCTGGATGAATGGGGACACTGAAAACCGCGTTCTTGAGGTCTGTGACTGTAAAAAATGAGGCTTCGGAATCAATGGCTGTCAATAGGGAAGAGATATCTGGGACAACTGGGTACTGGGGAATAATACATTTATTAAGTTCTCGTAGGTCAATCACTAATCGATATACTGGGGGTGCATTTGGATCAGTACGTTTCATGACTGGAATGATCGGAGAATTACATACATTGGAGTCAGTTTCTACAACTACTCCTTGAGCGATGAGCTCGTCAATAATTTTGGATAAGGCTGCTACAGCCTCAGGTGGCAGTCTGTACTGTCTGATTCGTGGTAACACTACACCTGGCTTGAGAGTCACACGATGGGGTGTGATTTGCATATAACCTACATCAGTTGGACCTTGCGCCCATAGATGCTGAGGAACATTAGACAATCTCGGATCAAAATCTCGTAATACATAGTGACCCTTGAAGTCACTTAGAAACAGGCGTATTCCCTCTGGGGAGCAGCAAATAACTGCACCTAATTCTTTCAGTGTTTTAATGCCTAACAGATTTTCTGGACACGACTTTGTAAGTAACAGATCAGTAGTGCGGGACAATGGACCTACTTCTAGAGTAACTGGCTTAGATATCTCGTTTACAATAGGCTTTCCTGAAAATCCAAGGGAAACATTTCTAGAGCCTGAGAGCGGAGCCCCTGGAACTTCGGCGTGACTAATGGTGGTCCTACTTGCCCCTGTATCAATCAGAAACTTTCTGTCTTTCCCTAGTACTTGACTATGAACATAGGGACCTTCTTGATCTACAGGAATCTCGATGAGAGGCAAGCCTACCTCCCTCTCTAGGCTGTTTCATGAATATGGCTGATACTCTGGATACTCAGACTGTGCATACTGGTACATCTGCTGTGTAACATGCTGTGTTGCAGCAATAGGCTGCGGTGCTGGAACTGTCTGTTGTGCATTCTGTGACTGAAAAGTCTGTGAAACTTGTTCTTGTCTAGGCGGACGTGGTCTTTCTTTAGTCTTACCAGTAGCTATATTGTGTTTCAGAACTGCACACTCGTTTATGAAATGACCTGGCTGTTTACAATAATTGCATGTCCCTTTAACGGGAGCTGTAGGATGACTGGCTTGATTCGTACCCCTCTTCTGACTGTCTTGAGGAACAGATTGTGCAACTAGTACTTTCATTTTCGTGTCTTTCATACGTTTTCTTTCGTGATCTTGCTCTTCTCTGATTCTATTCTGGTGGTACTGAAGCATCTGTAACATCTGGGACGGGGTATTAGCTTGCCAGGTACTTTCGACTTTCAAAACTCGATTCTTAACTTGTGGACTCGAATTCTCGACTAATTTAGTAACAAAAAGATGAGGGTATGACTCGCTACTTGTCTTGAGGCCACTGTTTATAATAAAACATTTTTCAAATCTAGAATAAAAATCACTAGTGTCTTCATCTTGTTTCTGTTTACAGGCTGAGATTGCATCCCAGTCTTCCTTTTTAGTGGCTAATAATCTTGGCAAAACTTGTATCAATAATTCAGGTAATTCTTTACATTTCTCTCCAAGACCGGTACCTGGTACTCGTATCTTATCTTCAGCTTCTAGAACTGCCCAATCGATCTTTTTCTCTCCCACCTCCCATTCTTTTTCCTTGAGTTTTTCATATACCCCTGCGGGCAACAGGACTTTTAGCATTTTAATTATATCTGGATACGTGTATTCTCCCATACGGAGCATGTCCTTTAATTCTCGGTGGAACCCTGCTGGATCTTTGTCATGACAGGGAATTAATTTCTTCATCTCTAAGAGTTCCATCTTGGTAATCGGAGTGTAAACAAACACTCGTTGCATTTCACCATCTGTTGTCCTGACTGGGTGTACTTCTCGTAACGGGTTCTGTCTATCTATGTAAAACGGTTTACTTTCTGGGGGTGAGACATGAACAAAATGCGGGTTCAGGAACGTTCTATATTTGTGGCGTTGTTCTAGAATGACACTAATTAAATCGGTACCTAAACCTTTCCATCTATACTGGAGTAACTCGTTCAGGACATCATGTAACGGACCTGGATCAGAATGTTGACCCTCATACAGAGTAATGAGGTGTTGGATCATATACATACCCACCAGTCGTTGCTCGGCTGGGGGCAATTTCAGAAACATTTGTGCCACTATTTCGTCTGGAAAAGTGGTAGAATCAGTAATCCATCGGACTGCTGATCGGACTAGTTCTTGTTCATGCATAGTACTTAACTCACTGTAACCGATTTGTGACTTCAAAATGTGATCGGTAGCTTGAAATACTTGTTCTAGAGAACCTTGTTCTGGTGCTGGATGATGAAAAACTGTCTTGTGTTCTAGGCATAAATGGCGATCTGGAAATCTAGATTTTCCTACATACGCTATTCTAGTGGGATTCTCGTCGTCTACCTCTTCAGTAGAAGAGTCATTCTCTTTCTCGCTTACTTGTGCTGCTTTACGTTGTTCATGTAACTTTATTATTTCTTTACGAATTCTCTTGTACATACTCTCTATACTACTGACAGTCTTGTGCTTACCCTCGGCTATATTATCACTCCACCTTGTCAGGATTCTCATTTCGGCCGGATCTTTAGTCGGGTAGTCTTGTTCTCTTATTAGACAATTAATCAGAAACTTTAATATCATGAGCTGGATCTCAGCTTTCCTTTGAGACATGGCTTCGCCAATACTTTCTGGATCATCCCCTGTACGGATGAAACGATATATTCTGTCTAGATCTCCTTTCATATCTGGTAGGGTGTCTAAATACCCGGTCACCCGTCTTACACGGATGGAATATATTACTGTACTATCATCACCTGCAACCGGATCATAGCGGCATTCAGTAAGAGCTCGTCGGATATCTGCAACGGACTTAAATTTGGGCGTACGTTGTAACGCACATTCATGTAACTCGGCCAACGTTCTACGTTGGTGTGGTGGCGGGGTACCAGGAGGACCTCCTCCTGCGGCCCCTATGCTGGAATCATCGACTGATACTCTTCGTGCTGGCAGAGTGGGAAATTGTAATGTGGGCTGAACCGGGGGTACCGTGGCAGGTACTCCGGTGTCTGGAGGAGCAGGATTTACATTATTTACAGGGACTGGCGGACCAGGATTTGCATATTCTGGAACCGTGTCGTCCAAGTAGGACGAAATAAAAATATCAGCTGCGGTCGGTTTGTGACGTAGCTTGGTCGGAACTAATGGTGGCGGAAAATTACTGGATGCCTCCGGGGTCGCTTTTGGCAAGCCCTCGGCAAAAAGAGGATACATACCCTTAATGAGGGCATGCCTCTGTCTATCTGACTGTTCAGTTTTGACTCGTTCACCTATCTCGATTAGTTCCCTTTCTTGGGCTCGTTCTAAGGATTCTCTACTTAATTCTGACCTTCTGATTTCTTTTTCGGTTCTTTTATGAGATTCTTTGCGCCATAACTCGATGGCATCTTTCTGTGACTGTCTGGCTTTCTTTTTCCATAATGCTTCTTCTACTCGCATGATGCACTCGGCATCCCATGTGCCTGATACGGGCCATCTATACTTTTCCTCTAACTGTTTGGTATACTCTACCCATAAATCTAGATATAATATGGCACTTATGCCATGCTTCTGATGCATAAAATGACCTGGACTGTCCCTAGGTGGGACAGGAACTGCTGCTTCTAGCAGACCTTTTCTGGTTTTTAACTGACGTAATTTCGAGAATAAAGGCATGACTGAACTGTAATCTAGACACAATACAATACACAATGAACACGATAATTACTCCACTCTCATACCACGACATTGAAATACATGAAGAACATTTAAAATAACAGTTCGAACAGAATACTACCTGGAATACTGAAAACAGAATACATGAATTTCTCGAGAACAGAACTGACTAGAACAGAAACTAGATGTACTGCTAAAACAGTACGAAACTCACCGGTCTCATAAAGAGACACGTTAGGACCCGCATCCACCAAAGTGGACACTTCGTTTTGGGTCTGTGTACCACCAACCCACGGACCAGAGTCAATTTAGATTGACCCTGTCTAGATACTACCCCAGCAATGGTACTCACCGGGCAGCAAGAACGGAAGGCCTCGGACTGGACTGGATTGCTTCGCCGCCGGACGGACGAACTTCGGACTTCTGTTACGGGTGGGCCTCCGGATACCTCGGACCTTGGACTCTCGGCTTGGGCTCTGGTCGGGACTCGCCGCGTTCCTCCACCGCCTCGTCTGGATGCTGGACCGCCACCTCCGTCTCCTCCGTGGGCCTGAGGGATACTTGAAGCAGAAATATCTGCACGTGCACGGTATGGTTCCGTCACGGCTGCAGAGGGTCAGGGGGCCGGCGTGGCTTCACCGGCGCGTGGGGAAAGGGCAAGTCCCTATTCGGGCGCCATTATGTGGTATATAAATAAATAATACCGGATCTAGGTTTTACTGGACATAGTAATAACAGATAGCTCAATAAATAAGAGTCAAGATTCGAGGTAGTAGGAGTTTGCAGGTTTAATACAGCATAAAGGACAGGAACAGGACAACCTGCACAGGAATGGGATGGCAGCGCTGTCGGGGGCTGGATCAGGATCGGCGTAACATTTAATAACAGTACACAAGCATATATATTAAAACAGTTGCATTACAATGAATACAGTAGGCGGAGCAGTGGGTGTGGTCAATAGCAGTCGCGAAAGATAAGGGTGAAAGTAGGTGTAACAGGAGGCGTGTACATAGACATGTGATGTAAACGTAACAGAATATGTCATAAATGGGGCGGAAACATGGAGGGGGCTACCTAAGGAGCCGGGACCTCTAGCCTAATGGTGCGCGCAAACTGGCAATGACGTGTTACTAGGAGAAGCTGGGGGCTATGAACTCTGTGCTAGGAGTAGAGACTGAAGTCTGGAGAGTCAGGGCGACATGTACCTAAATCCTATCTAGTATCTAATGTTTAGAGAACATGTTGATATAAACTAAGAGTCAGGAGGGGAAAGGCTAACAGACTCTAAGACTGGAGCATGCATTATTCTACATGTAGTGCGTGATGAAGAATATTAAATGACCATTAAATGCAGTATTTCTCTTACATGGAGACGTAAAGGCTAGACAATGACGGAAACTATTGATGCGATTCAGTAGCTTAGGAATGCAGAGAAGGAGGGCTGGACTGATAACTAGAATCATAACATACTCTTGGCAGACTAACAGGCAGAGCCAGGCTGAGCCGGGCACTGTGAGGCAGGAAGTAAGTGAAGGGTCGAGGATACAGGTGGGGGCTGTATCGCTCCTCAGCGAGGGTTCAGGAGACAGGAGCTGAATCTGGTGTCCAGGCCCTTTTGAGGCCTAGAAACGGGGACTTTTCAATGAAATAACGTGTACACTGAGAAACGTGGCAACGTAACTTTACATAGGCCTGATATTCATAGTATTCACGAGAACTGGAAACTGGCATACTAGAGATGGACACAACTATAATTGCGTCTTTAATCGAACATGGGGAATACATATGCATATTAATCATGCACACATAACATAAGATGGAGGACACGTAGGGACACAGAACATGGCAAAATTTACTTTTCCACAACGCAAGCAGTACGAGACTGGCAGCACATTTGATTTTTGCTAATTGGGAGTCTGAGATGCATTGAGGTTCTTCGTTGGCTGCGTAGAAGTAAAGGTTTTTATCTTAGTCCGGGCAGGTGCTGAACAGGGTGTTTACTGCAGTTGTGCGATGCTTTTGTTTTAAGTAGGGCAAGATTTTCTTTTGAATCTGTGGGAAGGTAATGCATCGATCAGCAGTGCTAAGATAAGTTGTGAATCAAATTTAAAGCCTACATTCCTACGACTAAAAGGCGTAAGCCCAGGGGTTCGCATGTCCACGTAACCAATTACATTTTCATTTGCCGAATTAAGGTTTAACCTGTCATTGCCAATCTTTTAGTTAATTTTTCACTTTGTTTTATGAAATCAGCTGGCAATCTCTATTTGGTCACTTGCATCATTTAGATTACTTTGGTGTTATTACAGACATGTAAAAGAGAAGGTTTTGGAGAACTCTAGTGAGGGGTGCAAAGTAAATTTAAGCTGGTTGATGAGGATTCAGTTTTGGATTCCTGCATTGGACATGTAGCACTTGACCAGTGGAAGTTGGATTCTTTGGTAGCAATCCCTATAGAATAAGCCAAACTAAGGTGGCGATTGGATGGTGGTAGATTCCCATCCAGTCCATGTTTTAGGTCTCTCTCAATGTAAAATGGTTGTGCTGAAAGTGAACATCAAGAAGAACTCCTTGATGAAACCTGCTCAGCAAGAGTTGTTTGTTTGCAGCCTTCAGGACTTCAGTCAGTGGCACAGACTTGTAGGAAGATTAGGAAAGATGTATTTTGTTTGACATTTTATCTTGTACTAGCAGCCCGTCCTGACGTCCTCGTATGAAATAGAATGTGTGTAATGTGTGTATTTGGCAAGGGCAATTTATTTTAAAATCTGGCGGTAGACAACATTTTTTGTTTCATTAGAATCGGGACGGAGAAGGCCCAGCTGCAGCCCTGGTTGATGTTAGCAGGCGCGTGTAATGTCGTTAAATGAGAGAGTTATCAGCCGCGGGTAAATCCGTTTAATGCGAGAGTTGAGTGACGGCGAGTAGGAGAGGCTGCAGTAATTTTCCCCGCAGACACGCTCATTTGCGTGTTCCCCGCTTGAGGCCCAGATGCAGGCCTGTTTGATGTTAGCAGGCGCGTGTTCCCCCGCTTGAGGCCCAGCTAAGGCCCTGGTTGATGTCATCAGGTGCGTGTAATTAGTGTACTGATCCACCGCCTGAGCCCGGCTAGAGCCCTGGTTGATGGTAGCAGGCGCGTGTAATTTCGTTGAATGAGAGAGTTCAGTAACAGCGCGCAGAAGAGGCTGCAGTAACGTTACTTACCACGCCTCCAGCTGAACGAGTTTGTCACGCACCCAGCACACGGCCACAGCAGACGATCTTCTGATTAATGTACGACCCACATGGCATGAAGGGAGGAACGTAGCCCATGCCCCCAGCGTGTCATCCCCTCCCCCCCCCAGCGTGCCCCTTGATGCTGCGCAGCAACGTAATTGGCGCTTGTATGTACGACTCACGGTCATGAAGGGCGGACACACGCCCCCACCGTTTGTCACGCCCCCAGCACACGCCCACAGCCCACGATATGATGGCCATACCACACGCCCCCAGCATTAGTCACGCCCCCAGCATTAGTCACGCCCCCAGCCCACGCCCACAGCACAACGCAGACACGCCCACAAGGCACTACTTTGCAGGCACGGTTCTTTTACCTTTTAAATGTATATGGTGGCCGTCTGCATAGCCTATGTCCTTCTACTGCAACTGCCCTTTCCAACGCTGTATTGGGTGTTGTGATTGGTGCTGTGGTTACTGAGATTACCCTCCTCAAAGGTTTGGGCTGTCTCTTTATAATATTAGTATGGATAGTAGTAGATTGTTCATAATGATTTATAGATTTCTAGCAATAATAATTAAAGTTGGTCTGTGAGAAAGTGCCAACTTTCTTGCCTTGGTATGCCCCCACTTATTTTCTGAACTGCTGATGTACTTTGACTGAGTGTGCCCTATGTCCCTGCCAATCAGGTATTCAGAGCCTGTGTTCCTTCCCTACAAAGAAAAGCTATGCTGAAACAAAATACCCAATTGGCATCTCTGGCCCCTGTCAGCCCCATGTAAATGGTACCCTAGGTACCCAGGGCATGGGGACCAGAGAAAGCCCCTGAGGGCTGCAGCACTTATTGTGCCACCCTCAGGGGCCCTGTACCCTGCTTCCCACACACTGCCTTTGCAGGCTGAGTGTCTAGGTACAAGACTAAAGCAAGAGTCGACATGGCACATATCCCTGTGTGCCATGCCCAAAGAACCCACTGCCCTGGTATACTTCAGTCACCCCTCTAGCTGGGTGCCCTATGCCAGAGGTGAGGGCCCAGGTGCATGAGCCCTGTGGTGCCCCTACAGTATCCAGGGCCATTCCTGAGCACTGTAAGTGCAGTGTTGCCATTTAAGAGTATATGGTGCTGGGAAGTTGTCATTCACGAACTCCACAGTACCATAATGACTTCACTGAAGACTGACAAGTTTGGTACCAAACTTCTCAGCACATTAAACCCACACTGATGCCAGTGTGGGATTTAATGTAAAAATGCACAAGAGGACACCTTAGAGATGCCCTCCAAAAACCCAAACCTACAATCCACCTCTGGGCTGAGTGGCTGCAGAGGCTGCCACCCAGCAGACGTGTTGCTGTACACCTGGGTGGTAAGCCCCCCCCGCTCTCCTGGGTCCTGCAACAAAGCACATCCTGGGCGAGGTGCTATGTCTCCTCCCCCAGGATGGACAGGGGGAAGCTTCAAAGGCATACCGTCTCTGAGAGCTTCTCCAGAACATTTGCTGTACCCAGCAACCAGCCCCCCACCAGTCCTACCCCCACTCTGGCGGGAAGACTGGCGGGAAAAACTAAGTCAGGAAGGGGGGGGTGCCAACCTGTGCCAACTCCACCCCTCAGGTGGAGAAGGCGAGGTGAAGCACGACCCCGGCCTCTGGCCATCTTGTAGATGGGGAGTCCTGCCTAATCCCAGCTAGGCTCCTGCCCCCCTCCCACAGGAGAGGAGCAGGCTAGGGGGTGTACTCACCCCAGGACAGGGACCCATTGGTCCCTGCCCTTGCCCTACCTGTAACGCCCCTAAATTTTGTATTTAGGGGCTCCGTGAACCTTCCTTCCTCAGATCCCGATATCAAAAAGAAGAAAGAAGATCAAGAAGAAGACCACCCGCTGCGCAGCTGCTAACAGGACAGCAACTGACTTGGCCCCAGCCCTACCGGCCTGTTGATTCTGGAACCTGCTCCTGCCTAAACCCGGCGACCTCCGCGGATAGCGACCTTGGGACACACAGAGGACCTGCCTGCCTTGACCCTCTTGAAGATTGGGATTTATCAGCAGAGGCTCTGCTGCAACACCCCACCTGGTGCCCACCAGGAAGTTCCGGACCAGCCCACTCTGCACCAGCCGAGCCCGGGCCGGGCCAACCCTAACCAAGACCACGAGGACGTCCCCCCGGCGACTGGAACCCGAAGTCCAGTGCCCAAAGACCCTCCTCGACGAACCAGCCGACGCCTGCAGAGCCAGGGGCCACCCCAACCGCGACCAGCCGAGGGTAAGCTTTTCCAACACCCAAAGACAACCCTGCACCCAGCGCCCTACAGCCCCCTGTGCCTCCCTTAGGGGTAAATACCTGTGCTCCAACATCCCAACTTACCTCTCGAAGTGCTGGTCGCCCCTGGAGAGTCACCGTCCCCGAGCCTGCAGCCTTTGTTCCTTTTTCAAGATCCTCATTGGATAACATTGAGCGCCCGACTGCTCAAAAGCACCCTGCACCAGCCGCCAGAGTGCCGCTGGCTGTGACCTCTTTGCCCTATCCTACTCCCCCCCCCCCCCCCTTTGCCCAGAGCAAGTGACCAGGAGCCCAGCTCCCAGAGCCGCGTGGCCTGCTAGCCAGCAGCCACCAACCAAAGGCCCCCTTCCCTCATTGGATAACATTGGGCCTACCTACCTCTGCACCCGGCCGCCCCTCGCCGCTGGGTCTGAACTAACTGTACTCACCTGACCCTGGGGGACCCCTGAGTCTATGCCCAGAACCCTGACTTCACCAACCAAGTACTCACCTGGAAACCGATTATTCCGTTACCTGCCATTGGATAACATTGACCCATTTTTGACTCGAAAATTTTCGACGTTTGAAGTTTTGAAAACTGAAAATATTCCTATAAAATCCGCCAAAGTCCGAATTCGAAAATACTCACCTGTGATCAGGAGAGAAGCCAGTACTGTACCTTCCAGCCCAGTACTGAACCACAAGAGTAATCCCTAGCGGGTTTACTAGTAACCTGTATTTTCTCGATAGGAACCCATTGTCTGCTTTTCTATGAAATTTCTTCTAAGTGTCTACTTTTGAAAACTGCAAATATTCTTTAAAAATCGTACG
The DNA here is from genome assembly GCF_964261635.1 of Lissotriton helveticus. Lineage (NCBI taxonomy): Eukaryota > Metazoa > Chordata > Amphibia > Caudata > Salamandridae > Lissotriton > Lissotriton helveticus. The sequence goes on from NC_136060.1 coordinate 183,928,100, forward strand.
AAACACTGAAACGCAATTACCTACCTGTTTTGAGTTAATCCCCCAGCGCTGGCCCTAGGAGACTAGTGCTGGTGTAGTGTAGTTCCTATATTCCTAATAGGCTCTGCACATTGGAATAATATAATCAGCAGTGTAGACGTAGGACTGAGGTCGACTAGGTCTCTACTGACTATATTAGACTTAATTAGTTTTGCCAGCTAGCTCAGAGGTCACTAGAAACTTTCTCGAATGTTCAGGAAAGAGTTAACTCCTGATTTAGACAAGAAGGGATTCGTTTCTGACAACCGCATAAACATGACAACTTTGCTCCCTCAGAATAAAGAGTGTATCTCTAGAGTCGTGTGAAAACAATAGACAGTTATTTCACTCAGTCAATCGTGCATACTTAGTTTCACCAGAGTGCAGAGAAATAGAGAGAAGGGCGTTTTCAATAAAAGGTGTTATTTATTGAGCAGTCTTCTTTCTCATGCAAGAGAAATGAATTGCCACAATTGCAATACTTATCATAAAGTAAAGTGCGTACAGTAAAAAGAGTATTATGAAATAATACTGTAAAAGCATTGATATGGTTTCTTAGCCATATGATACTTTAAAATGGATAAAATATATACATACATGAAAACATTGACTAACGTACTCAACTGGTGCTTCTAAGATACGCCTACCCCGGTGTACCTGACCTAAGCCTAATACGTGGGAAGGAGTAAATAAGTTGCAGTTTAAGTTAAGTTGTTTTTTGCCAAGGAATCTGAATCAAGAATTCTCTTAATGGTTTAGTCAGCCCCGTACCTTGGTAATAGAATGTAGGAGGTCTTGTATCTCTCTCTCAGGACTCGATCTCCCAGCAACCCGCAAGGGTGACTGGAAACACCGGAGCTGGATTTTCTCGGCTGGAGAAAAAGACAGCGTCTTTCTCAGTCCGTCAAAAGGGGAGGGGCGTCGTCCTTCGGCTCTCGCATCAGCTGGGCTTCGGGCAAGTAGATAGCCGCTCTGCTCCAAACCACCATGTGTTTGCTTAAGGCAACGTTGGTATATTTATGCCTGAAAGGTGCCGGGTTTGACGTAAGGTTGGACATAAGACGTCACTAAGAACTAACAGTTCTTTCTGGACTCTAGGAGTTCTTGTGCAAATCAAAACAAGAGCAGGGGGATTTCCCGGGCTGCTGAAGGCTTGGTTTGTTTAAAGAACGCGTTGTACTTTCTAGGAGTCTAGGGGAGTATGCTTGCCGTATTTGGACTGCATGGGCTATTACTAAATCTAGATATGATTCTTATGCCTTTATAAGGATATTATTTATTATAACCACATAAGGGCATACATCTGGAATATCGAATTAGGGTCCTAGATAGAAACACAACACCCACTCCACGTACTAATGTCCATCATTACTAAAACTAAGCAATATTAAACATATAACGATGTATGTGTGTTTTCCAACCCACCCCAAAATACATAATTCGCATTTGAAATGGTATATGGGAAATACACGAAAATTAGTATTGGTACTGTACGCTTTTCAAGCAGTGTTATCATTCAATTAAATGCATATATATATATATATCAGCTGAATGAATTGCGAAAATTACACATGAAATGGCTCTAAATACAGAAAAGAAGGTCGAGACCATTTCATCACATATTTATACAAATGCTGTACATGTGGTAGAGGCTGAGGTAAAATATTGTCTCTAGAGTTCCTAAAATAGAAGCTCTGTTCTCTAAGAATAGTTCTACTTTAAGCAGGGTACCATGTGCCAGAAAAAAGGGTAAATATTTTGGAAGTGAAAAAAATTTATTTCGCTTTCAGGGGAAAAAATAGTTCCAAATGTTTTCAGTAGCTTTTGTTTATCAAAACTGAAGGCCGAGTTCAGGGAACGCTGTGTGCTCATTGTTTTTAAAAGTTATTCTCGTTGTTCAGGGGAGAACATCATATCAGACAGGCTTGCAAAAAATTGGTCTACAACATCAGGTGAAAGTTCGACCAAGTTCGAAAATGCCGAATTTGTGCATATGTGAGAATGATTGCTATCATCGATGTCAGGATCAGCAATGCTCACAGAAGGTTGTACCTGTGTGGTGCTGCTTTCATCTCGTACTCCACCGCCACCTACTCGTAGTGGGGAAGTCTCAACGAATGCCGTCATCAGAATAGGTAGCCGCTGGGGACAACACGATGCATGAGTCGTTACAGGACCTAGCAAAGTATCGATATCCATTGGTACTGCTGATGGTAGTGTAAGACAGACGTCCAACACGCATTCATAGCATACATCGAAGCACAGGTAAGATGCAATCTTGCCAGATTGGTCTGAATGAAAGAAACCAGGTTGCACTTAGATCTCTTAGCCGGGCTAATCCGAGGACTTTAGTGATGCGGTCCCGGTAGCGTATAGCTAGGATCGTTTCTCCCATCGTTGCTGGAGTCTTGTCTGTGGCTTGGCTTGCCATATCGGAGCAGAAGGATCAAAAATAAAATTCCTGCTACGAGTCCCAAAAGAAGAGGCAGACCGCCAAATAACGAATGGACAAAATTCGGGAAAATGCCCAGAACTGTTTCAAAGGGTGCTAACAGTCCCGAAAAAACTGTCTTAAATACATGTGCGATGCCACTGGTATCAGACATGTTTAAGATTTGACTTAACATTTCTACGAAATGGACGGGGCAATTTGTTAATAATAGGGAATGTATCTCTGCCGCTGTCCTTGCAACTTGCAGTTCATACGTCTCTTTGGACCAGGTTAAAGGCACAGTTGTCTGTAAAAGAATGGATTTCATTCTGCTTAAAGTATCAATTCGAATAGAAGAGATATTCAAAGAAGGCCATAACGCAGCCTCCATGTCTGGATACAATACTTGCATACAGCAAATGACCCTGGAAGTGACGGTTACGAGATAGGGTTTTCCTGGCACCATGCCACAACAGCTGTGGTCACTTATTAGAACATATCTGCCGTTGGAAAGCTGTCTGAAAAATGGCTCTATCTGTTTTGCAGGAGTGCCATGCAGGTGACATGAAAGGTTATTTGAAGACCCTTCGCAGGCTCCATGCAAGTTAATACCTTGACACAGAAGTGTACCACTTAGTGATTTTTTACAATGGTTACCACTAAGGAATACTTCCTTTTTTCCTTCACTATAACATTTGTGTGTGTAAGGTAAATCCCAGGTTGGTTTGATGTATCCTTTACCCAACCTTTCATACTGGCCTTCTGGTATATACTCTTGGCAATATTTAAACTGGAAAGTTGTTATCGGGAATTGTAATTGTTCCGTGTATTATCCATTCAATGACAGGTCTTTCTGACATTGTCAATGGTAATCTCTCAAGTTTTTCAATGCTCAGAATCGTATAGTCTGCTCCTTTTTGTGCCATACTGATTTGTTTATCAGTAAGGTTAAAGATAGAGAATAATGACGTTCTGTTGATTAGACGCCATGGCACGTAGCCTGAATGCAGATTTTGCAACGTCCAGCCAAGCTGTACAATAGAACGCAATTGGGACTGTCCATGTTGTAACATTAGTAAGTCCTGCTCTATTATATCAATAGCAGATGATACAATGCTGTCCAGCGAATATATTCTGGAGGACAGTCATTAACCCATTGTCCACTACAGAAAGTGATTTTTCCAAATTAATACGATCAATTTCTTGTATTTTTTCAGCAGTTTCAATTTGTTTTACTTTCCAAGCTTCGTTGTATGCAGCGTATATACCGGCCGCTATGAAACGTTTTTGACGCTGTTTGCGAGGTCCCAGTATGAAATCTCGCAAGTCAGCACCGTCTTTAAGTAAAGTCAAGTGTTGCCTAATTTCAGCCAGTGTGGATTTCTGTAGCCACTCAAGGCATAGTTTCCCTACACTGTATGTTGTTACTATCCCTGGATGTGTCTCTGGGAGTATCTAGGGTCTGGCCTGTGTTTTGTTCAGGAATCTATCTTGACAGTTATTTGTGTCTGTGGGCCAGATCAACCATTTTTTCCAATCAGGATGTGTTCTGTTTTGGTGTAAAATATGGGATACGTCTATCTCCACATCTGTAGTGCTATTACTATCAGGTATGGGCTTCGGAATAGACGGTTTGTTTAAGTCTTTTATCTTAGCTAGGCCAAGACAAGTAGTTTGTTGAATTGTTTCATTCAGAAATATTATTTGTTCTGGGATCATGCAGGCCCTAAATAATGCTTCTAGGCCTTGTACCTGCCATTCTTTTGAACCCCAGATGGTTTATGTTTCAATATTGTTTTTCCAAAATTAAAAACCAAATGCAGACATTTTGTCATAACATTTTTCAGAATAAATCAATTTAGTATTTGTCAACATTGTTTTCATTCCGGTCTTATTTAACATTTTGAAAAATTCTTTCGAGCTGCCTTTTGGCGGAGTTGGACAATGTTCCCATGGGTTATAATTAAAAACATTTCTAGGCTGAGCAGTTTTTTGCAATTAGTGATCACCAAAATGATTATAACAATATAACTCTTCATAATTTGATGAACCCTGTAAATAATCATGTTCTGTAAATTTTGCTGACATTACTAAATCTGACATCATATTATTAATGTTTTCAAAGTCCCAATCAGCAGAGAAAGTACTTGGTGTCACAAGGTCACTTAAGGAAACCTTAAACTGGTGTGGATATTTCAAGAGCTCAATCTGGCTATAGATTTCATAATCCGTTTTGTCCCATGCTACCCCACCGGATATTGGATTGGCTGTGATGTTCACTGATGACAGTTCTCTTTTCTCGATGTGAGAGGATGTGTGAGGCTTTAGGACCAAGTTGATGTTCTGACTTGCTGTGTCCATTGTACTATATTTTCCATCAATAAATCTACCCAAACATAAAACCATGATGAGCCAAAGCAGGAGGAAAAGTACACCTAACACAATCCAAAATTCAATCCATGGTGAAATCAGATAGGTTACTTTTAGTTGGTGAAAAAGTTCAGTTACTTTGTCTTTGAAAGTTTTTGTTGCTGGCGTTTCTTCATGCTCGCTTGGATCTTCAGAAAAGTCATCGAAATTGATGAAGTAGCCAGATGCAGTTCTGTCAATTGTTGGAATAGCTTCCGGATTATCATTTGCTTTTGGATTTTTCTTTGTTTCATTAGCATAGTCTGAGGCTACATCGTTGTAGACAGGTGTTTCTTGACGAACTGTTGCAATTTGGGTTTCAAGAGGCACAAGTTCCATGGCTTTGTTGCATAGTCCTTTTTTATTCACTGCAGGTTTATCAAATGTGATTAGTGTTTCAGTTTGAACCTCTTGGATTGTAGCAAAATTTGGTCTTCTGCTATTTCTTGGGAGTCCACCGGGCCTACTACTTATTATTGGCCACATGATTGTGGTTTTACCAGGTTGATAGATACAACTCGGTTCTCCTTTTTACCAGCAAGGGGCGGTAGTACTACTGATCTTGTTCCGCTGACAGCTAAGACAGGTACTGCTTTTCTGTAAGAAGGCCCAAATTCCTTCTTCACCGCGATCTTTTCTCTGACCAGATCCCCAATCTTTGGAATCCAGACAGGTCTTGCTGGGACAGGTGGTTTTTCTTCAGTGGCTGTTGGCTTTAACTATATATTACTCAGACTTCTTTTAAGTCCTGTAAAACAGCCAAACGGTCTTTGATATCAAAGGCTTTTTCTTCTACCACTCAAGTGTGACAATCTAGATCCTGAATGTGCATTCTAGTACCGAACAATAGTTCGTAGGGAGTGAGACCGTTTAGAGAATTTCTTGGCAGATTGTTAAGGCTACGTTGGACACTTGTTAAATGTTTGACCCACCCATCACCCGAACCGAATACCTTCGCCGTTATAGATTGCTTTATGTCCCGGTTTTTTCTTTCCACTACCGCATTTCCCTCAGGATGGAATGGAGAAGAGTACCGCAATGCAATGCCCATGCTGGCCATGGCCTCCTTATAAGCCCGAGAGCTAAACGCAGGACCCTGGTCAGAATGTAGCATGCCAATTGCGTATGTGCCGATAAAGACTCGCAAATCTTTTATAACAGTTCTGGCGTCAGCCGAGCGCTGGGGCCTACATCTACAGTTCTGGCGTCAGCCGAGCGCTGGGGCCTACATCTTAAGTGAATCTAGTCTTACTTTTTATGGGACCGCATTTCTCCTGCTGGATTTCTGCGTATAGATAGCCTGATGCTTTCTAATAAAGGAGTCCTGGCAGGAGTCTATCTCTGTTGCAGTCTGGACAATCCTTTGCAAATTTGTAATGTTGCAGGCTCATCCCCGGCCACCAGTATTCTGATTGTAATTCTTTCAGAGATTTTACGATCTCTTGGTGCCTTAGACCCTCTCCCATGTGTGCGTCTGCTATCAATAAGACACTCCGGTTCGTGTTTGAAATTACTCTATCCCCCACTCCAGGGATTTGAGCAAAAGGAACGGAGTTTGCATCAATTATGTATGTATTATTGAGTGGATAGTCGAGAGGTAATGCTGCGTAGTCGCCTTTTAATGAGGCTTTTACCGCCAGCATGGTTTCTCCGTCTGTGTTTTTTAGAACGCTTTTTTGTGGCTACGGAAGCCGGTTGAACCGCTTCCGCTGTGGCTCTGTCAACCAATGAATTCCCTGCAACGTGAACGCCATCACGTTGATGACTCAGTGTATGTATCACGTGAGTCTTTCGTAGTTCTTTCTGCAAAAGAACTTCTTGTTCCCAAAGCTTTTTATGCTTTATTGTGGCACCTGTGTCATCTTTGTAATCGTTTTGAACCCAGTTCTGCAAGTCATTATTGTAAGACCTGACGCAGAAATGCGAATCACACACTATTAGTGCCACAGCAGTCAAATTGCGTGGGCTTGTTAATGCCTCAAGGGCTGATTCTGCTGTTAAAACAGTTATTCTCTTGCCTTGGGCTAGGGCTCTTTCTTTTGCTGCAGCAGTTTGAACCGCTATTAGAATTTTTTCAGTAGAACTGAATTTCATTTCAGCTTGTGTGTACAAGTGTGATTTGTAAGCTATTGGTACCGTTTCTCCCTCATTAGAGGTTAGGTATGTGAATCTGCTTCTTCCTGGGATGACTCGGATTACAAGGTTGCGTACGTTTTCGCGAGTTTGTAATTTTGTTTTAGCTAACATGTTTGCAATGATCTTAAAATTTCTGTGTTTCTGAGTCCAATTGATTGGTTTGAAATCAGGTTTTATTAATTCATAGAGAGGTTTAACCCTCTCTGCATATTTTAGAATATATGTACTTCCGAAATTCAGGAAACCTAGTATTGATTGTAAGTTCTTCAGCGCTTTAGGTGCTTGGAGTACAGCACACTTCTCTAAGAAGTTGTCTGCTAGGCTCTTGCCTTCACTTGATAATTCATATCCTAAAAACAGGACAGTTAGATGGGCAGTTTGTGACTTTTTACAGTTGAATTTGTACCCTTCAGCTGCGAACCCAAGTATTATGGTGTTCACTCTTTTCAAGTATGTCTCCAGGTCATCATCTGCGAGATAATGTCATCGACATAAGATAATGCCTCATCATCATATATTTGTAGTAACTGTTACCCTTGCTGAGAATAATCCTGGGCTATTCTTGAATCCCTGTGGGAGTCGACAGAAGTGTTTTTTTGACCCCATTATTGAGAAAGCGGTCAAATACCTGCTTTCAGGTGCTATGTTTTGACAAAAGAATCCATTAGAGATGTCTAATGTCGTTTTACATTTTTTGCGCACGATGTTATTCATTAGTGCTGCACTGTGTGAGTTTTGTACTGCAAATGTTTTGCAACAGGAGTTTAGGTGTCTGTAGTCCAAAACTAGACGATATGAATCGTCTGGCTTGGAGACAGGAAACAAAGGATTGTTCATTTGTGAGGTGCATGTTTCAATCACCCCCTGGTATTCAAGTTGATCCAAGATCTCCCTGACTTGCTTTTTAGCTTCTTGTTTAACTGTGTACTGTCTTTGTGCAGTGGGCTGATTTTTTTAACTGGATTTTGTGAGGAGGAGAGTCCTCATCCCATCCTACATGATTTTTGTATAATGCAGGGGCTTGGGCCACTGCCCATTTTCTTGCAAATGTATATTTTTTATGAATTGGAATATGATTTGAGAAGGCAGGCATAATCATTTCTTCGCCATGAGGGCACTCCCTGACAAACTCTGGTGGCCAGTCTTTTTCAGCTAACAGGATATCATAGCCTTTAGATAAGTTATCCCAAAAGAGACCCCTTACTTTCCTAGATTTATCCCCCTCTATACGCAATGTTATTTCGTATAATTTATGGGGTTTGCTAACCCTGGTGTCTGCAGTTTCAACCTGAATGTATTCATTCGTGTCTACTGTCTCCAGAAGATTCATCAGGATCTTGCAAGCTATTGTCACTTCTGCTGCGCTGTCTAGCATTGTCTAGGCCCACTCTCCGTTTTTCAGTTGTGTCCTCAGTATCCTCGGCATGTTTTATTTTAATACTGGCTACCTTCTTTCTTGGATATTGTAATTTTTTACTTTGATGAGCTGGTTCCTTGTCTTTGGACTTGACGTGCTCTTCCCTGTGTTCTGACCGTCCTCTTCTTTCCGATTTCTGTGAGGAAGTCTGAAAAGATCGAGAGTGACGTGTATCAATATCTTGATATCTATCAGGTTTTCTCAATTTATCCCTATCTCTAAGGTTGTATCTTTTCTCAGAGGGCTCCCTCTGGGGAGACTTGTTTCCTCGGTCCGGAGATCTTTCTCTGCGTTGAGGAGACCTTCCTCTGGACTGGAATCGTTTTTCTGTGTGAGTGGATTGTTTATTACCATCCCAACTCTTTTTTGGAGTGTTTAGATTATTTTTAATAAATGTTTTTTCAGGTTTTTCAGTTAGTTGGGGTTTTACTGGTTTCCCACCCAAACTATCTCTACCTAGTTCTTCATAGGATTTTTCTATGATTCTGGCAAGTTCAAATGGTTGTTCTGCTATATCTGTTTCTTTCAATTTCTGGTGGATCGCCACAGATGCTGCTTCTCCTTTTATGTTGGCTAATAATATAGCCGAGACCTGCTTGAAGTCTTTCAGTAATTTCATACCCAGAGTTAAAGCAGGTTCTGGACCGTATTCATTTTGAATCTGTCGTAGCACATCTGGTATTATCGCCATAGACGGAACACCATGTGTTTTTGTGTATATAGAAGCAAAGACTGTGCCCCAAGTGTCACAGTCCTCCACATGTTGTGCGATTCCCATTGGAAGGCAGATAGTCAGAATTCTGTGTTTCTCATGAGGTGTAGTATCAGGAAATACTGCCTCTATCTGAGTTATTTTTTGTGCTAACCAGAATGGAATTTGTTCCCGTTTTGGGGGTATTTTGCCAATGGCAGATTGTATATTCTGTGGTGTGATTTTATCTGTGTTCCCCTGGTGAGGGGTGTTCTGTGGAATTAATATTGCTGGTTGGACTGTTGAAGTCCGCATTACATATTGGACCAATTGTCTATGTATTTTAATTAGTAGTTTTAGCTGAGCTAAAAGTTCCCGGTCTGACATTGTTTCAATGTCTGGATGTGGTGTGTAGCTGGCTAGAACCGGCCACGTGGCTCCTGGTCTACCTAGTGGACCTAGCCTGGTGATGTGATTTTGATGTTTTAGGGCGCCTTTAAACCAGAGCAGGTGCTCTTGGTAAGTTAGTGGGATTACAACGTCCTCGAAAGGAGTGTATTCATCCGGAGGTTCCTCTATTTTGTAATAGTGGAATTTGTGTATTACAGCGTTTGCTGCTGGAAAGTTTATCCATGAATAGAATACCTCTGTCTGCCGATATTCATGGGCCTCTACCACGAATATGACTGTACCACCTCTAAGATGATACTCCATTTTCTATAAGTTTTCTAGTTATAGTTTTTCTTACATTTACCGGGATGATTATAGCATCCGGGTCATTCTGTTGGAGAGTTGTCATCCACTAAGAGCTGAGCCGCTATTCTAGCTCTCTCTGTTTCATCGTCACTTTCCACCATTTCTACTGACAGAAAGTTATTTTTTGTTGCAGATCAAGTTTCAAGGAAACAAAGATTAGGTGCACAATATTTTGAAACACTGTATCCTTCAACGTTGACTAAAACAAAAACTATACATAGGAATCTCTTCCTACTATGTTCCGGCGGATTTTAACCTTTTACCCACTCCAGACGTCTATTGGAGTTTTTACGGGAAAAGGGGTCTGTGTGAAAAAGCATGACTGAGTTACTCTAATGTCTTGCGTTAGATTATCGCCTTACCAAACGTTGGGCGCCATGTAGTGTAGTTCCTATATTCCCAATAGGCTCTGCGCATTGGAATAATATAATCAGCAGTGTAGACGTAGGACTGAGGTCGACTAGGTCTCTACTGACTATATTAGACTTAATTAGTTTTGCCAGCTAGTTCAGAGGTCACTAGAAACGTTCTCGAATGTTCAGAAAAGAGTTAACTCCTGATTTAGACAAGAAGGGATTAGTTTCTGACAACCGCATAAACATGACAACTTTGCTCCCTCAGAATAAAGAGTGTATCTCTAGAGTCGTGTGAAAACAATAGACAGTTATTTCACTCAGTCAATCGTGCATACTTAGTTTCACCAGAGTGCAGAGAAATAGAGAGACGGGCGTTTTCAATAAAAGGTGTTATTTATTGAGCAGTCTTTTTTCTCATGCAAGAGAAACGAATTGCCACAATTGCAATACTTATCATAAAGTAAAGTGCGTACAGTAAAAGGAGTATTATGAAATAATACTTAAAAGCATTGATATGGTTTCTTAGCCATATGATACTTTAAAATGGATAAAATATATACATACATAAAAACATTGACTAACGTACTCAACTGGTGCTTCTAAGATACGCCTACCCCGGTATACCTGACCTAAGCCTAATACGTGGGAAGGAGTAAATAAGTTGCAGTTTAAGTTAAGATGGTTTTTGCCAAGTAATCTGAATCGAAATTTGCCTAGCATAGTAACGGTAAGTTTCAATTCTATTAAGGACACGGAGGCGAGGATTATGCTTTTCTCTCTAAGCTGTTTATTCAATAGTAACCGCATAGCAGCCAGAAAAGCAATAAAGATGGAAAAAATATCACAATATACCCAACATCGGGCTAATGAGAACATCAGAAAAAAATCGAAACACACTAGGGAACTACATATCCCATCAGTCCATGTTCATAGTCTTTCTATAGTGTCCACAATCCTTAAGGTAGGGCATCCATCTTGTGCTCTCTTCCTTCGCGCGAGACACGCCACATCATCAACGGTCTTGCTTTGCGCCATCATTGGCCCTGATAGGCTCCAGGTTAGACTACGCCAACATTCTTTACCTGGGCTTACCAGAGTACCTGTTGCAGCGGCTCCAAGTCGCGCAGAATGCGGCGGCCAGGGCCATCTTTGGTCTAAATAGACGGGCTAGCGCTTCGGGTCTATTGCTGACGCTGCACTGGCTACCCATCCGCAAACGGATTGCCTTTAAGGCTATGACCCTGGCCTATAAGGCTCTCCATACGGTGGGAGCAAAGTACCTCCAAAAGAGACTTGCCTTTTACCATCCTGCTCGCTCTTTGAGGTCAGAATCTTTATTCTTGGCGGTTGTTCCCCGAGTGAAGAGAGCGCGCCTGGGTGGCCGTTCCTTCGGCTTGCTGGCTCCACAGATGTGGAACTCGCTTCCGCTCCCACTCCGGGGGGCCACTAGTCTTCTTGATTTTAGGAGAGGTCTTAAAACCTGGTTGTTCACCCAGTAGGCCTCTCAGTAGCCCCTTTTTATTGTGTTTGTTCTTGTATTCCCTTCTTTTACTGTGTTATGTTATGGCGAAGTAGTTCTCCTTACCTAAAGCGCCGGGACACTCTTTTTGAGTAACCGTTGCGCTATACAAAAGAATAAATAACATAACATAACATTACCTAGCAGGAAAACACACAACAGCGTGAGCGTTGCCATTCCACCAGAAAAAATAAGACCAACCTTAAGAACAACACTCGACACAAGAACAAGTCTTAATGATCGCATTTAACAGAAACTGATTACTTACACCAATACGGGGAGGGTTCTCCGCAGGAAGTGTGGGTGGGATAATCCTCGCCTCTGTGTCCTTAATAGAATTGAAACTTACCGTTACTATGCTAGGCAAATTTCGATTCTAAGTTAGGACCGGAGTCTTCAGATTATGCTTGTTCAAAGCTTATTAACCACCAAACTTGCAATATCCACCACCGGCTTAAAGTAAAACCGCTTGAAAGTGGAATCCGAGGACCAATCCGCCGCACGCATCGCGTCCTCTAAACGTGCTCCCAAGGCGAAAGCCTTCGAGGCTTTGTGGAAAAACGAATCTCTGCTGTGTGACTGAATTACAATTGCACTGCTAAGCCCCTGATTTTTATGCTTCTAGTTTGGACCTGCGCTGTATAACGATCTATGTTAGAGCGCGAAAATAATTTTTAGACTCACTGCGGCGATTGATTTTAAAATTGCACTGTGTGTTGGCCTTGTAATTATATTTGCACCCACTCACCATTGAGGCACTCGTTACCCCTGTAGCCCCGTTTCCACCACAAGCGTTAGGCTTGTTTGTGTGGAGGGTGCAGGGCAGGACCTTCTTCCGGCTTCCGGGGCAGGCACTGATTGGGCGAGCGTGTAGAGGCGGAGCTGATGACTAGCCCGTCCTCTACATAAGCCCATTAACTTTCCCTGCTCTCCCTGATGACATTCGCTGCGCGAATTGTATTGTATGGTGAAGCGCTTTGTGGAAAAACAAATCTCTGCTGTGTGACTGAATTACAATTGCACTGCTAAGCCCCTGATTTTTATGCTTCTAGTTTGGACCTGCGCTGTATAACGATCTATGTTAGAGCGCGAAAATAATTTTTAGACTCACTGCGACGATTGATTTTAAAATTGCACTGTGTGTTGGCCTTGTAATTATATTTGCATCCACTCACCATTGAGGCACTCGTTACCCCTGTAGCCCCGTTTCCACCCCAAGCGTTAGGCTTGTTTGTGTGGAGGGTGCAGGGCAGGACCTTCTTCCGGCTTCCAGGCCGTGGCAGGCACTGATTGGGCGAGCGTGTAGCGGCGGAGCTGATGACTAACCCGTCCTCTACATAAACCAGATGCCCTCTGACGCGCAGCGAGTACACGCAGCGCCCGCGCCGAACCCGCGCCAAAGACGAGCCTAAGACCAGCCCGTCCGGGCCAGGCCGGGTCACAGGGCAGGGATCTATGCTACATCAGCCCCATCAAATACAGGAATGATGACCTCTGAGCAGCTAAGGGCCCTTCGTCCAAAGAAAAATGTTGAATGCACTACACTTATGCCATCTCACATTGGTAACCTTTCCTGTCCTAAATGCGCGCTTACCATCACTGATTTCCAACCCTATCCAGAGAGAAGCGACGGTACTATCAAACAGGGCCATCCCCCAAAACAGAAAATGTCTGAGTTTATGTTCTACAGTGTTAACTGCCGCTCTTTACCGCAACACAAACTCGACATTTTCAATGTATTACTAGACAATAAACCCAGTGCTATTTTCTTGACAGAAACCTGGCTCCATGATGGCGCAGGGCCTGACGTGGCTACCGCTCTCCCTCCTAACTATGCCATTGTTAGAAAGGACAGACTTGGGCAAGTAGGCGGGGGCATTGCAATCATCTACTGTAGGGATCTCACGTGTAGCCTCGAATCAATTGACATCCCTGACTGTGAAACTGCGTTTTTTAAAATCTCCCTTAACCCCAATTTTACATTTTCCGTTCTTTTGATCTATCGGCCACCAGGGAACGCCACCTCGTGGGCCGCAAATTTAGCAAGCCATATTACACCCTTTCATCTCTCCTCCAAAAACTTCTCATTGATAGGAGATCTTAATTTACACCTTGACGACTTAGCCAATGTCTCCTGTGTGAACCTTTTAGACGACCTCACAGCTCTGAATATGACATTGCTCAATACAGGCCCCACACACAAAGCAGGCCACCTGTTAGACCCAATTTTTTCTAACTTGCATGAACTAAAATGGCTAAACACAACCCCTATTTTTTGGTCTGATCACCATCTAATTCTTTTTAACCTCACATTAGCAGCATCCTCCCAACTATACCCTGTCCATCCAGTCACCTTCATGAGAAACTGGAAAATGTTGAACATTGAAGAAATGAATATTACCCTGGCCAAAAACCCCCCTGTCCATGGCCACGACATGGAAAGTATTGCCCACGCAACTCACACGTGGCTTGGGAACGCAGCAGATGTTTGTCTGCCTCCTTCCCACTTTAAGAGTAATATTCATCGCCCCCCCCAGCTCCGTGGTTAAGCGAGTCTCTGACAGTGGAAAAATCTAAGTGTAAAGCGCTTGAAAGGCAATGGCGGAAAAACTATGACCCCATAAAGAAAGAGTTATATCGAAAGGCTAGGAATATTTACCACACTGCCTGCATCAAAGCCAAAGCCCTCTACGTAGCAAATACTATTAACTCAGCTCCCAATATGGCTCGGACGCTTTTCAATACCGTCAAGGAATTGGCGGGTGAAAAATCTATTGCTGCGGCTTGCCCACTAAACACCCAACAATGCCAAGATCTGGCCTTCTTTTTCACAGAAAAAATTGAGAAAATCATTACTGACGTCAATAAGAATATCCCAGTCAACATCCCACAAGAAGATGATTCCACTCCTGTGAGAACAGAAGGATGTATGTTAGAACACTGGCCTTCTATCACCCTCGAGACTCTGAGGTCCCTCCTCAAATCCATCAAGTCATGCTCCCCTCGCGATCCGATTCCCATTAGTGGCTTAAATCAACTTGACAATCCTTCCCTAAGCATCATTGCCGACATGCTTAATGCTTCCCTCCAACTCTCTACGGTCCCCTCCCTGTGGAAACACGCCATGGTCAGCCCATTATTAAAAAAAACAACTGCCAATCCCGAGATCTTAGCTAACTATCGGCCCATATCTCTTCTCCCGGTCTTTTCTAAGATCCTTGAGAGACACATCCATTCTGCCCTCACCACATTCACTGAAGACAATTCCCTCCTACACCCCTCTCAATCGGGTTTCAGGGCAGGCTACTCCACCGAAACTGCTCTTCTTGGAGTAACTGAGAGGATTAGGAAACTCCTAGATGATGGCCAAACGGTCGCACTCATTTTGCTAGATCTGAGTACGGCCTTTGATACCATTTCTCACAATAATCTACTTGCCACGCTCAGGAGAAATGGTATCGGGGTGCAGCACTGGAATGGATTAGGTCTTTCCTTTCACAACGCACGTTTTAGATTGCTTCTTCCCTCGCATGTTCTGATACGTTTAGTGCCCCATATGGAGTGCCCCAGGGCTCGATTCTGAGCCCTTTGTTTTTTAACCTTAACCTTCACCCATTAGCTGATCTAGCAGAAAGGTCTGGACTCTCCCTAATGACTTATGGGGATGATTCGCAAATCATTTTTTCATTCAAAATCCGATCCCCTTGCCCTTTCCCTAATTAAACTTGGTCTCCAAGAAATCTTCGGCTGGATGTCTAACAACCAGCTGAAGCTTAATGGGGAAAAAACTGAGATTCTCCTTTTAGGAAAAAACAAAGATTTATGGAGTTCTTCCCACTGGCCGCCCATCTTAGGCAACCTCCCCACACCAGCCACTCGAGTTAGAAATTTGGGGGTTACCATCGACAATGCACTTTCTATGAAACAACAAGCAAATAAAGCCGTTGGCCTATGCTTTACCATCATGAAATGGCTGCGTAAAATCTTGTGGATGCTGCCCCCTGCTACCCAGAAGACCGTAGTTAATGCACTCATTACATCTCGGCTTGACTACGGCAACATCCTTTACCTGGGCTCAAATCAGGCGGTCCTAAGACGCCTGCAACTTGTCCAAAATTGCGCCGCAAGATTACTGTGTAAAATCCCGAAAACCGCCAGGGTATCGAAAAACCTTAGGGAACTTCACTGGCTCAGGGTCGAGAACCGGGTTAGGTTCAAAGCCCTGAGCTTCATGTTCAGGAGTAAAGCCGGCACGGCACCTAAATATTTGCAAGAGGTAGCCAGTCCCTACCTTCCTACACGAAATCTGCGCTCCCTATCAGCAGCCAACTTTGGGGTGCCCAGATTTAAACTGGCAAGAATGGGAGGGAGGTCCTTCTCCCATCTAGGGCCCACCCTATGGAACTCACTCCCTTCTCACATCCGTAAAGAGGACAATTATGCAAGATTCAGGAGAAACATTAAGACCTGGCTTTTTGAGAAATGATTTGTCCACTTTCTGTTTTCCATACCTTTTGCTCATCTATAATGTCTCGGCGCCGGGAAACCCTTTGTGGGTAGCTGTGCGCATTACAAATGCAAAAAATAAATAAATAGTATCAATGCCAGCTTCTTGGAGCACCCACCGCACCCAACAGGCGATGGTGTGGGAAGACACCACCTTGTGTGGTTTCCGTAGCGCAATCAAGAGTTGACTCTCGCCCGGAGGGCGGAATTCCACTGTAACGTCTTCGTATGTTTTCAAGCATTGCACAACACAAAGCTTGGGAACGTCCACAAAGGCCGGGTACGAGATAGACCTTGTAGCGGACTTCGTGCGGCGCCCAACAGTAAAAGTAACCCCCTCCGGGGAAAACATTCGTCCAGAAATATCCAAGGCACGCACATCCGAAACCCTACGACAGGACACCAAACACAAGAGCATAGCCAATTTAGCCGACAACTCTTTCAGTGAAAGATATTGGTTGTGCTGCCAGGAAAGAAAAAGATTTAGAACCTCATTCACGTCCCACAAGACTGAATATCTCGGCTCTGGGGGTAAAGAAAGACGTACACCCCGAAGAAGCCTGCAAACCAAGGGATGTTCCCCGACGGGGGCCCCATCCCAACGGTTTGTGCGCTGCCGAGATCGCCGAACGCATTGCGTTAATGGTCCTATAAGCCAGCCCATCCGCCGCCAATTCCGCTAGGAAATTTAGGATGGGAACGACGCCTGCGACCAGGGGATCCAGGTCCCGTCGAAGACACCAACGAACCCATCTGGACCATGCGGAGCGGTACCTCTTTGTGGTACTGTCAGCCCACGCTTTAGACAAGAAGGACTCAGCTGAGCCCGAAAGTCCCGGGAGCGACCAGCGTCTCTGGAAAGCCGCCACACCATGAAGCGGAGAGAATCCTGCATGATGAGGTGGTGAGGCTCCCCGTCCGGATTGAGAAGGAGACTAGGAAGCCGGGGGAGTAGGATTGGGGAATCCCAAGAAAGTTCCAGAAGAACTGGAAACCAAACTTGCGACCTCCACTAGGGCGTCACCATCACCACGTCCGCTTTTTGGCAGCGAAGATGGGCCGCCGACCTCACCACCATCGAAAAAGGAGGGAAAGCGTAAGGCATCTCCTTATTCCAGTCTTGGAGGAACGCATCGGTGGCCTCTGCCAGGGGACCCGGTCTCCAACTGAAAAGCCTCAGCAACTGGAAATCGAGGCGGGACGCAAACCGGTCCATCGAGAACGGGCCCCACATGGTCTCTAGCCAGTGAAACACACGCGCGTCCAACTTCCAGAGACTCGAATCCCGCAGGTACCTCGAATGCCAATCTGCCACCTGATTCGCTTGGCCCGGCAGTTACTCCGCCGTCACCGAGACCTGGTGGGCTAGGCAGTAGTCCCAAAAATCCTTCGCTAGATCCGCCAATGCCCGCGATCGAGGACCGTCCAGGTGGTTGACATAACGGACCGCTGAGATGTTGTCCATCCGTAAAAGCACGCATGACTTCGCCGAGTCCTTGGTCCAACAGTGGACCGCGAAAGAGCCCGCCAGGAGCTCTAGACAGTTGATATGGAGTTGTTGCTCCTCTAACTACCAACCGCCGCCTGTGGAGAAATCTCCGCAGCGGGCGCCCCAGCCCGTCCTGCTGGCGTCCGACTCTATTATCAAGTCCGGAACCGACCCGAAAATTGCTCTGCCGTTCCACGCCTCCAAATGGGAAAGCCACCAGGACATCTCTCCTTTTACTTCCTCCGACAGAGGCACCAACTGTTCGTAAGTCAGGCCCCTCCGGAGGTGATATGCCTTGAGGCGTTGAAGGGCCCGGTAATGAAGCGGCCCTGGAAAAATCACTTGAATTGAGGACGATAGAAGCCCTACTACCCTGGCAATCTGGCGTAGGGACGTGTGAGACTTGGCGATCGTCTGCCGGAGCACCTGCCGGATCTTGGCCATCTTCCGGGAAGGAAGGCTCAGAGACGCATGCACGGAGTCCACAATGAACCCCAAGAATACCATCCTCTGGGAGGGTACGAAGACGGACTTGTCCTGGTTGACAATGAAACCCAGACCTTGCAGCAGAGAAATCGTCGGGTTGAGTTGGAGCACCAACTTGTTGGGACATTGGGCCATTATCAGGATATCGTCCAGATAGACAATCATCCGAATGCCTCGACTCGTAAGAACTTCCACTGCCGGGCGTAGGAGTTTGGTGAAACACCAGGGAGCCGAGGAAAGCCCGAACGGAAGGGCCGTGAACTCGGAAATCTCGTCCCGCCAGAGAAACTGTAGGAACCGACGATGAGGCGGATCTATGGGGACCACCAGATAGGCATCCTTGAGGTCCAGGCGGACCATCCAGTCGTTGGCCAAAGGCACGTCCCTTATGAGGTGAATACCCTCCATCTTGAAATGGTTGTAAACCAACCAGCCGTTGAACTCCCGGAGGTTTATCACAGGTCTCTTGCCCCCATCCGTCTTTTCCACTAGGAAAATATTGCTGAGGAAGCCGGAGGGGTGTCTCGCTGATCGGCAAATGGCCCCTTTGCGTAACAACTCCGAGACCTCTTCGTCGATCAGCCGGGCATCTTCCCTGGAGAAAAGAATCGTATGTGGGGGTTCCGCTGGCAGGGGCGATCGTAAAAGTCTATACGAAAACCCCGCACAGTTGGAAGGACCCACGCGTCCCTCGTGATGGCCGCCCAGGCCTCCGGAAAACAGGCTAACCGCCCCCCTATCAGCACTCGGTCTGCAGGGATTACACTCACCGTGGGAACCACTGTTTCCTGCGTCGTTCCTGAAGCCGCCTCTTCCTCTGAAACATTGGCCTCTGGTGGGATAAAAGTTGTTATAGTTGGCCGAGGAGTTGTATTGGCCTCTGCCGGAGCCTTGCCCTTTATTGGGTTGAGTCTGACCGCCACGGCTGGTCGTGAAGCCCCTACCACGACTGGCCCCCCTGGAGAAACGCTGCTGGAACACCCTTTTGATGGTGGATTGGGCTTTGTACAGGGAGGAGAAAGTGGAAACACACTTCCCCAAGTCTTTTATGAATGGGTCGCCAAACAGGCCGCCCTGCGCCACCGCTCTCGCCTCCGACGAGGCCAGATCCCCTAACTTGGGATCTAATTTGATGAGCAGCGAGCGCCGGCATTCTGTAGAAAGCGCACAGTTGGAGTTGCCCAAGAAAATGACCGCCCTCTGAGCCCAATTAGATAACACGTCCGGGGCTATCGTAGAGCCAGACGCCTTGGCCTCCTCTGCCATATCGAGGATCTTGGTCAGGGGCCCTATGGTATCCAAAAGTTTATCCTGGCACGACCGCCAAGAACGGTCGATGCCCTTGCGAGGATCCTTCACGAATTTTGCCATAAAGGTGGCCATCTTCCCATCCAGCTCTGGAGTCATGGCCACCTTTCCCTCCAATGTAGGACGTGGACATTCTCCCCTCAGGCAACTACGTGCCTCCTTCTCTAGAGGCTTGCGGAGACGCCCCGCCACGAACTTCGCGACTTTGTCGCCCGGCGTCCAGGCGGCCGACCTCGGATGGATTATATCGTCCGGGTCAAGCATACCTGAGGCGTCCTGAGGCAACTCGGTCGCGGTACCGGACGGGTGCCAGGACCGCACCGACTCATCGTCGTCGTCGGTGTCCGCAGGGGAGAGCCCTCCCGGGGAGGAAGGGGCTGTGCCTGTGTGCACTGAAATGCTCGGGGCTGGGATCGGCGCACCCCCCCCGAGCCACCGTCCCTGCAGGCCTCCTTGGGCGCTGGCGGATTCCCTTCCAAAGTGTTCGGGGAGACTGCAGGGGGAACCAGTGGCGCAGGAGCCAGCTTCGCGCACTCCTCTACTATACGGGCCGAGAGTCAATCCTCCATAGGCCCCACAATCTCCTGCACACACCTATAGATGGATTGATCCACCGCGTCATAAAATTCATCATCCCCCAAATACTGATGGGTCTCCTCCTCCTCCACATAATACCCCTCCGCCATGCTTGCCGCTCTACTAAGCTGCGGGAAGGCAGAAGGTCACAACTGGCACTAGGGACCAGGGGGTATGGGCTAACCGAAGGCTAGCAAAGGTTTAGGTCACTGGAGAGCCAGGGAATATGGAGGCAGCACTCCTCCCACAGTGCGCAGACCCTCTTAGTGAAGACCGGGTCGAAGCCGCCCCCCTGCGCGCTTCGGTAAAATATACGCTGGCTAGCGGACCAACTGCTAATAGTGCTGGAAAAATACAGCCCGAAGGCGTAAACTGTGGTAATCCGCTAGTACAGACCCGTTAAGGGCGTAAATCAGAGATGGGGCAATACAACTGAACAGGGCGTCAAGGTGAGGCGGCAGACGAAGGCTCCGGCGTGGCTCCTCTCCTCAGCGCGGCCCCCATCTGACAGGAACCGCGCCGAGGAGAACGAGACCCGACGGCTCCCTCTAGCAGCGAGGAAACAACGCCCCAACTCTCGGGGACAGTCACGTCAGGGGCGAAACGTCCCCGCGACAAGAAATAAGGGCTCTGAAAGATAAAAACGTAGCCGCAAATATCAACAAAGAGCCCCTAAGCCAATCTACAAATATACAGTGCTTAGACCCCAAAACACCCCCCACAGTTACAAAAAACGAGTGAGAGCATAGGAAAAGCACTTAACTGGCTGCGAAGCAGCGAAGGAAGAGAGCACAAGATGGATGCCCTACCTTAAGGCGTGTGGACACTATCGAAGGATTATGAACATGGACTGATGGGATATTTAGTTCCCTAGTGTGTTTCAATTTTTTTCTGATATTCTCATTAGCCCGATGTTGGGTATATTGTGATATTTTTTCCATGTTTATTGCTTTTCTGGCTGCTATGCGGTTACTATTGAATAAACAGCCAAGAGAGAAAAGCATAATCTGAAGCTTCCGGTCCTGACATAGAATCAAGAAATCTATTAAGGATTTAGTCAGCTCCGTACCTTGGTAATAGAATGTAGGAGGTCTTGTATCTCTCTCTCAGGACTCGATCTGCCAGCAACCCGCAAGGGTGACTGGAAACACCGGAGCTGGATTTTCTCGGCTGGAGAAAAAGACAGCGTCTTTCTCAGTGCGTCAAAAGGGAGGGGCGGCTTCCTTCGGCTCTCGCATCAGCTGGGCTTCCGGGCAAGTAGATAGCCGCTCTGCTCCAAACCACCGTGTGTTTGCTTAAGGCAACGTTGGTATATTTATACCTCAAAGGTGCTGGGTTTGACGTAAGGTTGGACATAAGACGTCACTAAGAACTAACAGTTCTTTCTGGACTCTAGGAGTTCTTGTGCAAATCAATTTCCCGGGCTGCTGGAGGCTTGGTTTGTTTAAAGAACGCGTTGTACTTTCTAGTAGTCTAGGGGAGTAGCCTTGCCGTATTTGGACTGCATGGGCTATTACTAAATATGGATATGATTCTTATGCCTTTATAAGGATATTATTTATTATAACCACATAAGGGCATAAATCGGGAATATCGAATTAGGGTCCTAGATAGAAACACAACACTGGGTTACAAAAGTAACGCAATCGTATTTTACCTGTAACCTGAATTTCCTCCCATTGAATAACATTGTGAGAATCACCTCGAAAAGTTTCTAAGTGTGCACTTTTAAAACAGCTTGATATTCAGGAAAAATCATCACTGTAACTAAAACGTTTTTGCTAACCTGGTTTCAGCTTGGACCCCAGGACTGAATCCAAGATCTAGTCCTGGAATTACCAAAGTAATCCATAAAGTAATCAACTGTAATTTCATATAAAAACCCATTGAGCTCAATGCTAGTGTGTTTCAGAACTGTGTTGCTTATTAGATAACCTGTGATTGTGTGTACAAACTTGTTGCTCATCTTCAAAGTATTTACAGGAGAGTACTCGTAACGTGAAAAGTATATTTTTATAAATAAAACAACCATATGTTTGGATATACAAACAATTGGCCTGGAGTTCAGTCCTTGAGTGTGTGAAACCTTTTGCTGACTGAGTGGGTGCAACAAATGCTTTACACTGTCCTCTGGTACTGCCTTACTGCTCGACCAAGCTACCACTTTGGAGAGTAAGGTCAGTTCTGACTTTAACCTCTGTTATACCTCTGGGGCTGGTGGACTCTATACACACTGTACTTCCTTCTAGTCCAGTATATATATTGCCACTTTCTCACATGATCTTTGCAACGTTGCTGTGTTGTCGCTGCAAACTTCTAAAAGTCAGATTTTAGAAGTTACTTTGAAAAATCTGTTTTTTCCTGAAGTGGCCTGCCAGTCAAAAACTGCACACACATTACTTAGGTTAATTGTCATTTTATTCAGTGTATACACAAAAGACTGAGTTTATTCATTATGAAACCTTGAATGTCATGAAAGGCTTTAGAGGGAGATTTTTAGCATTTCTGTGCTTTTTTCATCATGGTTAAGTATTCCGTTTGATTGTGATTTTTCCTCTGTCTGTTTTACAGTGCTCTTGTAAAGCTGATGAATAGATCTATAGAAGGAACAGCTGATGATGAAGAAGAAGGTGTAAGTCCAGACACTGCTATTCGTTCTGGTCTTGAACTCCTAAAGGTAATGTGCACAATTCTGCATTGCCAATTTTACTTCTTTTGAAAACAATAATTCAATTTGACTTAAGATTGTTCCTTGTTGAAGTTGTATGACATTCTTACACCTAATGCCTGGGTTCTGAATTGCTCCAAATGTTTGTTTGAGAAGGAAACTATCCTTGAGGAACGATGTTTGGAGGGATAATTTGTCTCTAGCATTATTTAAAATTCCCCAGCGCTCTTTGAGTGCTTCTTAGATTCATTTTTTGACTGTTGTGCCCCATACTATCAAAAGTATTTTTTTTTGCAGAGTTTTATATAGCGCGAACTAGACCCGAATCAGGTATCAGAGTGCTTTACATATTTTTCCAGTTAAGTTACATTTGACGTTTCCAGTTACTTTCATTTTTATTTTTTAGGCACGGGGAGATTAAGTGATTTGCCCAGAATCACAGGAGGTTTTGGCGTCGTTACCGAGACTCGAACCCAGATCCCCAGGTCTGAGGTCGAGCGCCCTAGCCGTTAGGCCAACTCCTCTCCCTCTTGTTGATTTTGCAGTGGTATAAGGAAGTTCATGGTGACATGAACTACATAGGAAACATTGAAATCATGGTTGAACATGGATGTGGGACTCAAGCTGAGAAAATGGATTTAAATGTGTGTCACTTTGGCCAAAGAAAATAGTACAAGGCTTCAGGCGTTGATTTTAATTATGGGAATTATTACCTCTCCATGGCATGTCAAAGTAGGTACTTAAAATGGTAAAATGAATGATGCATACAGAACATTCTGTGGTAGATTACAACTGAAAAAGCTCTAGTGCCAAAAGAAGTCTTCAGTCGCAGAAAAAAAAATCCTGTGTGTGTATTCCTGTGTTGCTTTTTGAAAGACACAATTTTAGAGTATATGCACTTGGAGCTCAGAAGGCAGTAAGGTTTCAAGTATGAGATTTTTTTCAGGTTAATGTTGCATTTGTTTAGTATGATTACATAGATAAATGTTTGTTTCAATGTTACAAAACAACATCAAACCTCCAACCCACACCTTTGCTCTGATTGCATATGCCATCCATCTTCTAATGTCTCCTCATTTTCATCTGTAACTTCTCTCTGATACTGCAACTGTACCCAAGTATCTCTGACTCAGATACGTCTCAAAAGAGCCCCAGTTGTTTCTAGGACCTGTCTGAGGGACCCCTTTCAGAAGTTCATCCTTGCGTTCGTAATTTGTGAGCCTAAGCAGCCAGTCATTCAAGCCCAGCCCACCTTTCCTGCCACAGCAGAGAGCAGTGTTGCTCTTTACCGTCCGAAAGGCAAGCATAAAGAGCAGTCCTCCTAGAATTCTTAGGGATTTCATGCGTGTCCCTTGTGACCATTACAACTGAAGTCCTAGTGATCAATATTCCCAGCATCCCTTTAGCAACCATGCCTAATCGAAGCAAAGACCTCCACATTCCATCTGGCAGAGCTCCCCCTGATGTCATCCTGCAGAATGCTCAGTGCTGCTTTCAGAGTTCCTATCAGCTTTCTCTCTGTCCTCATACTTATGGCTATCTCTAAGGCCCCAAATGTGAATTTATAAAATAATTTTTGATCCTGAAGAAAATTAACATCTCTACCACATTCCACACCTCACTGCGCCCCTCTCTTATACTAAATTGATTTGTGGTAACACTGTTAGCTTGTGATTGCCAGGATCAAACATAACTGGTAGACCTAAGGATGTTTTTTTCCTCAAACTGCAGCTATTCGCCTTAACATCCAGTTTATCAATCTCCGTGTTCATCTTACCATGCCCCAGCTATTGTTTTCCATGCTTCCTCTTTGATCTTCCTCTCTCTGCTGCTAGTGCTGGAACGTCCCTTTCCCGGGAGAGTCATGCACTCTATCTGGATACTTTAATATGTGAAGTATATTGCGCAATGAGACCAGGACTACTTGACCAGACAACAAGCCTTGAAGAAATCACTTGTGTGACGAAACACGTGTCAGCTGCTCTTCAAATTCAATACAAGCTGCATTGCAACACTGGCTCCTGACATTTGATTGGTGGGGTGGAGATATCATGGTTTTTTTTTTACAATTATTTTTATTGTTGACTTCTTCAAAGGTTAAATGTACATATCAGATTTTGAGATATTCGGGGGGCGCTAGGTGGCGCACGACCATGATGGCCGCACGCCTGTGAGGCTCCAGCCCTACCGAGCCAAAAATCATTCAATATGTCTATCCTGTATTAATATTCTGCACCTTTACCTGCTCTGCGCGATTCCTGAGTCTGTGCTGCCTCTGGGGATGCCACCTTTGCCATCCTGGCCTGGCGTGTGACGGAGTACTGCCTGCGGCGGTGAAGAGCGGAAAGTGCTGGGCTGCGTCTGAGGCTCTGTGGCGGCCTGTGCGGACTAGGAGAGGCCGCGGCTCTGTGGGCCCGACACCTGAGCTGCGGAATCCTGTGGCGGGAGAGCGTGGTGGCCGCGGAGTGCGGTGGGCGCTGTCACCGTGACAGCGGGCTGCTCCCTGGTTGTTGCGGCTTGTGAGTTGCGGCGGACCCTGCTGACCGGCTGAGGGGAGGCGCTTGTGACACGGGGGGCGCCGACACCTGCCCGGCTGCGGAGGCGCGGCTGGAGACTGTCCGCGGAGGCCTGAAGGTACGCGCCGCACTTTGCATCCTGCTACCCCCTCCTGAGTTGAATCGCTGCCGAGATTGGACTGCTTCACATCCTGTGGGCCTCTCTTGAGCGATCCGGACTATTTTGTCTGACTTTGACCGCTGCGGGGACGCCCGCCATTTTGCAACCCTTGGCGAGGCCGGATTCGTCATGGGGCACCACACGCTGCCTGAAGAAGTAGTGATACCCGCTGCTCCCTCCCTCCATCCCCCCAGGCCCACACTGCTGCTCAGCGTTCCATCTTACATCTGGCCTGATCTCCTGGAGACTACCATACTCCCAGTTGCGAAGGACTTGCGGTGGGACCACGCAAAACGTTAGTGGCAAGAAAGGTGGAGGACACTGCCATTGGCTCTCTAGGGCCTTGTATCCACGTTATTGCTGCTGCTGGGTTCGTCGCTGCCGGGGTTGTGACACGGCCTTTCCCCCTTCCATTGATGCCTCGTGGATGCCTGTTACTAACGACCCTGCATAACGGTCCACTGCCCTGCTTGGGCGGATTATCTGCTGCTGGGGACGCGACGGCTGTTGAGTGCCTCCTCTTAAGCACAGACGCTGCCTGCCCTGCCACTCCCGCAACTAGTGGCGCGTTGGTGGCCTCTTACCTCCTGTTGAGATATAGGCAACAGATCCCCTCAACGGCCTCTACCATTTTCCTGGATACCTTGCGCCATGGGGCGTACTGATGCCGAGCAAGCCAAGCTCCCATTTGAGGCGTGTAAAACGCCCAGTCGCGCACTGCTGAACATCAAGACTCTGACGCTGCTGATGCGCCTGATGAGGACTGGAAGACCATATTATTGGGCATGCAGCAGAGCCTCACATCGATCGACGCTAAGATAGACTCAATGAACACAGTATGGACTTTGTAGTTGCCAAACTAGGCCAGCATGAAAGTCGTCTGAAGGAAGATGAAACCAGAATTTCGGACCTGGAAGATGGCGCGGCGGCAAGAGAGACGCACATGTCGCAAATGGATAAATTGCTGAAAGTGATTGCCGACAAAAACGAGGATTTAGAGGCACGTTCCCAGAGGAACAACGTCCGAATCTTGGGTCTGGTGGAATCCACGCAGACGGGTCGTATGGAGGATTTTATTGAACGCCTGGTCATTGACTTCTTTGGAAGAGACTTTCTCAGTGCATCTCACGGTGGAGAGGGTGCATAGATCCTTGGCAGCACTCCCGAAGCCAGGTGCACTGCCGTGACCTGTGATTGCCCGCTTTCTTAATTACCGGGATAGAGACACGCTCCTACGCCTTGCTCGAGAAAAAGAGCAGGTCCGCTATGAAAACACGACTCTATCTTTTTTCCCAGACTTTACTCAAACGGTACAGGATGCTAGGCAGAAGTTCACCACTGTCAAAAATAAACTACATGCACAACACATTCCCTATGCAATGCTGTACCCAGCCAAACTGAAGATCACGCACCATGGCTCGCAACACTATTTCTTGAAACGCAGCAAGTTGAAGACTATCTTCGACGTCACCGGCGTTCGGCCACTGCGGAGTCGGAAGTTAGGAAACGGTCCAGATCCCCGTCGCCCAGGCCGGGTCCAACCTGAACTGCACATCTAACGCTGGCTGCAGAGGGACTTTAATGCTGTGGACCTGCTCATGCTATCAGGAACTGTGCTGGTGATGTATATGTGGTTTTACATTTTGGACATCTGTTTGGCTCCGCGACTTGCCTCCGTCCCACGGTCACTGCCCCCTAGATGGTGAGGTTGTTGTGAGTGAAAGCATGGAGGGAAGTGGGCGGGTCGTGAGCCCCTAGCGAGACCCCGTGAGGGCAAGCCCCCTGTAGCTCCCTTAAGGGGAGTACTGCTAATTGTATTATGTTGGTTTTTGTGGGTGGGAGAGGGTTTGTACCCGGCAGGTTGGTGAAGCTGGTGTGGGTGGTGGGAGGTTGTTTGAGTTTGACTACACAGCGAACTGTCCAGTTTTTCGAAGGCAATGCTACATGGACTCAGGATGCTTATTTCATGTGTTTAAATGGCTGACGGGACATTAATAGCATTGTTGTAGCTTCCTGGAATATTAGAGGTCTCAATGATCCTAGGAAGAAGCGGCAGATCCTAGGTTATCTAGATAGACATCGCTTTATGGTTGCCAATTTGCAAGAGGCACACCTGGGCCCTGGTGCAGTCCCCCACTTTGCTTCACGGTGGGCTTCACACCGCAGCTTTGCATCATATTCCACATATTCCCGTGGTGTGGCTATCTTGGTAAAGAAGGGGGTTGCTTTTTACCCTGGTGGGTCGGAGGCTGATCCGGAAGGTCGATACTGCCTACTCTGGGGCAGGTTTTACTCTCATGATGTCCTATTCGCTAATTACTACGGCCCTAATACGGATGACCCACAAGTCCTTCTCTGCCTATGGGGTAGGATACATGAGACAGGGGTTCCTTACATTATCTGGGGCGGGGATTTCAACACTGTTATGTATCCCCACATGGACCATTCCTGCGACTCCCCTACCCATTACACGACCACTCAGCGGACACTGAGGGATATTATAGCAGAGAATTGCTTATTAGACTCTTGGAGACACTTACATCCCACACAGCGAGAGGGCACGCACTTTTCAGCATTTCACTCCTCCTGGGCCAGATTAGATTACCTGTTTATATCCACTGGGATGGCTCACTGGTTGGGAAGGGCGACCTACTTAGCTCGAACGCATTCAGATCATTCCCCAGTTGTTATCGAACTGCATGCTCCCCTCAATCACTCCCCATATAATAATTGGCGCCTTAATCCCCTATATTTGCAAGATGCAGCGTTCCGAACAGAGTTGGAGCAGGACATACAGGATTTTTTCGATCGCAACCTTGACTCTTCCAAGTATCACAATAGTTTGGGAGGCGTTTAAAGTAACAGCCCGTGGCTGGTGCATCTCTAAGGGTGGAGGTATTCTTAAGTCCATACGCACTAGCTTGTCCACACTGGAGAAGGAGCTCAAGCATTTGGAGGGGGAGTTGGCCTCGGCCACTGCTGGGAACGACCTCAGAGCTACTCCTCGCAAAAAACTCACGGAGTATGAGGATTTATCTGACAGGGAATGTAGGTTTCGGGGAAGCAGCTTGTAGCAAGAGTTTATGGAGAGGGGGATCGCCCCTGGAAAGCCCTGGCGGCCACGATCAGGCCACCGAGATTCTCTGATTACGTAACCGAACTGCAGGATGATCAAGGGGACATACATAGAAATCTTCCTGACCAATTGCGCACATTTAGAGATTACTACAGTAGCTTATACTCCTCCCATAGAGGTACCCCACTTGATCTACCATCCTACTTCGAAGACACAGCCCTCGCCTGGTTGGGAGATACCCAGCGGAAGTTCCTCAACCTCGATCTTGAACTGGACAAGATAACGGACTCCATAATGCAAATGAAATCTGGCCGGGCCCCCGGGTCTAATGGGTTACCCATCGAATTTTACAAAACATACGTGTCCATTTTGGTCCCCATCTTGAGGGACGTCTTCTATTCTCCGTTGGAGGAAGGCAGTTTGCCTCTAACAATGCGGGAAGCACTCATCACCTCCTTATTAAAACTGGGGAAACCCTCCCATAGCTTTGATTCCTACCGACCCCTCTCCCTTCTAAACTGTGATACCAAAATACTAGCTAAAGTTCTGGCAACCCGACTTAACCTTTTAATGCAGCGCCTGGCACTCCCTGATCAGGCGAGCTTGATACCGAACAGGGCGACATCGCATAATCTCCGTACCCTGGCTGCGGTATTACAGGATATTGACCCTAGGTGCTCAGCGGTTGCGGTATTTCTCGACGCTACCAAAGCGTTTGACTCCCTAGAGTGGGACTACCTCCTGGGAACCCTGATATACATAGGTATGCCCGACACTTTCCTCCAGTGGATTGAACAGCTGTATACCCGACCAGTGGCCTCTGTTCTCCTGAATGGGGCCAAGTCCTCCCCCTTCACCATCTTCAGAGGCACCCGGCAGTGGTGCCCCCCCTTGTCCTTTATACTCTTCGCCCTGGCCATTGAGCCTTTAGCTGCTAAGCTCCGTCAACACCATAATTCTAGAGCGTTAATCTACTTGGCTAGGCAGCTGCTTATATCCCTTTATGCGGACAACATGACGCTGTATATACACAAACCCCAAGACAATCTCAACCCTGTCCTTCGGGAAATTACTAAAATTGGAGCCATATCGGGTGTGCAAATTAACTGGTCCAAATCGGCGGTCTTTCCGCTCACGAATAATACTCCTAAGCACCATCTGGACTATCCCTTGGTCTGGGAGGATGAGGAAGTAAAATACTTAGGTATTCGCGTTACTAGAGATCGTGATGCGCTCATGCGGCTCAATTATGGCACAGCAGTGGACAAAATTATGGACTCTATTACCAAATGGCTGCGCCTTCCACTATCCATGGCTGGCAGGATCTCGCTAATTAAAATGGTCTTACTGCCCAAATTATTGTATCTCTACATCAACATCCCCTATCACCCTGGACCTTTCTTTTTTAAAACGCTTAACTCACAGCTGACAAGGCTGATATGGGGCGGGAAACAGGCGAGACTCGCGCGGACTACTCTGATGTTACCGTATGGTCAGGGAGGGTATGATGTCCCAAATTTCGAGTTGTATTATTATTGCGCACAGGCCCACTTTGCACTATATTGGTTTCATCCACCACCCTTCATGCCCCACCTGGCAGTAGATGAATGTGGGAGGGCAATTTCGGTCTAAGGAACAGTTCTTTGAGACTTGCGAACCGACTGTTTTTATTTTTCTTTGAATATGTTTATTGCATTTTGTCATTGTACAACATTACACATATGCAGTCATAGCGAATAAAAGGCGCTGTTACATAAGGTATTGAGTCCCAGGGGACGCCCTTGCGGATAGCAGCACTTCAGAACCCTACAGCGGCACTGTGAGAACTACAGCGGCATTTTTAGGACCCAGCCTACCTCTCGCCGCACCCGCTCCGCGGGTGCCGCATCGTTTGCCTGGACACCGGGGAACAGACAGGGGAGTCTGCAGCAGGTCTACCGGGTGAGTGCGGTCAGCGGGGCTGCGAGCGTGCAGGGGACTCCATTGCCCAGGAGTCCCTGCTAGACCATCTGCCAACTTCCGGTCCGCTCTCCCCGCTGCCGCCCCCCGCCTCCCTGCAGTACTTAGGACTCTTCCACTCCCCCACCTGTGGGACGCCCTTGCGGATAGCAGCACTTCAGAACCCTACAGCGGCACTGTGAGAACTACAGCGGCATTTTTAGGACCCAGCCTACCTCTCGCCGCACCCGCTCCGCGGGTGCCGCATCGTTTGCCTGGACACCGGGGAACAGACAGGGGAGTCTGCAGCAGGTCTACCGGGTGAGTGCGGTCAGCGGGGCTGCGAGCGTGCAGGGGACTCCATTGCCCAGGAGTCCCTGCTAGACCATCTGCCAACTTCCGGTCCGCTCTCCCCGCTGCCGCCCCCCGCCTCCCTGCAGTACTTAGGACTCTTCCACTCCCCCACCTGTGGGACGCCCTTGCGGATAGCAGCACTTCAGAACCCTACAGCGGCACTGTGAGAACTACAGCGGCATTTTTAGGACCCAGCCTACCTCTCGCCGCACCCGCTCCGCGGGTGCCGCACCGTTTGCCTGGACACCGGGGAACAGACAGGGGAGTCTGCAGCAGGTCTACCGGGTGAGTGCGGTCAGCGGGGCTGCGAGCGTGCAGGGGACTCCATTGCCCAGGAGTCCCTGCTAGACCATCTGCCAACTTCCGGTCCGCTCTCCCCGCTGCCGCCCCCCGCCTCCCTGCAGTACTTAGGACTCTTCCACTCCCCCACCTGTGGGACGCCCTTGCGGATAGCAGCACTTCAGAACCCTACAGCGGCACTGTGAGAACTACAGCGGCATTTTTAGGACCCAGCCTACCTCTCGCCGCACCCGCTCCGCGGGTGCCGCATCGTTTGCCTGGACACCGGGGAACAGACAGGGGAGTCTGCAGCAGGTCTACCGGGTGAGTGCGGTCAGCGGGGCTGCGAGCGTGCAGGGGACTCCATTGCCCAGGAGTCCCTGCTAGACCATCTGCCAACTTCCGGTCCGCTCTCCCCGCTGCCGCCCCCCGCCTCCCTGCAGTACTTAGGACTCTTCCACTCCCCCACCTGTGGGACGCCCTTGCGGATAGCAGCACTTCAGAACCCTACAGCGGCACTGTGAGAACTACAGCGGCATTTTTAGGACCCAGCCTACCTCTCGCCGCACCCGCTCCGCGGGTGCCGCACCGTTTGCCTGGACACCGGGGAACAGACAGGGGAGTCTGCAGCAGGTCTACCGGGTGAGTGCGGTCAGCGGGGCTGCGAGCGTGCAGGGGACTCCATTGCCCAGGAGTCCCTGCTAGACCATCTGCCAACTTCCGGTCCGCTCTCCCCGCTGCCGCCCCCCGCCTCCCTGCAGTACTTAGGACTCTTCCACTCCCCCACCTGTGGGACGCCCTTGCGGATAGCAGCACTTCAGAACCCTACAGCGGCACTGTGAGAACTACAGCGGCATTTTTAGGACCCAGCCTACCTCTCGCCGCACCCGCTCCGCGGGTGCCGCACCGTTTGCCTGGACACCGGGGAACAGACAGGGGAGTCTGCAGCAGGTCTACCGGGTGAGTGCGGTCAGCGGGGCTGCGAGCGTGCAGGGGACTCCATTGCCCAGGAGTCCCTGCTAGACCATCTGCCAACTTCCGGTCCGCTCTCCCCGCTGCCCCGCCCCCCTTTTCCAGACGGCCACTTATTTATTGCCCCAATACTCCCGCAGCGCGGGACGCAGCCCGGGCGAAGACAGGGCAAAGACTGGGCCGTTTGAGGCCGTTCGAGGTCTAAGAGGGCTGGGCTGGGCCACCCCCCCTAAATTTTATTTGTTCTTGGGTTTACTCCTGTGTGGCACATCTTACAGTTTTATTGTTGTGTGTATATTAATTTATTGACCTGTACTCTGTAATATGTGTTCACGGGGTAGTCGAAGCAAGACCCTTATGGCAGCCAGCAATTCCAACAGGTCCATAGACGATTTCCTAGTCAAAACCAATTTGGCTATTGATGAGGAAATCAGTAAAATGCAGCACAAGGTCTCTTTAGAACTTGATGCTGCACGAAGGCTGTCAGCGCATATTGCCAGCTCCAAAAAATCATCCCTGGGAAATATTGCATCTGCCCGTACCCCTGACCGTTCAACCGCTCCTCGGCCGTTATTAACAACGGTAGAGATGCATCCTGCTCCCCCCATCATTCCTCTACATTCCCCTCCAATCTCCCAACCCAACCCAGTTCATTTAAATACTGACCCTGCTCCCCTTTTTAGCATCGCAACCTCCTTTCCCATTCCCAAAGCAACCCAAGCAGCGAGTCTTTGTAGTGCTAAGAAAGCGGCAGCACACAAAAAGAAATGCCTTGCGAGAACCTTGCACGCAAGGAAAAAAGCCAGAATAGCAAGACTAAAATTCTTTAATAACAGGCGGGCAATGGGGTTTCTTGGGGCGAAGGATGTTAAACCCCAACCGTTTCCAAGTGCTCTCAATGGGGAAGCTACCATGGAAACACATAGTTCGGTGGTAGATGATGTTCTTATCATCTCTCCTAGTCAGAATAGTTCAAATATTCCGGAGGGTCGGGTGACTGGCCCGGTGTCTGGCAGGGAGGGTGATAGTGAATTTCTGCATCTAGTATGGGACACGCTTAAGCAGTTACTCTCCCCCCTAGAACTAAGGCTTTCTCGTATAGAGAATAACCTCCTTGAAATGGATAGGACCATAGTCACCCTGGCTAGCCTGAGCCTCAAGGAAATGGACGCTAAGCTTTTATGTGCAACCGAATCTACTCCCCAGCCCTTAGTTGCAGAACCCGCTCAATCTCCTTTACAACCAGCACCAATCGTTCCCGAGACTTTGTCAATATCTAAACCCATCCCAAAACCTCGTACCACCATTGCTAAAACTATTGTACCTACCCCTAGCCTTGTAGTACCCAAACCTTCTCTTCCGTATAAACCAGCACACAGGTCGAACACTGACTCCAGGGTGCCAGTCAACCACCCTTTCAGGCTGCCCTCAGTGCGCAATCCATCACGCCAGGCCAGCCGTAACAACTTTCGAGGAGGGTTTATTGACCTCCCGCCTGAAGCAGGGCCGTACGTTGTTATATTAGCCGGTGTCCCAGAGTTGGACCAACAATCCCAGGAGAACGATCTTTCGTTAAAAAATAAAGTTATTCACTGGCTGAATTCCAACAAACAGCTCCCCGACCATCAAAGAAGCAGTGTACTTATGGTTCGGAGAGTTCCTTGGATCGGCCGCACTCACAAGTCTATAGCCGGAGACTGTGTGGTGGTTTCTTTTTCTGATCCCCACACAGCCCAGCACTTATGTGCATGGCCATCCTTTGAGGCCAATTCCGCAATTGTGGTGAGGCCCCTCACTTTTTTCTACCCTCCGAGACAACAACCAGTGAGTGAGGGATCTTGGACCACCGTTAGGAATGTTAGTCGCCCAACTTATAGTTTTGTTGGTCAAAACCAACCAAACTGGTGGCAAGGGTTTTCAACCTCTAATAGGTTTGGATGCTTGGAGGAGGTGGACTGACTTGGGTGGTCTGGAGATATATCTCCCTCTAAGTTATCGCCCCATCTACGGAGCCCTCCATCCCCAAGTCCATCTCTCGTCGGCCTACCGATGCCTAACAATCCGGGCACAGCTTTAGATCCAGCACACACTCCTGTCTTGGCAATAAATGAAGTACAGAGCGTGGTACAGTTACCATGTGTACTAACTACGGATTGCCCTTTAAGAGTCATCTCTTGGAATATTGCTGGGCTACGGGGACGTCTGGAGAATGACGACTGGGCCAACTTCATTGATTTATATGATATCGTCATCTTTCAGGAAACCTGGTCAACCGTCCCATTGTATAAGTTGGGTTATTTTAATTTTTCAAAGCCCGCAATTAAGGGCCCCAAGGGTAGGGCCTCTGGTGGTCTCACTATCTGGATAAAAAATAATCTGGGTTTCCATGGTAGGGAAACACCGGTGGCGTGTGCAGATCTCTTATGTATCAGCCTGTGTAAACCCAACACCCCAGATATCATTTTAGTTGATGTCTATGCACGTGGCTGTCAGGGTGGGAAAAAACGCGACGTCCTGGACGATCTTGACCTTTTATTTAAGAACTTCGGGTCCGATCAGATCGTAATTGTAGCGGGAGACTTAAATACCTCCATTGAGCCCATCTCCTCCTTGGCAGAGGATGTGGGTTCTGAGGAGGACACTGCTTGGGCAATCCCCCCGCTTACTATTGCAAAGGGTGTTAAGGGTACTGAGGCAGCTATTCATTGGCTGGGTTTTTGTTTAGAATGGGGCCTACGGGCCGCCAATGGGCGCACACGATCCGATTGCCTTGGGTGCAACACCTTCGATAACGGCCTGTGCTCAAGCCGTATCGATTATATATTGATTAAAATTGAGTGCTGGTCCATTGTTCAAGACATGGCTATAGAGCCCCGCCCGGAGAGCGACCATAATCCCCTCTCACTTGGGATATTGGTCCCAGGCATGGGGGCACCTGTCAGGAGGACTAATATCCTAACATCTGATGTTATTCTGTGCCATAATAGGCGCCGTGTAAAATGGCCTAGAGTTCTGGAGGACCCCGTACTTATTTTAAAGATAGAGGAAGAGGTAAGGGACGTGTGGAGTAGGATGTCCTTGTTATCTTCTGCTGGTATTGCAGACCCCATAATTACCAACCTTCACGAGGAGTGTTTTTTGACCCTTAAAAACCTTCTCACGAAACCACTCAGGCCTGCTAAAACCAGAGTTTATAAAAAATGGTACAATAAGAAGTGTAGAGACGCCCACAGCAACTTATTAGCTGCTGTGAAGGCCCGGAACTCCGATGCCATAAGGATGACAAGGCAATGCTATAAGCGTACCATTCAGGCTGCTAAGCGTGAATGGGATGACTCCTATTGGCTTGATCTCTTAGGTGCATGCGACTCCCCCAGCCTAACGGATTTTTGGTTGATTATAAGGAGGAGAAAGGACCCCGCCGCCCAGGTTCCAGTAAACCATGTCTCCGCCCAATTGTGGGTGGAATTCTATTCCGCACAGTTTAATGACCCAAATATAGTGACAGTTCCTTCGTTGGAAACTACACTGACGTGCCAACCCCCACACACAGGAGACAGACTTTTATTTTTGGAATCTGACACTGCACTCGCTCTTGAGTCAGTTCAGTCGGGTAAAGCTCCTGGCATCGATGCTATTCCCGCGGACGTTTTTAAACTCAAACCTGACCTTTGGATCCCATATATAACCTTACTGGCAAATAACATAGCTGCAGGGGCCGAGATTCCTCTTTCATGGAAGGGCGCAGAAATTCTGCCAGTTTATAAGAAGGGTGACCGCTCCCTTCCCAACAACTATCGGCCCATCAGTTTGATCGATTCAGTCCAGAAGATTGTGTCGAGAATGATCCTAGCAAGAATTCTGGATTGGATCGATTCAAATAACATACTTTCCCCTATGCAGGCGGGTTTCAGGTTTGGGACGAGTACAGTCGACCAAGTTTTCCGGTTCACATTACTCTTTTGGAAAGTGGTCCTGTTGGGTGGCGGTACGTTATATGCTGCTTTCGTTGACCTTAAGTCGGCCTTCGACTTGGTGCCAAGGAAGAAGTTGTGGGAGGCCCTTAGCCGCATGGGATTTCCGCCTGAGCTCTTGATTCTAGTCCAGCGTCTACATGAGGACAACTATGCCCAGGTTAGGTGGGGTAGCCAGGGGCAGGTGACTAAGCAATTCCCTGTACAACGTGGGGTGCGTCAAGGCTGTGTCCTGGCCCCCACGTTGTTTCTCTTATTTATTAATCAGGTTACACAACACTTTATCAACACACAGTCGGATGCTCCCATGCTGGGTGGTCGAAAGTACCCCATGTTGATCTTTGCAGACGACACCCTCCTGCTTTCTAAAACTAGAGCTGGGCTTCAGGTAGCCCTGACTAGATTTTCCGAGTTTTGTAGCAAGAATGACTTGCAAATAAATGTGGACAAAACCAAATTTATGGTTTTTTGCAAGAAAACTCCCCCTAAGTGCACCGTTTTTTTAAACGGAGTCCATATCGAGCAGGTTAGGGTCATGACATATCTTGGTGTGACCCTAGATCACCAACTCAGCTGGAACCCTCAAGTGGAAACGTCCAAACTTAAATTTAATAGGTTGGCTGGTTGCTTGCTCCATGAACAGAAGAACTCCCTTACTAGGTGTGTTAGCCCTGTGTTAAAAATTTTTGAGGCGAAGGTCATCCCCGCAACCCTTTATGGAGCAGAAGTCTGGGGCCATAAGAATCTCTCCAGTCTGTCAACTGCGCAGAACAGGTTCCTACGGAATCTGGTTAGTCTCCCCCAGTCCACTCCTACTAAACCTCTACTATTGGATCTTGGTTGCAGACCAATCGACGAGATGGCCCAGTATCGGGTGGTGGCCTTTTGGCGCCGCATCTGGACCACTCCTGAGCTTGGCCTGTATACCCAAGAGTTGGAGGAGGTAAAACATATGTGGGGGGCACACAAAATACAATGGTTTTGGGTAGTTAAAAATGTATTGAATATGATGGGTCTCCCGGAGCTTTGGTCCAACCCAGGGGGGGCAACTTTTCCCTCTAAACATGAGTTTAAGGCACTTTATTGGGCTTGGAGAAAATCTATCCTTGTAAACCAATCCTTGGACGTTAACATAACTGGCTCCTTTTTAGTGTTTAAGGCTGTTCCCTCATTAGAACAGTATTGGGACTTAATCACAAGCGTATTAGATCGTAAATTATACCATCAGTTCCGAATTGGCACCTTGCCCATTAATTCTTTTACAGCAAAATGGGACATGTCTACAGGAAATAAATGCCACTGGTGTACAGACCAGGAGGAAAGTGTTGGCCACTTCTTCTTTGGTTGCCCTGCTTACCGTGCACCTAGAAGTAAGTGGCTAAGGCCGATCTGCTTGACTCTGAACAGTGGGGGATTCCGAGACGCACTCCACAAACTTCGTGTTATTAGATCAGAAACCGTAGTGGTTGGTGTTGCTAAATTTTTAAGATGGGCCTGGCTGATCCGATCCAAGAAATTGGGTATCCCTGTATGTTGAATGTCCTTTTTTAGCTGTATATAGCACCCTGTATGGTTCTTAGTGGTATTAACTTTTGTGCAAATTATCTTTGTCCCATCTGTTTTTATATACATATGTCTAAAATATCTTCTTGTTCTTAGGAATATTTTATGTATAATATATATTGCCGGAGTGTTTTTATACATTGTGTATGATTGTATTTTTGTCTTTTATGAATTTTTAATTCGAAATAAAGACTTATCGAATCGAATCGAGTCCCAGGCTTTGTGGAC
Source organism: Lissotriton helveticus (assembly GCF_964261635.1). Classification (NCBI taxonomy): domain Eukaryota; kingdom Metazoa; phylum Chordata; class Amphibia; order Caudata; family Salamandridae; genus Lissotriton; species Lissotriton helveticus. Next base: position 183,965,926 of record NC_136060.1, read on the forward strand.
CATCTCACCCTCGTGGAGGTATGGTAGTAAAGAGCAAACTAAACAGGTGCACAGTGAAACAGCATGGCAAAGTTATATAGCACCAGCTTTTGTGTAATACTTTGATGTTCAGTAGTGTCAGTGCCCAAAGTTGGTGCAAAGAACTTCTGTATTGTGACTGCATATCCTAGTCTTATTCCGTATAGCGCTCAAAGTATACCATGACCGGAGAAACAGATTAGTCGTTCCTTGCGAACCGACTGTTATGGACACATTTATGTATGCCCGCCTTAGGCAAAGTGTGAGAGCTCTAACGCCTGATTTCCCGCTGGAACCAGACACATTAGCCCCACTGCATGCTCTGTTACACGCAGACAATTCGCCATGCTATATCCCTCCTCTACCAGCATGCGCGCAACACGCCTTCCCCTTGCCTGCTGTGGGCTAGGCGCACATGGGACGCAGACCTACGTATCACTCTAACAGATGAACAATGGGAGACCAGTTGTGCACAAATAGAGGCAGTGACTAGCAATAACTGGCTGCGCCTCATCAATTTTAAGTTTCTTCATCGCATATACCATACCCCGGCCATGCTACATAGGCTCCGCCTTCGCGATAGTGACGCATGTGCGCGCTGCGGCAGGGAAGGTGCAGGGTTCCTCTATTTGGCATGGGAGTGTCCTCGAGTGATGTCATACTGGACACAGACATTTCAGGGTATATCTGAAATGATCGGTAGCCCATTGACCCCATGCCCACTCATGGGCAACCTGGGGATAGTTCCAGGACCCCGGACGGCATACACTAAATTACTAGCGCTGGGACTATTACTCGCTAAACGTCAGGTGGCCTGCAGATGGGGTAGAGGCCGCGCTCCTAAGTTTAAGGATTGGATCCATACCATGACCATGTGGCAGGATTACATGCACCATTACGCAGAGATGCTCCCCATTAAATCCCGCCCCAAAGACATTTGGGGCCCACTAACCTCATACCTCCTTGCACGAGATGCAAGTCAAGAGACGGAGCGAGATGGCTAGAGTCTTGATAATTAGAGAACGCATTAAAGGTACACCTACATATACCCGGAGCTTTTGATGTATGCCTAGGTGGCAAATGAAGTAAGATAATTATGAATATGGTTGGCGGGGAGGAGGTGTGGGAGGGACAGGGTGCTGTATGGGGAATGGGTGTGATGTATTGTCTTTGAGTATAATTTTGTTTTCCGGTAAGCTACACTGTTCACTGCAGCCTGTAATCCTACTTTAGTATAACAATGCGGATGACTGGTAACATTTCGCTTTTTCTTACTCTAAAATGAGCTCAAGTGGAAGTTGGGGTATGAATAAGTTTGGTTTACACTCCTCGTTAGGATAGATTTTGTAATACTGCTACGGCTCATGCCTGTATTTGTACTATGGATGCATATTGTCTCCTTGTAATGTAACACCGTGCAAAATTTGACAAAGGTTTTTGAAACTAAAAAAAAAAAAAAAGATTTTGCGATATTCATGTGATACATTGCGAAATAGTCTTACATTAGAAACTGTAACTGAAAAATGCTTCCCTATTCTATATATTCTTCCTCGAGTGCCGGGTGTCTAGGTTCTTGGGGGTGAGGGTTTCGCATATGTTCCCTCTGTAATCGTTCCAATTACCCCAGATCTGTGCCCACAGGACAGCCATGTGACACATATACCGTCTTTTCCATTTTTTTTTTTGTAAATATCTTTTTATTGCAGCAAAATAGGTTTTACAAGCAGATCATATATACCAGTCCAACCGTTGCCCGTTATAAATATGAATCTCCAGTGTATGTATCACACAGCCATTTAGCTCACACCCTGGAGGTCGAGCGGCGCAATAATGGAGAAAGTCATGAGCTGGAAAAGACAGTATGGCTCAGCGACAACCAGTTGTCCGGAAGATGGCAGGGCTGCTTTTCGGTCCTTTCGTCCCCCCCATTTCCGCAATTCCTTAACAAACCAGCTAGTCCCTCCCCTCCATCCCTGAACAACATCCCCCCTCCCGCCCATCTCTCCCAACCCCCCTCTCCTAGTCCTACCCCCCCGCCCCTCTCCCTGCCCCGCACCCCTCCAGGCGTGCCAGAGTACCACCAGTGCGAGCTTGCATCCATCCCGACTAAACCAGACCCGAAACAGACCATCAGGAGTAATCAACAAAAACTGCCAGTCATCACGTAGGAAGTAGGGAAACAAGGGAGGGAGGCTAGGCCAACACCACCCCAGACGGCGGCGCCGCCGGAGCAGGGCTATGTGCGGGGGTGTCTTCATCATCCAGGTCCAAAAGTGTGAGGTCTAAGACCAACGTCTCCCATGCCCTGGCCCCCTCCAGAGCAGTGTCAGTGCCTGCTCGAAGCGCAGCCTGCAAACGGAGCTCCCCCTCACACCGGGCCCATTTTTTAAGCTCAGCTTTCCATCTCTCTACTGTGGAGCCCCTACTCGCCTTCCATTGGGATGTTATGGCACGTTTCGCTAAAAGTAGACCCAGGTCCAGAAACTTGCTAGTAATTTTGTTCTTTGATGTGTGTGGGAACCAATGTAGGATGCAGTGCGCCATGGTGAATTTCAAGTCCCTCTCCGTAACCTCCTTTAGGCTGTCCACTACCTCCTGCCAGAAGGAACTTAACTCTGGACAGGACCAGAACATATGCTGGAAATCAGCCAAGTCCGCCGGGCACCGCGGGCAGGCCGCCGGATGGGTCGGGAAATACTTATGCAGTTTGTCAGGAGTCAGGTAGGCCCTATGCAGGACATAAAAGTGCACCAGCTGAAACCTAGCGTTGCGCGTCCCGTTCCGGGCCCGTTCCACTATGCTAGACCACGCCTCCTCAGGGATCTCCGTCATCAGGTCAGCCTCCCATTTTGCCTTCAGAGACAGCAGTGGGGTGATAGCCTCCGAGACCATGCGCCTATACAGGCACGTAACAGCTTTGACCGTCCCCGCCATCATCACTACGTATTGGCATCCCAAAGACAGTGGCCATTCCGTCATGCCCGTTTTCCAATGCTTGCGGATTGCCGTTGTCAGTGCCGCATGAAGGAGGAAGTCCCCCCCCCCCCCGCCAGTTCAAAGCGGTCTCTCAAGAGGTCAAAAGGCAGCAGCACACCATTCTCATAAAGGTCTCCCATGGACGTCAGCCCCTGCAGTTCCCAGCTTTCCAATCGGTGCCATGAGCCCCCATGCGGGAGTGCCACGCACAGCTTGAGCGGGATCTCAGGTGCGTACGGGACTGCGATACGGCCCCTCCGGAGATATCTATTCCAACATTTCCGGGCCGTCGCAAATTCCTGGGTGAGGTGGAAATCTCCCATCGGGAGTCCCAGAACAATCCGGGATAACACCTGAACCGGTCCCGCCGGCTCCCCTGATCCGTCCTCCCCTCTCCTGGCTCTCGCGACCCATTGTGTCAGCCATTGCAGCTGAGCCGCCAGGTAGTATAGCTCGTAGTCTGGCACCGCTAGTCCTCCGTCTGCTCTAGGACGGAGCAGTGTAATGTGCGCCACCCTGCGCCTGCCCGCCCCCCACAGAAAGCCAATCACCATCGACTTCAGTCGGCGGAAGTAGCTTACCGGGATCCAGATCGGGAGTGTCCTGAAAAAATAGAGCAGTCGCGGCAGGGTCACCATCTTAAGGAGCGCCACCCTCCCCATTAGTGACAATGGGAGCGTGCTCCAGAAGTCGAAGTTCACCTTAGCGAGCCTGATCGCCGACCCAATATTGCCCTCAACGATGTCTGCCTTATCATGGAAGATCGAGGTACCTAGGTAGCGAAGACTCCTCATCTCCCATGTCACCCCGTCCGTTGACTGCGGACACACACTACGTGGGCGGGCCAGCAACAGGTAGGACTTCGTCCAGTTCACCCGGAGGCCGGACACCCTGCTCAATGATTGTAGGAGGGACTTAGCCCCTCGCAGAGAGGCAGCCGAGTCCGCCAAGAACATCAGCAGGACATCAGCATACAATGCGATGTGGTGTACCTGTCCATAGACATCCAACCCCTGATATGCCTGTCCCAGCCGGGCTCGCGCCGCAAGGGGTTCAACCGCTATGGCAAACAACAGGGGGGAGAGAGGGCACCCCTGTCGGGTGCCCCTACCCACCGCACACATCTCAGAGATAATTCTTCCAGTCCGGACCCTCGCCGTTGCGTTCCGGTAGAGCAGTATCGTCCAATCTACGAAGCCCTCGCCTAGTCCCATTGTGCGCATGACATGGAAAAGGTAAGGCCATTCCAGGCTATCAAAGGCCTTCTCCATGTCAACTGCGAACACCACCGCCTCATCCCCGTCATAGGTGTCAGCCTCCAAGACATGCAGGAGCCGTCGTATATTAAGCGCCGTGTTGCGGGTCAGGATAAAGCCGAATTGGTCCGCGTGGATCAACGTGGACATATGGGGGAGCAAGCGCGACGCCAAGATTTTACTCAAAATCTTAGTCTAGATTGAGCATGGACAATGGACGATATGCCGCCCTGTCCCATGGCTGCTTGCCCAGTTTTAATAATGGGACGATAAGCGCTTCGCCAGTGGTCACCGGAAGGCTGCCCATCCGTTTTGCCTCATTGTAAAGCCACGTCAGTCGGGGCGCCAGGAGGTCGACGTAGGTGAGATAGAATTCCGTGGGGAGCCCGTCAGAGCCTGGTGTCTTGTTCCTCGCCATACTCTTGATGGCGACTCTCACCTCCCTCTCCTCAATTTTGCTCCCGAGCAGCTTCGCGTCTTCCTCCACCAGCTCCGGCAAATCTAGATCCTCCAGGAATCCCTGGAATTCGTCCACTGACGGTAGGACCCGGCTACGGTAAAGCTCCGTGTAGTAGTCGTAGAATATCTCATTAATCCCCTGCTGGTCAAATCGCGCCACTCCCGAGTGATCCCTGAGTTCAAGGATGATCGAGCTCCGACAAGCCGGGTTGGCCAGCCAGGCCAAAAGAGCTCCCGTTTTATCACGCTCCGAATGCACGAGTGTGAGATAGGCCTTGTAGTCGAAGCACCGGAGACGCTCCACCATCGCTGCCACCAGTTCCCGCGCCTCAAGTAGGGCCTCGTGAGTGTCCGGCCGCTCAGGCCTTGCTCTCTCCAGCACCCGTAGTTTCTCGTCCTCCCGTGTAACGTCTTCTAGTAAGGTCTTCCTAACTCCCGACGCCGTCGCAATGCATTGTCCCCTCACTACCGATTTGAAGGCGTCCCATTCAATCGCGGCTAAACCCGCGGTGCCTGCATTGACCTGAAAGTACGCCTCGATGTTCGAGGCTATTGTGGATCGGAAGATCTGATCATCTAGCGCCTCTGGCCGCAGCTTCCAGGCAGGGATTCGTGGGCGACGCTGCGACCAGCACAGTTGCACAAGTACCGGGTTATGATCGGAGATCGTGCGCGTAAGATACTCACTGTGGCACACCTCTGCGTGCACGTCCTGGGAGCACAGGAAGGCATCTATGCGGACGTGTAAGTCATGGAGTGCGGAAAAAAATGAGTAGTCCCTATCTGACGGATGGTTAGCTCTCCATGAGTCAACTAGATCCCATTGGCATTGCCAGGCAGAACGCGCAAGCGCCAGTTTGCCAGCCGGTGCATTCGGTAGAGGGAGGTGCGATCTGTCCAGTGCAGTGTCAGTCACGCTATTAAAGTCCCCTCCAAGGAGCAAGGGTTCCACTAAGAACGGGGCCAGCTTTTTGGACAGCAAGGAGAGAAAGGCAGGTTGTTCGACATTTGGGGCATACAGACAACCCAATGTCAGGTCCCTCCCATCCAGTTTGCCTCGCACCATAATATACCTCCCCGCTGGGTCTATTAGTTGCTGTGTGCATTGGAACGGTACCCCCACCCTTATCCAAATGGCCACCCCCCTAGCATATGCGGAGTAACCGGTGTGGTAAACCTGCCCCCTCCATCTCCGTTGCAGCGCCTTCCCCTCCTTAGCTAATATGTGTGTTTCCTGGAGGAAGGCGAAATGAATGCCTCGTCTAACTAGATAGGAGTGAATCTTGTGACGCCTATGCATGGTATGCGTCCCTCGTACATTCCACGTGAGACATTTGTAGCCTAAGTCAGGTCCCATTGCGGATCCCATCGTGCTTCATCCACTCTCTCAGCGGCCCCCCGACACGCCCAGGTCCCACCCCCAGCCCCCCCCCCCCCCCCCACCTGATCAACTAAACTCCCCCAACTCCCACTCCCCAGGACAGACAACCAACGTGGAATCCCCATCCAAACTCTAGCAAATTAAGTGTATCTCAGCAAAGGGGGCTAGGGTGGCCAGGACGCCGACCCAGACAGGCCCGAAGCCCCCGCCCCCCCTCTCACCCCTGGAACATTCAGAAGGACCCCCACGGCTCAGCCCCCCCCCATAGCGCAGTGACAAGTCCCAGGAGGCATCTATATCTCGCCGCACAGCGTCCGGAGGCAGCCTCAACCCACAGCCCAGTACCTCACAAACGTGTCCAGTGTCCACCAAACCACTTCAGCCAAGGATTCCGTCCGCTGTTTGGGGAGTCAACGCTGGTAGGTCCGTCTCCGAAAGATTGTGCACACTACTGGAGCCAGGACTAAGAGAACTTTTCTTTGACTGTTCCGATGCACTACTGGCAGGGCTGGCGTCCCCCTGGCTGATGGCCACCACCGCCAGCACTGCCTTAGCTCTTTCCTGCTGCCATCCCGACGGGGAGCCAGACCTCCGCGTCGGCGTCGTTCCAGCAGAGCGCCTCCCAGGCGAGGTCGCCGGGGGGATATCTGCGCCGGACTCCCCCCTAGCATCCAGCCAGCTCCAAGCCTCCTGCGGCGTGAGAAAGAAGTGAGTGTGACCTCCAGCGATGACCCTCAGCCGGGCCGGGAACAATAGGGCAGCTGCAACGATCTCAATTTCCGCTTGACCGCCATGAAAGAGGCCCTTTGTCTTTGTACGTCTCTGGTGAAGTCCGGGAAAACCATGACCTTGCTGTTGTCAATCCGCAAGTCCGGCAGGTCCCTGGCCCTCTGGAGAATGTGGTCGCGATCCCAGAAGTGCAGGAGGCGCATCACCATCGGTCGCGGCGGATCTCCTGGTTTGGGCGGGCGCGCCGGGACTCTGTGGGCGCGTTCCAGGGCAAAAAACGGGGAAAGCCCCCCCGGGCCACCGCAGTCAGCAACCAATCCTCCAAGTAGGAGACCGCATCCTGGCCCTCCGCTTTCTCCGGGACACCCACGAGGCGGAGGTTGTTACGCCTGGAGCGCCCTTCGCTGTCCTCGGCCCTGAGTTCCAGCACCCGAACTTTCTGCGCCACCTCCGCCAGAGATGCTCTCAGAGTAGCCACATCCCCAGGTAGGTCCTTCAGGGTTACCTCCGAGGTCGTCATTCGCTCCTTCAGCTTCCTGTGGTCGTCCTTCAAGAGGGACAGGTCCGACCCGATGGTGTCTATCCGTTTTTCAAGAGCTTCTATCTACTATCGCCTGCATAATATCACCCAAGGACGGATCTCGTGGGCAGGTCGAGCTCCCCGGGCCAGGCGCCGGCACATCTTCCTCCAAGGGGTGCCCCGGGTCATCCAGTTTCAGTGCTTCAAAGCCCTTCTTTTTGCCTCCTCTCGCCATTCTGCCGAGTGGCAAGACTTGTGTGCCTCTTCTGTGATCCCCAGGGACTCAAAGCACCGTCGGTCGTTATCCCGGTCCCGCTGTAGGCGCTCGGCACCCCCTCACCTCCGCGCACCTCACCAGGCGGGGCTCCAGGCAGCCAGCAAACTCAGGGAACGGGCGTCGCTCCCCAAGGAAGAGGGGGGCACCAGTATCTCCGCTCCAGACGTAGGGCGAGCCCCCCTCTCCGGGGAGTCGGTTTATTCGGCGCCTCCGAATACCAGTCCCAGGGCAGCCTCTAGCACGCGGGCGCCCAGTAGTCCGCCGCCCCTGGCCAGGCAGTGTTCGCTCACCTCGATCAGCCCGGGAGCCTCTCCGAGGCGAACGGCAAGCCCTGTCGTCTCCGTGTGTCCCACCGCCGAAGTCCGCTCTCCGCCGGCCTGTAGAGGAATCAGGTGTCGCTCTCCCCAGGGCGAGGGGCACCGGGGTCTCCGCCTCAGCAGCAGGGCAGGCCCACCTCGCAACGATGGCCCGGGGTCTCCGTAGCCGTTAGAGCCAGGGCAGCCTCCGTCACGCGGGCGGCGCCATCTTGGGGTCAGGCAGCTCGATATTTCGTCGCCCTCCCGGTCGCTTCCACACCACGATGCCAGGTGGTGCCCCCTACCTCCCTCAGCGCTGGGGGACCGCCGCCGCAATGTGGGCTATTTCTTCTGCCCTCCTGCGCTCCCCGCCTCCGTTAGCTCCTCTCAGTCAGGCAGAGCAGGCAGGGACACCAGCCGCCATTTTGGGCGCTCGCCACTCCTGTCGCTCCGCTCCGTGTAGAGAGTCCGTTTCAGGCAGCCACAGGGCTTCCAGGGCCGCCAAGTTCACCCCCTGTGCTCCCTAGACCCTCCTATGTGCGCATGGAGGTCCGGGGTTCGAGCCGGGGGTCAGGATATGGGTCGGAGAGAGACGGGCGCGGAGGAGCTCCGGAGTCCCGCTTCCAACTACATTGGCGCTTAAGCCACGCCCCCATATACCGTCTTTTCCATTACCATGCACCAGTCCATGTCTTTTTTTTCCATGTGTTTAATACCCTTCCCACTTAGTGCGACATATGCAAAAGAAACAATTGATGGACAGAATGCTGGACAATGTAAACATTCACCCCCAGTCACAAGGATCTGGGTTTAATCCATCATTCATTTGCTCACCACCCCACCCCAGTTTGGACCCAGCCATATGCAAATCAGTCTTGATCCTGTTCCTTGTGTTAACAGTGCAGCCTGAACTGCCAAGCCAGGCCCTCCCTGGAATGGAAACAAGCATCCTGGGACTGGTTTCAGGACATCACCCTTCATCAGCCAAGCTAGCTTGAATCCAGTGGTGTAGTGAGCACAGGACCCACGTCTGGGCATACATTTCCCACTTAGGGCGACATATGCAAAAGAAACAATTGATGGACAAAATGCTGGACAATGCAAGCATTCACCCCCAGTCACAAGGATCTAATTTTAATCCATCATTCTTTTGCTCACCACACCACCCCAGTTTGGACTGGAGTCAAGCCAGTCTGGCTGATGAGGGGAGAAACCCCAAAACTGGTCCTAGGATGCTTGTTTCCAGGGCGGACCTGTCCTGCAGTTCGGGCTGGACTGTTCCCATTGGGCACAGGGTCAGAACTGATTTGCATGTGGCTGGGTTCAAACTCGAATGGCATGGTGAGCACAAAAACAATGGATTTAGGCCCAGATCGCTGTACTGGGGTGAATGTATGACATTGTTCTGCATTCTGTCCATTAATTGTTTTTTGCTCCCCACAGTCTGGCAATGTTTCTCTTAGCTATCATAAATCCCAATACCACCCAGGTTCTTTCTTTTCCTGTTAAATCTGTGTGGTCCCATTCATTCAAAGTACACAGCTGTATCTTAGGCTCTATTACTTGCACTGTACACTTGACATACATTGAGTTACTTTTGTCCAATACCGCTGGATATACACACAGTACCTAATGGTATGTATGAAGATCAACGTTTTAAAGGCTTCCCACAACGTTTGTGCAGAGTCCACCGACCCTTCATTTTCACGCAAAAACATTTATTATGCTTTTAATGTTATGGTGTTTAAGAAACCAGGGATTTAATGGCGCCAGCCTACCCACCTGTCGCTCTCCAGTCTCCACCAGGGCCCACAGTGGGGAGTGATGAGATATGCCTCTTGCCATTTGCCGTACCTCCCTCACTATGCTCATCTGTGCCGCTGGTACGATTATGTAGTCTAACCTAGATAACCGCCCCGGAGTGAAACTTGAACTGTTGCTTGTTGGATAAAGAGTTTGCCATGTGTCTACTAATCCCATTGCCTCCATAAAGTCACGGATTTATGTTTTCGAAGCTGTGGCCTCCCTTGATGGTGACAATCCAATTGCCCGGAAACTATTAAATTAAAGTCTCCCATTAATAATAGACCATTAGGGAGAGTCAGTAACAGGTCTCCCAGATCTCCAAATGCTGCTGCCTGTAGGCCCGGTGGCACATACATGGAAAGCAGTGTTAACGGTTGACCCTCCCACGTACCCGATAATGCGCTATACCTGCCCAGATTGACTTGCCATTTACGGTCAAAAGAAAGCGGAAAGGTCTTCTTACTCAGAATGCCCACTCCTCTAAAGCCGGTCGTAAACGCCGAATGTGCCTCAAGCTTGTACCCCTATCTAGTGAGGGCACTACAAGCATTACCCATCAGGTGTGTCTCTTGGAGGAGCACATCTGGCGAGTGCCTTTTTATGGACTGAAGTACAATCCCTCTTCTTATTTGTCCCCAAAGCCATTCGCAATCCACGACAGTAGCTTAATACTTTGTTTCCCCATCTAGTCCATAAATCTCTGTCTATACAACCCTGTCTAATAAGTGATGCCATCTGCACTTGCATTCTTCTCACATATGCTAGCATTCTGGTGCTGTCACCTGTGGATGACCATCTCAGAACCCTGCCGCTTGTGAGGTTTTGTCATGTGATAGTGTCAACTAATCTAAATATCAAAACTAAACTTACATATAATCCCCATCCCCCCTCCCTGCTTCCCTGTAATCTGGGCCAATGCCCAGACAATGCCCAGTGTCCAACTATGCAGAGTGCGTGTTTCCCCCATATTGAACTCTTAACAAAGAAAAACGGGAGGGGGGGGCGTGCCATCTCTCCATCCACACCACTGCTGGTTGTAGGAGACAGAGAGAGAAAGGAAGTAGAAAAATAGAGTGAAGAAAGAGAGCGGAAGACCTTCTGAGTTTCATCAGCAATCAATCAACATGTCACTTTACCCATTGCACGTAACAGAATCCGGGATTACAATAATTAGTCCTCTTTATCGTTTTCCTGTTGCCGCCTTCAGGATGTCTCCGCTGTGCCTGTTTCTCTGTGTTAGATTTGGGGGTCTCTGGTTGGCACAGGCTTGCGCCAAAGCCAGGCAGAAACCACCACTCTAGTCAGGGCAAGGAAGTCACCCGCCAAAGATAACCCCTGCTCACCCCCTTGGTAGCTTGGCATGAGCAGTCAGGCTTATCCCGGAGGCAATGTGTGAAGCGTTTGCGCGCGCCCCCAGCAACAACACCCAAGGCCCACCACAAAGGAAACTCCACACAAGGTTATATATAAAAATAGCCTTTGTATTATACCAAACACATTAGATAATAAACACACACTTTACAATGTGCCTCAGGCACGGGCAGAATTTACAGGGGATTATATACAAGGGACAGGGCCACGTGGGCCACTGTCAGGAATAAGCACTTTTAGAACTAGCACTTGGTAGAAATAGCACTTGGAACATAGAATAGGCAGAATCACTAATAGGTAAAAATGTTTATTTTAACTATCGTGCTCTACAATACAGTATACGAGCCACTACCAGCACCAAAATGCATACACTCAGAATGATTAGCATTGTTACAATTCCATAGACTACAAAGGGGGGGGGGAGTCATTTTTATAAAGACAGTGGAACAAGGACTTTAAGGCCTAACCACCCTCTTTTTCACTGGAAGAAGTTTATTTATATAAAGCAAGATCTTTGGGCTTTGACAGCAGACCCCATACCTTGACACTTTTGATGCGTCGGACGGGGCGTGTGCGTCGGACGGCCGGGAACCTTCTGAATTGTGCTCGAGTGAAATTTTCCCACATTGCGGGAAAATTTCGCCCTCATCCAAAGGGGTAAAGCCTGGATGTAAGGTTTGCATCATAGGAACAGCATAGCTCTTCTCCATGGAACGGCTTTCTCCAAGTGTGTGTTAAAACATGCATCCCCGTAATATCAAAGCACAAGTCTCCAGCATTGCTGCTGTGTTAGCATGTTATGTCTAGGTGCTAGGGACTGACCAGAACAGAATAACAAGGGGCATTGTTTATCGACCTTGTACAACGTGTTCAGACTAAACTCCAAAAATAAAGACATGTAGTAACATGCGCAAAAGCAGCATCATGGCAGCAAAGCTCATGCTAACATAGCAGTATCGACAATGTCCCTAACGGCCATATAACAGTACCAAGGCCAGCTGCATGCATCAGAGACCTCTCTATAGACTAAAATGATGGGGGTAACCAACAAACACTGTTTTAATCGATTTTGTTTTAAGTGGGTTCAGCTTGTGTGTTGGAGAAGTTGAGAGCTACTTCAAGAATAGTGTTGCTGTTCCATTATGTAACTTAAGAAAATAAATGAAAATATTTGATATTTTTTTTTGTTGCCCCATTAAGGTTCTCTCTTTTACACATCCTACCTCTTTTCACTCTGCGGAAACTTACGAGTCTTTACTACAGTGCCTAAGAATGGAAGATGACAAGGTGGCAGAGGCTGCAATACAGATATTTAGAAACACTGGTCACAAAATAGAAATAGACCTTCCACAGATTAGATCGTGAGTATATTTCTGAGTGTAGATAGATCTGTTAATGATAACCATTATGTTTATTATTTAAATATGTATTTTTTTCTGTTAGCTTGTTTTTGTTTAATTGGCTGTGGCGTTTGTGTATGAAAAAGAGAATCTGATTTGTTCTCAGTCAACAATGGTTGCCCTTTCCCTGTACAACTGCTTTTTAAATTGTTAATTGCCTTCAGTTGTTTTGCATGATTCTTTTTGTGTATTGATGAATGTGTTAGATGCAGCTTAAAACAGTGACAAACTTTTAAACATTATACATTGAAACCATAGATTAAATAAATTGCTATTTCCTCTTGGTTAAGATTTTTGCTAATTTCTATCATTGGTTGCTAGACTTTGAGTCTTATGTGACACAAAAGTGATTTGTATTTTGTGATTGTCAATTATTGACACATTTCTCTTAGCAGGTACTGGGATGTATAAATTGTCATTTAGGTCCCCATAGCATAGCCAGTGGTGCATGCAACAATGTAGTTATTTCATAACTAAGGTACAGTTAAGAATTTGATTCAATATTTGTCTTTATTTTATGACCTTGATTTTTATTGACATTTCAGCACAACATAACATTTTTGCAATAGTTTACAATTACCATGTTAATAAAGACTGTGTTTCTTTATAATGTGGAGATAAACAGAAGTACACACATTTCTACCCTTTCAGTTTCATTTTGCATGGTGACATCCTTGTTCCTCAGCTGTTTTAGCAGTTAAATGCATGTCGTATATCTGGGCCTTTTACACATGCCTTGTCAACCTTGTAACCAGCTGTGTAACTAACTGCCTCAACTGGGAGAAGACTGTCCAGGTACAGCACTTGTGATTTAACATCTGTGTTGTTAAGGGAGTCAGGGAGAGCAGGGCTTGTGGAAAAGCAGGAAGGATGGTGTAATATTGCTACTTTGTGAAGAGGAAGTGGATTAGAAGTGCAGTAGGGCGTAGTACTCCCCTTAACCCCAAGTGTGAGCTCCCCACACGATGCACCGAAAATGCCCAGTAACTGGTCAGTTTTGTGTAATACACAAAGTGTATTTAAGATTTCCCATTCTGTAAGCTTACGTTTGAGTAATACATCAAATTCTAGATTCCTGGAAATTCCTTTTTGAGAGATGGGTGGGAATTCTGTCATGATGTTTGACAGCCTCTGAGAATGAGGACATCAGCCCATCCCGGGCACAAACAATTGGAGGATCACTGAGCTTCTTCCCTATGTAAAGCCTGACTCTTGCTAGGCATAACCTGGATCATTGCAGTGCTCCATTGATTTTTCAGAGGTGTGTGGGGAGCACAGGAAGGGGACGCTCCTGCCTTGCAGTTCATGGTAATGTTACATTTGGCAAGTGTCAGTAGAAGGTCAGCAAATCCAGTTGTTGCTTTTCCTCCTTCGAGGCGAGAGGCCAGTCCCAGCACAGAGTTCTGCAGGGTGATGTAATGGCTTCTCCTCTCTATTTTCTCAGTGTTTACTCGCAACACGCCTTATTAGGAAGATTTTTTGGGCCAAGCTTGCTTGTTCCATATGGCAGGGCAATTTAATTAAGTCGTGGGACAGATTTTACCAATCACTTTGTATCCTACAAGTACTGTGCAGATCATATTGAATATATAGTGTCTGGCATTATGAGGTACATTTTGGGGCTTCTCCAATATATTGATTAATTCCTTCTCATGGAATGGGCTCCAAAGTTCTCCCATTTATCCTTTAAACAGTCCAGATATGTTCCTCCAATACCTAACAGGGCTCTGTACAGTCAAGAAATCAGTTTCTTGCCAAAACCCATAGTGTAAATGGCCGGAATATACTTGTGTCCGCTGTTGTGAAATGGTGGTTCCCTCATAGATGGTAAATACATGTAGAGAGCGGCCTCTGTCGGAAGAATTGACCCTCTCGTCCCCTATCCTCCCATTAAGGTTTCAATTGGTGTTAGTGAGCTAGCCTTGTAAAAATCTCCTTTCATATCTAGTCAGACATTACTTGAACTCTTAGCTAGTTTTTATTCCCATATAATGTTCTACTCTACTCAGTAGATATGGATGCACAGTGGCATAGGGTGACTTGTCCCAGGCCCCTTGTAACACCTGCTGATAAGTGGTGATCTACTAATTCTAGCTATGCCAGAGTGTGCCAAAGCTAGATGATGGGAAGCAGTCATCCTTACAACAAGAGTTCATTCTTGGCCAACAACTCTTTGCTGAGTTTATGTAAATTGCTCCAGCCCATCCATCTTGAAATTCATTAGGTCTGAGCTGCGATATAACACAACTCGAAGGTCCTTGTGTGACTCTGTATCTCCCAGCATTCTAAACAAAATGGCCTTGTTTGGAATTTGACAGACGGTTACTCCATGATAAATGTAATGGATATCCCATCAACCTTATTACAAGTGTCTTAGGCAATAACTCACTTGCAATAAGGTGGAAGGTGATATCAGTCACATTTGTGCTGGTTTATGCATCCGCTAAACTATAAATCAAGCTCAGCATTGTTTAAAAGACCATTGATATCTTTACAGATTTTCCTGGTAATAATGATTGGCAGGTTGGTGAAATAATATAAAAGGTGTGGGAGCATCAACATCTTGAATAGGGCTGTTTTCCCTCCAACTGTTAGAGGTAATGTCCGCTCAAAGGCTATTTGGGACCTCAGGGTTTTTATGATTCCCTTATGTTGTCTTCGTAAAGATCTGCATCCGAGTAGTATAGCTGCACCTAAAAGACCCTGCCCGCCCTTTCCTGATCTGCCCCAAGTCCCAGTGGGTAAAAGCAACATTTCACTGACTTGACCCAAAGCCCTGAGAGTCACCCAAATGTATTCAATGCAGATGTATTGAGGTGCAGTTCAGCTCCTACGGCGCCGATGTATAGCAGAAGGTCATCTGCATAAGCAAGAGCTCATTAAATATACCACTTATCTTGATCCCCCACCTCGCTCCAACTGAACTTCATTGCAAAGGGTTATATTGTCTGGTCAGACAAAAGGGTTTAAAGTGGGCACTCCTGCCTTTTCCCCCATCTAATGTAGTATTGTGCTAATATTACTTCCCTTGTGCATACCATTACCACTCTGGACACTTACAGTATTGTATTGAATTACAACATTTGAAACGCGCTTTCTTACCCCTATGTGGGGTGTTGAATTACTTGCTTACATGGGTAGCATGCTACACTGTAGACTGTATAGTCTGCAGGATGTTGTCTTTGTTTTGATCCTATGTGACGTGTTTCTATGTCATGTTTGATGACCACCGAGGTGTGCAGTGGACACCATGTTATAGGATGCAGTGCTTAGCAGTGTGGAAGATGATGAAGTGAGAGAGACAGAGGCGCTGTATTACAATTGTCAGTATGACGGCAGGCTTGAACAGCTCTGTAGGTCCTGTTATGGTATTTCTTATGATTATAGTCTGCTTAGGTGGTTACTATGCTGTGTCCAATCTGCGATTTTGTGTACAGTTGTGATTCTGAGCAGGCATGGTAGATGAGAGAGAGAAGTGGGGTGATATGTTAGGATGGGCATTGTTAATATCACTTGGCTCAGTGTTGTCATGACATGTAAAAAAGCGGTCAGGGTGTATACATATTGGGAACCTGCAGTGTGGGACTATATTAAAGTCTTCTGAATTGTCCAGCAGTGTGTTTCCAATCTCTTGAGTTATTCATTTGATGATGTCTGGTTTCTTAACTGTAGATTGAAAAGCCTTGTAGCAGATGACTTATGTAAATATAAGAGGTATAAGTTACAGTTTGCTGCTGACCGCTGCGTATTATAGTCTTAGCATTATTGTAGGCCATACATGTTAATATGGAAGTTTGTAACTATATAATGCCACGAGGAACCATAGGTTAGCCCATCTTCGCTTACCTGCATATCGAAAGCCGTTTGCTGGTTGGGTTGTTTTGGATCGAGGTTGTAAGCTGAAGGACTGAACTTGAGGGTGCAACTGACTTACTGGGCTCTGTTGCTGGGATGTGGGTAGTACAATTATTTAGTAAATAGCCATGATTCCATCTGCCTTTGGAAGTAGGTGCTTATAATGCTGTTCCTCCTATCGATTTCCTATGTTAAGGTAGTGTACCCCTGGAGCTCAATGTTTTGTTTTGTTTGTATTGCTTGAATTCAACTTGTGGGTATAGCAGTTGTTTTCCTTGGAAGGCTCTGTGGACAATACAGAGTGCCTTGAACTTTTCTCTTCTAGCTTTAGGTAACCAAGTGGAGTGATTGGAGGACTGTAGTCAACCCTTCTCCAGGGTGAAGGCAAAGAAGAAGCCTTTTTGCAGCATTTTGGATGAGTTATATTTTGTATATGATGAATGCCGGTGCGCCAAAGTATTTGGCTGTTTGCAGAGTCAAGCTTGGAGATTGATAATGTGAGTATGACTTGCAATTTGTTGGTAAGCAAGTTATGGAAAGATGTGATGTAGTCTTTTCGATGTGTCGAAGCCTGTCTTTGTGATGTTAACATGCAGTATCA
The DNA here is from genome assembly GCF_964261635.1 of Lissotriton helveticus. Lineage (NCBI taxonomy): Eukaryota > Metazoa > Chordata > Amphibia > Caudata > Salamandridae > Lissotriton > Lissotriton helveticus. The sequence continues at coordinate 183,982,871 of NC_136060.1, forward strand.
AGGATAGGTCTGAATCCATGCTTGCATTAGGTTTCTAACTTCTCTTAATGTTGGGGGGGGGAGGTGAGGGGCTCACGTTTCTTAGGCCATATGGTGGTCGGCTGATATGTTTGCCATTATCCACAGGTCATAATCTCTTTCTTCGTGGTATTAAGCGGTCGATGGTTATTCATCATCCAGGTGTTCATGGCACAGAGGCAGTCATCAAGTTTTATATTATAGAAGTCTTCTAGGAGTTACATTTGTTGATTGATTTGGGTGTCAACTGCATAGTTGTATCAGGTGATGTTGAATGGTTTAATCCGGTTTGGTAAGGTGGTTAGGTAGACGATAAGTAATAGAGGGGCTATGAAGGGCCCCTGTGGAACGTCACAGTATTTTATGTGAGGAGGTCATGTAAAAGGTGGTATGTAGGCTACCCTTGGTCTGACTGTGAGATGAGAAGCAAACCATTTTAGAGCATTTTTACAGATTCAGTGATAGTGAAATCCTTTTAGTAGCTGTGCCGATGGACATTGTTAAACTCTCCTGATAAATCCAGAAGCCACAGGACAGCTACTCTGTTCTTAGATCATCCCAGATGGATGTGATGACTCTGTGCCTCTGAAGCTGGACTGTTGGCCTGGCATTAAGGAATTATGTTCTGTAAGGAGCGGAGCTTGCCCTCCGCCTGGCTGCAAGATGGCTGCATATTAAACTCTCTCTGCCCTCCCAGTGCAAAATCCTCCAAAATCCTACAACAAATTAACTTCCACATACCATGTTCACTTGCCTGCTGATCCCCGGTGACCATCTGCTGCCATTGTTGCAGTTGGATCTGCTCTGTGACGCTGGATGCCTGCTGACTGCGGTAGCCACTATCCTGTGGTGTGGCGCAGGCTGCTGGGGTGGCCTCCTCATTGGAGCTGTATGGAGACCGCTGGACACTGTGCAGAGACTTGGGCCCGGCCATCACAGTCCAGGGGTTCGCCGGAAGGCGCAGAGGCATTGGGGCTCCCGGAGTGCCCGCCCGGTGGTGTGAAGGGCTGTGATGAGGGCCGGCCCTGCCTGCTGGAGTCTGGTCAAGGTGGCACCTCGGGTCTTCTCTGAACCGGAGGCCTGCACCCCTGGTGGTGGACTGCTGGGCGCGGCTGCAGCTGGACCTGCTTGAGGCCAGTGGAAGCTGCTCTGGGCCTGGTCTTGCTTCTCGCTGGCCGCTGTATGCCTGCTGAGTAGGTGCTTCCTCTCCGGCCCGGCTGGGAGGCCTAAAGTTTCTGGCGGCATTCCCCACCGACTGTGAGTTGTCGGTGCTGATGTGGCTGGGCTGCCCTGAGATTGGTGCCCCGCTGGGCCTCCGACGTGACCTAAGGGGGTCTTCCCTGCTCTCCCGAGTGGCCTGGCCTTGCTGTAACCGCCTCCCCTTGGATTTGGCCATTTCTTTGCTGCCCCCGGCCCCCTCTGGCTCTCCTGTGTCCATTGCTGCTGGCCCTGAGTGGCTGAGGTACCGGCACTGTGATTTGCACGGACAGGGCGCTCCCAACCCCACGTTGGAACAATATTGCGCTGAGGCGGCGCCAAGGCTCTCGTCATAGCTGGTCTTCCCCCACACCCCCTGGTGACTCCTGTGTTTGTTTGGGGTGAGCGCCACTCTCTTGTTAACTCTGCGACTGGTGGCGTGCTTAGCACAGTGTTGGGGGCAATGGGACCATCATGAGAGAGCCAGGAAAATCCCAATCTAAACTGCCATTCGAGCAACGTAAATCCAGCAGACTGATGGAACAGGACAAAAACGCCTCTGAATCAAGGTCTGAGGTGGGTGATTCACCTACTGACCCAGACATTAAGCAAATCCTGCTGGCTATGCCGTGCAGTTTGAACAAAATGGATGGAAAAATGTATTCCCTTTTCTTCTGCATGGAATGGATGAACCAGAGCCTAGATAAGCATTCTGAACGCTTAGATATGGTCGAGAGAAGGGTCTCTGACGCTGAAGACATCTTGAACTATGCATCACTCTCCCACACTGCACTGGGCAAGCAATTCAAGTCCCTGCAGGCTAAAGCCGAAGAGTTGGAGGCCTGCTCAAGGCGGAACAATATGCGTATTGGTAGTATTGCGGAGTCCACCAACATCCCTAATATAGTGCTTTTTGTGGAACAGTTGTTAACCTCTCTGCTGGGTAGAGACTGTTTTACCATTATTTTTGTTGAGAGGGTGCACAGCTCGCTGGCTCTTGGTCCGGTGCCCAAAGCGCCGCCACGCCCAAGTATAGCAAGGCTCTTGAATTATAGAGATAACGATGGTGCTCTCCAGAGGGCCCGGGAGTTGCAGGGGCTTCGCTACGAAGGCATGACCCTCTCCTTGTATCCTAATTTTACCCAGCCGGAGCAGGATGCTCGGCTGCCTTTTGTTCCACTGAAGAGAAAGCTTTGTGATCTAAAGTTGGAGTACAACATGATGTATCCCGCAAAATTGAGAGTACATGCGGACGGGAAGACTCAGGTATTCACGGATCTTGCGCAAGTCCTGCAGTTCCACAAGCAGAGAGATGGTACAAGGCCACAGAACAGCCTCGCTGGCCCACATGCAGATCGAAGGAGCGACTCGTGAGGACTGAAGTCTCCTCAGCACCTCCTGAAGGACGTCCCGGGTCAGGTTTGCTGTGCAAGTACAACTGCTCTAACTACTATCGGCTCTCTCACAACTGTGGCTATTAGGCAAGGGGAAAATACTCGTGATCTTGTACTACATTTCTCAACATGCCGGTCTGATTATGATAAAGTAGTCTGATAATATGCTTATTATCCGCTCAGTTGATCTTGCTGGCTCTGATTTCAAATGGGGTGGGTGACTTGCAGAGGCTGGAGTTCGGAGGTGGTTGGGTTGGTCCTGCGGGGAGATCCATGTTGCAAGCATATGTGTTCGAGGCATATGAGCTGCAGATTGTACACTTAGCATTAGATCGCCACCTGGTGTTGGGCTCGTATGATTGCAGGTTGTTGTCTTCTTGGAAGAAGTCTTTGTTAGTCCTGAGATAGGCGACTCCTCCCTTGGACAATACTGCGCATGGGCATCGGCTCCATCCTTAGATTGTTTTTTTCCGCCACTGGGTTCGGATGAAAGTTTCTCCGCTCCGGCTAGAAAACGACTTTTCTGCAATTTCGGAGCGCAGCACTTCCTCAAACTTCTACAAACTACCTCCGACATCGACCACAAGGCTTTTCGACGCCATCGTTTCTATTCTGGTCATCGAAGGGGGCCGTTAGGCCTATCGACGCCGTGCGGCCTACACCACATGGAAAGAACTCCGTTCAAAAGATGCCCGGTATGTCAAGCAAAGTTTCCACATAGCGACATCCACGAGGTCTGCAACCTCTGTCTATCGCCGGAACACGACGAGCTTGTGCATCCTTCCGATCGAAGAAAACTATCCGGGATCGGAGGGCCCGTCGACACGAGATGAAGAGATCAGCACCGGAAGATATCTTCGACGAGGTTCCGCTTGTTCCCGAAGAAGACTCACCTGATCTCCAGATCGTATCAGAGGCAGACGACTCAGATGACTCCATTTCATCGGGTCAGCGCGTGAGTACTGCTGCCCCTGCACCACATGCACTGCCCAAACAGAAGGCAAAGGTCAGCACTCCGCCCAAGGGGCCCAGTCGAGACCGAACACCTACTTTGAAAGCCCTGCCTTCGAGCTCGGCTCCGAAGAAATCAAGGGTGTTCATGAGGCTAATAGGCATGATGGCATCATGCATCTATATAGTACCACACACAAGATTGCAAATGCGCCCATTACAGGAGTGCTTAGCACAACAGTAGAACCAAGCTCAAGGTCAACTAACAGACCTGGTGTTGGTGGACAGCCGCACACATCGCTCTCTGCAGTGGTGGAACACCAAAAACTTGACAAAAGGGCGGCCGTTCCTCGAGCCTGTTCCACAAGTAGTACTCACAACAGACTCATCCCTCACAGGATGGGGAGCCCATCTCTTATATCACACAACTCAAGGTCAATGGAACAATCAACAAAAACTGTTCCATATCAACCATCTAGAGCTGCTAGCAATATTCTTAGCACTTTTCAACTTCAAGTACAAAACAAAGCTGTCCTAATCCGGACGGACAATATGACAGCCATGTACTATATACAAAAACAGGGGGGGGGGGCACTCTCTGCAACTGTCCCAGCTCGCACAGAACATTTGGAGATGGGCCATTCCTCAAAACATACATCTATTAGCGGAACACCTTCCAGGGGTTCACAATCAGATAGCAGATCTGTTAAGTCGGCAGTCACAACAGATTCACAAATGGGAACTACATCCACAAGTTCTTCAGCCATTTTTCCAAAGGTGGGGTCATCCACACATAGATCTGTTTGCCACCCACGAAAACGCAAAATGCCCAGCCTTTGCCGCCAGGTTTCCACACCGACTGTCCGAAGGCAATGCGATATGGATGAACTGGTCAGGCAGATTTGCGTACGCTTTTCCGCCTATCCCACTGATTCCATTGGTGGTGCGCAAGCTCAGACAACAGTCTCTCACACTGATCCTGGTGGCTCCCACATGGGCACGACAACCATGGTTCACCACACTGTTGTAACTTTTGGTCTGGAACTAGAGATAGTTCTAACTAACTTCATCCCTGTTAACACAGAACCATGGAGAAATCAGACACCCAGACCCAAACCAACTGAATTTGGCGATCTGGCTCCTGAAGTCTTAGAGTTTGGTTATCTAAACCTACCACCAGACTGTATCAACATTATTAAAGAGGCTAGGAAACCCACCACCAGAGCGTGTTACGCCGCTAAATGGAAAAAAATTGCATATATTGCAAAAATAATCAAATTGATCCCCTAGATGCTTCCATCCAAAATATCATTTGTTACCTTTGACATGTACAAAGGTCTAATTTGGCATACTCTTCCATATGCCTGCACCTTGCAGCAATTGCAGTCTATTTACAAAACAGGCAACATCTGTCTCTCTTCAGAGTTCCTGCAATTAAAGCATTCATGGAAGGATTAAAAAGAATAATCCCACCCAGGTTACCACCTTCTCCTGTGTGGAACTTAAATATTATCCTTACAAGACTCATGGGACCCCCTTTCGAGCCTCTACATAAATGTCAACTGCAGTTCCTAACATGGAAAACTGCTTTCCTCATTGCCATTAACTCTCTCAGAAGAGTAAGTGAGATACAAGCTTTCACTATACAAGAACCATTTTTTCAAATACATCCCAACAAAGTGGTTCTTAGATCTAATCCAAAATTTCTATCAAAACACATCACTCCTCCTAGTAAGGCTGTATTTGCTCTTAAATCCGGTAAGGCCATGGGTCCTAATGGCGTCCCCATTGAATTCCTGAAGGCCACGGCTTTGGGTATAACCCCCCACCTGAAACAAATGTTTTGAAGAAAACCTGGAGAAAGGCTCCTTACCTGTAGATCAGAGATTGGCCTCAATAGTAGCTCTCCCAAAGCTGAATAAACCACCTACAGACTGTGGATCTTACAGACCAATTTCGTTAATTAGCTCAGAGGCAAAGGTCTTGGCCAAACTCCTGGCGACTCGACTCCTCGCGGTCCTTCCGTCGCTGATTCATGCTGATCAGTCGGGCTTTCTCCCAGATCGCAATACGGCCTTAAATCTACGTAGCGTCAACAACGTGTTGGGTAGAAAGCCATATGTACAAGAGGATGCCGCTATGCTTTCACTTGATGCGACAATGGCCTTCGACTCCATCGAATGGCCATACCTCTTCGCGGTTTTGGCGAGATTTGGTTTTGGCCCGAAATTCATACACTGGGTTAGACTACTATACACCGACCTACTAGGACAGGTAAGAGTAAACAACCACACCTCCAGACAATTTCCGTTACATCAGGCAGGGTTGCCCCCTGTCGCCATTACTTTTTGCCCTCACGTTAGAACCGTTAGCTCACTGGATCCGCTCTGTTATCTCTATACGCTGCCTTAAATGGAAGGACGACGACGACTCTGATTGATAAAATCTCCCTCTATGCTGACGATATTTTGATATACATGGCGACCCCATCATCCTCCATTAACATTTTACTTCATGCGGTCACGAATTTTGTAAAATATTCATGTTTTTCCATTAATTGGTCGAAATCAGTCCTCTACCTGTTGCATGGCCCCCCACCTATTTTACTCCGGGGTTATTCAATTCCCTTGGCGTCCGATGGTTTCTTCGTTACTCCAGACCCGAAATTATTTTTTGACCACAACCTAAAAAAAACTCTGCAAAGACTACATGATGATATCTCACATTGGAGGTCATTACCACTATCTCTGCCCGGACGGGCAGCCCTGTTCAAAATGTTGGCCCTCCCATGCTTTTTATATGCCTTTCAGAACTGCCCCTTTCCTATCGTGTTATCATTTTTTACTGCACTGGAAGGAGACATACGCCTGCTGTTATGGGATGGGAAGGCTTCACGCATTGCTCTCCGTAAATTGACTAACGGGTGGTATGATGGTGGTATTGCATTGCCTGATATGCGCTTGTACTATTGGGCTTCACAACTAGTGGCTTTTAATTCATGGTTACACGGCCCACCCACAAACCCTGCTTTTCACCTAGAGCGATACCAAACAGGATGTATGGGGTACCTGGGAGCCCTCTATAGTAAATCAGCTCGGAACAGATATGTAGGTGCAATGCGCCAAACGACAGCCTTGTGGCACCGAGCCACGAAAAGTTTGGGATGGGCTAATAAGTTCACCAAAGCCACTCCCCTCTGGTCCTCTCAGACTCTTGGCTCCTTGTGCTTCTATCTGGGTTTTGACAAGTGGGACACCATAGGTATATCCACCCTGGGAGACGTGCTGCACAAGGGGCAGCTTCTTTGCTTCCCAGAGCTTCAAAAGAAATATGCACTTACACAAGGGGAGACCTTTCGATATCTTCAGGTTCAACATGCTATCCTCACGACTATACCTGACCTCTCCTCCCTTCCCGAGGCCTCACCCCTCGAAGATAGGTTCCTCTCTGAACCCCTCCTGACGAAGGCTATCTCATGTACGTATCGGAAACTTTGTAATAACCTACCCGACACTTTTCAGGCCCTACGAGACAAATGGGAAGTAGATGTGGAACACCTAGAGGAGGAGGATTGGCGAACAGCGCTGATGTCCCCCAGGGAATCCAGGGAATCGGCCATCAACCACCGTTTTCGCCTGATACAACTAAAAATCCTTCATAGGGCATACATGTCGGGCCACCTGCTTGCGAAACTCGGCAGGCATCTGAACGACATGTGTTTGCGAGGGTGTGGCCTGACTGGTACCTTTTATCACACCCTTTGGGAATGTCCCGTGGTTCAGCATTTGTGGACTGGGGCGTTCAAGAAAATGGAGGAAGCGCTGGGGAAGTCGATACCATTGTCCCCCCAAGGGGGGGCTCCTTAATGTGTGGGAAGCAACAGACCTGGCGGAGATGGAACATCAGTGGTTGGCCCTTGTTTGTCTTCTCATAAAAAGATCCATTGCAATGAAATGGTGGTCCCCATGATTGTCTTCTAGTGGTGGGGTGGACTGCAGAGATGGATAGGGCTATGATTGCCGAAAAAACAGTTTACAAGCTCAGGGGTTGCCCCAAGAAGTGGGACAAAAATGGGGTAGATGGAACACGTACAGGGGTGAGATTTGTAGTTCTCCCACAACAGACATGGCTATGGATAGGTCGAGGATCGTACATAATGACCCCAATTGATTGTATCGTTCTCTGTGTCGCCGTAGTGGCTAATTTGTCTTTAAATTATTATGTTGTATAGATGTGAATAGGTGGGATTTCAACCATACTCACATATTGTACAAAACTGTATTATGTCGAGTTATCATATTGTGCCCATTGCTTCCTCGATTTGTAGGTTTCATCTGACAGATTGTGCTGATTTAAGTGCTTAATAAAAATTTAATTAAAAAAAAAAGTCATCACTCCTTTTCACCTAAACCAGTCCGTAGAGTTACCAGTGTTTTTCCAAAACCCAGACTCTGTAGCGGAAAGCGCTTTACACACATTAGATGTTAAGAGAGCTCTCTTGTACTAAATAGATATAACTAAACCCTTTCGGAAGACAAAACAACTGTTTGTCGCTTTCTCTCCTCCGCACAAAGGCAACCCCATCTCTAAAGGCGGAATTGCGAGGTGGATTGTAAAGTGTATACAAATATGCTATATAAAAGCTAAACGTACATTAACAGTTCCTCCTAGAGCGCACTCCACTCGCAAACTAGGAGCCTCTATGGCTTTCTTAGGAAACATACCCCTAGAGGACATATGTAAAGCAGCAACATGGTCTACACCACACACCTTCACTAAACACTATTGTGTTGATGTGCCCAAGCAAGCTGCAGTAGGCCAAGCTGTCCTTAAAACTCTTTTTCAAACCACTGCAACGGATACAAGCGACCACCGCTAGGGGAGACACTGCTGCACAATCGATGCGAAGTGTACAATCTGCAGCTCATATGCTTCGAACGGAAAGTGGTACTTACCAGTATGCATCTGTTATTGGCATGTAGAGCTGCAGAGTTGTACACGCCCTCCCGCCTCCCCGGGACTTGTATCCGTTCCAGTTTTCATCTTACTTAGATGCACACGCATGGACATCCTTTTTCTTTACTTCTACTAACTCCATCATTTCCCATCATGGCGAAAAATCAGATCAGAAAATCTTTATTCGGTTTTTCAAACAGAAAGAACCATAAAAGCACAATAACACAATTAATAAATGGTACACAGTAAAAACTTGATATACAATCATAAAATACCCAAATGTTAAATATGTATTAGTAACAAAAATCACTGTTGAGCAGATATAATAGTAGCAGCATTTATGAACAATTAATTCTCCCTACTATTTCTAAGTTTTAGGACCGATTTTAAGAAGCCAATCAGGCTTTAACAATTGCAGGTAACAAAGGGCTGGTCGAACCGGCGTAAAATTCAGTTTTTTAAAAAGGGGCTTTAAGAAGAACCTCCGGGGTGCATCATAGAGGGAACAGAAAAATAAAAAGTGCACCCAATCCTGCGGAGACTTGCTGTCGCAGCCGCAGGACGGTAGCAGATGACCTCTGAGTACCCCTTGGAACAGTTAATAAAAAGTGATAATAATCCAATCGGAACCTGGTTAACAGGAACCGCTCATAGCCCGATATGGGCCATGATAAATAAGGCTCCATTAAAGGTGTAGTTTTCAACATGGCGTATTTGCGGACACTGGGTTTAATTAATTCCACCTCATCACGAATCATTTGTTGTGATAAAGAGAAAGTTTTTCTCACAAACTCTATGTCAGCCAATATAATCGAGTCTGGATTTAAAAGAGTTCTAAGCGCCCCAGTGCAAGAAAACAGTCTTTTAAGTATTTTAACAAAGGGATTTTGAGCATTACAGTCCATGTACAATACTTCCTTTAAAAGCATGTGATTTAAGACCAAATCTTTGTTAAGCCAGCATTTTAGCCAAAAGGTTAGTGGCCGTAGTGCTAGGGTATCACTAATAAAAGGTGTGCCAGTTTCTTCGTGCACTATTAGGTTGGAAGTTCCCTTTGAAACCCCCAACAGCTGTTTCAAGAAAGTATTCTCTGCCACCGCGATGTCGTCAGCTGCCACATACCCCCAAAGTTCACTATCGTAGCTACCTAATGCCACACTTTTTGCCTGGTAGATCTTTAGTAGTGCAGCAATAGGTCGTTTGCCCATTTTCCTAGCAAAATTAAATATAGCAGCGTTTGCCAGAGTTATCTCACCCCTTTTCCTTTGGAGTAATGGTCCCCATTTTAACTGATCGTCGAACAAAACTCCCAAATAAGAGAATGTTCTAGTCAAGGGGACCTTCTCCATATTAACCCTAAATGAGTATGGTTTCTTGTTACGCTGCCCCCCTTGCATTGTGTAGGATTTGGTGTTATTGATAGATAAATCACGGGCAGCCATAAAACTATAAAAGGCACTTAATAGGGTTTGGAGACCTCTTGCAGTTCTAGCCAAGAGGACGACGTCGTCCGCATATGATAATACAGGCAGACCCTTGCAACCAACATAAGGATAATCATCACCAGTATTTAGTAGGGACTCCTCCAGGTCATTAATATATAAATTAAAAAGATAGGGGGCCAAGATACAGCCCTACCTAATGACCCTATGTTCATCGGCCCAGGCTGTCAATCTGTTCAGGATTACTCCTCCCACTACCTTGACCACAGAGTCGATGAGTGAGATCGGCCTGTAACAGGTGGTACTAATACGGTCTCCTTTCTTAAATACTGGCACTATCGTAGAAGTCCCCCATGACCGTGGGCAGCCATGTTCTGCCGCTGCATTAAGCACAGCAGTGAGAACCGGCGCCCAGAGAGACACTTTGGATTTACATAAATCCGGGGGCATGCCATCTGGTCCCGGTGGTTTGTTACTCGATAGCCCCAAAATGCCTTTCTCAACCTCACTCGTTTTAAAGAGTGGTAGAGTTACACTTTGTTCATCTCTATCCACTTCTATCTGTGAGGTGTTACTATTAAAGATGAGACTAAAATGAGTTACCCACTCATCTTCAGTAATGTTAGTACCAACTGAGTTATCCCCTGCCCTATCAGACATTGGTTTGTTAATAATTCCCCAAAATCTTTCACTATTACAAAGAGTGTTGGGGTCTAACAGTTCTTGCCAGGTTTTATCCTTTATTTCTGCTTTGTGCTTTACCAGGGCCTTTTTATAGGACAGGCGTAGCGACCGGATCAATAGGGGGTCTCTAGGGCTAATTTTCAATGCTGCCTTTAACTCTCGAGCTGCTTTTGAACAAGAGTGATCAAACTATTTAGGGTCCCTACATGAGGGGCCCGAAGACGGGACAGTTAGCATATAGCCTACTTTTGACACAATCCCATCAAAGGCTTTAAGGATGTCTGGCGAAAGGGATGCAGGGGACTCACACAATGATAACTCGGGGCACATGTTTTATGGATCTTGTCATAAAGTAGTTCCGAATTCACCTTAGACCATTTTAGGCGACGCCTTCCATCCGTGCATTTCAAGACACCCTGGTTTGTTGTCTTTGCCCTTAAGTTTAAAAGGTTACCATCCAATAAAATGCAGACAGGGTTATGGTCACTATATATGCTTTCCAGGATTTTAAAGCCCGATATATTTGATTGTAGGCCATTAGAGAGCAGAATGTGATCAATAAAAAAAAACCCGGAGTAACCTTTAAATGTAGGAACGGACTGGTTGCTACAAACATCCACCAAGGACATAGCTGAAATTAGGTCAAATTCATTTAATAATTGATTCAGCATATCACCCCGGCCTGAGTGTTTGAAGTGGAGGCCCTCCATCCTATGGCAACCCAATACTCCCATAGCAGTATTCATAGGATTCCCACAAGGGTGCACGTTAAAGTCCCCCATAATGAGAATCCGATGGGAGAAGCTGTCACAGCGCTGCCTAATAAAATCACCCAATTCAGCAATCCTACATTCCCCTCTAGCATTTACAGCATTGTAGAAGTTAATCAAGGACACCATTACATTCCCTCTTTTTATAGTGACTGCTTGAATATCACTGTTGTTAGTAATTATTGTTTTAACAACACAGTTCAAGGCTAAGTCAATACACAAAGCCAAACCCCCTTTGGCTCTGCCACTTCGTGATGGTTCAGCCGGCACAAAAAAGCTTTTGTAGCCTTCTAAAAATATATCACATTCCACCATCCAGGTCTCTTGCAGGCAGATCACCGGAAATGACCTTATGAACTGTACCCACTTTGGGTCTTTAACCTTTCCCGCCAGCCCAGCAATATTCCAGGAGATAACATTATAGACCAATTCTTTGCATACAGCCATATGCGGGATTCGGGCTGCAGTCGTTCTCCTGCATGGGTCATCATTATTGGCTATAATAGTATCCCGAGAAGACGGATAGGAATGTGGAGAATCACTAGGCAATGGGCTACTGGTTGGCTGCGTAGCCCCCTCAAGGTGTACAATACTCCCACTTTGGGAGGCCCCGTGAGATTCGTCCCGGATATGCTGAAGTCAGTCGACCATTTCCAGACCGCTGTACCTGTTTTGTGTGGATATTTGGCTGGATACGTGTGATTGCACGTGCCAGCCCCTATCCACCCTGCCCACACCCCGGTGCTCTACTAGGGTCCAATCACATTCCGTGTCTAATGGATGGGGTGGGGGGGGGTAGAAATATGACAATGGGAGGGGTTGGATGGAGGACCCATGGCTATGGAGCCTCCAATTGCAAATATGCTCCACAGTCCACGGGTCCTTAAAATTTACCAGCACACAGTCACCTTTTATGGTTTTTGGCCTGTGCCCCACCCAAGACAGCCTGCGCACCATCAGAATTTCACTGGAGGTATTACGGGGGAGTGGTCTATTTTTGTTGAGCCAGTCAGAGGCTTTATTTTTTAGGGACATAAACGATTCCTTGCTGGGATTACTTATTTCGGGGACCCCAGTCAAGACTACCAGATACGGGCTCGATTCTGGAGGCAAATCAATTCTGAGATCCCCAGAAGAGCCAGCATCGAGTAGGTCCCGACGTGCTTCTTTTGACTTTGCAACATTGGCCCCTATTGGAGTATTGGCAGGTAATGCCACAGGTGTAGATGGTTTTGCAATAGGTGCATTTAGAGTAGATGGAACTAGAGGAGGAATAGTGTTGCAGTCCCCCCCCTGTACAATGTTCAGTTGTGCATTACCCAAAGACAACACATTTGACTTTATATTGTCTACAGTTTCCAATGTTGCTTTCTCGATCTTTATCAGCCACTGCTCAATTTGCGTAAGTCTATCTTCAAGTGATTGAAAAGATGACTTTAGCAAGGCTCCCAGTTTGGCAAGCACTGGATCCTCTGGTACCAATATTGCGCCGGAAGAATTAGGCACTCCTGGAATAGTTAGTCAGTAGTGGTGAGCCATTTTTCTCCGTAGGGTTCACGACCTCTGGGCCCTGACACGTGTTGTATCGCTATTACTAGCGCGTTTAGCAAGTTTGGGCTTCCTGCTCCAATGGCAGCAGCGGCCCCCCGCTTCCTCTTAGGTATCGCCCCCTCACGTCTCCCCCGCATCTGTCGAGTATTTGGTCTTTCAGGGGAACTGGTGGTAGACACTATAGTAGTCTCTATTGCTGCAGATAATTGGAGCTGAACAGTTGGTGAGGTATGACCCTGATCCTGTAAAATAGGTGGACTATGGACAATCACAGGGACGCCAATAATATTTGCTCACAGTGTAGGTTCTGGTGTATGAGCATTAGCGAAGTGTCCCATGGAGGATCTTTTTTCTAGGGCAAAATCTTGAGAAACCCGGCGCTCCATTAAAATTATCCCCTGGTCAATGACTGAATTTGCTCTGATGATAAAGTTGTCCAGTGTCCCTGTTAGATATCCACTCGAGTTTGCTGCCTTACTCCTACTTTCACGCGCTGACATGTTACTATGCAAATGGTCAACCAAGCAAGTACTTATGGTTGAACACGGTATTGAAGATGTGAAAAGCGCCACATGAAAGAGGGGTGGCCCGGTCCGGTCTCCTCCGGGCTGCAACGGGCTCAAACGGGTCCGCCCTTGGCCCAAGCTTCGCGAAGCGGAAGGAGTAGTCCAATAAATACCTGCAGGCAGAGGGCGGGAGCAAAGCGGGAAGAGGACACAGCTGTGAAGAAACCGGGCTGCTGGTCCTCGCAGTCCCGTGTACTTTAAAACACCAAAAGTCCATAGCAGGTCCAACTGCTGCGAGCGGCACCCCTAGCACATGGCGAAAAACAATCTAAGGATGCCTATGCGCAGTATTGCCCAAGGGAGGAGTCGCCTATCTCAGGACTAACAAAGTCTTCTTCCAAGAAGACAACAACCTGCAATCATCCGAGCCCAACACCAGGTGGCGATCTAATGCTAAGTGTACAACTCTGCAGCTCTACATGCCAAGAACAGATGCATACTGGTAAGTAGCATTTTCCTTATAGCACGGTAGAAATGCTGTTATTACTACCTACTTTGCCAGGACGGGGAGCACCCATAGTCAGGCGACCTCTGCCCCGCAGTGAGTTCCACAAAGGGTGCGTTAAGCAATTTTGTTGCATTTGTTTGATTTATTTTATTTTTTTGTCCTCATTTTCTCTTTCCAAAGAGAAAGAGAGAGCCATTTCACTTACACCAGTGTAATGGAGGGAAAAACACGCCCTTTGTACATTTGTGCAGGAAGCGGGGAGAAAAAGAGAGGAGGTGTCTGCTTCAAACTCGTACCTGCCCTGGTCAGGAAGCTTAGCCTTTCCTTCTCGACTTCCCTCCGGCAGACCAGCCGTACTGGGCAGATAGGGCATAATCATTGGACATCAGCGTTTGTTTGTTGCTCACACCACTTAAAAACCGGGGACCAGAAATGATGCTTTTTAAAAACCCTTATATCTAGACAGGCCACATACTTGACAGATGGCAACTAATCCAGAAAACTGGGAGGGGAGACCGATATCCATTGTTTACAAATTTCCCTGCGTGCCAGTAGCATAGAATAAAAGAACAGCTTTGCCTTATCTTCTGAATATCCTGTAAGCGATTCTTCATAGCCAAAAATAATAGAGAGAACGCTTACCTTAATGTCCGACCCTAACATAGAGGACAGCGCCTTACTCACATCAGACCAGAAGAGCTGGGTCTCAGGGCAATGTACAAACACATGCACATCATCCTTTTTAAAACTGCCACACTTTGGGCACGCCACATCACCTCCTCTCCCGAACTTCGACAGCCTCTGTGGCGACAAGTATGCTCTGTGGAGGGAGAAAAGGTGATTTCTACTTAGGTGCGCAGGTTTTACAATTTTAAAAAGCGTAGACATTGATACTTGCCACTTATTTTCCAATGAAGACTCTGGCAAGCATCTTCCCCATAATTCCGTAGATAGTGAAGTCTCCATCTTCCAGTTCGACCAGCAGCCAATAGATCGTCGCCAACTCTTTCTTATTAGGTGATTCATCCAGAAATCTGAAAGAAACAGGTTAGTATTAGATTCCTTACCTTAGAATAACCCCAGGCGTCAGTCTGGATCCGGAAACTTTTGCGTAGCAGTACCCCTGCGCGTCGGTAGGCGTCGTCTGCAGGCGTCCCCTGCGGCTCCGCGTCGTCGGCGTCGTGCGCCGTGATGACGTCGCTGGAGTATATAGACGCCGCCTCCGCGCGCTGACGTCAGTTCTTCTTTTTTCCGCGCCAGTTAGCGCAGATCCGAAGAGCAGTACTCCGGTCTTTGACCAAGTTTTTTGTTAACTGATTGATCGTTACGGTGCCGGTAGGATGCCCGGTTTCAAGAGTTGTGACGAGTGCGACCGCATGATGTCGGTCACCGACCACCATCGACTCTGCCTCCGGTGTCTGGGCGCGGACCACGACGTGGAGTCCTGCGTCGACTGTCGGGCCTTGACTGGAAAAGCTAGGCGGGAGCGGTCCCGCAAGCTTCTCGAGCTCCGGTTGTCGGCCCCGCGTCGAGAGCGGTCCCGGTCCGGTCGGAGGTCGAGGGAGCGGTCGAGGGAACGGTCGCGGAGCCGCCATGGGCGCTCCGGGAGTCGCCACCATTCCTCCGGCTCGTCAGGTAAGCACAAGAAGTCGGGGCGTCGCCATCGCACCCCCGACTCCCCCCGACGCCCGCGTGCTGCGGCCGGGGGCTCGGGTGACCCCACCCCCGCGGTCCCGCATGGGTCGCCGACGCCGTCTACCCCACACCTGTCGGTCCCTGGGGAAGGCGCGTCGCGTGAGGAGATCGAGGCCTTCCTCATTGCTATGAGGGCGAGGTCTTCTCCGGCGGGGCCTTCGGCGCCTGCGGGCCCGTCGGTCCCGTCTGGGGGCCCGAGCGGTTCGGGTGCTCCTGCCCCGGCGCCGCCGGTGGCTCCGGCCCCGGCGCCGCTGGTTCCCTCTGGTTCGTCGCCGGCTGGTCTCCCGGCCTCTCCGGCGTCGGTTCCTGTGGGCCAACCCGTGGTACCGCCCCCGCGTGGTGCAGCGACTCCGCCGTCGGCTCCGGCCGGCGTCGGGTCCCCGGCACCGACGCCGCGCGGCGCCACCCCCCTTTCCTCCCCGACTCCGGACTCGGAGCCGGACCGGCGTCGGCCGACGCCGGACCCGACGCCGATGGGGCCCGTTGACCCCGATGTCTATATCGTCGACCCAGAATATGGGTATGACGAGGAGGAGTATGGAGAGGGTTGGGAGGGGTCTGAGGACCCTCTATCCCGTGCCTGCCAGTACGATGTGGACTGGGTAGGTGATCTGGGTGATGCCAGTGGCCTGGACGAGTCGCCCAACCCTGGGTTTGTCTCTCCGTCCCCTGTGGCGTCCGAGGCGGGTGCTGCCTATTCGGTGGTCCTGATGAGGGCTGCCAAGGCCTTACACCTTGAGCTCCCCGTCGCGAAGGTCAAACCGAATATTCTGACGGAAGTTTTTAAACCGCAGTCATGCCCCCAGGAGCCTCTGCTGCCGTTTAATGAGGCCCTGACGGATGTCCTTCTGGGCACCTGGTCCAGGCCCGCTTCTGGTGCGCCGGTTGACCGGAACGTTGCCAGGCGTCACCGTCCCTGCTCGGACGACCCTGCCTTCCTGTCCACCCATCCCTCCCCGGAGAGTCTGGTGATCCAGGCCTCCACTTCACAGTCCGCATTTCCGTCGGCTCCGCCCGACCGGGAATCAAAGAGGTACGACCAATTTGGGAAAAAAGTGTTTTCCTCTTTGAGCGCTGGACTGCGGTCTTGTAACACCGCGTGCCTCTTGGGCCGCTACACCCACTCCCTGTGGGATACGGTCGAGGAGTGTTTGCCGCAATGCCCCCAGGAAGTGCGGGACAAGCTCACCCGGGCCTTTGTTGAAGGCCGGGATGCGGCGCGGTACTCGATCCGTTGTGGTCTGGACACCACGGACTCACTGGGACGGGCCATGTCCACTACGGTGGCGATTCGTCGCCATGCCTGGCTGAGATCTGCCAACTTCTCACCAGACGTCCAAAATACTCTTATGGACATGCCATTTGATGGCAGTCGCCTATTTGGTGACAAAGCGGACCACGCGCTGGAGCGCTTCAAGGACTCCAGGGTCACGGCCAAGTCCTTGGGTCTCTCGACCCAGCGCCAGCAGACGGGTTCGTTTCGGCCCTTTCGTGGCCAAGGGAGGGGAGGTCCCACACGTGCTGCCAGCCACGCGGCGCAGAGCGCTCCCCAGCGCGGTGGCGCCCGTGGTTTCCGCCGTGGTGGCGGTAGAGGCCAGCGTCGTGGTCAGTCCACGCCTCCCTCCGCTGCGGCATCCAAGCCTTCCTAGTCCGAGCTTTCGGGCTCACGTGACGCCAGTGGGTGGCAGGGTTCGCCATCACCACTCCCGCTGGCGCGCGATAACATCGGACAGGTGGGTGCTGCAGCTTGTCCGAAGGGGCTATGCCCTCCCCTTCGAGTCCACTCCTCCAGCCATGCCACCGCAGAACCACCGTGTGTCGGGGGACCACTTGACACTTCTGCAGGAGGAAGTTACGGCCCTCTTGGCCAAGGGGGCCATCGAGCGCGTTCCTGGGCCAGAAGTAGGGTGTGGTTGCTACTCCCACTACTTTCTGGTACCCAAGAAGGACAAGGGAGGCCTGCGTCCTATCTTGGATCTACGGAACGTCAACGGCTTCCTCCGGAAGGAGAAGTTCAAGATGTTGACTTTGGCTCAGGTCTTGGCTGCTCTAGACCCACAAGACTGGATGGTAGCGTTGGACTTGCAGGATGCGTACTTTCACATCCCCGTCCTGCCGGCCCACCGGCGTTACCTGCGGTTCACGGTAGGCCACGAGCACTTTCAGTTTATCGTGCTCCCATTCGGCCTTACCAGCGCCCCACGGGTGTTCACGAAAGTGATGGCGGTGGTCGCAGCTCATCTGCGCCGGTTAGGGGTTTCAGTCTTCCCCTACCTCGACGACTGGCTGTTGAAGGCGGGCTCGCCCCAGACAGTCGTCCACCACCTTCAGATGACGGCAGACCTCCTGCACGAGCTGGGGTTTTCCATCAATGTGCCGAAATCACACCTGTGTCCCTCTCAAAAGCTCCTTTTCATCGGAGCGGTTCTCGACTCGGCGCAGTTTCGGGTTTATCCTCCGGAACGGCGGGTCCGGGATATTCAGGCTCTGATTCCCATCTTTCAGCCGTTATCCCGGGTTTCGGTCAGGTTGACGCTGCGGCTTCTGGGGCTGATGGCCTCCTGCATCCTTCTGGTGCATCACGCCAGATGGCGGATGCGGGCTCTGCAGTGGGACCTGAAGTTTCAGTGGGCCCAGCATCAGGGCAACCTATCCGACCATGTCCTGATCTCGGAGGGCACTGCGAGACAGTTGCAGTGGTGGCTTACGGACCGCGATTGGGTCAGGGGCAGATCCCTCTCCCTTCCCCAACCGGAGCACGTGGTTGTGACGGACGCGTCCCTCCAAGGCTGGGGTGGCCACTTGGGAGAGGCGGAGATCAGAGGCCTCTGGTCTCCGGCGGAGTCCCGGCTCCATATCAACATGTTGGAGCTGCGGGCGATCCGCCTAGCACTGAAGGCATTCCTCCCCTTTGTCGACGGGAGTGTAGTGCAGGTGTTCACGGACAACACCACTGCCATGTGGTACTGCAACAAACAGGGCGGTGTGGGGTCGTGGACCCTTTGCCAAGAGGCTCTGCGCCTCTGGCAATGGCTGGAACGTCAGGGCGTGACTCTGACGGTTCAACACCTGGCAGGTTCTCTGAACGCCAGGGCGGACGAACTCAGCCGTCGGTGCTCGGTGGATCACGAATGGCGTCTGAACTCGGATGTGGCGAGAGGCCTCTTTCAGCAATGGCGAGAGCCTTGGTTAGATCTATTCGCCACAGAAGAGAACGCGCAATGTCATCAGTTCTGCGCGTTGGAGTTTCCAAGACGGCACTCGCTCGGCGACGCCTTTCGGCGCGAGTGGAGTTGCGGTCTGTTGTACGCCTTTCCGCCTATACCACTTCTGCCCAGAGTGCTGAAGAAGATCAGGCGCGACCGGGCCCAAGTTATCCTTGTGGCTCCGGACTGGGCTCGAAGATACTGGTATCCCGAGCTACTCAGCATGACAGTCGGTCCCTCGATCCGCCTGCCCCTTCAGGAGGACCTTCTGTCGCAGCAGCAGGGGACGGTCCTCCACCCGAACCTGTCCAGTCTCCACCTCCATGCGTGGAGATTGAGCGGCGACAGTTGAGGCCATTTGACTTGCCTCCTGAAGTCTGTGATGTTATTCTGGCAGCCAGGCGTCCCTCCACAAAGTCGGTATACGCCTGCCGGTGGAACAGATTTGTGGCATGGTGCACAGCAAAGGCTGTGGATCCCCTTTCTGCCCCTCTGTCTGAGGTTCTCCTCTTCCTCCTTTCCCTTGCCCAGCAGGGCTCTGCTCTGGGCACTATCAAGGGCTATCTTTCTGCCCTTTCCGCCTTCTTGAGGCTACCTGATCAGCCATCTTTGTTCAAGTCCCCTATTGTGTTAAGATTCTTGAAGGGCATCACGCACATGTATCCTCCAACTCCGTTCGTGATGCCTCAGTGGGACTTGAACTTGGTTTTGACTTTCCTGATGTGCGCTCCCTTTGAGCCCCTTCATTCCTGTCCTCTCCGTCTTCTCACCTTAAAGACGGCCTTCCTGGTAGCCATCACCTCTGCCAGGAGAGTGAGTGAGCTCCAGGCTCTTTCTATTCAACCTCCTTTCTTGTCTGTTCATCCTGATAAGGTGGTTCTTCGGACTAGACCTTCTTTCCTGCCCAAGGTAGTCTCTGCTTTTCACATTGGGCAGTCCATCACCTTGCCCTCCTTCTTCCCGCCTCCGCATCCTTCAAAGGATGAAGAGCGGCTCCATCGTCTGGACCCAAAACGTGCGCTTTCATTTTATATGGATCGCACACGCCAGTTCCGGGTGGATGACCAACTGTTTGTTGGCTACGTGGGTGAGAAGAAGGGAAGGGCGGTACAGAAACGGACCATCTCTCGGTGGGTCGTCCTGTGCATCAAAGCATGCTACTCTTTGGCTCGGAAGGAGCCTCCTGTTGGGCTGAGGGCCCATTCCACTCGGGCTACGGCGGCTACTACTGCCCTGGGCCGGGGAGTCCCTTTGCAGGACATTTGCCAGGCGGCTACGTGGGCCTCGCTGCACACCTTTGCGAGGCACTACTGCCTGGACAGTCAAGTCCGGAGGGATGGCTTCTTTGGCCGTTCGGTCCTCCAGGACTTTCTGGTGTAGGTTGTATTGGTTCGCAGACCCACCACCGGGGTTGGTATTGCTGGGGTATCTATTCTAAGGTAAGGAATCTAATACTACCCTGTTTCTTTCAGATGAACAAGTTACTTACCTTCGGTAACGATATATCTGTAAGAAACAGTAGTTAGTATTAGATTCCTTACCGCCCCACCCGTCCTCCCCGTTCTGCGAACTGATACCTAGGGTTAAGGACATCCCTTTCAGGGCCCTAGTTTCAAATGGCACCAGTGTTGGTTCTCACATGGCTCTGCGTGTTCTGGCGCGGAAAAGCTGTGTGCAAAGAACTGACGTCAGCGCGCGGAGGCGGCGTCTATATACTCCAGCGACGTCATCACGGCGCACGACGCCGACGACGCGGAGCCGCAGGGGACGCCTGCAGACGACGCCTACCGACGCGCAGGGGTACTGCTACGCAAAAGTTTCCGGATCCAGACTGACGCCTGGGGTTATTCTAAGGTAAGGAATCTAATACTAACTACTGTTTCTTACAGATATATCGTTACCGAAGGTAAGTAACTTGTTCGTCTGTCCTCTAAATCATTTATAGTTCCAACCCCGACACGAGAGTCTTGGAACCAGCTCCGCATTTGTAGATATTTAAAACTGGATATTTGTCGACCGGATAAAAGATTGCACGTCTCCCAGCTAATTAATTGCGTGTAAACTGTAATATCGTTCCAACTCATTAGACCTGCTTCTTTCAAAGGTTTGGCTAAAGCATCTTTTGCCCACTCTGGTGATCCTGGTGAATCCCAGATAGGGGCCATTGAGCTATAATATGATATTTTAAGCGTTTTTCTGACCCTGTACCAAGTTTCGGCCAGGCCCCTCAAAATCTTCAGCCTAACCTTCTTAAAGTATTTGGGGTTTGCATACTTGAACATAAAGCCTTGGCCGCCTCCCAACTCCTGTGCTGTCATGATGCCCAGCAGTCTCCCGATTTCGGATAGTGTAGGTGTATTCAGTAGCATTTTCCCATTCTTTAATAAAAAGGCCCAAGAATAAAAAAGCAGGTCTGGCAAAGCTAAGCCACCTTTCACCACCCTCCTTCTTAATTTTTTTCCAAGCTATCCTTGGACCTTTGCTTGACCAAATAAAACTGGTGATCTGGCCCTGTAATTTCTTCAGCATATAACTCTCAAAGGGGAGTAGAATAGAGTCAAACAGGAATGTTAACTTTGGGAGGATCATCATTTTTATTAGATTGACCCGTCCCAGTAGTGTGAGTTGGAGATGTTCCCAAATTTTTAAAAGCCCACTAATCTCTTTCTTTGCCTTTTCATAATTTATTTTTGAAAGGTTGGAAATATCCTGCGGGATCATAACCCCCAGATATCTCATTACTTCCTTTTTAACGACTTCCCCTGGCTCCACATTCCAACACATGATTTCAGTCTTACTTTTATTTATATCATAACCTGATACTTTCCCGAAATCGGCTGTGATTATCATGATTCGATTTAAGGTATCTTGAAGGTTGATTGAATAAATAAGAATATCATCAGGGTATAGGCCCAGTTTCCTGCTCCAACCCTGAAATTGAAACGGTATGATCTCAAGGTCCTCCCTTAGTTTTCTGGCCAGGGGCTCTATGTATAGATTAAACAAGAGTGGTGATAAAGGACACCCCTGCCTAGTGCCTCTACCAATAAAGACTGGGGCCGTAAAGGAGCCGTTGATCAATAATCTAGCTTTTGTTGCACTATATAATGCATTCAAGGCTCTACTAATGTTCTGACCCAGGTTAGCAGCCTTTACCACCGCCTGCAAAATGGCCCAGTTAACCCGGTCAAAGGCCTTAGTAGCATCCAAAGCTATGACCGCAAGTGGGAGCCTGTTGGAAAACAAGGCAGCATCTGTGAGGCCTGCACAAATAACATGACACATTTGTCCTTTGCTGGGAACCAAACACCCTAGGGCAGCGCCTGACTCTCAGAGGGTAGCGTTGCAGAGCAGTCTGAGGCTTACTCAAGGGAGGTGGTGTGGGCTAGTATTCGCCATTTGCAGGTGCGCAAAAATAATACTTAATAATTGATTGTCCAGTCTGTACTTTGCTTTATAAAAGTAAGAGAACATTTATTAAACACACACACCACTCAATACTATTCACCAATTTACAAATATACATAAGCTGATGGAATTACTTTGTGACATTGCATAACATCTCCAGCCCTCCCGTGAGGGGTTGGGGGGGTCTAGTACCACCACTCCCATGTATGCACATAATCCTGCCCTCAATGCAATTAGTTGAACATATCCTGGAGCGAGGGCCCTGCGCACTGGCACCATCCCAGTGGCGTCCCCCTCCATTACCTCAACAAGCATTAAACAGGATACACCTGCCTTGGTGACACATGACCCTGACTGAGCATCTCTTACTGACCATACAGTATGCCCCTCTATATCTTAAGGGCTAACAGTCTGGGGTCTTCACCTAAGCGCAGAAGCAAGAATACATGTTTACGCACACTTTAGAATGACAGTACTCAGCAGATTTGGATATCATTAAGGGGATGCCCTTCAAGACATTTCCAGCTCAGCCCTTCAATCTTTGATGCACTTCTCAACGACACCCCAGCTGTAGAACAAAAGTTCCAGCCTAGGAGGTGATGCAATCTTCTCCGAGCGTTGAGGGGTTATTCTTCTTAAAGCCTCCAGAAACGTAGGGTGGGACTTGGCTTTGTGCTGGGGGCGAGACTGCGCTTCTCCAGCAGCTCCCCCAGCACCTATTCACACTCAAGGGTGCCCTCTCTCCTCTGGGGGCCACCAAAAGGCCAAAAACGATCCATTCCCCATGCCTTGCAAGGCATTATGGGGCGCGTCAGTTCCTGCTGCTGAATAAGAGATGAGCGGCTCTCCTGCTGTGCCGGGGAGAGCCGCGCTAGCGCTTCGCCGCTTTCAGGGTCTCGGTGGGGTGCCCGGTCCCACCCAGACCCCCAGGTGAGCACATACGGCTCGGGGAGCCCACCCGCGGCCGCTCCTCTTCTTTTCTGGGGCCCATTCCCACCCGGGCCCCTCGCACCACTGACGGTCTTCCCTGGGGGCCCCGGTCCCACCCAGTACCCCCGCGGTCCTCCTTTGTTGGAGGGCAGCCTGGGGAGCCCACCCCCAGTTGCCCCCGCCGGCTCCCCGCATGGCCAGCACTCTTCCGTGCTGCTGCAGGAACCGGCCGATCCCTTCTGGTCTGCCCGCTCCGGCAGACCAGAAAGGATTACTACACTCGCCATATAGAATCTGCCAAAAATTCCAGCAAAGAGCTTTATCACGTTGCTAAAACCCTTGCGGGTAATGCCCCGGATCTTAATCCACCCCCATCACAAACCTTAAGCGATGCCTTGTCAGACTTTTTTTTCACTAAAGTCAATGATATTTATCAAGCTTTTAATCTTGACCAGGTCCACAGTAGTGTCACTATTCCGCCGGTCACTTCAGTGATTTCGGCTAGCACCACTTTGACATCCTTCAATGCCCTTACCACCGATCAAGTTAAAAGCATTTTTAACACGATTAGAGCTGGATCAGCTTTGGATCCCTGCCCTACCTCTGTACTCGCCACAGTACCAGATATAGTCATTCCCATTATAACCACCCTCTGTAACACTATTCTGGCATCCGGATCCTACCCCGACTCGCTGAAAAACACACTAATCAAACCTCTGCTGAAAAAAACGGGGTTAGACAAAAGCGAACTAAAAAATTATCGCCCGATTGCAAGTCTCCCTTTCCTAGCGAAGGTTATAGAAAAGGCCATGAACCAGCAGTTGTCAGCTTATATAGAGAACAATCATCTGCTGGACGATACACAGTTCGGCTTCCGCAAACATCATGGCACGGAAACTGCTCTTATTAAAGCAGCCGACGATATAAGAGTCATCCGTGACCAAGGAGGTACTGCTGTATTAGTCCTCCTTGACTTGTCTGCTGCCTTCGACACGGTCGACCACAAGATCTTGGTCGACCGTGTCGAGAGGATGGGCATTCAGCTTACTGCTAGAGATCTTCTGGCCTCTTTTCTGGCCAATAGAACCCAGGCGGTTACCCTGGGCCCTTTTCAATCTGCCGACTTGTCGTTGCCGTGTGGGGTCCCACAAGGCTCATCCCTGAGTCCGACACTATTTAATATATACGTGTCGGACCTTGCTAGGGTCATCAAAGCCTATGGGATGGGCCTGACCTCATACGCTGACGACACCCAGTTGGTTCTGGCCATAAAGGGTGATGGACAGAAGATGGCGGAGAGTTTCCAAGATGGGATGACTGCAATTAGTGAGTGGATGGCAAGAAATTGCCTGAAGCTCAACTCTGATAAAACAGAGGTGGTTATCTTTGGTAAGCTCTCCCCAGCCTGGTCGGCAACCTGGTGGCCAGCGGCCATGGGTACACCTCCTTGCCCCTCGGTCAAAGTTAGAAACTTAGGTGTCACCTTTGACAACCAGCTCAACTTCATGGCCCATGCGAATAAAGTGGCTGCTAATGCTCACTTTAAGTTACGTATTGTAAGGAAAATCATACCCTACCTACCTGAATCGGCAGCAAAAACACTAGTCTCCTCGCTAGTGTTGTCTTCATTAGATTACTGTAACGGTCTGTTGCTTAATGCCCAGAACAGAGTCATCAAAAAATTACAGACCGTTCAAAATGCTGCTGCCCGTGTACTTGCAAAAAAAACCCAGATTTGCACCCATCTCGGACACGCTTAAAAAATACCACTGGCTGTCCATTCACAATAGGGTCAAATTCAAATCTTTGTGCACTGTTTTTAAATCACTTCAGGATTTAGGACCCCGATTCTTTAAAAAACAACTGATTCCGTACAATCCTGTGAGAAAGCTCAGATCCACATCTTCTAACCAGCTAGTGGTTCAACGTAGCCGTACAGTTTCCTGGGGTGATCGCCGCTTTTTAATCGCGGCCCCCAGACTTTGGAACTCCCTACCCATCTATATAAGAACTAGTTCTACTCTTCTTCAGTTTAGAAAAAAACTGAAGACATGGCTTTTTAATCAGTAATTCACTTTCCTGCTTTCTGTCTAGGGTGAGACTTTAATGCAATTTCAGCGCCGAGACGCCTAAGGGTAATTGCACGCGCTTTATAAATGGCATTAAATAAATAAAATAAATAAATAAACTTTACCTGGCATGTTCCTTTCCAGTGTATAAAGCCTATTCCATGTCACCACCCAATTCTGCATAAGTCCTGCCACACCATTCACTCTGTAGCTGCTCCTGGACTGCGCACGCTCGGAATCTCCCCTGCGCAGCCCCTACATGTGTGCACACGCATGTACACCCGTGTCTGCATGTAACCAGCACGGTGCCCCATACTCCAGCTGCTGCGCAGCGGCCTAGTCAAGCCAGGGGGACACCAGTAAAATCTCCATGCAGTCTCCTTCATTATGAGTCACAGATTATGAGGCTCCCCCACAGTTAAAGCTCCACAATTAGGTGCTCAAAAAGCGAAAAATCCGGGCGGCCGATAGTGTCAGAACCACCTTCTAACACAGCCCATAAGTAGGAGCAAGATGTATCGACCCTATCAAAGAAAAGGTAAGCTCCTTTAAGGATCTCCCGCGAATAAAACCTTTTTGGTCTGAATGAATCAGATCTGCAATGGGACCATTCAGTCTGTCGGCCAATACCTTAGCAAAGATCTTATAGTCGCAATTTAATAAGGATATTGGCCGAGATGATTCGCAATTGGGCGGATTTTTACCAGGCTTCAGAATTAGGGAAATATTCGCCTCTGTCCATGAAGCAGGCATTTCTGCCACATTAATGAAAAAGTTGTTAACATTTTTTAATAGCATAGGTTTTAATATATTAGCCAGGGCTTTATAAACTTCAAGAGGCAAGCCGTCTGGGCCTGGAGCCTTCCTTTTCTTTCCTTGTCTTAATACCAAGTCAATTTCTTCCTCCCTAATTGCCTGGTTTAATCACTTGCATTTCTCGTCTTCAAGGGACTTTCCTGAATTCTGACCTAGCCAAGCTTCAATTTCATCTTGAGGGGGGTTTGATCTTCCTGATACACCTTGCAGTAATAATTATGAAAAATTTGCTCGATCTCCTCATCGTCACAGATGAGGACATCTGTGCTTTCACACTTAAGTTGGTCGATTCTATTTCTCCCCTGCTCTTTTCTCGCCTTCCAGGCCAGCAACTTGCTACAGCCTTCGCTGTATTCAAAATGAGCAAGCTTGCTTGCGTCCCATTTTTGTCTCACCCTTTCATGCAAAATTGTTGCAAGGCTAGCTTTAACCTCCTGTAGTTTTTACAATGAATCCGCCCTAACTTCTTCCTGTATCGCAGGATCCGACAAATCCTTCTAAAAAATCACGATTTGTTTCTCTAATTCTGACACCTCTTCATAGAAACCCCGCCTACTTCTGGACGCTATTGTCCCTAATCTACCTCTAAGAAATGCTTTGTAGGCATCCCAGATAATTACATCTGAGGATGACCCTTGATTAAAATGAAAAAACTCTTCCGTTTCTCTAGTTCGAGTCACCATCACCTCCTCATCCTGGAGAATAGTGCGATCAAGACTCCATCTGGATTGAAAGGTTTTGTCATATAGTTTTAAATGCAGAATTACAGCCGAGTGGTCAGACAAATGAACACCCACATGTTCAATGTTTTCAATCCATTTAGTCAGGCTGCTATCAGTGAGAAAGTAATCTATCCTTGCCTGGTGCCTATATTTCTGATTTAAAAAGTTAAACCCTTTCTCTGTCCCGCCTTCTGCCTCCAGACATCAGAGGCCCAGCTGACTCATTATTTGTTTGATAAACATAGACATTTTCGGATTAACTCGGGCTCTACAACGCGAGGTCCTATCTAAATTATAATCTAAGACAGCGTTAAAGTCCCCTGCCATGATGATTGGATCTGTAGACTCTACCATTTTCTCTAAAACACCCCCCAAGGGGGAAACATCGTCCTGGTTGGGGCCATAGTATCCTACTAAAGTGAAGGCACAGCCTGAGACCTTTGCCTTAACCACTAGCCATCTTTCAGATGCATTTGAACTATGTGCTTCCAAAATCACTTGTGACCCTTTCCTGACTAGAATTGCGACGCCTCTTGTTACAGCCAAGTGAGATGTACAAACAACTTGGGAGACCCAATTTTGGCGCCTAAAAAGATCTAAACACTCTTTCTCTGGTAAGTGTGTCTCATGCAAAATCAGTATCCGGGCTGGGCTGTCATTTAAGTATTGTAGGATTCTATCCTTCCTCCCTCGCACCCTAAGACCATTCACATTCCAAGAGAGAATTTTTATTACTTTTTTTCTCTTCTCATCCATTACTTTTGAAACCTGAAAGAATTTTTGCAGAACCATATGGGAGAGAAAGGGCAAAGCTTCTCAACGGTGACTGTCCTGATATCTTCAGAAGCGGTCGCTCCCCACGCAGCTCCCAGCACTGTTGCGGTATCTTAGCGCTTTGCTCCGCCAGACTGTCCACTTGCATTGCCATTGTTACCTGCTTGCCATTTATGTTTGTATTGTTGCGCTTTATTTGTTAAACGCGAGCTAGTGCCTGTCTGCTGCTCGAGTGAAATATTGATCGTAGCGCTATATTTGAAAATCACGCTTCTAACAGCATTGTATAGTGATTGGCTGCCTTAGGCTGTATAATTCACTTTGTGCATTGCGTTCATAGAAGGTTGGATTTAGATCTGTGCATAGCGTATATTTTACCTTGTGCCCCAATACAGTTTCGCTTTTGGCCTGCAGCCATTTTGTTGTTTGTTGTGGTGCCTCCCTGCCCGGACCTCCACCCCGCTACCGCCTCCCAGCTGCTCCTCCCTCCCACTGATACTGTAGGCTGTACTTGTCTGCAGTTACGCTGTGCCCCGTCCTGATATCTTCAGAAGCGGTCGCTCCCCACGCAGCTCCCAGCACTGTTGCGGTATCTTAGCGCTTTGCTCCGCCAGACTGTCCACTTGCATTGCCACTGTTACCTGCTTGCCATTTATGTTTGTATCGTTGCGCTTTATTTGTTAAACGCGCGCTAGTGCCTGTCTGCTGCTCAAGTGAAATATTGATCGTAGCGCTATATTTGAAAATCGCGCTTCTAACAGCATTGTACTGTGATTGGCTGCCTTAGGCTGTATAATTCAGTTTGTGCATTGCGTTCATAGAAGGTTGGATTTAGATCTGTGCATAGCGTATATTTTACCTTGTGCCCCAATACAGTTTCGCTTTTGGCCTGCAGCCATTTTGTTTGTTGTGGTGCCTCCCTGCCCGGACCTCCACCCCGCTACCGCCTCCCAGCTGCTCCTCCCTCCCCCCTCCCCCCTCCACTAGACACTTATGACAGATGCTTTTGCGCGCAGCGGGCGCGCCCAATGCGCGCTGAAGGTGCGCCAAAGGTAAGCCCGTCTACGCCCGTCCGCGCCTGGACCGCGCCCAGCGCCAGACCCCCCGGCCCTCGCAAAACCCACCCCGCCCGCATAACGTATGACGCCGCTACCCTCTTTGTCCTTAACCCCGGTCGCACACCACAATGCTGCGAAGCCGCCCCAGGACACACCCATGGACCATTCGCCTGCCACTCCTGCAAATTCACCTGCATCAGGACCCACACCAAACCCACTTCCTCCAAACACAACTCTGACTCTAACCACCTGAAGTGCATCCTGCTGAACACCCGCTCGATCCACAGACACGCCACTGAACTCTGGGACTTACTCAACACTACATCGCCGGACGTCGCCTTCCTTACAGAAACCTGGATGAACGCCTCATCGGCACCCGACATCGCCATAGCCATCCCGGACGGCTACAAGATAATCCGAAAGGACCGCATCAACCAAACAGGAGGAGGCATCGCCATCGTCCATAAGAACAGCATCCGAATTACGACCAGCTCCGATGACAACCTAGCGACCGCCGAACACCTTCACTTCCAGATCCACACCGACCCCAGGACCACACTTAGAGGCACCCTCATCTACAGACCACCAGGAACCCGCGCACAATTCAACGAAGACATCACTGACTTAATCAGCCCACATGCCCTCCCCTCCGAGAACTACATTCTACTGGGAGACCTCAATTTCCACCTGGAAAAGAAAAACAACAGCAACACCACCACCCTTCTGGACAACATGGACAATCTCGGACTCAAACAACTCGTTAACACCCCCACCCACTTAGCCGGACACACGCTCGACCCTATCTTCACCTCCAGCAAACACATCTCCTTCGATCACACCACAGCTCTCCATTGGACGGACCACAGCTGCGATCACTTCAGCTACAAAAAGACCACGACCCACAACCCCCCACAACCCATTCCTCGAAGAAACGAACAAAACTACCACCAACCAACTGTTCACATCACTTAACCAAAACTCCCCTGCCATATCATCGGACCCAAACCAAGCTGCCGACAAATTCACACAATGGATCACCCACATCGCTGACGAATTAGCACCCTTGAAAAACCACCAGATCAAACAAGGTATCAAAAAGGCCCCCTGGTTCAACGATGACCTTAAGAAATCCAAGAAGCTATGTCGTGCCCTCGAGAAAACCTGGAGAAAAAACCCAACGACTGACAACCTGACCACCTTCAAGAACGCCACCCGCAAACACCACCAATTAATCCGATTCACCAAGAAATCAGCATTCAAAGATCGACTCGACAACAACGCCCACAACAGCAAGGAACTATTCAACATCGTCAAAGAATTTACCAACCCCACCGCCGGCACCAACGACATCACTCCCTCCCAAGACCTCTGTGACTCTTTATCCTCTTTCTTCCACAACAAAATCGCCGACATACATAACAGCTTTGAAAACCAGTCCGAAGAACAGACCACTCCACCCACCCCCGAACAAAAACAGCACTCTCACAACCTTTGCGCCTGGAACCCAATCACTACTGATGACACCATCTGCCTGATGAACTCCATTCACTCAGGCTCACCGACCGACCCATGTCCCCACCACATCTTCAACAAAGCAGACTCCATCATCGCACCCCATCTCCGCGATGTTATCAACTGTTCCTTCAACTCCGCAACCTTCCCAGGAAGCTGGAAACATGCCGAACTCAGCGCCCTTCTGAAGAAACCCACAGCAGACCCCTCTGAACTGAAGAACTACCGCCCCATCTCGCTCCTCCCATTCCCTGCCAAAGTCATTGAGAAAGCCGTCAATAGTCAGCTCGCCGCCTTCCTTGATTCCAACAACTCCCTCGACCCCTCACAGTCCAGCTTCCGAGCCAAACACAGCACCGAAACCGCCCTCATCGCTGCTACAGACGACATCAGAACGCTACTGGACAACGGAGAAACAGTTGCCCTAATCCTACTTGACCTCTCCGCCGCCTTCGACACAGTCTGTCATAGCACCCTCATACAACGCCTCAGCAACGTCGGAATACAAGGAAAAGCTTTGGACTGGATCATCTCGTTCCTCGCGGGAAGAACCCAGAGAGTCCGCCTCCCCCCTTTTAGATCAGAGGCCACCGAAGTCATCTGCGGCGTACCACAAGGATCATCACTCAGTCCCACCCTCTTCAACGTTTACATGAGTCCCCTCGCATCCATCGCGCGACAACACAACCTCAACATAATCTCCTACGCAGACGACACCCAGCTGATCCTCTCCCTCACCAAACACCCAAACACCGCCAAAACCAACCTACACGAAGGAATGAAAGAAGTAGCCGAATGGATGAAGAACAGCCGTTTAAAACTAAACTCTGACAAAACAGAAGTCCTCATCTTAGGATCATCCCCCTCTGCCTGGGACGACTCATGGTGGCCACCGGCCCTGGGAACCGCACCCATACCTACGGACCACGCACGTAACCTGGGCTTCATCCTAGACTCCTCCCTCTCAATGACCAGACAAGTCAACGCCGTCTCATCTTCATGCTTCAACATCCTACGCATGCTCAAAAAAATCTTCCGTTGGATCCCCACCGAAACAAGAAAGACAATCACCCACACACTGGTTACTAGCCGACTGGATTATGGAAATACCCTTTACGCCGGAACAACAGCCACACTACTGAAAAAACTCCCAACGCATCCAAAACGCCTCAGCCAGACTCATACTGGACATCCCCCGTCAAGCTCACATTTCCAGTCACCTGAAAGACCTCCACTGGCTCCCCGTCAACAAGAGAGTAACGTTCCGTCTCCTCACCCACGCACACAAGGCCCTCTACGATCTAGGACCCGAATGCCTCAACACACAACTGTCCTTCTACACACCCACCCGCCAACTACTATCATCCAATCAAGCCCTCGCCGTAATTCCGTGCATCCATAGATCCACCATGGGAGGAAGATCCTTCTCCTACTTAGCGGCCAAAACCTGGAATTCTGTCCCCACTCACCTCCGCCTTACACAGAACCACCTTTCCTTCAGAAAGCAGCTAAAAACCTGGCTTTTCGAGACGTAATGCTCCCACCCCCCCTCAAGCGCCTTGAGACCCTCTGGGTGAGTAGTGCGCTATACAAATTCCTGAACTTGAAACTTGAACGCTAAGACAGAAAAACAATTTTGAGGCATCTGAGGTTTTTGTTTGATTTTTTTCCCACTGCTCCCCACCCTGTGCTCCCCTGAAACCCCCCTCCCTGGAAAAACCCTCCCCAACTATTACATGGCACAAGGCCATATGTACGATCTCCCTTGGAACTGGCGTGCATATAAAAAAAAAACTGAAAAAAAAAGAAATTAAACTGTAACTTTCCCTACGGTTAAAGTTCGCCTATTTTTGTAACAAACAAGGGGCCTTGCAGTATGTAAATGTAAATGTCATGGTACTTATAGAGCGCACTGTCACCAGACGGTCACCTTGCGGTGTCGCCTATGCGGCTTCCTGGCGCTGATACTCATACCGCTGTGGAACCCCTCCTGGCTTTCCCTGTGAAGTGTCCACTTCTGGGCACCCCCTGGGTGAAGCCAAGCATCCTTAGCGCTGTTGGGGCCGTTGTGGAGGCTAAGCAAGCTATTGCCCAGAGTTGCAGCGTGGGGCCCGTGATTAGAATAGGCACCAAGGCGAGAATTAACAGGTCCGAGGAAATTGAGCCCGAGACCCTGCCGAGGCGGCAATCGAATTCTGGTCCCTGGCCAGAACTCTGCATCCGGGTCTGCCGCTCTAACCATTGAGCCACACTCCTCCACTATATTCCTCCACAGTATTAGTGTAACAAGATCAATTTATCTATAAGAGTAGAGGTGCTCAGAAGCCTGAGGTCTTAGGGTACTGGAACCCTAACTTCCTGTTTAGAGACCTTTAATAAAGTCGTCCAACTTTTCTACTGAATGGAAGATATGCATCTTATTGTTTAGCATGACCTTCAGATAAGCGGGAAATCTTAGTTGAACTGAAGCACCTAGGCGTTTCAAACTGTCGATCCTCTGCCCCATTTCCCACTGCCTGTTGGAGGTGGTAGCAGAAACGTCAGATCATATCTCATACAGTGCTCCCTCGACCTCGATGGATCTCATCCCCAAGGCTTTTGAAAGTACTTTTTCTTTTAATGAGTAAGTCAGAAGGTTTAATAGAATTTTCCTAGGTTTTGACCTGCTTGCATTAAGATGAAAATGATCCCTGTGGACTCGCTGTAAGTCTTTTGCTATCTCTCTTATATTTCTTCTAACTGAAGTTTGTTCTTAATCAGTTTTACAACATAAGATTTAATATCATCCCCCTCTCTGCCCTCCGGTACCTTTAAAATCTTCAGGTTATTTTGTCTTTGATAGTTCTGCAATCTTTCCACTCTATCCAAACCCTCCTTTTCAGATACTTTCAATGTATCAATCTCCACACAATTTGCCTGCACTGTTTCTCTGAGTTCAATGATCTCCTTCTCTAGGGTTGAAGTTCTCCCACTAAGGTCATCAATCTTCTTCTCCATGATTTTGCACGCCCTTTAAATCTCAAGCTGGTTAGACTCAGATGTCACAAATCTACTCCTGATTTCATCTGAAAGGGAAGCTTAGAGTGCACCTACTGACAGTTGTTGTATTTGTTGGGTGTTGTTTCGTTTTGAGATCACAATGTTTTTGTTGGTAAGATTGTGTATGCTGGGGGGCGGAGTCTATCTCGTCTATACACAGTTGGGGAGGGTATAGCTTGGGAGGGTGGGTGGGGATTATCTGAAATGTAAGACAGGCACATATTTTGACAGGGAATCAATGCTGAGTATTGGATTCATGGTTATATACATGCACAGCTCCTTTGTTATGGCTCAGGTATGTTATGACCAGCCTGACCATTGTCCCTAGAGGTTTCATGAAGGTCCGATTTGTAATATGGAATGTCAGGGGGCTGAATGACCACAGAAAGATTCGAAAAGTTGTGGCATATTTGAAGAGGCACTCTGTGGATGTCGCTATGCTCCAGAAGACGCACCTAGGCTAGCACAGAAATAATTCCAAGGTTTGATATGTGCAGAAGGGTTCACTACGCCCGGCAGGGGTGTCCTAATATCGATCAACCCCAAGTCAGGGTTTACTCTTAATGAGTCCGAAGCGGATCCAAATGGGAGATGCATTATAGCGAAGTGCTAGAAGCAGGGCCACACTTTAAAATTGGTTAATGTAGACAGCCTCAATTATGACCCACAGTTTAACTGTGAGCTGGGCTTCCGACTCCTGCAGGACCCTAACACAACTTTGCTGCTGGTGGGCGACTTTAAGAGCATTTTAGAACCTGACAAAGATCGCTTTAGGGGTCCCCTAGCTGTAGCTATTACTATTGTCGACTTGATGGATGAGTTAAACCTATTAGACGTGTGCCGGCAGCGTTCACTGGACGTTTGGGGATACACTCACTACACTGCCCCTCATGACACACACACACACCCGTATTGTTTATTGGCTGCTCTCTAGGAGTTTGATCTTTTATGTCACGGACTGTATCCCACTTGCACTCACTTATTCAGATCACTCTCCTGTACAATTAGATGTCACGTTTCCCAGCAGGCAGGCTATGCCCTTTATTTGGAGGTTCCACCCTTATTCACTGGTGAACACAGTATTCGATGCTGAATGGCGACGTCGATGGATGTCTTTTCTGAAAAAAAATACCGGCTCTGTGGAGAGTTTTGCAACAGTTTGGGAGGCTTTTAAACTTTTTATTAGAGGCATCACTATATCCAAACATTGAGGTGTGCTTTGTTCTCTAAGGGACAGGTTAACAAAATTGTAACACAAAATTTCTACCCCGGGGATAAAAAGTTACTGGGGAATATAAAGACTGCTCTGGAGGAGTTCCAGGAGGCCGCTGATAGCGAAGTGAAACACCTGGGTAAATATGCCACCTCTAGGGTGTACAGGGAGGGGGAACGACCTGGGGCTTCTCTGGCCGAGCTATTGCGCCACAAGAGAGGTACATCTGATAGTTGAGGTTTGGGACGAACAGGGACTTCCCATTCATGAGCGTGCAGATATTGCGGACAGATTTAGCTGATGCTACTCGGATTTGTATACAACACAGAGGCCCCCTGACGAGGACGCAATACAGGACTACTTTGAGCATATCCTCATGACGTGGCTCACGAATGATCAAAGGAAATACCTCATGTCTCCTTTGACTCTTGGGAAAGTCAGGGCAGCGCTAAAATCTATGCGAACGAGCAGTGCCCCTGGCATGACCGGGCTTACACTGACTTTTTATAAGACTTTTCAAGATCAATTGATCCCACAGCTAATATCGGATATGGCCAAGTCTGGGGTTATGCACCACTCTATGCATCAGTCCTTGATCATAATGTTGCTTAAACCTGGTAAATCCTCAGTGGAATGCTCATCATACAAGCCCCTATTGCTTTTAAATTTAGATGCCAAAATATATGTTAAGATTCTGGTGAATCGCCTAGCTCCTTTGATCCCACTGGTGGATCACCCAGAGCAGGCTTATTTTGTCCCCAGTTGCAATTTTGCCCTCCAACTCAGTACAATTTTCGGTACTATTCAGCAACTCAGCCCTGACATTAAAGCCGCAGCGGTCTTTTTAGACATCGAAAAGGCTTTTGACTCTGCGGACTGTGGATTGGGCGTTTATGAAGGGGGTGTTGAGGCGTATTGGAGTTGGCGATATCTTCCTAAAATTGTTTACTGTGTTCTACACCATGCCCACTGCCAGAATACGTCTGCGTGATAGGATTACGGCCCCCAT
Organism: Lissotriton helveticus; assembly: GCF_964261635.1. NCBI lineage: Eukaryota > Metazoa > Chordata > Amphibia > Caudata > Salamandridae > Lissotriton > Lissotriton helveticus. The sequence goes on from NC_136060.1 coordinate 184,018,299, forward strand.
TGCCATTTCAAGGGGCACTCTGCAAGGCTGCCCATTGTCCCCTCTCCTTTACGCCCTCGTGGCCGAACAGTTAGCGTGTGCACTGCGTGAGTACCATAGTCACAGGGCATTGCGGTTCCCAGGGTATAGCTTGGTTCTTTCGGCATACGCGGACGATACCTTGCTGTATGTGGGAAAGCTGGACCGGAATCTCAATCTGATCCTCTCTGAGGTCGTGCAGTTTGGACAATTGTCCGGCCTCAAAATTAACTGGTCAAAATCGGTTATCTTTCCATTGACTCAAGTGACCACCCATCCAAGATTAGATTACCCTATGCCGTGGTTGTCTGCCCATGGTCGTCGGACCCCGTGGTATACAAAATTACACTAACCCTGGCATAGTCCTATCAGTAAACTATGGAAAGGCAATTTCCAAGCTCGAAGATCACGTTTCTGGATGGATTAGGTTACCCCTCTCCTTATTAGGTTGTGTGTCCATTATGAAAATGGTCATCCTCCCTAGATTTCTGTTTTTATTCTTAAATATCCCCATACTGCTGCCACGCTGCATATTCGCTACCATTCGCTCCCTTATGATAAGGTTGGCCTGGGCTGGTAAGCAGCCGAAGGTAAGATGGGAGACATTGATTACCTTATTCGGCAGGGAATGTCAGGTTGGTTAGAGATGAGAATCTGATAGATTTTAGCAATCTTATGGTCTCCTCAGTCTACAGAGATAAGATTACCCTCTAGCGGATTAAATTGAGGGAGGTCATTCAATTTGTAGAATGTGGGGCTGGTTAAGAAGAGGACATCGTATGTGTATAACACCATTCTATCATATCCTCCCTCTCTCCACTGAATTTGCGCACCTGGGTGTCCATCCCCTCTCACACTTGCAACGGCTCCATAGCAAGAGCAAACAGCAGAGGGGACGAGGGACACCCATGCCTTGTCCCCTGTTTGATCATGGATGTGAAAGTGATCTAATCGGGCACCAGCCACACGCATTGCTGCTACCAGGTCAGTGTATAGCGGCTTGACATATGAAAGAAATTTAGGGCCAAAATCGAGGCAGCCAAGAAGAGCAAACAAGTACTCCCATCTCACGGAGAAGAACACCTCGTCAGTGTCAGCAAGAATGACCACTGCCGGTCTCTCCAATCTGTCCGTCTGAGCCATCACTTTATACAATCGTCCTACATTATGCTGGCTAGCTTGATGAGACATAAACCCAGCCTGGTCCGAAGCACAAGGTCAGGACCAGCAGCATGGGCTAGTTGGCCAGTGCTTTTTCCAGCACTTTCACTTCTAAGTTCAAGAGGGAGATTGGACAGTATGAGGAGCCGTCCTCTGGCTCTCAATTGGGCTTAAGAAGCATCACTATCTCTGTGTGTCTCCTGTCCGGGGGTAGACCTGTACGGTCGACAGTGGAGCGAATCACCTTCATCATATGCTCTTGGAGTTTAGGCATATATACTTTGAGGAATTTGCATGGAAACCCATTGGGCCCTGGGGCTTTCCCACGTCGTAGTTCCGCCAGGGCTGACAACAGTTATGATGTCACCCATTAGCAAGTTGCGGTCGGCCAGTGTGAGGGTGCTGAGAGGAAAGTCGGCCTCAGACCCCTCTATCTGCTCCATTGACAGAACCTCCCTCTGAGCGTACACTCTTTAAAACTAAGTGGCAAAGCTGCAGGCCACTCCCTTGGGGTCCGTGCACAGGGAATGGCTGGGTCCCATAAAACCGTATCAAAGGAGGAATGTGGGCAGTTTGGCACAGTATTTGAAGCATTTTACTTGACCTATTCCCCCCGGTGCGTTGCTGCAAGAGGCTCAGATGCCCTCAGAGCCACCTTTCTGGCACCCTGTCTGCTCTCTGTGTCTAAAGCCGCAATCCAGGATAAAAGGTTCACTTGCACCTGTGCCAGACGCTTTCATTCCCCCGTTGTATAGCTATTGTCCGCACCCTGCAACGTGGCTTTTAAGGCCTCCCAGCGTATTGCCAGAGAGTCTACAGAAACCGCCTTATGGCTGAAAGATTAGTCAATGTACTGCCTATTATTTATGTGAGTCTTGGAGATTCCAGGGCGCGAGGCACCACCTAAAAGTAGGGCGCTGGCAACCCTCTCTGAGGTGGAGAGCGACCAGGAAATGGTCTGAAAGCACTCATGCTAGCATGACAACATCAAGCAAACAATGGTTCTGTCGGAATTCAAAACAATTTCTTAGTACAGTTAAATTATACTTAATGCTTTTAGTGTATTTCACATTATTAATCGTGGAAATATTTCATATGAAGAACACACACCACAATCTGTAGTTTTTTAAAGGTTATTATTATTTTTGTCACCTTGCATGAATGAATTCAAATATGAAAAATAAAACAACTCGGCTATCCAAAAACAACTGAGATTACAATTAGGGCGAAGTGCTGAGGTGAGTAATAGTGATCAGTGATTAGGTGACTGTTCAGTGACACAATAACATGTAAATACATAAGATGACATCAGTCCAAGGTTTTACATTTGTAATCTACAACAACACGATTACTCATTTTTTCTGTTGAGACATAGTATGGACCAATTGATAATGTAACGTCGACGTTTCGACCCTGGGTGATGGTGCAGAATTAATAGCAACCGTATCTGGTCTTCATCAGGACAAAAGGAAAGGACAACCTGCGAATGAATAAGGGGTGTCTATTTAGTACTGGGTGTGTGTACTGTGCATCAAAAGTGAGTGAAAGCCGGGCATGCTCACCTTATATTTTGTAGATATGGAGGCTTCTTTGCATAGCCTCTGGGGGCGGGGTGTCCACCTTCACCTTTGTAAGTGTTTCTCAAGCAGTGTATCTGTAGGTAATATGCATGTTCAGTACCAGGTTTCTAAACGTTGAACATTAACTCAGAGGGTTCATAATTGTATGTACCTTAACATTATATGGAGATTTCTACACCATCCGGTGGAAAACTTGGGATTAAAGTGCCGCAAAAGCGATCACCTATGGAGGTAATGAAGACCCTCTCAGTGCAAATAACGCACACCCACTGACACATTCAAGATCGAAACGATTGGAGGTAAAAAGGCTAACTAACGGGGGTGTCCTGGCAATTATACAACTCCCCATTGCTGCACTTTAGTCATACAACAAATGTGGCAATATCACTTCTACTTGTGTATGTGGGATCGTGGGGATTAACTTAAGGGATCAAGTAGCTTGTATTATATTTATACACAACTACGGGTGTGTCACTCACTGGTTAAAAAACGGCCCCGTTATTGAAAGAAATTCGTCGTGCCCATTGCAGTTTAACGGAGATGATATTTAAGAACAAAAGATGGAGCTCACACACCGCCCAAGATATCTATTCTCCACCGAAACATATGTTAAATGTATCGGGATATCTGCGGTATGTAAATGTGACCCAACAGTTGCCTACGTACTCAGTAACTGGTACCGCTTTTATGTGTATGTCAAATAACATTATCAACACTGTCCCTCTGTACTGGGGCCTGGGGGGGACTGCGTGGGGTGAATTCCGCTAAAGGATTGGGTGGCATACAACTTACTTGGGGAGCAGAACAGCAGGCGTCTGTATTTGTCTCCGGTCCATAAAGGATTACCTGGGGGCTGTTACCATGATCACGGTTTACGTGCTAGTCATCACGTATGACCATGCGAGAGCATCGGCAAGATGTAAATCCTGGTTTCAGATTGTGTTTTTAAGCGCCATGTAAAACCTGGTGTAGGAGGCCTGATCGCGTTTTCAAACACAATAGTCCCAGTTATTGTTACGTATCCTGTGGCGATTGACAAGGAGAAAATCAATGTAACTTTTTTTTATGCTCGTGTGTCGGGTTCATCCATAAATCTTGATAATTGGTCGTTGACTCCCAGAAATCTCATAATTAAATATACAGATAAAGTGCATTTGCCAAAAATAATGTACATTTAGCTGCCTTTTCTGTGTGTGGTGCACCAATCGCAAATAATCGCAGTGCAGGAAAAGGCAGCCAAACGCATATCATGTTTTTGGCATAATGCACTTATCTGTATTTTTAATTGTTTATTTGCGATTGGTGCAAAGACTACAGTTTGGGAGGCATTGATCACCTTCAGTTTAGCGAAATACATAAACATGTACTGAGTATTTAGGGCACTTAGAACTCCGATCTCGCTTGACTGGTAGAAGAGGATCGAAGTAGAACTGCCCTGCTGACCTTAACACTGGTGAAGAAGATGCTGCACCGAAGATGGACTGCAGCTGCTGCTTCTTGGGGTAGCGAAGGAAAGGACTGTGCCTTCTGTGTCCTGCTAGTTGAAAAGTCGTTCTCTGAGCCCAGCTTAAAGCAAACACTTCAAGAGTCCGTTGGCTGGCTTTTTGTTCGCAGCACAGGGCCATAAAAGTTGAAGGAGTCTACTGGAATGAGTTTGTAGCCCGGATCATCTGATCAACAACAAAGTGATGGATGGAATGCTTGAATTAGTCTCAGCCACTGACAATCACTTGGGGCTGCATCCCAATCCATCATTAAATTGTGTAAACTGAGCCTGGCTCATTTGTACAAGGTTGGTTTTCAGATCCATGGTTGTGAACTTAGTCCAGTGCATTAGCGCTGAATGTGAAATCGGGTTATTCTAGCCTGCAGAACCCCACCCAGTATATAAATGAGGTGTTGTCAATGTGTTTGGGGTTACTGACAGTGAAGAGTGGTAGTCCAAGCAATGTTCATTAATGATTTACACACACAAGATCACTGGAAACAGAATGAACAAGTTACTTACTGTCAGTAACGATGTATTAGTAAGAGATGTTAGTAGTTATATAGATTAATTACCTGAGAATTACCCCCAGGCATCAGACTGAATCTGGAGAAATATTTTCGTAGCAGTACCCATGCGCGGCGGTATGTGGCGTCGGTCGACTTCGGCATTGTGATCGCCAGGATGAACTTGCGGTGTCTATTTAGACGCCGCCCCTGCGAGCTGACGTCAGTTCTGACACGACTTTCCACGCCAAAAACGAAGAGCCATGCAAGACACTAACCACTAGTGTACATAACTCGGGCCCTGTAAGGGAATCCCTATCCCTAAAAGTCATTTCGCAGAACAGGGAGGATAGGTGGGGCGGTAAGGGATCTATAACTACTAATGTCTCTTACAAATACATTGTTACCGAAGGTAAGTAACTTGTTCGTCTGAAAGAGACTGTAGTTATAGATTCCTTACCTTAGAATAGATACCCCAGCAATACCAGCCCTAGGGGTGGGTCTGGGAACTAAGTTCACACCAGGTAGTCCTGGAGAACAGATGGCAGAAAAAGCATTCTCTCCGGACTTGGCTGTCCAGGCAATAATGCTTAGTAAATGTGTGCAGGGATACCCATGTGGCTGTCTGGCAGTTGTCAACAAGCGGAACGCCACGTCCCAAAGCAGTAGTAGCTGCCGTCGCTCTGGTAGAGTGGGCGAGCATTCCTACTGGAGGTTTCTTTTTAGCCAAAGAGTAACAGATCTTAATGCATAGGCCAACCCTTCGAGAGATGGTACGTTTGTGCACTGCCTGATCTTTCCTGATGACCACATAACCCACGAAGAGTTGATCGTCCACCCGGAACTCTTTAGTGCGGTCAAGGTAGAACGACAGCACATGTTTTGGGTCCAGACTGTGGCGTCTCTCCTCTTCTTTAAAAGGGTACCGAGGCGGGAAGAAGGTGGGCAATGCAATGGTCTGACCTATGTGAAAAGAGGTAACCACTTTGGCTGGATGGACAGCAAGAAAGGGAGGTCTGGATGATCAGGCTTGAAGCTCACTCCCCCTGCGAGCAGAGGTGATGACAAGCAAGGAAGCAGTCGTCAAAGTAAGGAAACGAAGAATACAATTATGTAGTGGCTCAAAGGGATCACACATAAGATAAGTGAGGACAAGAATCAAGTCCCACTGGGGCATTACGAAAGGAGGAGGAGGAAAGAGATGAGTAATGCCCTTCAGAAATCTGTTAACAGTAGGGGACTTGAAAAGAGAAGGCTGATCAGGAAATGGCCGAAAGAAAGCTTTTAAGAGTGTCCAGAGCAGAGCCATCCTGGGCCAAAGAAAGAAGGAAGAGGAAAACCTCTGAAAGAGGGGCACAAAGGGGATCTACAGCCTTTTTCTGTGCACCATGCCACACATTTGTTCCATCTACAGGCGTATACCATTTTAGTGGAGGGATGCCTGGCTACCAAGATATTACAGACTTGGGGAGGAAGGTTGAAAGCTGTCAACTGTTGCCGCTCAATCTCCACGCAAGGAGGTGGAGACTGGACAGGTTCGGGTGGAGGACTGTCCCCTGCTGCTGCGACATAAGATCCTCCTGAAGAGGCAGTCTGATCTGAGGATCGATGGCCATGCTAAAGAGCTTGGGGTACCAGACTCTTCGTGTCCAGTCGGGGCCACAAGAATTACTTTGGCTTGATCGCACTTGATCTCTTTTAGCACTCTGGGTAGAAGTGGTATATGCGGAAAAGCGTACAGGATCCTGAAATTCCACTCAACACTAAAGGTTTTGCCGAGCGAATGCCTTCTTGGAAACACCAACACGCAGAACTGCTGACATTGCACGTTCTCTTCGGTGACGAATAGCTCTAACCAAGGCTCTCCCCACTGCTGAGAGACCTTGCCCCACCTCCGAAGACGACATGCGTGATCAATCATGCACCGGAGGCTGAGTTGGTCTTCCCTAGCGTTCAGGGAACTTGCCAGGTGTTGAACCACCAGGGATATGCTCAGCCATGTCCAAAGGCGAAGAACCTCTCGACAGTGTGTCCACGCCCCACCCCGCCCTATTTGTTGCTGTACCACATTGTGGTGGTGTTGTCTGTGAGCCACCCGCACTACTCTTCCTTTCCTAGACAGAGGGAAGGAATGCCTTCAGTGCAAGACGAATCACCCGAAGCACCAGAAGGTTGATGCGGAGCCTGAACTCCGCCGGAGACCAGAGGACTCTGATCTCCGCCTCCCGCATGTGGCCGCCCCATCCCAGAATTATTGCATCCGTCACTACTATGAACTTTAGTTGGAGAAGGGAGAGGGATCTGCCACTGACCCAATCCTGATTTGTGAGCCACCACTGCGACATCGGAAAAGATTCCCTTGATGCTGCGCCCACTGAATCTTCAGGTCCCACTGCACAGCTGGCATATGTCATCTGGCATGATCCACCAGCAGGATGCAGGAGGCCATGAGGCCCAGCAGCCTCAGGGTCATTCTCATCGAAATCCGGGATAGAGGCTGAAACCTCGGTATCCTAGCCCGAATATCCCGGACTCGCTGCTCGGGAGGATAGGCCAGAAACTGCGCTGCGTCCAGAACTGCTCCGATGAAAAGGAGCTTCTGCGAGGGAATGAGATGCGACTACAGCATGTTCATTGTGAAACCCCGGCTAATGTAGGTGGTCCGCCTTAGTCTGGAGGTGGTAAATGACACCCTGGGGCGAGCCTGCCTTCAGCAACCAGTCGTCGAGATAGGGGAATCCTGGATCCCCTGATCTGCGTAGATGAGCTGCGACCACCGACATCAGTTTTGTGAACACCTGAGCGGCGCTGGTAAGGCATAAGGGGAGCACGGCAAACTGAAAATGCTCGTTGCCTGCCGTGAACTGTAGGTAACGCCGGTTGGCAGGTTAGACGGGGATGTGAAAATAAGCATCCTGCAAGTCCAACGCTACCATCCAGTCTCCAGGGTCAAGGGCAGACAAGACCTGAGCCAAGGTTAACATCTTGAACTTCTACTTCCGGAGGAACTGGTTGATGTCCCTGAGGTCTAAGATAGGATGCATACCTTTATCCTTCTCAGGTACCAAGAAGTAGTGGGAGTAGCAACCACGACCTACTTCTGGCACAGGCACCCGTTCGATAGCTCCCTTGGCCAGGAGAGCCGTAACTTCCTGGAGGAGAAGGGCCAAATGATCCTCTGACATACAATGTAGTGTAGGTGGCATGGAGTGAGGGTTAGGCTCGAATGGGAGGGAGTAGCCCCTTTGGACTATCTGCAAAACCCACCTGTCTGACGTGATGTTGTGCCAGTGGGGGAGGTGATGGTGGATCCTGCTACCTGCTGGCAACTGGTGGCCCTGAAAGGTCAGACTAGGAAGGTTTGGAGGCAGCTGCAGAGGGGGCATTGGTGGATTAGCCCTCGCGCTGGCCCCCAGATTCACAACGCTGGGTCCCACGTCATAGGCCACGCAGAGGCTGGGGTAGCTTGTGCAGCCTTGTGGCTCTGGGAGTAACGTGGTGGGGCAGCCCTTCTGTAGCCACCAAAGGGGCGAAAGGCAGACTGTGTAAGGCGAGAAGTGGCTGCAAGGCCCAAGTAACTGGCCATAGCCCTAGAGTCCTTGAAAAGCTTGAGCGCGTTGTCTGCCTTGTCAACAAACGGGTGACGGCCATCAAGGCCATGTCCAAAAGGGTAGATTGGACATCCCCAGAGAAGCCAAACATTCTCAGCCAGGCGTAGTGCCTCAGGGGTACCGACGTGGACACCATTCTAACTAGTGAGTCTGCAGTATCCAGCCCACAGTGGATGGTGAAATTTGCTGCGTCTCGACCCTCAGCAACAGCACAGGTGAGCACGGCCTGGGCCTCCACCGGGCACTGTAACAGCACTTGCGCGAGAGTATCCCACATCGTGTGTATAGCGGCCCAAGAGACTTGCGGTGTTCACCGACTGCAGTCCTAAAATGGCGGAAGAAATCCTCTTCTTCCCAAGATGGTCCTGCTTCTTGGATTCCCTATCTGGGGGAGCAGTAGGTGATACGCCTTTCGAGGATGAGGCTTGGACCACCAAGCTTTCGGGGGGGGGTAGGGTGTTGGGAGAGGAAAATTGGGTCGCTCAGGCCAGGCGGTGGCGTTGGGCAATCATCCTGTCCACAGGAGCCCCTGTGCTGGGCTTAGACCAAGTGCCCAGAAGGACATCAGTGAGAGCTTCATTAAAAGCAAGCAGGGGCTCTGAGGCTGCTGCCATCTGAAGCACCTCAGTCAGGAGGTTAGTCCTGACCACCACCATAGGAAGCTCGAGGCCGAAGGCCTCAGCCGTCCTACGCAACACCATCGCGTAGGAAGCACCCTCCTATGTAGCCACGGTAGGGGTAGAAAGCATACCAAGGTCTGGGGAGGTATCCAGACCACTGGCATCACCCAACTCCTCTCGCCAGTCCGACTCCTCATGTTGGTCTGCTAGAGGGTCAACAGTCCCCTCCCAGTCATCCTAACCCTGCTCTGGCTGCCACTCTATAGGGAACGCCAAGGATGAACAGAGGTACAAAAGTATCCTCCGGCGTCTGATCCAAGTCAGGGGGCGAGGCTCGGGTGAAAGCTGGTTGGGGCACAACCGGTGTCGGGGGTGTCGTCACTGGAATCGGCGCTGGGGAAGGTACAGTGAGGTCGACCAGTGCCGATCTGGATCCAGGCCTGGATCCTCGGGTTTCCTCCAGCGCCGATGCTGCTGGCCTCGAAGGCCCAGGGGAGTCTGCCGGGCCAGAAGGCACGCAGGCGGAGTTGGGCTGCCCAAAGATGCTGTGAAGCGCTTCATAGAAAGCTCGAAGCTGCGCAGGGGACGCTCCAGGAAAGAGAGGGAAGCGTAGAGTTGTCCCTGAAGCGGCCTTTGAAGAGCGAAGATGCTCCGGTTCCTGTGTCGCTTCGGCTCGACGGACGGGGAGAAGGCGAAGAGCAACTGTGCTTCTTCGCCTTCTTCTTGTGCTTTGACTTCCCGGAGGAGTGCGAAGACTTTGAAAAGGAATGGTGATGACTGCGCGACCGTCCTCTTGACGGGGACCTTGAACGACGCGGAGCAGACTGCCGGGCCTTCAGAAGCTTCTGGGACTGCTCCTGCACAGATTTCAGGTACATGGCATGGCAGATGGAGCACGACTTTGGATTGTGGTCGCTCTCCATGTACCAAAGGCACACGAGGTGCAGATTGGTGACCGACATCAACATGTGACAGGAGTCACAGAGCTTGAAGCCGGACCGACGATGGGACATCCCTCGTGCAATGCTAAAAAAAAAAAAAAGACGTCGACAAAAGTCGAAAAAGTGTTAGTATAAAAGTGACTAAGGGGCACGCTCTCTCTGGATCTGCACTGGCTGGTGCAGACAAAGAAAGAACTGATGTCCATGTGGAGGGGCGGCGTCTAAATAGGCACAGCAACTTCATCCCGACGACCATACCGGCGACGAACGCGATGTTGACCAACACCACCTACCGATGCGCAGGGGTACGGCTATGAAAAAAATTCTCCTAGGGGTAATTCTAAGGTAAGGAATCTAGAACTACCATCTTTCAGATATGTATTTCAACATATTTATTTTAAAATAGTTACATCTGATAGACATCTATTTGCAGATTCCTCATATTAGAATTTCCCAGACATCAGGCTCGAGCTTCAAGATTTTTCCTCGCATAATTCCCTTGCACACCAGAAGGTGGCGCCATTTGGCTCCACGTAACATTGGCTGGATTTGCGACAAAAGTGACGTCCATGTCCCGTATATAGGCACCACCTCGGGCGCGGACATTAGTTATTTTCTTTCCACGCCTGCTAGCTTAGATCTGTGAAAAGAACTACTGTCACTTTTTGACAGGCCTTTTTAAAACTGTCCACAATATTTTGGTGTAAGTCTTAACACGTCAAAGAAGACTTCTGGATTCAAACCGTTCGACGTCTGCCATCGTGCCATGTTGGTGAAGGATCCCCACTTTATTTGTCTTTGGTACCTGGATCGTGAACACTACTCCAAGTTGTGGCCCGACTGCTGGCCATGAGGGAGCGGTCCATAAACCTACTGGCGGCCCAGCGTTCAGCACCCTGTAGTTCACCTAGGAGATTGTATTCTTGGTCCCGATCAAGAGGAAGGTCCGAGTGCCGCTCTAGGAGTACAAGTCCTAGTACTCTCACTCAAATTCATCAGGTCGGTCAGGTGAGAGGCATAAGAAGCACAAGAAGTCAGTGCTTCATCTTCTCACCGGCCAACATGATGGAAGAGTCTCAGTGCTCTAGGCTTTGTTCTGAGGAACCTGCCCATGGGTCGGCTCCGCACTACCCTGCCTTTCGGGAAGCCCAAGGGACCCCTGCCCAGCTTACGGAATTTTATGATGCCATGTGCCTCATATTTGAGCGCACTAACCCTCCCAGCATGACTTCACGCCCCAGTGGCTCAGAAGGTGCTCCATCGGGATTCGTTCAGTCTGGGCTGGCGCCGGTGACCCCCTGTGGATCCGGTGATGGATCCTGTTTCGAGCTGGTCGTGCCCTTATGACCTTCTCCGGTGCCCACTGGCGACACCAGTCCCATTCTTATCTCCAATGACTCTGTGCCGGATCAATGCCTACCGATGCTGCTACTGACCGATCCCTTGGTTCCTAGGTTGCTTCCCTTGCCCTATTCTGAGGGGCTATGATTGTATCAAGATTGGGAGGGGTTGCTTGAACCTCAGATTGATTGATATGAGGAATTGGATGAGGCCAATGGCATTGACACCTCTACAGATTCTGGCCTGCTTTCTCCCTCTACCTTAGCTACGGAGGAGGGAGCGTCATATGCTATGATGGTGCAAAGGGCAGCTGAGGTCTTGGACCTTCAGCTTTCTTCTATGGAAGTCAAGACGAACATCTTTGCACATGTCCTGCACCTTGGTGTCTCCTCTTCAACACCCTTGTCCAAGCCCAGCACAGGGGCTCCTGTGTATCGGACTATTGCCTGCTGCCATCGTCCTGCCCTGGGCGATCCAAATTTACTCGCCAACCATCCTACGCCGAGAGCTTGTTTGTCCAATCCTCTACTTCCCTGGGCAGGTTCCTTTATGCGCCCCTAGAAAGGGAATCCAAGAGGCTAGATAACAGGGGTAAGAAGGTCTTTTCTTCCAGTCTGACATTGTGGTTGGTAAACCCCGCTTGCCTATTGGGCCGTTAACTCCCACTCCCTGTGCAAAACGGTTGCGCAGGTGCTGCCTCAGGTTCTAGCGGAGACTTGGGTCAACCTCTCTCAAGTGGTGTCAGATAGAAGAGATCCAGCAAAGTTTGACATTCGTTTTCTCCTTGACACAACCGACTCGCTAGGCAGAACAATTTCCTCGAGAATGGTTTTCGATTCCACGTCTGGCTCAGAACGTCTGGATTTTCTAGGGATGACCAGGCTTCCCTCACGGAGATGCCCTTTGATTGCACCGGTCTCTACGGATACAAGGCAGACATGGCCCTGGAGTACTTTATGGATTCGCTGGTTGCGGCCAAGTCCTTGGGCTTTTCAATGGCCACACGTTCCCTGTGAGAATCTGGCCTGGTATATGATGTCCACTAATGTAAGTGGGCACCATGCACCAGTCCAGACAACCCTTATGGTGATTTAAGAGGTCTTAGAAAGTTCTCTAAGTGGTTGCTGTGGAGAGCAGCCTTCAGGCTTATTCCAGAAGGAGTGTAAAGCAGATTGTTTTACTAGAATGCAATCTTAAAGTATAGATTAAGTGAAAAAGAACCACATCAAGTATTTATAGGAATATGTATTTATTATAGAATACTCTCTAACACGTTCCAATATCTCCAACACAGAGGTAATACAATACACACAATACTTTAGCAAAGAAACACAGTAAATAGCACGAAATACACAGTGGCCCCGGGGGGGGGGGGGGGAATCAAACCATATACTAAAAAAGTGGTATAAGAACCACAGCTCGGATCAAGACAGGGTCGAGAGGACATAGAAGTGCTGGGACCCCACGTAACCGCCCAAGGTGAGTAGATGGGGACCACACGAGAGCGTGTGCAGTGTGGAAACACAACCGCGTGCTTAGTTCAACTCTATGTGCAAGTTATTGTTAGATTTTGAAGATTCAAGACCCTTCCCAGCGGACCTTGAAGAAATCCCGTGGAAGACAGGGGTTGGAGAGCCACCTCACCCGTGGATACCCTAGTACCCACGTTATCTACACCAGGGAAGCCGGGTGCATACATGTGAAATGGTGTCGGAAACCGCAGTCGAACCCAATGGAGGACTTCAGGAAAGTGCCACTTTGGAAGGAGGAAGTAGCCGGTGGAATCAGAGTATGGATTCTTGATGAGAGGTACCTGCAACCAGAGGGGACAGAGTCTGTCACTCAGGGGTGACCAGGACACTTGGAAGACAAATGTCCTCCGATGTCGGGCGTTGCAAGATGAATGAAGATGACCTTGACTCTGCAGCTGTGAGCACCAGGTGACGCTAAGGCAGACCAGGAGCCGTGCACGAGCTGTCCCACGAAGGATGTCGTGTGCTGAGGAGTCTGTGTCCATTGGGAGCACCAACAAGCCTTGGCAAATGCAACCGACGCAAGAATCCATGAAGGAGCAACGTCCGGACCAACAAGGTCAAGGGGACTCGCTAACAGCAGGGGAGTTAGGGCAGGTCCAAACTATCAGGAGAGCCCAAAAGAAACAAGTGTGACCCTCAATTGGACCAACAGGCCGGAGGCACAGGAGTCGCAAGAGGACCTCAAGCAGCTCACCAAAAGATGCAGGCCACGATGCATATGATTACGGTGTGGCTGAAGATTCTGGTCATTGGAGGTGCTCACGGTTGGGGCTGCTTGAAGATCATCATGCAAGGAAGCCAACAAACCTTTGCAACTGCAAGTTGGATGCGGTGCACAGGGGTTTGGATGTTGCAGCCCCAACAAGATATACTGTTCTCAAACTTGGTGAGAGGGCAGTGCAGGCCTTGGGAGCTGAGAAAATCACCACCTGTGTTGCAGAGCTGACAGAATCCGGAGGAGCTCAAGATCTGCAGACCGGTCGACTTAGTTGTGGTGCCTGCAAATGCAGGGGGGTGACTCCTTCACTCCAAGGGAAATTTCTTCAGGTGTGTTTGATGCCTCAGAGGACTTGGAAGGTTCCTGTATGATGAACAGACGATGCAGCAGACTGGAAGGGAGACGAAGTCAGGCCCAAAAGAAGTCCAGAGTGCCCAGACGGTAGAAGTGCAGTGGTGTCTGATCTGAATCTTATCCCTCAAGAAATCTAGGGACCTACACCACGGTAAGCTGGTAAGCCCTTAAGTACCCTAGGGACAGGGTTGGGGGGCATTCCCAGGGGAGGGTCTGGACAAGGGGGAGGTTACTCCCATGTCCTTTGTCCAGTTTCGCGCCAGAGCGAGAGCCAATGGCTCCCAGAACTATGCACAGGGACACCAAGTGTACCTCTCATGCAGACTTTCTTGCGCTGACCAGTGCACCCACCCGGTCCAAAGCACTAAATCGTATCAGGGAGGTGGCCACACCTCCCTATGAAAGGATACCTATGGTTTCACCTTCCTCTGCTCGAGCTTGTCTCAGTAGCAGGAGGGCAGAAATGTGTCTCTGTTCGGCAGCAACCATTTTGTGCTGTCCGTGTCTAGAAGGTTGGCACCAAGAACACTGAGAGCCTAACGGAGGTGCTTGGAATCATACCTGCCACAACGTTAACGGTGTGCGGGTATGATTCCATCATGTTTGATACTGATAGGATTCATTGCAGCCGTTTTTGAGATGGTCAATGCATAATTACGCGGTTCCTCTCTATATGGTATATGGCCGCTTCACTGACAACCCGGGAAAATGGACTCCATTGGCTGCAGGGGTGCACTGCTCATGTAGGGACACCCTCTCACTTAAAACCAGTCACCCTACCTTCAGGAATAGCAAAGGCCTGTTATAGGTGTGACTTATAGGTTTTTATTCCAGAGATACAGAAAATTTATATCTTTAGTAAGTGGTGCTAGCACCAGATTACACAGGCTGCAATGGTTTGATTTTAAATGGTCTCTCATGGGTGGAATAATACATGCTTCAGCCCATGGGAGAACTCTGAGGTACCCATACCCTGGGTACCTTAGTACCATATACTAGGGACTTGTAATGGTACCCCAGTATCCAATCTGGGATGTACCTAAGTACTGAACACCACAGTTTAGGGAGAAAGCAGATAGACTGGAGTCCTGATTAGCAGTATCCCAGTCAGACTCGTCAAAATACAGCTTAGCACCCAGTAAAAAGTGGGGGTAACCATGCAGAAGTATCCTACCTTCCCTGCCTACCTTTCACGGCAACGAAAGTGGCTTTTAGCCATGCCAGTTGTATCACAGCCAAGTTTAGAATCTCTGCATGGCCATGAGCGCGGCTCTTTTCAACCCGGTGGGTGGGATGGCCAGAGATCAGGTCAGTCCATGCCTCCCCATGCAGGCTCTACACCGTTCTAGTCTGGCCCTTCAGGACCATGGGTGGCTGTTTGGTGGTAGGATCAGCCATCTCCTTCACCACTGGCAGAAATTCACGTTGTACAGGTGGGTTCTTCAGATAGTCTGAAGGGGCTACTCTCACCTTGGAGACTAAACCTCCCCGCATGCTTCCAACTTAGGAACGGCTGATGGAGGACCACCTGACCTTGCTTCAGAAGGAAGTCTGGTATCTCTTGGCCAAGGGAGCCCTTCAGAAGGTTTCTATGCCAGAAGTAGGCTGTGGTTGCTACTCCCGCTACTTTCTGGTCACAAAAAAGACAAGGGCCTTTATCCTATCCTAAATCTGCCAGCCCTCAGCTACTTCCTCATAAAGTAGTAGATCAAGATGCTCACTTGGGCTCAGGTCTTGTCTGCCCTAGACCCTGGAAACTGGATGGTGGCGATGGAGTTGCTGGACACCTATTTTCACATTCCCATCCTGCTTGCTCACCGGCGTAACCTGCGGTTCACAGTAGGCCACAAGCACTTTCAGTTTTTTGTGCTGCCTTTTGGTGTTATCAGTGCCCTTTGGGTGTTCACCAAGGTGATGGCGGTGGTCGCAGTTCATCTGCGCAGATCAGTGGTGCCAGTCTTCCCTAACTGACTTATGAATGCTGGCTCACCCCAGGCTGTCATCTCCCAACATATAATAAGTATTATTAGAAATGTGAGTCTCTAGTTGGCAAGGGCTTGCACCTTTGTCCAAGTAGGGACCCTTCTTTCTAGTCCGGATAAGGGAGTTGCACTCCTAAAATAACCCCTGCTCACCCCCTTGGTAGATTGGCATGAGCAGCCTGGCTTATCTTAGAGGCAGTGTGTAAAGCATTTGCACCTAACTGACAGTAATACAGTGTAAGCACTACAAAAGGACCCTACACCAGTTAAAAAAAAATAGCCAATATTTTTATATGCAAGACCAAAAATGATAAGAATCCCCAATACAGTACGTAAAAATCTACAGTTATCAAAATACGCTTTAAAAAGAGACGTGAGCAAACAAATTTAAAGAGTTCAGGCATGTTGCAGCGTTGCGGAGCAGTTACGGTGTTGGGAAGACCCGCAAACAGTACCTGTTAGAGATGCAGGGCGCCGAGGCCCTTGAAGTCACTTGCGTTGCAGATCGAGCTCCTTTCTGTTGGGATCAGGAGCACTGGCGTCGGCAGGCATCGGGTGCTGCGGTGCGTAGTGCGGTGTGCGGTGCCCTCAGGTTGCGGTGCGAGCAGCGGCTCTGTGGCGGTGTCAGATGTCGTCGGTGAGACCAGGGTTGCGGTGTGAGGTCTACGCGGTGCTCATCCCGGTGCTGGCAGGTCCGGTGCAAGCAGCGGCATTATAGTTGCTGAAGCGCTGTCATCGGCTGACAAACAGGAGTCGATGGTGCCGGCGTCGGTAGGCCAAGGCTGTGGTGCGGGATGAGGGCGGTGTGTGGTGTAACTTTACGAGCGGTGCCCATGAACCATAGGTAGACGTCATTGAGTTACTTTTCTTCTGTGGCAGCACAAAACACATAGTCCCCAGTGTTGCGGGCAGAAGAGCTTGAAGTCTTAGTGGCTCCTGAGACTTTGTGAACAGAGGGCAAGTTCTACCTCAAGCCCTTAGAGAGACTCACAAATTAGGTTGCAGAATGTCCATTCCAGGCTTTTTACTGCCCAAGACAGAAGTAGCTATGGCAGGTCAGCCCAGCAAAGCACTCAGCAAAGCGGTCGTTCCTCCTTACAGCTTCTCCGGCTCTTCTTCTTGGCAGTCTTCTTGATCCAGACAAATTCTAAAGTTCAGGGGTCTGGGCCCCAGTATTTGTATCCAGAAATCCTTTGATCATCTCGGCAGAGGGTGACTGTGCCCAGCCAGAACTAGTTCTGCCTTCTCTGGTGTGATTTCCTTGCAGGGGGTGGAGACGGCATTGTCAGAGGCAGACCAGGCCCTTTGAGGTACAAGGAAATCTCCTCCCTCTTCCCCCCCCCATCGCAGCCCAGATCTATTCAGGCCTTTCCTGACCTACCTAGATAATCGGGAGCCACCCTTGCTTCCTAGCCTTCTGTCGTCCAAAACCCAGGCAGGCAATCCACATTCCAGCAGAGGCACCCAGGATGACTGAGCAAGAAAATACATACTTTCTAAAAGTGGTGTTTTCAAACACAAAATGTAAAAATGTGAAAGAAACACGTTAGAGATAGATTCATTACCTTAGGATATCCCCAGGCGTCAGACTGGACTGGATCTGGAAAGTTTTCATCAGCAGTATCCCTGCGCGTCGGTAGGCGTTGTTGTGCGGCTCCTCGTACGTCGCTGGCGTCAGTTGCCGAGATGACGTCGCTGGAGCTACTTAGACTGGCCCACGCGCGCTGACGTCAGTTCTTTCTTTTTTTCGCGCCAGCAAGCGCAGATCCGGAGAGAGCAGTATCCCTCCTCCTCCCCCCCAACCCCCTTAGTCAATTTTTGACTTTTTTTTTTGTCTCCGTTCTTTGAGTCTTTGACTCCTGGTGTGTAGGGCTGCCCAGTTTTAATTCTTGCGCGGTTTGTCCCCTCATGATGTCGGTGACTGACCTGCACTGTGAGTGTCTCTACTGCCTGGGGCATGACCACGACTCCGAGTCATGACCAGAATGCTGGGCCCTGGCTCCGAAAACTTTGCGGGAGCGGTCCCGAAAGTTGCTAGAGGCCTGGGAGTCTGCTCTGCGCCGTTCAAGGTCCCGGTCCCGTGGGAGATCGAGGGACCGGTCGCGGAGCCGCCATCACCATCGTTCGACAAAGTCTTCACACTCGGAGTTAGGTAAGGCGAAGCACAGGAAGTCGAAGAAGCGCCGTCGCTCTTCGCCTTCCCCTAGCCTGTTGCGCAACACAGCTGAGGGTGCGGGTGGCGCCACCCCTGAGGCTCCGGCGGAGCCTATGCAGTTGCCGACTGCCTACCTGCCCTTTCCGGGTCCATCTGCGACTCCGGCCCAGCAGTAGGAATTCCTGTCAGCCATGGCACGAGTATTTGGGCAGTCGGGCCCCGTCTGCACGCCTTCGGGCCCGACTGGGGGTCCTCGCTCTTCGGCGTCTTCGGCTCCGGCCCGACGTCGATGACTACTCCGGTCTCGATTCCGAGAGACCCCCATGGATCCATGCATGGATCCCAGCTGATATCGGTTGGCTTGGTACGCCATCGACGCCGTCCCCAGTTTCCATCCCGACGTGGAGACGGTGCCGGACTGGTGTCAATCGACGCCGATAGGGAATTTCTATCCCTTTCTCCATCCACCTCTTTCTTTTCTGCCTTCCCGCCAGGTTGTGGTGAACGGGGAGGACTGGGAGGGGACTGAGGACCCTCTTGTAGCCCAGTGCGATTTACACCCGGACTAAGAAGAGGATTTGGAGCATGCAGGTGACATGGATTTTACTCCAGAACCTGGCACATTGTCTCCTCCTACCGTGGCAATGGGGAGGGTGGTACATATTCTGTGGTGTTGCGTAGGGCTGCCGAGGCTCTCCACCTTGAGCTCCCTACTGTGGCCGTCAGGACTACCCTCCTGACAGAAGTGCTCCGGCCGACGTCTTCCTCTACAGAGCCGCTGTTGCCCTTTAATGACGCACTTTCGGACGTTTTTGGGCACCTGGTCCAGGCCCAACACAGGGGCTCCTGCGGATAAGAACATGGCCAAAAGCCATCGCCCGCCCTCGGGCGACCCCATTTTCCTCTCCCAACACCCTACCCCTGTGAGCTTGGTTGTCCAAGCTTTTGCGTGCCCAAGCACATTCCGTTGCGCACCTCCGGACAGGAAGTCCAAGAAACTGGAACAATTTGGGAAGAACATTTTTACTTCCGCCAGTTCGGGCCTGCGGTCTGTGAACACCGCATGTCTCTTGGGCCGTTCTTCCCATTCTGTGTGGGACACGGTTGCACAGGTGCTGCCTCAGTGTCCAGAGGAGGCCCGGATAGTGCTCTCCCAAGCTATTGCTGAAGAGAGAGATGCAGCAAAGTTCACGATTCGTTGTGGCCTTGACACCGCCGACTCGCTGGGCAGTGCGCTACGCCGCCACTCCTGGCTGAGGACGACTGGCTTTTCCGGGGATGTCCAGAACACTCTGATGGACATGCCCTTTGATGGCACTCGCCTTTTTGGTGACAAGGCAGTCAGCGAGTTAGAGCGTTTTAAGTCCTTTGGCCTTTCGGCCACGCGCACTCCTTCCACTTCTGCTTTTCGCTCCTTTCGTGGCCAAGGAAGGGGCGCCCAAAGACGTTTGTTTCAGAGCCACAGGCCTGCGCAGCAACAGTCTCAGCGCAGCCGCGGATGTGGGACTAGCAGAGGTGGGTCACGGGGCCAGCAGGCGGGTCAGTTCACCACCTCCCGTGCAGCAACTGCCTCCAAACCTTCCTAGTCCGGTGTTTCAGGCCCACCAAACGCCAGTGGGTGGCAGGATTCGCCATCACCTCCCCCACTAGAGCACCATCACTTTGGACAGGTGGGTTCTGCAGATAGTCCAACGGGGCTACTCCCTCCCTGAACTGCGAGTCCAGGAAATTCAGGCTATGATTCTGATTTTTCGGCACTTGTCCTGGGTTTCGGTCAGGATGAGCTTGAGGCTGCTGGGCCTCATGGCCTCCTCCATCCTGCTGACCAATCATGCCAGATGGCATATGCAGGCTCTGCAGTGGGACCTGAAGTTTCAGTGGGCGCAGCATCAAGGGTACCTGTCCAAGCTCCATATCAACCTTCTGGAGCTCCGGGCAATCCTACTTGCACTGAAGGCATTCCTTCCCTCTGTCAGGGGGAAGGTAGTGCAGGTGTTCACAGACAACACCACCACCATGTGGTATTGCATCAAGCAATGCTTGGTGGGGTCGTGGACCCTATGTCAAGAGGCTCTGCATCTCTGGACATGACTGGAACGTCAAGGCATTTCCTTGACCGTTCAGCACTTGGCAGGTTCTTTGAACGCCAAGGCGGGCAAACTCAGCCTCCGGTGCATGATGGATCACGAATGGCGTCTTCACTATGAGGTGGTGTAAGGTCTCTTTCAACAGTGGGGAGAGCCTTGGTTAGATCTATTCGCCACAGAAGAGAACGCGCAATGTCATCACTTCTGCGCGTTGGAATTTCCAAGGCGGCACTCGCTAGGCAACGCTTTTCATTGCAAGTAGAGTTGCGGTTTGTTGTACGCCTTTCTGCCAATACCACTTCTGCCCAGAGTTCTGAAGAAGATCAGACGCGACCGGGCACAAGTCATCCTTGTGGCCCCGGACTGGGTTCGAAGAGTTTGGTATACTGAGGTTCGAGGCATGTGGGCTGCTGAATTCATATCTATTGCATTAGATCGCCGCCTAGTGTTGGGTCCGGATGATTGCACATTGTTGTCCTGGAGAAGTCTTCGAAGTATCACGGGATAGGTGGCTCCTCCCCTGGACTACAGTGCGCATGGGCATCCTCTCCATCCTCAGATTGTTTTTTTCCACCATTGGGTTTGGATGTTAAAATCTTAGCTCAAGTTAGGAAACTTATTCTCAAAGCCAAAAGGCTTTCGCGAGCGTCGGTATCGTTTCGATCGGTATCGATAACATTTATCAACAGGACATCGACTATCGGATGGCCTCATTTACCTCTCGCATCGAGTTTCATCGACGATGGAGAGTCGAGGCCTTTTCAAAAGGTGTCCGCTTTGTAACGCAAAATATGCGCACGACGACGTCCACCCTGTGTGCAACAAATGCTTGTCACCGGACCACAATGAAGACCAATGTATGGCCTGTGCCCGGTTCAGATCAAAGAAGACTCTTCGGACCCGACACGCGGCTCGATTGCAATCGAAGAGGCTTGCGCCGGAACCAGATAATATCTTCGGGACCGGAGACGAAGAAGTCATCGAGATGATGCATCGGAGCAGGGATCCGTGCATGGATCAGACTGAGGCCGATGAAGAGGAGTATCTGGAAGACGAGGAGAATTATGAAGTCGTCGACGAGGTAGGAGACGTCGACGTTCAGGCCCTTGGGGCCGAGGAAGATAGCTCAGAGGAGCTAGGCCAAACCGTCGATACGGGGGCTGATGGACATAAGGCCTTACCCAAGATCTACCTTCAAGTTCAACAGCCCCGCAACAAAGCCCGGCTTCGGACATTATTATTGAGCCATTGGTTTCGAAACCAACTTTGGTTGATCTCAGCAAAACGAAACTGAAGCCAGCACAGTCGAAATCGAAACCGAAAGTGCAACTGGCTCTAGTCGGCGCCAAGGCCTCAAAACCTTCGGAGCCGACGACACAAATGAGGGACTTTGATGCGGGGAGCTTCCAGAAGGCCCTCGAGTAGCGAAGCGCCGAAGGCCACGGTGAAGATCTTCGAGTCGAAGAAGTCAGCACCGAAGAGAGCCGCTACGCAGCCCGAATCGAGACAAAGCTTCACTCCTCGATCAATGTCGGGACCGGAGTCGAGCGTCGGTTCCAAGTCAGATGCAGCCGCAGCGCATGCGGCGCATAAGGACCAAGACATGACCCTACACGTCGGGGAGTCGATTCAAAGAATCAGAGACAAGGCTTTGTCGGTGGGACCGAAAAAAGTCACACCTTCCAAGTTGGTCACTGCTTCGTCGGCGCCAATAAAATACGGTTTACCACCGCCAGTGAGGCCGAAGATGTTCGAGCCAAAACAGAGCATTGACCCCGTAAAAAGACCTGCATTGACACACAGGCCTGCATACGAGACGGAGGAACGAGAACCGAGGAAGTTCATCGACTCGGAAACGGGGAGACTGTCTATCTACAAAAGGAAGATAGTCCCAGAAAAACCCCTGAAGTCTTTCAGGATTCCTCTTAAGAAAAAGAGGGGATCACCTGCGTCACCAGTGATGGTCGAACACTTGCACACATATGAGCAGAAACCTGAATCCTTTTCCCCTACATACTCGGATGCAGGGGCATGTGACGACGATGATGATGATGCTGATGATGGTATGATGTACACTGGTCGTGATGATCAGAACCACCCATGGGCAGACCCTGCTGACCCAGGCAACACGCAAAATGACCCTGATACTACGGTCTACAATGTCAAAACATCACCAACTGAAGACACTACAGCTTTCAACGCTCTGATTGAAAGAGCTGCGTTAAATCATGATGTTGATCTTCATAGTGATACTGTGGAAGTGGACTTCCTTGTGGGCACGTTCTCAACTTCCGAAAGAACAGTAAAGACACTACCAATGCTCATGGGTGTTCTTAAACACGCCAAGGACATTTTCAAAGAAAATACTAGAGCAAGGGTAGTTAACCCGAGGATAGAAAAAAAGTATAGGCCGGCGCCCGTGGACCCTACCTATATTAAAGGTCAATTGCCTTTGGACTCTATGGTGGTTGCAAATGCAAGAAAGAGGGCGAACTCGCAGACAACGGGAGAGGCGCCTCCGCCTGATAAGGAGTCAAAGATACTGGAAACATCTGGCAAAAGAGTGGCAGCACAGGCTGCAAACATCTGGCGTATTGCTAATACACAGGCGCTTCTGGCCAGATATGATAGGTCACACTACGATACTCTGGAGACATTATTACAGCACCTCCCAGAACAATTCAAGGAAGGAGCAGAGCTGTTGGTTCAAGAGGGGAAGCTGATCTCCAACGCTTCCATCAAGTGTGCACTAGACACAGCTGACACTGCAGCTATGGATATAAACACTAGCGTCATGCTGAGGCGGCATGCTTGGTTGAGGATCTCTGGTTTCCAACCGGAAATACAGACCACCATTCTTAATCAGCCAGTTAACACTGACTTCTTGTTTGGCCCTGAAGTTGATGCCTCCCTAGATAAAATTTAAAAAGACACGGAAACTGCAAAATCCATGGGAGCTCTGCAGTCGCAGCAGTTTCGGGGTGGTTCCTTTCGTCGCTCCAATAACAGAGGACCCTCAAGGGGCCAAAACACCCAACAGACGCAGTATAACAAGGGAGGTACACAATCCACCTGCAATAAAAATCCCAGGGGTGGATATAGAGGAAATAACATCAAAGGCAGAGGAAAATGAAACAACAACTCCAGATCCTCTGCCAATACCAAACAGTGACTCCTTGTCACTGCCCCCCGACCATCTAACACCTGTCGGGGGGAGACTACAACAGTTCCTGTCTGTATGGCAATCCATCACCACAGACAGGTTGGGTACGAGATATTGTACAGTACGGGTATTGTCTAGAGCTTACAGCCACTCCACCCAACATTCCACCAAGACACCGTCCTATGTCCGCTGAGCACTTACTCTTATTGCAGCAAGAGGTCGTCAGTATGCTGCAAAAAGGAGCCATAGAGCTCGTGCCTCTAGCGGAGCAAGGATCAGGGGTGTACTCTCTGTACTTCTTGATTCCAAAAAAGGACGGGTCTCTCAGGCCCATACTCGACCTACGACCTCTGAACCAATACATTCTGTCAGAGCACTTTCACATGCTCACCTTACAGCAAGTCCTACCGCTTTTAAGTCAAGGAGATTTCCTCGCAACACTGGATCTCAAAGATGCATACTTCCACATTCCCATGCACCCTTCCCACAGAAAGTATCTCAGGTTCACCATTCAGGATCAACACTACCAGTTCAAGGTCCTCCCCTTCGGAGTGACAACGGCACCCAGAGTATTCACCAAGTATCTGGCGACAGTGGCGGCACACCTAAGGAGACAGCTCATACATGTCTACCCTTATCTGGACGACTGGCTTATTCAAGCAAAGTCGGCCCAGCTGTGTGCCAGCCATGTGTCCCACACCATTCACCTCCTTCACGATCTGGGATTCTCACTGAATTACCCCAAGTCTCATCTTCAACCTGCCCGCGTACGGCAGTACCTGGGCGCAACGATAGACACTCTGGCAGCCAAAGCTCAGCCGAATTCAGTGCGGATACACAGCATGCACTTGCTGATACAAAAATTCAGGCCTCAACACTCGCTTCAGGCAAAAGTGTTCATGCAGTTGATAGGCATGATGGCCTCCTGCATCTTCATAGTCCCGCATGCGAGACTACAAATGCGCCTGCTTCAGGAGTGCTTGGCACGTCAGTGGAACCAGGCTCACGGGCAGTTAAAAGACCTAGTGTTGGTGAGCGGTCGGGCATACAACTCTCTGCATTGGTGGAATCCACAAAACCTTTGCAAGGGCCGACCGTTCCAAGAGCCGGTACCACAGATCATTCTGACAACGGACGCATCTCTCCAGGGATGGGGAGCTCATGTACTCCATTACACAGTGCAGGGACTATGGACGACACAGCAAAAGAAGATGCACATCAACCTTCTAGAGCTGATGACAATCTTCATGGCACTGAAAGCCCTCAAAGTACATCTGTGCAACAAAGTCGTATTGATTCGGACGGACAACATGACTGCCATGTACTACATACAGAAGCAGGGAGGAACACACTCTCCACAGTTGTCTCACCTGGCTCAGAGCATGTGGAAGTGGGCCATTCAAAGGAACATGTTCCTCATGGCGGAACACCTCCCAGGCAAGGACAACCAGATGGCGGACCTGCTCAGCAGGCACAGCCACCAGATGCACGAGTGGGAGATACATCCATCAGTACTCCAGCCGTACTTCCATCAGTGGGGTCATCCAGAGATAGACCTATTCGCCACAAGGGAAAACGCAAAATGCCAAAGCTTCGCCGCCAGGTTTCCACATCCGCAGTCACAGGGCAATGCGATCTGGATGAACTGGTCAGGCAGGTTTGCGTACGCCTTTCCCCCAGCGCCATTGATTCCGCTAGTGTCACGCAAACTGAGGCAACACTTGATGACACTCATCCTGGTTGCTCCAACGTGGGCACGCCAACCGTGGTACACCACGCTCCTGGAACTTTCCGTGGTGCCTCATCAAAGGCTGCAACTAACACCCAGACTTTTGACGCAGAGCCATGGCGCAATTCAGCACCCAGATCCGCAACGGCTCAACCTGGCGATCTGGCTCCTGAGGTCCTAGAATTTGGATACCTCAGCTTGCCCCCAGACTGCATGAATATCATAAAGGAGGCAAGAAGACCCACGACTAGAGCATGTTATGCGGCGAAATGGAAAAGGTTTGTCATATATTGCAACAATGACATTAACCCACTAGATGCATCTATTCAAAACATTATTTGTTATCTGCTGCATTTATACAGATGTAATCTGGCTTACAGTTCCATCCGCATACATCTATCTGCAGTAGCAGCCTACCTGCAAAACAGGCAGCATCTATCCCTATTCAGAGTACCTGCAATGAAAGCCTTTCTTGAGGGACTCAAGAGAGTAATCCCTCCAAGACTTCCACCTTCACCAGTCTGGAACCTCAACCTGGTTCTCACAAGACTCATGGGGCCACCCTTTGAACCTCTACATTCCTGTGAGATTCAATTTTTAACCTGGAATGTAGCTTTCTTAGTGGCCATTACCTCACTCAGAAGAGTTAGTGAACTCCAGGCGCTAACCATTCAAGAGCCATTCATACAGGTTCACCCAAACAGAGTTGTTTTACGTACAAACCCCACTTTTATGCCTAAGGGGATTTCGCAGTTCCACATGAACCAAACCATAGAACTGCCGGTTTTCTACCCTAATCCAGAAAATGTTGCAGAGAGATGCCTACACACATTAGATGTGAAAAGGGCCCTCATGTATTATATAGACAGAACTAAAGGTTTCAGAAAAACGAAACAACTGTTCGTCGCCTTCGCTCCACAGCATAAAGGCAATCCCATTTCAAAATCAGGAATAGCCAGATGGATAGATAAGTGTATACAAATTTGCTATGAAAAAGCTAAACACACTTTAACAATTCCTCCACGTGCACACTCCACACGCAAGTTAGGAGCATCCATGGCTTTCCTAGGGAACATTCCACTAGAGGAGATATGTAGAGCAGCCACATGGTCCACTATTCATACATTTACGAAACACTACTGCGTAGATGTACACTCTAGACAGCAGGCAGCTGTAGGGCAGGCTGTTCTAAAAACACTTTTTCAAACGTCTGCAGCTGGCACAGGCGGCCGCCGCTAATGGAGGGACTGCTATATATTCTATGCTATAGATATGAATTCAGCAGCCCACA
The DNA here is from genome assembly GCF_964261635.1 of Lissotriton helveticus. Classification (NCBI taxonomy): domain Eukaryota; kingdom Metazoa; phylum Chordata; class Amphibia; order Caudata; family Salamandridae; genus Lissotriton; species Lissotriton helveticus. The sequence continues at coordinate 184,044,577 of NC_136060.1, forward strand.
TGCCTCGAACTGAATATGCTACTTACCAGTATGCATCTGTTCTTGGCATGTAGGGCTGCTGACATTCATATCGCCCACCCTCCTCCCCGGCGCCTGTTGCAGCTGTAGCATTCAGAATTTCTATTTAGCATGGACATCACTCACTGTATTACACTCCATCTCTGCCACAATGGCGAAAAACAATCTGAGGATGCCCATGCGCACTGTAGTCCAGGGGAGGAGCCACCTATCCCGTGATACTTCGAAGACTTCTCCAGGACAACAATGTGCAATCATCCGGACCCAACACTAGGCGGCGATCTAATGCAATAGATATGAATGTCAGCAGCCCTACATGCCAAGAACAGATGCATACTGGTAAGTAGCATATTCGCTACTCGGTATGAGCATGGATCCCCTGATCCGACTGCCTCTTCTGGAGGATCTTCTGTCGCAGCAGCAGGGGACGGTCCTCCACCCGAACCTGTCCAGCCTCCACCTACATGCGTGGAGATTGAGCGGTGACAGTTAATTTCTTTTGACTTGCCTCCTGAAGTCTGAGATATCATTCTGGCAGCCAGGCGTCCCGCCTCTATATCGGTATACGCCTGCAGGTGGAAAGAATTTGTGGCATGGTGCACAGCAAAGGCTGTGGATCCCCTTTCTGCCCCTCTTTCAGAAGTCCTTTTGTTCCTTCTTTCTCTGGCCCAGCAGGGCTCTGCTCTGGGCACTATTAAGGGCTATCTTTCTGCAATTTCGGCCTTTCTTGGGCTCCCTGATCAACCCTCTCTTTTCAAGTCCCTTGTTGTGAATAGGTTTCTCAAAAACATTACTCACCTTTTCCCTCCTATTCCATTTGTGATGCCGCAGTGGGACTTAAATCTGGTTCTTACCTATTTGACGTGTGCTCCCTTTGAGCCGCTTCACAACTGCCCTCTACGTTGATCAACTTTGAAGACTGCTTTCCTGGTTGCTATCACCTTCGCTAGGCGCGTGAGTGAGCTCCAGGCTCTTTCCTGTAAGCCTCCTTTTCTGTCGGTCCATCCGGACAAGGTTGTGCTTCGCACTCGTCCTTCCTTCTTGCCAAAGGTTGTCACTACCTTCCACATCGGGCAAACTATCACCTTCCCCACTGTCTGTCTGCCTCCGCACCCTTCCAGAGAGGAAGAGAGGCTCCACCATCGGGACCCAAAACGTGCCCTCTCATTTTATCTGAATCGCACACAACAGTTCCGGGTGGATGACCAGCTCTTTGTTGGCTACGTGGGCGCCAAGAAATGCCGGGCTGTACACAAGAGGACTCTCACCCACTGGGTCGTCTTGTGTATCAAGGCCTGTTATTATCTGTCCATTCTACCAGGGCGACAGCAGCTAGTACTGCATTGGGACTTGGTGTCCCCCTGCAAGACATCTGTCAGGCAGCCACGTGGGCCTCGCTGAACACTTTCGCTAAGCATTATTGCCTTGACAGTCAAGTCTGGAGAGAACGCTTCTTTTGCTGTTCTGTTCTCCGTGACTTTCTTGTGTCATCTTTGTTCCCAGCCTCACCACCGGGGTTGGTATTGCTGGGGTATCTATTCTAAGGAAAGGAATCTATCACTAACGTGTTTCTTTCAAATGAACAAGTTACTTCCCTTCGGTAATTCCTTACCGCCCCACCCATCCTCCCCGTTCTGCGAACAGATTTCTACGGTTAATGTCAACCCTTTCAGGGCCCTAGTTTCAATGCACCAGTGGTCAGTATCTTGCATGGTTCTGCGTTCATGGCGCGGAAAGTTGTGTACAGAACTGACGTCAGACACGCCCACGCGCGCGAAGTAGCTCCAGCGATGTCATCTAAGCGACTACGACGCCAGCGACGTACGTGGAGCCACACGATGACGCCTACTGACGTGCAGGGGTACTGCTGACGAAAACTTTCCGGATCCAATCTGACGCCGGGGAATATTCTACGGTAAGTAATCTAACACTAACTAATGTTTCTTACAGATGTATCATTACCGAAGGTAAGTAACTTGTTCATCACCTTCACTAAAAGATGTATTTTAACATTCTGAGTTCAGACATACTAGACTTGAATTTCTACCTTGTTCCCTGGGTCAGTTTAGGATTATATGATGATATAATCAAACTGCCCATTCTGGCCTATGAGAACAGGTAGCCTTGCGATAGTGAAAAACAAAATGGGCGGTAATTCATTATCAGGACATGTCACACGCACCAGGGCATGTCCTACCTTTCACATACACTGCACCTTACCCACAGGGGTACTTTGGGCCTACCTTAGGGGTGCCTGACATGTAAGAAAAGGGAAGGTTAGGGACTAGCCAATGTGTGCACAGGCCAAGTCGACATGACAGTTACAAACTGCGCGCAGACTCTACAATGGCAGGTCTGAGGTACCTTTTCCAGGCTACTCGCGTGGGTGGCACAATCTGTGCTGCAGGCCCACTCAAGCATTTAGTACCCAGGCCCTGGCACACTCAGTGCACTTTACTAGGGGATGACAAGAAAACCAAACATCCAATCATGGAAACACCAATCCTAAACATACTTTAACACAGGAGCACTTGCACTTTACCAATGATCAGCAGTGCATAAAGTGCGCAGAAACATAACACCTGCAAAAGCAAAGTAAAAACCAGGAGGGCAGAAAGCAAAAACTCAGGGGAAACACTCCGAAAGATTAAAAGTCTAACAAGTATCAATAGGAACTGGTTTACACTTGAGAAGCTGCGCTGTTCATGTATGGAAAAAAACATTTGTTTTTTATGAAAACCCTCACCCACCAACCTAGTTGGTGGTATGCTTCATCGGGTCCTACCCAAGGTGCCGAGGGAACCCCAGGTGTGCTTAAACAACTGATTACAGTGGAGCTGGTTACGTGTGTGGTGAGTGCAAAGTGGTGCAGTAGTGGTGATGGTAGAAAAACTGTCCGTTGGGTCCCTTTAAACTAAAGGTAAATATTTTAATGATGGGGTCACTGGCATTATTAAAAAGAGAAGCGGGTATGGGTAGAGATTAAATTACATCTCTCATATCCTAAAAGCAAGGTAAGGTCTACATGTTTCAGCCAGACAGCTACATTTACTGGCTTTCTTCAGGACCTATGTGTAAGAGTGCTTTAAATGCTAGAACGTGAAATGGCCAGGTGTAAATTAGCGTTGCCACTGGTGATGCCACACTCGCTAAGGTGCAATGATGGAGGTTGTGTCCTCCTACAATTGCTTAGTGCCTGTAGGGTGAAAAAAAGAGTCAATACAAACAGATCATGAACATAAAGTATTCTTTGCTCCTGATTTTAGCATAATCCTGCTGTGACACGATGCGCGCCATATCTGGTTTTGTGCGGTATAATGCGGAAGTGAAGCAGTAAGTGCGTTTCATCACCCAACTTCATACTAGGGCGTACCTCCTGCTTTCACTGGGGCTCACTGTCAATGTGCCGAAGCCACACCTAACTCCCTCTCAGTCGCTCCATTTCATTGGAGCGGTTCTGGACACAGTGCAGTTTTGGGCCTATCTTCCAGAGCGGCGAGTCTAGGATATTCAGGCTATAATACTGATGTTTCATCCTCTATCCTGGATTTCGGTGTGAATGACTGAGTCTGCTGGGCCTCATGGCCTCCTGCATCCTGCTAGTGGCACATGCAGTAGGACCTGAAGTTCCACTGGGCGCAGCACCAGGGGAATCTCTCAGACATGGTCCAGATCTCGGAGGAAACCACACAGGACCTGCAGTGGTGAATCACCAACTGTCATTGGGTTAGAGGCAGACTCCCTTCCCCAACCAGAACACAGTAGTGACAAATGCGTCACCCGTGCGATGGGGCAGCTTCTAGGAGAGGTGGAGATCAGAGGACTATTTTCTTTTGCAGAGTCCAGACTCCATATCAACTTGGAGCTCCGAGCATTTTGCTTGGCCTTGAAAGCTTTCCTTCCCTCCAGGGCAAGCTGGTTCAGGTGTTCACGGAAAACACCACTGCCATCTTGTACTGCAACTAACTGGGTGGGGTTGGGTCTGACAGTTTGTCTAGAGGCATATCCCTGGTGGCTCAATACTTGGCAGATTCCCAGAATGCCAGGGTGGGAAAATTCAGCTGTAGATGCCTAGCAGGTCACGAGGGACATCTTCATCTGGAGGTGGCACAAGGTTAATTTCAGCTGGAGAGACTTGGTTAGATCTGTTCGCCTCCGTCTAGAAGGTGCAGTGTCATCAGTTTTGCACGTTGGAGTTTCCAAGGCGGCTGTCCCTTGGAGATGCTTTTCATCTCAAGTGGAGCTCAGGCCTGCTATACTCCTTTCTGGCTAAGCCGCACCTGTCCAGAGTTCTCAAGAAGACCCGGAGCGACCAGGCCCAACTCTTTCTTGTGGCTCTGGACTAGGTATGGAGAGTATGGTATCCGGAGCTTCTCAATCTGAGCATCCATCTTCCGATCAGGCTGCCTCTTGGGGAGGATCCACTGTCGCAGCAGTAGTAGAGGGTCCTCCACCTGAACCCATCAACTCAGTGCCTTCTTGCTTCGGCGATTGAGCGGTGGCAGTTGATAGCATTCGACCTTCCTCCTGAAGTAGGTAATGTTATTTTGGCATTCAGGCGTCCCTCTAACAAGACCGCATACTCCTATACTCCTGCCTGTGGAACAAATTTGTGAAATATTGTACAGACCGATGTATTGATCCTCTTTCTGATTTACACTCCTCTGCACCCCTCTAAAGATGTGACCCAAAAAAAGCATTGTTCTACCTTGACCGCACTAAACCATTCCGGTTGGACGGCTAACTCTTCATGGGGTACGTTGGATCAAAGAATGGTCCTGCAGTGCAGATGAGGACTATCTTGCGATGGGTAGTTCTCTGTATCAACATTTGCTATGCTCTAGCCAAAAAGCACCCTCCTCAAGGCTTAAGGGCTCAATCCATCGGAGCTAAGGCTGCTACCATGCATCTGCATACATGGAGTTCCAGTCTTAGACATTTGTCAGGCTGCGGCGTGGGCATTCCTTCACATGTTTACCAAGCACTACTGCCTGGACAGTCCAGTCCGAATGGATGGCCTTTTTGGCCTCTCTCTACTGCAGGATTTCCTGGTCTAAACTGGTCTACAGTCGCTCCTCCAGGGATTGCTTGGGTATCTAGTTAAGGTAAGGAATCTGCAGCTAGATAGCTCTGTCAGATGGAAGTTACTTACCTTGGGTAATGACTTGCCTTGTAGAGACATGATCTAGCCTCAGGTTTCTTTCTGACCGATCCACCCATCCTCCCCACATTGCCTACAGGTTTTTAGAGTCAGGGCTGATCCCTTTCAGGGTCCTAGCTGTTCTAAACACATTAGTGTCAGTGTACTTTATGGCTCCGTGCTCCTGGCGTGAAAGGCGTGGAAAGTAGCTGACCTCAGTGCGCCAAGGTGGCACTTATATAGGTGACGTGGACGTCACTTATCAACGGACGACGCCGACGACATCTCGTGGAGGCAACCAATGCCACCTACCGGCACTCAAGCATATTGCTTGAGGGGAAAAGTGTTCCCGATCCAGCCTGACCTCTAGGAAATTCTAATGTAAGGAATCTGCGTCTGGATCATGTCTCTGCCAGATAAGGCATTACCGAAGGTAAGTAACTTGTTTGAAAGGCTGTGCTGTAGTGCACATATTATTGGTAACATCACAAAAGAAGATAACAAGCATTTGCAATGCATTAGGTCTCGCGTTTACGAAACTCTTGTAAATGTGATACTAATTGGATTGCAAATGCTTATTTGTAAAAGCGCCCATGCCGCGGTTTCACTGTAATGGCACCTGCGCCCCTTTCCTTAGACGCGACTCGTATAAGGAACAGAGCGCGGCCGCCATTAAAGTGAAAGTGCCTCATGGGGCAGCTTTTGAGGCCCCGTTGGGTGCTGCAAATAAACCAGAGGCACGGCTGCCACTGTATGAGCATGCCATGCTATGAATTAATAAATAAAAAAGCAATGGGGAGAGAGTGTCCTGAGAACCATTTAAGCAAATAGTGCTTGAAGGCTGTAATTAAAGCCTACAGAGTAACAGCACATTTAACCGATGAACAACACATGTAACAGGGGGTTTCCTCATGGTAGATTACAAAATGAGACAAGGCACTAAGGAGAGACTAATAAGCCTGTTGACCAGTGAAAAGCCACAGTTTCCAAAGGACAATGACACAAGCCAATGAAAAATATGGGCAGAGAATGGGCGGAGCTATAAGTCCCTGCCTGAATACAGCATGCCTTGCAAAGCAGTGCATGCGCTGCCCAGGCGCGACATACAAAACAGAACAAGAGGAAGACAGAAAAACGGTGAAAGAGAAAACTGGGATGGAATAGGAGTGTCTGGTTGTGGATGAGAGAGGCATACGGGTGGAATCATTGCAGTGCAGCCTTCAATCAGTCAATCAGGATTTATAAAGCGCAGCTAATAACTCTTTATGGTATCCTTGCGCTTGCAGGTCCCAGAGGCTTATTAGACGAGCCAGGTTTTGAGGACCATTCTGAATTCTGGAAGTGGGGTGACGGTACAGGGTTCTGGTGGTGGTGCAGTCGGTGAGTGACCAGATTGGCATTAGGCACCCCAATATTCGACAGCCCCCAGGCACAGTGAGCAAAACCTTGGGACCAGCACTTATTCTTTTGCTAATTAAGCACTGATGCAGTCTATGCATTTGCACTGAAAACCACCCAACTGCCAAAGAGTTTTGTAAGCAATAGGTGGTAAAATTAATAAGTGCAACTAAAAAGTTGCATTAAAATGGAACACTGTAAAAAAAAAAAGGCCATACTGCGCTTCAAATTACAAGGAGGCCCCTTAAGAGCAGTAAATACAATTATTATTCACTTCTAATGGAAATCGCGCTGTACAAACATGCTGTTTCGTTGTGTACACGTGTTTAAGTTTCTCTGAGAAATGTAGTCACTCTAAAACTGGTTCTATTATCACGCCCCCGAAAGCGTACTCCTCCTGTGTAATGCGTTAAAGTTTGCTTCAGGTATCTCCAACTTTTTGAGGTGGGTCACGTAAGTACAATAGGTGCAAAACGTTGCGGGTCCGGATGCCAAAGACTATATCCTATGATGATCTTATGCCCCTCCTCGTCATCACAACGACCAGTGATATAGATAATTCCTATTTATGAAAAACCACATTTCATCAATTCCGATTTAATGAAACACAGCAAACCAGAGGGCAAGCACCTCTGCAGGGAAAAATCCTTGAACGGATTTACAGATCTCAGTGTGATTCTCTTCCTCCAGGAGTAAATTTCTTCAAATGCAAACTTTGATCGGAATCCGTTTTGCCATCTATTAGACCTGGCACCTCGGCGTGAGTCTCCCTTCCACATTTTGTTGCTGTGCCTCATGTGTTTGGCTGGTGTTAGCTGCTCAGAGCACTGTGCCACTGCCAATCAGTGCCACAGTGCAAGTGCTTCCTGTAGAAAATGTATATATGATTGGATTCCATGATTGGCTTATTTGGGTTACTGTCAGTCCCTAGTACAGTGCACCAGGAGTGCCCAGGGCTTGTAACTCCAAATGCTGCTAGTGGGCTTGCAGCACTGGTTGTGCCACCCACAGAAGCGGGCTTGTAAAATATGTCTAAGGTCTGCCATTGCAGAACCTGCGTGCAGTCTGGTACTGTCATGCTGACTGGGCAAGTGCACCCACTTGCCAGTCCCTAAACCTTCCCTTAACTTCATATTAGTCACCCCTATGGTAGGTCCAAGGGCAGGGTGCATTGAAAGTATAAGGTAGGACTAGCTCTGATGTGTGTGGCATGTCCTAATAGTGAATTAAAGCCATTTTCGTTTTTCGCTATTGCAAGGCTACGTATTCTCATAGTACAGAATGGGCTGGTAGAGTCATTACATTCTGTGATTCTAACAGACTCAGGGAACATGGTAGAAATTCGAGTTTTGTATTCCTGAACTCAGAATAATAAAGTACATCATTTAGTAAAAATTATTTTAATATTCTGTGTTTGCAAATACCACTTTTAAAAAGTAGGTATTTGCTCGCCTAACCATTTCAGCCACCTCTGCTAGGATGTGCATCTGCTGTCTGGTTTCTGTTCCCTTTCCACTATCACACATACCAGATATCTACTCACATTCATCCATAACATTCAAATGCAAGAACAAAGGGGTACGTCAATGCCTGAACGTTCAATCAGTATGGATAATATTGCACAAATAGGAAGGATTGGTTTGGGCAGGGCAGAGAGGAAATCGGTCATCAAGACCAGATGGAATTCTGTCGCCAACAGGAAATACGCCAACGCCAGTTTCGGTGTATGGCCCAAATTAGGCCGCACCTTCGTCAGTGCGATGGGGTACCTCGGCGTGAGGGACAACACAACTGTAAAAATATAACAATAAATACATATAAAATACAGCCACAATGTACATAATTACACATTTATTACAACATAGACTTCTATATTTAGTCAATACGTGGTTTGGCTCCAAATGCTAAAGTCACTCCCTACACCAAAAATGTCATGATCTCTGAGGAATTAATTTCACAAAAACATGCTCAAGGGGCTGGGAACCATACAAAATTCACATCTTACCACACATCTTCAAGTACTTCTAGCATTCATTCAAATTTCTTAATCAAATTCAACAGAGTCGAACAGTTGAGAACCTCCTGAGTTCATTTAGGAGTCAACAGCTCTCAAGGGGCAGGGACTCTGGTTGGGGGCTCCACTCCGTATCAATGTTATCAAAAAATGCTGGGCCGTAAGACCCATAGGGCGCTTCTCATAAACTCGACTTTAAGTCAAGTAACTTGAGTCCCTAGTAGCGCTTCCAAGGGGTTCTAAGAAAAACGAGAGGAGGTACAAATGACGCCACTCACCAATAATGCAGAGTACTAGTTCCTCTCAACCCAGGGATTCAAAAAGATCAATATAAGAACACTGTTCGCTGCTTCAGCAGTCCTTACTGTCCGGGGTAAAGGATAAGAAAGACAACAGAAAATAAGGATAGGCTGCTAAGGAGTCAGGGGGAGTTTCCTCCCAACTCCTCGACCCCCTGTTTAAGAAAAGGGGCCAGAATCTATTAAATCTGAATTATACAGAGCCCCAAATAAGCCGGCCGCTAAGATATAGTTTGGCGCTTAAAGCAGCCACAGGGACCCCATTACTCCTTCGGGCCGATGGAGGGCCCTTCCCAAACGATGGAACCAACGCACAATTTAATGCGTGTTCAACGAGTCTTATCATAAGGATCCCAAGGCAGCGTTTCAGAAAATACAGGGGTACACAATATACCTGTTTAGAGGTGAGACTTGTGACAACCAATGTCACTTATTAGATTCTATCAGCGGGGCGGAAGACAACGTCCTCTCACAAGGGGTCCAGTCTGGAGAGATAAAAAAAAGGAGAAATTACTAGAACAGAAGCCTCATATGGCCCGTTTAGAAAACGGAAATACAAGCTGCAAGATTGTCCCGGTACAAGACAAATTTAAAACTAGGTAGATTGATACAACCGCAGGACAAGGCATAAAGCTAGCTGTTAAGTACGTCTGAAAGTTCCTCCTAGGGAGAGCTCTAAGATGTTATCAGTCCCAAATAGGCGAAAAATTTATGTTCTACCTTGATTTTGGTGGCACAACGGGCAATCCCGAAATCCCCGCCTACTGGAGGTTTGAGAAAGGGAGGATCTCTTAAGTGCACCACACCTATGGGCGACAAGAAAAACAGGTTAGAGGGCATGTCAGCCAGGTCAAATCCGAAGATGAGAGGGGGGCCCTAGAGGCTCCCGCAGGCAAGCCCAGCGCCGAGAGGGTCAAGGGGGGAAAATCACTAACTTGGATTTAGATAACGCAAAAAATTCAATATGGGTTCACACGTCCGACGGCCTCAGCTCCTGGATCGCGAATGAGCAGTCAACTTTTCCCGCATATTTTTAAACCTCCCCATAGGGGGCGGGCGCTTACTAATAACAATCAGATGATGGAAAACTGAGTAAAAAGAGAGAAAGGAACCCGGACGTAGCGGGTGCTTTTAACGGGGCGGCCATCTTATAAAGATGAAAAAAGGATGGATCGGAGCGTCATGTTGGTTAGTCAACCCACACAAAAAACCAGGAAGTGGCGGGTGCTCAAGTGGGGCGGCCATCTTATAGAGGTGAAAAATAGATGGATCAGGGCGTCATGTTGGTTAGTCAACCCACACATTTAGCCCCTCAGCACGATGGTAGAGCGGAATACAAGGAGAAACCGCCACCTAAAAAAAAACCCTGCATAAGGTTTCCAAAAGACCGATTAGAAATCTGGAATTTTATAGAACATCATAGGTAAATGGAGTACCTCTTCCTCCATTCTGGTGGACCTAAGGGGAAGGGAAGCACACAAAGCACTCTACAAAATCGGACCCGAATGCCTCAACACACGACTATCCTTCTACACCCCCTCCCGCCAGCTACGATCCTCCAACCAAGCCCTTGCCACTGTACCTCGCATCAACAAAACCACCATGGGAGGTAGATCCTTTTCCTACCTAGCAGCTAAAACTTGGAACTCACTTCCCACTCACCTTCGCCTTACTCAGAACCACCCAACATTCAGAAAGCAACTCAAAACATGGATATTCGACAAGTAACTCCCCACCCTTCTTCAAGCGCCTTGAGACCCTCCGGGTATGTAGCGCGCTATACAAATCTTTTGACTTGACTTGACTTGAAGGAGGGGAAGAAAACCTCATCCCACCTTTCTTAAAATTGCTACAGATGGAAGAAATATAGACACATCATTTCCCCCCGTGTAAGGACCATATTACCATTAGAGGGGCCATCTTCTCCGGAGTAGAGCAACTAGAGACCTTAGTGGAGGCTAACCCCTCCAAGCAGAGACTTATCAGCCCTGGAAAGTTATAAGATGGCATTAGGCCATGGGCAATCCTCATTCAGGCCCAGTTTGACAGAGTTTAAAAGGAAGATCCGAAAGACCTCCCTTTTCTTGCGTAGAGCTGTGGGGTCCATTCCTGGTTTGGCTAGTATTTCTTCCAGAATAAACCATCTTAGTTCTTTCTCTGAGTGTTTCTCCTCTAGCCAATGAGGCACCAATGGTGCCATCATTTTCTTATTTCTGATGTTAGACTTATGCTCCCCCACTCTCACACGGCATTCGCGTCCGGTTTCTCCCACATAGGGTAGATTACAAGGACAAAGGATCACATAAATCACGTTGCCAGTGCGGCAGTTAGTCACTCTCTTGTTCCGTGCCACCGAGATGGTACGGGATGTGGTGGTCACAGAATCGCCCACGATGGCGTGAGGACATGCCTGGCAAGTACCACATCTGTGGTTTCCAAAGATGGGATTTTGGTTGGTAATGGCCGTCTGCTGGCAGTTCGAACGTTCAAACAGCTTGCCTCTGACCAAGTAGTTCTTTAGGTTCCTATTTCTTTTAAAGGCAAAGATGGGTCGACGTAAGGGGGTCCTGTCGGCCTCCAAATTAAGGAGGTGCCAGCTAGAATTGATGACCTGTCTAACCTTATGATCAAGGTTCGAGTGTCGGGTAATGCATACCAGTTGGTCTGAGGGTTCTTTTTCTTTTTGTTGGAACATGCATTCCCGATTAGAGTATCTTGCTCTCTTAAACGAATCCTTGATTAATTTGTTGGGATAACCTCGGTGTAGGAGTTTCTGTTTCAAAATATCTGATTGTGTTAGAAAGTCTCATGTCTAAGCAATTCCTCCTGATACGGAGGAACTGACTGTAGGGTATGCTGTCCCTTTGACATCTGGGATGGAAGCTGCCATATTGTAGCAGCATGTTAGTTGCTGATGGTTTCGTATATAGGGACACTTTTAATTTCTGATCTTGATGCTCCACCCAGATGTCAAGAAACTCGATTTTACTATTGCTGGCATGAACGGTAAACTGTAGATTAGGGTCAGCTGCATTCAGCCATAGCACAAATTGATTGAGAGAATCATGGTCCCTCTTCCAGATAAAGAAAATGTCGTCAATAAAGCACTACCAAGTTCTGACATTTTCATGGAAGGGGGCCATTTCATTGTAGATATTGATTCTCTCAAATTCTCCTACCTATAGGCATGCAATGCTGGTGGCACAACTGGCCCCCATGCTGACTTCACTGATCTGTTTCAACAATTCATTGTCAAATTCGAAATAGTTTTCGTACAGAACCACCTCCAAACACTGGAGGATGAATTCTGCATTAGTGATGTTCAGTTTGGTGGTCAATATTCTCTCAATGGTTTCATATGCTCCGTTCTGAGGGATGTTTGAATATAAAGATTCCACATCCAAAGTTACCAGGAGTTCTCGATCTTCAAAGTCAGGAGTACCCTCAATCTTGCCAGTAAAGTGGCCGGTGTCCCTAACAAAATATTCCAGTTCATTTACCAGAGGTTTGAGGAACCGGTCTATGTACTTAGACAGAGGCTCGGTTGCAGCCCCAATGGTGGAAACTATGGGCCTCAGCGGAGGATCCGTACTGCTCTTATGCGTTTTCGGAACTCCGTATATGATGGGTATTCGGGTAAAACTGGGTGTTAGTCATACCATATACTCTTAAGTGCATTATAATCCTCGCGGTTAATGCTGACTTTTGTTTGGCTTTATCAAAACATGTTGTGGAATACTACCCCCCCTCCTCCCCCCACCCCCGCCAGTTCTGGCGGCGGGGGTAGCATTCCATCCTTCTAGAGGGAGAAGACATGTAGTTGCTGGTTTACCCGGTAAAAGTTACAGAGCCTCAGCATCACAAAATGGATGCTGCTGCCACAGACATGAGTCTGACCTCCTGTTGCTGGACGAAACTCCGGCAGGGGAGGCCTGGACAATAGGTTTCCTGTCCAAAGAGGGGCTGGCACCTCCCCAGACAGGCTTTTGTGTATTGGGGCAGGGAGGGCTGCATTCAGTGAATGCTTTCCAGACACTGCCTGGGGCACACAAGGTGCTCCATGCATTTCCCAGTTCAAACCGGTTGCTGGGGCACACTGCCCCAGCTCTGGCGCGAAACTGGACAAAGGGAAAGGGATGGAACCACCTCCTTCGCAGGTCCACCCATAGGAGGGACCTTAAGGGTAGTCCAGCGCCTAAACTTAGTATAAGTATAGGAAGCCAGTCACTGGGACTTTAGATTACCCTGGACGAAACTTTGAAACGTATATCCTGGACCTTCGACATTCCATTTCGACTAATAAATGGAAGACATCTCCCTTGTGGTCAAGGAGTGACCACCCTGTTCAAACAGACAGCAACTTTGCTGGTCTGCATTTTCGAGGTTCCCGCCGGATCCCGAAGAATCTGTGTCACAGGACACGCACTTCCAGACATCTCTGACCAGACCTTCGCTCATAGCAAAGCTGAGACCCCTGGCAGACAAGAAAGACGTGGGACCAGAACTCCTGGACATCCTGCATTTTGCAAGCTGCACTCACTTCACGAGGTATCTCGAAGTTGTGCATTGGGGTGCTTGAAGCCCCAGACCCGAGCACCATTTGCACTGAAGCTCAGAGGCCCCCAATCCACGAGTGAGCCGTGGGCCCCGCTTTTGCATTTCAGCTAGACGCATCTTCGCGGTTCCTAGTCCTTTGGCTAGGGACCCCCCCGTAGACTTTCTTTTAAATCTAACTTGCTTTCCTGGTTGCTCCAGGCTTGCTCCAACTTCCCTGCAAAGGAGAAGTTCCTCAGACCTTGCTGGTCTGCACCGAAGCCAATCTCGACATCCTGCGTGGGTTGCGTTACCAAGGCTTGTTGAGTCTGGTCTGGATGCCGACACCGCAGTCAACTAGATCCTTCGTGGGACAGCTCGCATACAGCTCCTGGTCATTGTCGACGCCTCCTGGTCCTCGTAGTTGAAGAGACAAACTTCACATCTTCACCTGAAATCACCCGACATCTGGTGGCATCTTTCTTTCGCCGCCCTGGTCACTGGCAAGTGACCCAGCCTCTGTCCCTTCTGCTTTCAGGTTCTACAGATCTTCGATCCACCCTTGGATCCACCCGGACACTTTTCCTCTGGTCGCATGCAGCACTTCTTTGCATCTCTCTATTTAAAATGACGACTAAACCCAACACGAAAAGGCAACTATGCACCCGGCTTCCCTGGGTGAGGTAACACGAGTACTCCGGTGCTCCCGTGGGTCTTGACGCTTGAAGTGTCCTAGTTTAAAAGGGTCCCATCGTAGTCCATCCAGAAGTGTCCTTAAATTGTAAATTTTTAACTTATTAGTTTCCCATAGAAAGTCAATAGTAACCCGCGGCTGTGTTTAGACACTGCATGCAGCATCTCCTACTTCCTAACCTTTGGTTGTTTTGAGTAGCCCCAGCGATTCCACAGGCAACAGGCCTGCTTTCTAATTCTCACGTGGTTATTATACCACTATTTTAGTATAAGGTTTGTGAGGCCTCTAGGTCATAACGTATACTGTGCAACTTATCGTATGCTAATTGAGTAACTTGTATTGTACTTTTACCTCTGACCTCATAAAGACTGCTGAGGGAGTTGTGTTTAGAATAAATACATATATATTTGATATATACCTTGTGTGGTACTCAAGGGATTATAATTGGTAAAACAACTTGCTTAATACACTCTCTGAAGTCTTAGCCTGATGACTGCTGGTCCATGCTACCACTAGGATAGCTTTCTATAAGGTTGACTTTACAACCACCATCAATAAGGGTCGATTAGACTGGTGCAAAGTGCCCACTAGAACTAGTGGGCATCATATGCCAGGCTAACTTCTCACAGTCAGCAGACACCTCCTCTTCTAGTCTCCTTCTGAATGCTCGCTCATTGCCTTGCCAACAGGCCTATACTATAAGCAGTCCCCCTATAGAATTTGTTTCTATTGGACAAAAGAGGTATTGCCTTGCTGACCACGCCCCCTCAGCAGCACCAAACCCCAGCAGGCCTTTGATGAGCGAGCTAACAGAAACACTTCCTCTGCTAATGGGCCCAGCCTTACTGCAGGCTGTGGCACTTAGAAAACACAACTGTCAGACGATTGGCAGGAGAGGCCAGCAGGCCCTATTCTGCAGGGGTGCCACTGGAGGAGGGAGTAGAAGAGGGCAATGCTAAATATTTCATTTATGGCATCCGTTCCAAATTCAGCTTTCCTCTCAAACCTGCAGAAGGGATTGCAAATGAAATTACTCCATCCTTCCCACATGGGCAAACAAAGCTTTTAATCCATGTACTATGCATAATCCCCAAATGGGCTTGGGTTTTTTTGTTATTGGATTCTTAAGAAGAGGTTTTATTCTGTCATGCATCAACTCTGCGGCAATATTTGGTTGCACATGCTGAGTCTTTGACAAGGATTAGCTCAAGCCATAGACGCAGTTTTCTGCAAACCAGAACATCCGACCCGCAGATATGGTCTTTAAAAACAGAAAAACTGCACATTTCAAGTCCGATTTTGCTACCTTTTTTAAAGTTATGAACCGCTGTAAACAAAATTCCTGTCCTGTCTTATAGCTGGTAATTGGTGCCTGTTAGTTTCAGTTGGTATTTTTACTAAATTCGTGGAGAGTATGTTTTTTGTAAGCTGGGCCTGTATTTTACTGTCCACTGCTTAACATCGATGTAACAATCACTAAATCCAGCAGAAACGTTAAGTAACCCATAAACTTGAATGTCCACTGGGGATATGGATGGCCACAATTCATTCTTGGAGTGTATTTACATTTGGCTGTTGATCAACCCACAATTGATCGAAGCCACTTTTTCATGGGAATGAGCACAAATTAATGCCTGATATTCACAAGAAATAAAGTGTCTGAATTATATTTATATAAAGGGTTGTATTTACTGAGAGGGGCATATTTTTGATTGTGAAGATCTCTGTCACAGTTTGTTTACCAGCATGTAAGCTTACACAACCCCAGGGAAGTGGCAAAGGTTCGTTCGGCAAGCCAGCTTCCATGCAGATCCATGCACGGATAAACAAGCTTGAGTCCAGAATCAATATTTTTGCCAGGTGAGGTCCCAGTGAAAGCTCTGCTGGCAGGCCACTCTGTTAATTGTAAAAACACAGAACTCCCTCTGCCATGCATCTCCGCCCCTCTGGGTGATACAGTCAGCTGGTTACCTGCTGGTTGAGGTCAGTGGCCGTCTGCAGCCACAAGAGAAAGAAAGCAGCCTCAGGCGGTCAGATGCACGCGGGGACTGCCCAGGCAGTCTCTGGCAGAGTTCCCAGTGCTGTCCTGCCTGGATCCTGGGCGCACCGTTCTCCGGCATAGAGCACTTTGTTCAACCAAGTTAGTTAATATGCAGGGTTACAGTGACACCATGGATTATATTTTCACAGTTAATAATAAAAGTGAAGGTGCGCGAGCTGTGCTATGTTGAACAATGGAAAGGCGCAACCCCTTACTTAAAGGGAAAGTGCTCTTGTCCCTCTGCACCAATTACAAAACAAATTGCAAAGCAATAGGTCTCGCATTTAAATGCAAGACCTATGGTATTGCAAACAAGTGCCTGCCATTGTTCCGCGCTGAATGTAAGCAAAACTCATCATCATGCGTGAAGTAGGACAAACGCAATAAAACAAAATAGTGCTTACAAGACTAAGTAACACACCCCGTGTAACAACCGAAGTAAAGGGGCCAGTTGCCATGGGAGGTTACACATGCAGACAAGGCAGTACCAAGGAGGTACTGACAAGCCTATTAAGAAATCAGAAGCCTGCATTTATGAAGGGCAATGACATGAACCAATGACGAATATGGGCAGAGAGTGGAGGAGGGCTTCTCTTTCACACTGACTACAACTTGTCTCGCAGGCCGTCGCATGCACGCTGACTTTAGGTTCGACCTAAAAGCAGCTAAGACTTTCAATAACAGGGAAGTCTTGGAACATTACAATTTATGGCCCTAACACCCTTAATATGCTATCTCTAAATGCTACGCTAGTTCTAGCAGATGAATAAATAAATCTGAGTTTCGGAGGTGCTGCGCATACCTGGTTAACAGAAGTTCAAGGCCAAGAGCTAGGATATTGTGTCTACGAGAGAGAACAAGTCTGGCACCAGTTTGTCAAGGCAGAATGGAATGCGTTGCAGAGATTCAGGCAGTCTTACTTGATGTTCTTGTGGTCGGCATGGAATCTGGTACCGTGATCATCTTGATCTATGATCGGCGACATTCTGGAAGTTTCTCTTCTAACCATGTGGTCAATTGACAGTCCTTTTATACTGATTCTTATCAGAGTTTGGAATTTCTGACATAAGTTGAGGAATGTATGACATAAATTATGTGCGTCCTGTATGTTTCCTTATGGACTTATTAGGTGAGAGGACATAGATTCAGACTACACTATCTTGGTTATGTATTGACATGTGTTTTTAATCAGACAGATGTCACCTTGTTGTATCTGTGTCATTGATCGAAGGGCTTGATGCTTTCACTGTTTTTAGAAAGATATGGTCAAGCGACATATGCATCTAATAGTAGCCATGACAGTAATTCTGCATAAATGGAGAAAGACGGCGACTGCCTTTGAAAGATGGTGTCCTCAGTTTGTCAAAATAGAGTTGAGGCCTACCTAGGCAAACAAGCTGATCTGAAAGAGACACGTTAGTGATAGATTCCTTACCTTAAAATATCCCCAGGCGTCAGACTGGATCCGGAAATATTTGCGTAGCAATACCCCTGCGCGCCGGCAGGCGTCGTCCGCGGCTCCGCGTCCGTCGGCGTCGTTAGCGCCGGAATGACATTGTCGGAGTACTTAGACGCCGCCCATGCGCGCTGACGTCAGTTCTTCTTTTTTCCGCGCCAGCTAGCGCAGATCCGGAGCAGCTCTACCCCTTAGTCATTTTTTGACTAACTTTTTTGATCCTTTGATCATTTCTTTACTCGAGTCTTCGACTCCTAACGGTGCCGGTAGGGATGCCCGGGTTCAAACCCTGTTCAAAGTGCGACTGACTGATGTCGGTTACGGACCCCCATCACCGGTGCCTGAAGTGTTTAGGCCTCGACCACAACGACCGCACCTGCTCCGACTGCCGGGCCCTGACGTCTAAAGCTAGGCGGAAGCGGTCCCGCAAGCGACTCGAGCTCCGGCAGTCGGCCCCGCGCCGTTCCAGGTCCCGGTCCCACAGGAGGTCGAGGGAACGGTCGCGGGGTCGGGGGCATCGCAGCTCCGGGAGTGGACATCGGTCGTCAGGATCCAAGTCCTCAGGTAAGAGGCATGAGAGGTCGGAGCGACGTCATCGTTCCTCCGACCCACCCCGACGCTCGCACGATGCGGCCGGGGGTTCGGGTGACACCACCCACGCGGCTCTGACTGAGTCGCAAGCGTCGCCGCCTGCCCCACACCTTCGGGTCCCTGGGCACGGCGCGACGCCAGAGGAGGTCGAGCGGTACCTCATGGCCATGAGGTCTCTCCCTTCTCAGCCGGGTCCCGTGGTGCCTTCGGGCCCAACGGTCCCGGCTGGAGGCCCTAGCGGGTCGGGCGCTTCGGCCCCGACGCCGTCGGGTACTTCGGCCCCGACGCCGCAGGACCTCACCGTATCCGCTTCCGGATCCGGGTAGTCGCCGGTCGACCTCGCCGGCCCCGCGGGTGTCACCCCCGGCGCCCACTGTGGACGCCGTCCCCAGTCTCCCCTTCGGTCCGACTCTGGCGCCGGAGCGGCGCCGTTGGGCGCCGCTTCCGACGGCCTTAGGAGATTTTTATTTCCATGAGGAGGCCCCGTCTGTTGACCCTGTTTTACAGGAGGCGGGTGACGAGGGTGACTGGGAGGGGTCTGAGGACCCTCTGGCACAGGAGTGCCGGTCTCAAGAGGACTGGACATATGAGCTCGGGGAGGCCAGTGGTATTGACACTTCGCCAGACACTGGATTTGTCTCCCCTCCCACCGTGGCTACGGAGGAGGGGGCTGCTTATAGTGTAGTGTTGACGAGGGCAGCCAAGGCCTTAAACCTTGAGCTCCCCATCGCGGCCGTGAGGACTAACCTCCTCACTGAGGTCCTTAAACCGCAGGCAAGCTCCAGTGAGCCTCTGCTGTCGTTTAACGAGGCCTTGTGTGACGTTCTTGTGGGCACTTGGTCCAAGCCCGCCACAGGTCCGCCTGTGGATAGGAACATGGCCAGACGCTACCGCCCGGCCCCGGGCGACCCTTGCTTTTTGTCCACCCACCCCACCCCCGAGAGCCTGGTCACCCAGGCCTCCACTTCCCAGACTGCATTCCCGACGGCTCCGCCTGATCGGGAATCCAAGAGATATGAACAATTCGGGAAGAAAGTGTTCTCGTCCCTGAGTTTGGGGCTGCGGTCTGTCAATACCGCTTGTCTCTTGGGCCGCTACACCCACACCCTATGGGACACGGTCGCGGACGTGCTGCCACAATGCCCGGAAGAGGTCCGGGCTAAACTCGCCCAAGCCCTTGTGGAGGGCCGAGATGCAGCGCGATATTCCATTCGGTGTGGGCTGGATACCACGGACTCACTGGGCAGGGCGATGGCAACGACGGTGGCGGTTCGATGCCACGCCTGGTTGAGGTCCGCCAACTTTTCGGCCGATGTCCAGGCCACTCTTCTGGACATGCCGTTCGATGGCCGTCGCCTCTTTGGCGACAAGGCAGACCATGCGCTGGTACGTTTTACGGACTCCAGGGCTACGGCCAAGTCCTTGGGCCTCTCGGCCACACGCCAGCAATCGGGTGCCCTTCGCTCCTTTCGTGGCCGCGGAAGGGGCGTCCCCACACGGGCTGCCAGCCACGCACCGCAGAATGTTCAACAGCACGGTGGCGGCCGTGGAAACGGCCGTGGCGGCGGTCGGGGCCAACGGCGAGGCCAGTCCACACCTCCCTCCGTAGCACCTGCCTCAAAACCTTCCTAGTCCGTGTTTTCAGGCCCATGTGACGCCAGTGGGGGGCAGGGTTCGCCATCACCTCTTCCACTGGCGCACTGTCACGTCAGACAGGTGGGTGCTGCAAATCGTCCGAAGGGGCTACTCCCTCCCCTTCAAGGCGACCCCTCCAGCCATGCCACCGCAATTCCACCGCGTGTCGGGGGATCACTTGCAACTTCTGCAAGAGGAAGTCACGGCCCTGTTGGCCAAGGGGGCCATCGAGCACGTTCCTGGGCCAGAAGTAGGGTGCGGTTGTTACTCCCACTACTTTCTGGTACCCAAGAATGGCAAAGGGGGCCTACGCCCTATCTTGGAACTACGGAACGTCAACGGCTTCCTCCGGAAGGAGAAGTTCAAGATGCTGACTTTGGCTCAGGTCCTAGCTGCCCTTGAACCTGGAGACTGGATGGTAGCGTTGGACTTTCAGGACGCTTACTTTCACATCCCCGTCCTGCCGGCCCACCGGCGTTGCCTGAGGTTCAAGTTAGGCCAGGAGCATTTTCAGTTTACCGTGCTCCCCTTCAGCCTTACCAGTGCCCCTCGGGTGGTCACGAAAGTGATGGCAGTGGTTGCAGCTCATCTGCGCAGGTCAGGGGTGTCAGTCTTCCCCTACCTCGACGACTGGTTGTTGAAGCCGGGCTCGCCCCAGGCATTCGTCGCCCACCTTCAGACTACGGCCGACCTCCTGCATTTGCTGGGGTTCTCCATCAACGTGCCGAAATCGCACCCGAGTCCCTCTCAGAAGCTCCCCTTCATTGGAGCAGTTCTGGATTTCGATTCAGTTTCGGGTTTATCCTCCCGAGCAGCGAGTCCAGGATATTCAGGCTATGATTCCGATCTTTCAGCCTCTGTCCCGGGTTTCAGTCAGGATGACCCTCGGGCTCCTGGGCCTGATGGCCTTCTGCATTCTGCTAGTGCAACATGCCAGATGGCATTTGGGGGCTCTGCAGTGCGACCTGAAGTTCCAGTGGGCACAGCATCAGGGCAACCTGTCCGATCATGTCCACATCTCAGAGGGCACTGCACGACAGTTGCAGTGGTGGTTCACGAATCGCGATTCGGTCACTGGCAGATCCCTCTCCCTTCCCCAGCCGGGCCACACAGTAGTGACGGATGTGTCCCTCCTGGGGTGGAGAGGCCACTTGGGGGAGGCGGAGATCAGAGACCTCTGGTCTCCGGCAGAGTCTCTGCTGCATATCAACCTTCTGGAGCTGCGGGCGATCTGACTTGCACTGAACGCATTCCTTCCCTCTGTGCAGGGAGGTGTGGTACAGGTGTTCACGGACAACAACACTGCCATGTGGTATTGCAACAAACAGGGTGGGGTGGGGTCGTGGACGCTATGTCAGGAGGTTCTGCGCCTCTGGACATAGCTGGAACATCAAGGCATTCTGAACGCCAGGGCGGACGAACTCTGCCGCCGGTGCAGGATGGATCACGAATGGCGTCTGAACTTGGACGTGGTGCAAGGTCTCTGTAAGAAAGTGACTCTGTATATACTGGACCGAAGTAAGGTACAATGTGATCTCAGTACACTGAGATCACAGTCCCCAGAGGTTTGGCAGAGGCTAAAGTTAGATATAACCTTGCTCTCTAAAGTGGTAGCTTGGTCGAGCAGTAAGGCAGTATCAGAGGACAGTGTAAAGCATTTGTTGTACACACTCAGTCAGCAAATGGTCTCACACACTCAAGAACTGAACT
This sequence comes from Lissotriton helveticus, assembly GCF_964261635.1. Classification (NCBI taxonomy): domain Eukaryota; kingdom Metazoa; phylum Chordata; class Amphibia; order Caudata; family Salamandridae; genus Lissotriton; species Lissotriton helveticus. Next base: position 184,066,106 of record NC_136060.1, read on the forward strand.
CTAGGCCAATTGTTTTGTATCAAAAGATATAGTAGTTTTATTTTTAGAACCAACAATGTATCAAAATATACTTTCTCGGGATGGATTACTTTAGTTAAATACTTTTCAAATAGGCAATAGACTCTTTGAATACAATAGTCATAGTTTGCTACAATTGTCAACACAATTTCAAAAACAATACAACATTGAGGTTAAGGGGAATTTCTAGTTAAATGCATTGTTATTTTGTAGATTACTTTTCTAACCTCACGACTGGATCCTAGATTCAGTCCTGGGACCTGTCCTGTAAACAGTTAAGTAAAAGCGTTTTGGTTACAATAGTGATTTTTAAGGAATATTATTGTATTTTAAAAGTTGACACTTAAAAACTTTTTCAGTTGAAATTACCAATGCTATTCTATGAAAAGAAATTCAGGTTGCAGGTAAAGTATGTTTACGTTACTTTTGTAATCCAGTGTTGGACTCCTAGGTTCAGCACTGGGACATCTATCTAAAACAGGTAAGTAATTAAGTTTTTATCGTTGGCAAGATTTTTAAAGAATATTTGTAAGATTCAAAAATTGACCCAAACATTTTCATCAAAAAGCAGGCAATGATATCTTATGGAAGGAAATTCAAGTTACTGTTAAGTACGGTTAGAATTACTTTTCAGGGTCAGTACTGGGCTCAAAGCTGCAGCACTGAGGTCTCTCCTGCTAACAGGTGAGTAAATCTGAATTCGTTGTTCGGCTGATTTTAGATGAATATTTTAAAGTTCCAAAACTCTACACTTTGAAGAATTTTCAAGCAAAACCAGTCAATGTTTGCCTATGGAAGAAAAGTGAGTTATTGGCTTTTAGGTAAGTACTCGACTGGTAGAGTTAAGGTTCTGGGCATAGACTCGGGGGTCTCCCAGGGTCAGGTAGGTACAGTTGGTACACCCTCAGCGGCACAGGGGCAGCCGGGTACAGAGGTATTTAGGCCAATGTTATCCAATGAGAGGCAGGGGGCCTTCGGTTGGTGGCTGCTGGCTAGCAGGCTACGCTGCTGTGGGAGTTGGGCTCCTGGTCACTTGCTCAGGGCAAATGGAGATGTAGGATAGGACAAAGGTTGTGCTGCCAGGGGTACTCGGGTGGCTGGTTGCAGGGTGCTTTTGAGCCGTCGGGCGCTCAATGTTATTCAATGGAGATCTTGAAAAGGGAACAGAGGCTGCAGGCTCTGGGGCGGACGATCTTCTGGAGCGACTAACACTTCGAGGGGTAAGTTGGGATCTTGGAGGGTAGGTAGGCACCCCGGATTTGGGCACAGGGGACCGGGGGGCGCCGGGTGCAGGGGTGTCTTTGGCGTCTGGAGATCTTACCCTCAGCTGATCGCGGTTGGCGGGGTCCCTGGTTCTGAGGCTGCAGGCATCGTCTGGGTCGTGAAGGAGGGTCCTTTGTCCACTTGGGCACTGGCCAGGCTCCGTGAGTGCAGAGTAGGCTAGATTTGCGGTTCCTGGCTGGCACCAGGGGTATTGCTGTTTGAGCAGAACCACTGCTCCTGGGAGTCCCAGTCTCTAAGAGGGTCAAGGCAGGGTTCTCGAGGTTACTGTCCACATGAGATGCCGGAATTTAGCAGGAGCAGGTTCAAGGATCAACAGGCCTTTAGGGCTGGGGCCAAGTCAGTTGGTGTCGTCTTCTTGTGAGCAGCTGCACGGCAGGTCTTCTTTTTCGTCGTCTTTCTTGTTTCGAGATCGGGATCGGAGGAAGGTTAATGGTGCCCCTAAATACTAAATCTAGGGACGTTACAGGTAGGGTGAGGGCAGGGACCAATATGTCCCTGTCCTGGGATGGGTACACGCCCTACCCTGCTCCTCTCTTGTGGGAGGGGGCAGGAGCCTAGCTGTGAGTGGGTAGGGTTCCCTATCCTCAAGATGGCGGTAGCCTGGAGTCGTGCTTCACCTCGCCTCTCGCACCTGAGGGGTGGAGTTAGCACAGGCTGGCACACCCCGACCCACCTCTGCCTGACCCAAGACCACCTCGCCTTCAGGAAGCAGCTCAAGACCTGGCTGTTCGAGCAGTAGCGGACCCCCCCCCCCCCCCCAAGCACCTTGAGACCCTGCGGGTGAGTAGTGCCCGATATAAATGTCTTGATTGATTGATTGATTGACCCCCTATCCTGACGTAGAGTTTCCTGCTAGTCTTCCCGCCAGAGTGGGGTTCAGAACTGGTGGGGGCAGTTTCTGACTACAGCAAGTGGCCTGGAGAAGCTCACAAAGGCGGCATGCCTTCGAAGCTTCCCCTGCCCATCCTGGGGGAGGAGACTTAGCGTCTCACTCAGGATGTGCATTGTTGCAGGCCCAGGAGAGTGGGGGCGGGGGGCTCTCCACCCAGGGGTCCAGCAACATGTCTGCTGTGTGGCAGCCTGGGCAGCCTCTCGGACAAGACGTGGATTGTAGGTTAGGTTTCAGGGGGCATCTCTAAGATGCCCTCTGTGGTATATTTTACATAAAATCCCACACTGGCATCAGTGTGGGTTTAATGTGCTGAGAAGTTTGGTATCAAACTTGTCAGTTTTCAGTGTAGCTGTGGAGTTCGTAATGACAACCACCCAGCACCCTATACTCTGAATGGCATCACTGCACTTACAGTGCCCAGGAATGGCCCTGGGTACGGTAGGGGCACAGGGCTCATGCACCTGTGCCCACACCACTGGCATAGGGCATCCAGCTAGGGAGGTGACTGATGTATGCCAGGGCAGTGGATTTGTGGGCATGGCACACAGGGATGTGTGTCATGTTGACTCTTTGTTTAATTCTGCACCAGGACACTCAGTCTGCAAAGGCAGTGTGTATGTGTGTGTCAGGGTGCAGGGCCCCTAAGGGTGGCACAATAAGTGCTGCAGCCCTTAGGGGTCTTCTCTGGTCACAAAGCCCTGGGTACCTAGGGTGCCATTTACCAGGGGCTGACATGTGGCCAGAGATGCCAATTGGGGTTTAACTTCATCACAGTTTTAGGGAAGGAACACAGACCCTGGGCACCTGATTGGCAGGAGCCCAGGACAAACTCAATCAAAGTACATCAGCCATTCCGGAAAAAGTGGGGGCAGACCATGCAAGAAAGATGGCACTTTCTCACAGTCTTTCTGCAGTGGGTAGAGCCCTGGTTAGATCTATTCGCCACCGAATAGAACACGCAATGTCATCGGTTCTGCGCGTTGGAATTTCCAAATCTTAAATCTCTTGGCTACGCTTTTTGTCCCGAGCGGAGCTGCTCTCTGTTGTACGCTTTTCTGCGTATACCACTTCTGCCCAGAGTGCTGAAGAAGATCAGGCGCGACGGGGCCCAAGTCATTCTTATGGCTCCGGACTGGGCTCGAAGAGTATGGTCTCCCGAGTTACTCAGTATGAGCACCGATCCCCCGATCCGTCTGCCTCTTCATGAGGATCTTCTGTCGCAGTGGCAGGGGACGGTCCTTCACCCGAACCTGTCCAGCCTCCACCTCCATGCGTGGAGATTGAGCGGCGACAGTGTACTGCTTTCGACCTTCCTCCTGAAGTCTGTAATGTCATTCTGGCAGCCAGGCATCCCTCCACTAAAACGGTATACGCCTACAGATGTAACAAATTTGTGGCATGGTGCACAGCAAAGGCTGTGGATCCCCTTTCTGCCTCTCTTTCTGAGGTTCTTCTGTTTCTTCTGTCCTTGGCAAAGCAGGGCTCTGCTCTGGGCACTATCACAGGTTATCTTTCTGCCACCTCCGCCTTTCTGAGGCTTCCTGATTAGCCTTCTCTTTTTAAGTCCCCGGTTGTTAACCGTTTCCTCAAATGCATTACACACACGTTCCCTCCCGTGCCTTTCATAATGCCTCAGTGGGTCTTGAATCTTGTCTTGATTTACCTAATTTGCGCTCCCTTTGAGCCCCTTCATAACTGTCCCTCACGTCTTCTCACCTTTAAGACTGCTTTCCTGGTAGCTATCACCTCTGCCAGAAGAGTCAGTGAGTTTCAGGCTCTTTCTTCCAAACCTCCTTTCCTTTAAGTTCATCCGGACACGGTGGTTCTAAGGACCCGTCGTTCTTTCTTGCAGAAAGTTGTCACGCCCTTCTACATCGGGCAGACTATCACTTTGCCCACCTTCTTTCCGCCTCCGCATTCTTCCAGGGATGAGGAGAGGCTCCACCGTCTGGACCCAAAAGGTGCGCTCGCATTCTATCTGCAGCGTACACAACAGTTCTGGATGGATGATCAGCTCTTTGTTGGCTATGTTGGCACCAAAAAAACAGACCATTTCCCGGTGGGTTGTTCTGTGCATCAAAGCATGTTACTCCTTGGCCAAGAAGGAGCCTCCTGTGGGACTGTGTGCCCATTCGACCAGGGCAACTGCAGCCACTACTGCCTTGGGACGCGGCATTCCCTTGTAGGACATTTGTCAGGCAGCTACCTGGGCCTCGCTGCACACGTTTACAAAGCAGTACTGCCTTGACAGTCTAGTCCGGAGAGACTGCTTCTTTGGCCGTTCTGTTCTCCGTGTCTTCCTGGTGTGATTTTGTTTGAGACCCTCCACCGGGGTTGGTATTGCTGGGGTATCTATTCTAAGGTAAGGAATCTATCACTAACATGTCTCTTTCAGATGCACAAGTGATGGATTCCTTACAGCCCCACCCATCCTCCCCGTTCTGCTTTCTGATTACTAGAGTTAAGGTCATCGCTTTTCAGGGCCCTAGTTCTTATGCACCAATGGTCAGTGTCTTGCATTGCTCTGCGTTCCTTGCGCGGAAAGTCGTGTACAGAACTGAGAGCGCGCATTGGTGGTGCCTAAGTAGTCCCCGTGACGTCATCTCGGCGCTTACGACGTCAGCGACAGACGCGGAGCCGCAGGACGCCACCTACTGACGCGCTGGGGTACTGCTAAGCACAACTTTCCGGATCCAGTCTGACGCCTGTGGATATTCTAAGGTAAGGAATCTATCACTATCTAGTGTCTCTTACAGATATATCGTTACACAAGTAGTAACTTGTCCTACATGTCCTCAAACTGAAATGAAAAAGGTCTCTGCATTGAAAGACATGATCCTTACAAAAGTTTTTCGCCGACCATGCCACCTCAGTTTGAACCCAGCCATATGCAAAGCAGCTGTGACTCTGCTCCAGTTGGAACAGTCCAGCCCGTGCTGCCAGGCCAGGTCCTCAATAAACTGGAAAACAAGCAACCCATGATCTTTCTCACGCTTATTATGTTCTTATCAGCCAGATATAGCTTAATTCCAGTGACCCAGTGAGCGCGGATCCTGCGTCTGAACATTCCTGTCGCACTTAGGACAGCAACAAGATGATTGATGCATGGATGGACGGATCACCAGATCGCAGCTCCCCATGGCTGTGTACCCCAATAGACCAAGACCTGACGCACCAAAGTTGCACCATAGTCTGCTGGTGCAGGGTGAGTCATCGAAGTGTATATTGGTTGCCCACTAGGATAGTGTCACGAAGCCGGGCTCCCTGACCTGGACGAGCTCCCTGACGCAATCGGACGGGGTGTGCCTGCTAACGTCTCTTCCTTTACACCCCGTCCGCAGGATCCTTGTGACGTTTCGTGGGCTTCCCCGGCCCTGCCTCCAGCACGTCAGTTTCAGTGTCCAGCCTCCATGACGCTGGGGGCGTTCCCACCGACTGCATCTACACCCGACCACTCCGGCGCCTGGACGTCATCTTCCACTGGCCAATCACACTTCCCCGACCCCCCTTCCCACAGATAGCTACTGTCAAAAGAAGAAAAACACTGAATCCGGTGTGCCAGGCAACTGGTAACCCAGTGGTGACTGAACTTCTGTTGACCAGGAGTTAACTTAGAGGGATGTCGACCCCTGCAGCCAGAATCCCCTCACCAGGTTCATTGACCGGGGAGTAGCACTAGGAAGACCCCCATTGATTGCACAGAATTATTGAGCATCTTCTGTATCCCTGGCATCAGGGCCATTCCAGAAAAGTTAATAGCAAGGAGTCACTCATGATGGAACTGGATTGGAGGCTACATTTCGCGTGTGTGTGTGCGCGCGTGTGTGTGCGCGTGTGTGTGTGTGTGTGTGTCTCTGTCTCTGTCTCTCTGTCTCTCTGGGGGGAGAGATGTGAATGTTTTGTTGGACCTTGCTCGCCCTCTTGACTGCCTCCCTGCCGAAGTTGGTCAGCCAAAGGAGCCCTTAGTAACAGCAAACCAACTTGCCAAAGTTTTTCTCCAAAATGTTTTGTGTCCAATTTGTTGAGGCAGTCCTTGTGCAACTCAGTTACAGACTTTTGAGTATTGCAAGTGTGACGAGATTTAAAATGTGACGATGTAGGAGGGGACATATTCCCAACAATGAATTTGCTGTGAGGAAAAGCCTCTGAAGAAACATCAGAAAAGAGGGGATGCTCATTGCTCATTGAAAGGCATGAAAAAAATAAGAACTGACTGGTGCAGCAGGGTGGACACTTAATGACTCCAGTTACGTCACTGTGATGCTGCTTCTGCTGTTGAGATGTAGCCAGCACCCTCTACGAGTGCCAAGTAGCTATGTGTAACATTTTGGATCCATATCCAGGGGATATTCAGCAAGTGCGGAATGTGCAGGAAGGCAGAGGACCCACCAGAAAGATAGTTACTCTAGGAAAGCATCGTTTTAGGTGGGATATAGTATGAAGACGTGGTATTCAACTGTTATGTGTGAGGAAGTGAAAAATGGTGCCTACTTAGTAACAGGCAATTCTTGACATGATTGTGTAAGATTTGTATATTGTGTAACTTATTGTCTCTCAAGTCACTTGAAGATACTTCATCCAATTGATTTTTCAATGAAGCTGTAATTGTTTATAGGACCCTTATTCCGATTTTGCATCAGAAAGCAAAGCGAGGAACACCACATCAAGCCAAACAAGCCATCCACTGTATTCATTCTATATTCTCGAATAAAGAAGTTCAACTGGCACAGATCTTTGAGGTATGTTTCTAAGTAACTGTGGTGTAGTGAAAATGTCTGTTTAAGGTTTATATTTGAATTCATTCAGTATTTCATGTTGTGTACTCACTTTTTGATTTTACTCTTTGGTTTCTTTGTCCTGTGCTTAATGAGTTTAGAATATTTTGTCTCCAACTGATAGTTTTAAATTGCAAAAAGTAATTTTTGAGGTGGTTCTATTTCATTGACCTGGCAGTCATGGTATCTCCATTTACCATTTTTATAATGTTAACCAGTGAAGGATTTTGCACTACATTTTAAGATCATTCCCATGATTCCATGCTTTTAGGTTTTTATTCCCCATTTACTTTTTTTTTATTTTTGCCACCATCAATAAAGTGCATTTCTATAAATACATCATGAATAAATACACAAGGAAACATTGGCAATCATAAATAGGGTAAGAAAGGGAATACAATTTTTTTACAAGAGAATTCATTACATAACATAAAATACCAATATTAAGCTGCATTTAGTACCCCTGAGGCCCTAGATTGTTGAGATTGTGGCTTGCTTCCCTTCAGTATCGGCTTTCCAATTATTGATGGGAGCCCGGATAAGATTCCCTAATTTTCTAGCCCTCCATCCTTTCCTCTCATATATACCCTTCTCAAGATAATAGATAGCTAAAAGCAGTGAAAGCCACTGTTGTAATGAGGAGGAGCCTGAGGTGATGAAATACAAATTCTTGCTGCTGCCATGGCCAAGAAGACAAACTTACTGTGTGCCTGTGGTACTCCTTCCTATGCCACCCACAGAAACTTCAAATCAGTTGTGAGTCTTATATGAATCCTCAGAGATTGTATTAAAAATCCTTCAATAGCTATCTTCAGCGGCTCTAAAACCGGGCAAGTGAAAAACATATGAATGATATTGGCATCAACACTGTGGCATTGGGGACAGAGGATCCCTTCTGTGCCACCTCATTGAGCGATCCTAGCTGGCGTATAGTATAGTAAAACAATAGTTTTAAAATGTTGTGCCTGCAGGCCATCCGGCCTCAGTACAGAATGGCCCCGCTTAAGTGAGTCCATAAACTTGATCCCTTCAAAACTTAGCTTTTGCTGCCATTTCTCGTCATGTTTATCTAGGTCATCAACCATCAGTTGCCTCAGCCTTCCTTGAACCTGGGTATTATTGTATTGTATCTATACTTATATAGCGCTACTGCCACCCTACGGGTATCCTGGCGCTTTTAGATATCCAGATACGTGGTCAGCTGGTTGACGAGGAGAGAGAATGGAACATAGATCAGAGTTTTGGGAAAAGCCAGGTTTTCAGGCCTTTCCTAAATTCAATTAATGAGACACTCTGTCTAATCATTTGTGGTACCTTGTTCCATAACTGTGCCCCTGAGTGAATCTCAACTCCAATGGGGAATAGATGGTCGGCCTTGCAGGGGATCAGTAGAGCACTTCAGTTTTTCCGCTATTGAACTGCAGAGTGTTCCTCTGCAGCCAATCCGCGGTGTGGCGCATACACTCTTGGAAGTGCTCCAGGGGCACTGCCTGTTCTCCTTCTAAAGAAAATGGCAGCTGCGTATCGTCCGCGTAGTTGACTAGGTCAACCCCGAACGATTTGATGATGGAGAACAGCGGCTGTAAATAGGCATTAAAAAGAACAGGGCTAATAGCAGAACCCTGAGGCACCCCGTGAGTGACCGGCGTCTTGCAGGAGGTGAAAGGTACCATAGAAACTGTCTGTTCTCTATCTGTCAGATAGGAGCCAAGCCCATTGCAAGGCTTTACCCCTGACCCCCATCTTTTCCAGTCTCTCTAATAGGATTGGGTGGCTTACCGTGTCGAACGCGGCCGACATATCGAGAAGTACCAGTACTGCACCATTCCCGTTGTCGGCCCTCATTCGTAGGTTGTCCAGCATAGTCAAGAGAGCAGATTCAGTCCCGTGCGCCGGCCGAAACCCAAACTGATCCTAGTACAGACCTCTGGACCTCTTATTGCCTCCATAATACGTTCTTTAGAAAGAGCCCTCCCCCCTTTTTAGGTCGAGCCTGTCAATGGGCTTGCGAGAGATATTGGGGCTTAACCAGAGCTTAACCATCGGTGGCGATTTGATGCTGTGCCCGTGAAAAAAGCGCGTGCACAATGCACATCAAAGCCACCAGCCTCCCTCCCACAAGCTTCCCCCAGTGTGCGCTCTGCCTCAGGCATTTCTCCTCCCCTAATTTATTCACTGCCCGCGGCCGTACTTTCACTTTCACGGCCGCCAGGCCGTGTCTCGCGTTTCCACTTCTCTTTCTTTCTTTCCATCTTTTCTCGCACCCTATTTCTTCCTCTCAACTTCTCTTGCCTTCACCCTTTTCACTCCATGTCTTCGTTCTCCCTTCTCTCCCTTTCTCTACCCTTTCTCTCATCTCCTTTTCTCTACCCCTTCTCTGTTCCTTCTCTGTTCCTGCTTACATCGTGCCTCTTCTGTTGTCCGCGCTTTAACTAAGTACTTGTTTTTCCAGGAGATGTACGGGTAATAATCTGAGGTGTTGTTTACGTATTTTAACAGAAGAATGATCTGCACCTGCTTAGATTTAAAATCCCAAGCCCAGTCGCCACCCGTGCATTACTGTCTTCGCATGGTTAGAACTGTTCTCTTTTTTCCGCTTGACTAACTTTTCTTTGATTACTTGGCTAAAGCAATTGCTTCTATTTAAAGATATGCTGTTCACGGCTGGCTCCCAGCATCTTAGCATGTTGGAAACCATTCTCAGCATTTGACACATTCATAGTCTGTGCGGTCTAGCATTTGACATGGATTTTGTGTGAAGTGTTTCCTTTTAATGGTGAAGATTGGCTGGTACAAGAAATGCTTTACTGATTGCGGACAGAAACTGAAGCTGTGTCAGCTGGAGTGGTGAGTATCCTATGACATCATCCCCAAAAACCGGACATCGACTATGGAATCTCTTCAGGAACCTAAACTCCAGTCAGTGGCTTTAATAAAGGTGTTTGATCGGAAACTGAGCCCCCCACACAGCAATGCCAAGAGCTTTGTGCCCCTTGCCCCCACTGGACCCTCGGCATCACACCTCAAAGTAATCCCTTCCCCTCCCCTGCCCACCATACCCCGCCACGTCGCATTAGTAGGCAGCCCACCCCCCTCCCTCTCCATATGGTCGCTCGAGCTGCAGGCAGCCCACCCCCTCCCTCTCCAGTGCCTGCCTCTTCTCTGCCCACGCATCGCGCGCGCACCTTTTCTATTCATTTGTGCCTCGCATCATCAGACTTGTTTCTCTCTGTTATTCCAGTGTTCTTTCTCGTTTTCCCACCTCTGGCCTTCTCACCGTTTCTGTGGACCCAGGCGACGTGCTAAATGCAGACCTGCTGGCTCTAAAGAGGTTAACTGGTCCGTCTGGAAGAAAGTGTTCCGTTGCGCCATCATTAAATCCTGATTAAAAATGCGATTTTTCCAGAGACCTTTCCCATCAAACATTTATCTGACCTCGCTACGGCTCACGGCTGACACACTTTTTATAAATATGGCGTTTCGTGCCATTGTGAAATATTTAACGTGTGAAATATGCTGTCAAGGGTTCTCCCTAAGTCCCAGTTCTCAGCAAAAATGCAATGTATCAATGTTTAAAACTTTATTACAACAGTACAAAAAACATCATTACACTTTTAATCTTCATGTTTTAAAAAATTACAATACGCTACACATAATCTTCTCACACATTTTTTTTTAAGGTAGTGCCATTATACATTACAAAAATATTATGTAGTTATTAATTATTTATAAAATTTAAAAGCCATTAGGATTTGTCATATCAATACATGTACGTCAGTGAAAAAATAAACATGTAGCTTTAATAATGCTATAGGTCACATTTGCAAATTCTATAAATATTGGCATTTACAATAACAAAATTAACATATAGCTTTAATAATGCTATAGTTGTCACATTTGCAAATTCTATAAATATTGGCATTTACAATAACAAAATTAATACATTTGCTATTATAAAAACAAACATAAGTTAACAAATTATAACATTTACAAGACCAATAGCTCCAACTTTTCTAATGCGAGACCTATTGCATTTCCAAAGCTTGTTTTTTGTTGCAATGTATCTTTGAGCCTGAAGGTATTAAAAAAAGTATTTGCGATCAATATTAAAGAGCAGTTGAACCTTCTCAATTGGTATTACGCAGTTTGAATCGACCAGATCCCCCATCTTCCTCACTCCTAGCGCATCCCATTGGTACATAACCCCGTCATGGATTACCTCTGGGAATAATGATCTGAAGGAGAAAGGTTAGTGATAGATTTCTTACCTTAGAATATCGCCAGGCATCAGACTGGATCTGTAAAGTTTTGCTTAGTAGTACCCCTGCGCGTCTGTAGGTGGCGTCCTGCAGCTCCGCGTCCGTCGCTGGCATCGTAAGCGCTGAGATGACGTCACGGAGACTACTTAGGTGCCACCCATGCGCGCTGACGTCAGTTCTTTCTTTTTCTACTCCAGCAAGCTCAGATCGGATAGAGCACGTACCTCAGTCACTTTTTGACTGCTTTTTTGAGACTTTTTGTTTCACCCTTTGTTTCTCCTGGTGCACATAGGGATGCCTGGATTTAAGTCCTGCGGGTCTTGCTGCCATAATATGTTGGTGGCGGAACCCCACGATGTTTGCCTCTACTGCTTGGAGACTGGTCACGACTCCCGGGAATGTCAAGTTATGACCCCGAAGGCCTTGAGAGAACTGTGCCGGAAGTTGCTGGAGCTCCGGCATTCTTCACATCGCCGCTCCGGGTCTTGGGGCTGTTCCCGTGTCCGCTCGCGGGACCGGAGTCGCCGCTCTTCAGGCTCCAAGTCTTCGCCATCGGATTCCGGTAAGCGACGCCATAAAAAGAAGTTGAAGAAGCGTGTTCGCTCTCCGACGTCCCCCCCTGCCGCTCCTTGGATGCGGGGGAGGGGGACAGGGGTCCTGCCCCCGTGGCTCCTCTGGAGCCGGGGAGTACCGTGACCTACCTGCCTTACTGGGGTCCGTCGGCGACTGCTGAACAGGTGCAAGAGTTTCTTGCTGCCATGGAGGACTTTTTTAGGCCTCGGGCTCCCGCTCGCGTGCCTTCGGGCCCCGCAGTCCCGTGTCCAGATACCTGTTGCCCCATCGGCGGATCCAGCTTCGGCGCCACAGGATCCTACGCCCTTGGCCCGGGCCCTGGCGCCACAAGGTCCAGGGCTGCCGGCTCCGGCCACAGCGCCGCCCTCTGCGCCACAATGGGTGCAGTTCATTCAACCCTTGCCCCGGTTCAGGACCCTTTTGTTCCTACTTGGGACCCGGACTGGGAGATGGCGCCGGTCCGGCCCCAGCGGTGCCATTCTCGCTGCCGTTTCCGACGCCATTTATCTGTTCTCCGGCTCCGCTGCCGCGACCAGCCCTTCCTGTGCCGGATGCGGAGAAGGACTGGGAAGGGTCCGAGGACTCTCTTGCCATGTAGTCTGACTCTGAACAGGATTGGGTGGACAACTTGAAGGATGCAGGTGACCTTGATACCTCTTCTGACCCGGGGTTTGCTTCTCCCCTGCCTACGATGGAGGAAGGTGCTTACTACACGATGGTGCTCCGTTGGACTGCGGAGTCCCTTAACCTCGGCCTCCCAACAGTGACCCTCAAAACTAACCTCCTCACCGAGGTGCTCCAGACGTCTACTTCGTCTGAGCCGTTGCTTCCCTTCAATGGCGCCCTTGCCAAAGTTCTTTTGGGCACTTGGTCGCGTCCGGCCACGGGGGCCCCTGTAGATAAGAATGTCGCTAGACTTCACTGCCTGGCGACCCCGCCTTTTTGACTACTCATCCCATACCTGAGAGCCCGGTCATCCAGACCTCGACGTCGCAGAGTGCCTTTCCCATGGCCCTCTGGATAAGGACTCTAAAAGGCTGGAACAGTTTGGTAAGCGGTTGTTCTCTTCGGCCAGCTTGGGGCTGCGGTCGGTGAACACCGCCTGCTTATTGGGCCGCTACTCCCATGCATTATGGGATACTGTTGCTCAGGTGTTGCCTCAGTGTCCTGAGGAGGTCCAGGCTGCCCTTTCTCAGGCGATTGCTTAGGGCAAGGATGCGGCTAAGTTCGCCATTTGGTGTGGCTTGGACACTTCAGACTCGTTGTGCAGGGCGATTTTTACTACTGTGGCGTGACGCCACGCCTGGTTGCGTTTGACTGGGTTCTTGCCCGATGTCTAGAGCTCGCTCATGGACATGCCCTTTGATGGCACCCGCCTGTTTGGTGATAAGGCCGACAGTGCAGTGGAGCGCTTTCAGGACTCGCGAGCCACGGGCAAGTCCTTGGGGCTTTCTGTAAAGAACCCGACCACTCCTGGTTTTCGTTCCTTTCGTGGCCAGGGGAGAGGCACCCAGACACGTTCCTTCAACAAGCCTGTGCGGAACCAGCCTCAGTGTGTCTGTGATCGCGGCTTCCGCAGGGGTGGGTCTGGGAATCAGCGTGCGGGTCAGTCCACCTCCACCCCCTCTCCTTCTGCCTCCAAACCTTTCTAATCCGAGCTTCGCGGAGCACCCCACGCCGGTGGGTGGCAGGATCCGCTTCCACCTCCCCCAATGGCCTGACATTACGTCGGACAAATGGGTGCTGCAGATCGTCTGCAGGGGCTACTCCCTTCCCTTTCAGTCTTCTCCCCTGGCCGTGCCACCTCGGTGCCACCGCAAGTCGGGGATCATTTGGTTCTTTTTCCAACAGGATGTCACGGACCCCCTTGGTCAAGGGGGCCAACGAGTACGTCCCTGGGCGGGAAGTAGGGAGTGGTGGTTTTTCCCTCTACTTTCTAGTCCCCAAGAAGGACAAGGGGGGCCTGCGCCCCATCTTGGACCTCCGGGATGTCAATCGCTTCCTCCAGAAGAAGTTCAAAATGCTGGCTCTGGCTGCCCTGGAGACTGGATGGTAGCGTTGGACTTGCAGGACACATATTTTCACATCCCTGTCCTGCCGGCCCATGGTAGGCCAGGAGCAATTTCAGTTCACCGTGCTCCCCTTCGGCCTTACCAGTGCCACTTGGTTGTTCACGAAAGTGATGGCGGTGGTCGCAGTTCACCTGCGCAGGTTAGGGGTCAGTCTTCCCCTACCTCAACAACTGTCTGTTGACGACTGTAGGCAGTCGTCATCCACCTTCAGACTACGGCCGACCTCCTGCATTTGCTGGGATTCTCTATCAACGTGCCGGAATCGTACCCGAGTCCCTCTCAGAAGCTCCCCTTTATTGGAGCGGTTCTGGATTCGACACGGTTTCCCGAGCAGCAAGTCCGGTATATTAAGGCTATGATTCCGATCTTTCGGCCTCTATCCCGGGTTTGTCAGGATGACCCACAGGCTCCTGGGCCTGATTGCCTCTTGCATCCTGCTAGTGCAACATGCCAGGTGGCATATGCGGGCTCTGCAGTGGGACCTGAAATTCCAGTGGATGCAGCATCAGGGCAACCTGTCCGATCATGTCCAGATCTCGGAGGACACTGCACGACGGTTGCAGTGGTGGCTCACGAATCGCGATTGGGTCAGTGGCAGATCCCTCTCCCGTCCCCAACCGGAGCACACCGTAGTGACGGATGCTTCCCTCCTGGGATGGGGAGGCCACTTGGGAGAGGCGGAGATCAGAGACCTCTGGTCTCTGGCAGAGTCCCGGCTCCATATCAACCTTTTGGAGCTGCCGGCGATCAGACTCCCTTGCAAGGCACTTGCACTGAAGGCATTCCTTCCCTCTGGCCGGGGAAGTGTAGTGCAGGTGTTCACGGACAACACCACCGTCATGTGGTATTGCAACAAACCGGGCATGGTGGGTTTGTGGACCCTATGTCAGGAGGCTCTGCACCTCTGGACATGGCTTGAACATCAAGGCATTACCTTGGTGGTTCAACACCTGGTAGGGCGGATGATGGATCATGAATGGCATCTGAACTCAGACGTGGTGCAAGGTCTCTTTCTGCAGTGGGGAGAACCCTGGTTATATCTATTCACCATAGAAGAGAACGTTCAGTGTCATCAGTTCTGCGTGTTGGAATTTCCAAGGCGGCATTCGCTCGGAGATGCTTTTCGTCTCGAGTGGAGCTGCGGTCTGTTGTACGCCTTTCCGCCTATACCACTTCTGCCCATACCACTTCTGCCCTGAGTGCTGAAGATGATCAGGCGCGACCGGGCGCAAGTCATTCTTGTGGTTCCGGACTGGGCTTGAAGAGTATGGAATCCTGAGCTATTCAATATGAGCATCGATCCCCCGATCCGTCTGCCTCTTCGGGAGGATCTTCTGTCACAGCAGCAGGGGACGGTCCTCCACCCGAACCTGTCCAGCCTCCACCTCCATGCGTGGAGATTGAGCAGCGACAGTTGACGGCTTTCGACCTTCCTCATGAAGTCTGTAATGCCATTCTGGCAGCCAGGCGTCCCTCCACTAAAATGGTATACGCCTGCCGATGGAACAAATTTGTGGCATGGTGTACAGCAAAGGCTGTGGATCCCCTTTCTGTCCCTCTTTCTGAGGTTCTTCTGTTTCTTCTGTTTCTTCTGTCTTTGGCCCAGCAGGGCTCTGCTCTGGGCACTATCAAAGGTTATCTTTCTGCCATCTCTGCCTTTCTAAGTCTTCCTGATCAGCCTTCTCTTTTTAAGTCCCCGGTTGTTAACCGTTTCCTCAAAGGCATTACGCGCACGCTTCTTCCTGTGCCTTTCATAATGCCTCAGTGGGACTTAAATCTTGTCTTGACTTACTTAATGTGCGCTCTCTTTGAGCCCCTTCATTACTGTCCCTTACGCCTTCTCACCTTAAAGACCGCTGACCGCTTTCCTGGTAGCTGTGACCTCTACCAGAAGAGTGAGTGAGCTCCACGCTCTTTCTTCCAAATCTCCTTTTCTTTCAGTTCATCCAGACAAGGTGGTTCTAAGGAACCGTCCTTCTTTCTTGCCAATGGTTGTCACTCCCTTCCACATCGGGCAGACCATCACTTTGCCCACCTTTTTTCCGCATCCTTCCAGGGAAGAGGAGAGACTCCACCGTCTGGACCCAAAACGTGCGTTCGCATTCTATCTGCAGCGTGCACAACAGTTCCCGGTGGATGATCAGCTCTTTGTTGGCTATGTGGGCGCCAAAAAAGGTTGGGCTGTGCACAAACGGACCATTTCCCAGTGGGTCGTTCTGTGCGTCAAAGCATATTACTCCTTGGCCAAAAAGGTGCCTCCTGTAGGACTGCGTGCCCATTCGACCAGGGAAACTGCGGCTACTACTGCCTTGGGACGCGGCGTTCCCTTGCAGGACAATTGTCAGGCAGCTACATGGGCCTCGCTGCACACGACTACCAAGCACTACTGCCTTGGCAGTCAAGTCCGGAGAGACAACTTTTTGGCCGTTCTGTTCTCCGTGACTTCCTGGTGTAATTTTGTTCGCAGACCCTCCACCGGGGTTGGTATTGCTGGGGTATCTATTCTAAGGTAAGGAATCTATCACTAACTTGTCTCTTTCAGATGCACAAGTTACTACTTGTGTAATGATATATCTGTAAGCGAGATTAGTTAGTGATAGATTCCATACCGCCACACCCATCCTCCCCGTTCTGCGAACTGATTTCTAGCGTTAAGGTTATCCCCTTTTAGGTGGTCAGTATCTTGCATGGCTCTACGTTCGTGGCACATAAAGTTGTGTACAGAACTGACGTCCGCGCGCATGGTTGGCGCCTAAGTAGTCTCCGTGACGTCATCTCGGCGCTCAAGACGCGGGCGCGGAGCCACAGGGCGCCACCTACTGATGCGCAGGGGTACTGCTAAGCACAACTTTCCGTATCCAGTCTGATGCCTGGGGATATTCTAAGGTAAGGAATCTATCATTTACTAATGTCTCATACAGAAATATCGTTACACAAGTAGTAACTTGTGCGTTACCATAAAGGGGAGTGTAAAAATTCATCCTGCCTAACCCTAGCTTCTTCCTTACAGTGGTTTAGACAGAAACTGCTGCCCCAGGGTCTTAAATGTAACTTTTTTGTATACTAACTAGATTCACTGTATCTCAATAGCCAATTTGGGGCCTCTCTCTAGCAGCAATTCAAATACATCCGGGGAAGTATCACTTCTCCACCGCTCCACAACCATTGCAAGTAATCCCCGAATGTATTGGATTGCTGCAGCCCAGTAGTACATTTTTAAATCTGGGACATCTCTCCCCCGCAATACAGGAGTTAAATTCTTTTCCACTATCTTGCTCAGTTCTGAGGTTAAGGTGACCCCTAGGTAAACTGCAGATTAGGTCACTTGTGGATCTGGTAAGCAGATCTTGCTATTGATGACTATTTGAGTTTTCTCCCGATTGAGCAGATAACCAGAAACCACCTGGAGCTTTTGGACGCAATCTCTATCTCCCTTAAGGCTTCAAGTGGGTTAGCTGCCGTTATCACAAGATCATCCGCGTACTCCCAGTATTTTGGTCTCGAAACCTTGTAGCCGGAGAGGCTGGATTCCTATTTAAGCCTCATTTTTCCTAATTAGGGGGTCTATATAGAGTGCAAATAAAAGTGAGGAATAGGGACACCCGTGTCTAGTCCCCTCGTGTGATAAAGATAGGGTCACTATGTCACCCATTAAACGAAGGGCCCAGGGGCTCTATATAATACCTGCATGGTCTCGATATACCCCTTTCCGACCCCTACCTTCTCAAGAGCGGCCTATTGAACGCCTTCTCGGCATCAAGTAAAATAAAAGCCATAGGGTCTAACCCTGGGCGTAGTGTGCGTAGTGGGGCTACGCGAAGCACCACGAAGTGGGGGGGGGGAATCTACGCCCACCCACAAACTTGCGAGAAATGCGCGGGCGCCCTCGCATGTGCATTTGTCTGGAAGAAGTCGGCGAGACACCAGGAAGAGGGAGCCCCGGGACGCCGCATCTGGGGTAAGTTCTTTTTAATTAGTTTTACAATGTTTAACATTATTTCTCGGGTAACTGAAGTGCCGTCAAATAAGGTTATGACTCTGCGAATATGCTTGGTGGTTCCTCCCCCAGGAATACACCCCTGCTGCCAAGGGGATATCACCTTCCCTATGATAGCACTTAGCCGATTGGCCAATATTTTAGAGAAAATATGACTAATGGGTATAAGATCCGGTCTCGTTAAGGGGTTTCACTTTCTTTGGCAAAATTATTATATTGGCTCCCGCCCACGACTACGGGGGAGCTTCTCCTTTCTGTACCTGGCACATTAAGTGAATTAGGTCGACCCCTAGCACAGGAAAGAAAGCTTTATAAAACTCTAATGGAATTTGATCGGGCCCAAAGCCTTGCCGGAGGTGAGTTCTCTTAGCGCTCTTTGTATCTCTTCCCCTGTGAATGCATCCTCAAGGGATTCCATGATTCCATGTCCTGCTGTGAAAATTGCTCCATACGGAGCTACTCTAAATACTCTTATATGCCTTGTCTCCCTGTGGCCCTCGTCTCCATATACATTTTCATAGTAATATCTGTAGAATACCTTGTGTATATCCCTAACCCCTGAGACTTGTTCGCCTTTTGGGTTTTTAACCTCCAGGATCTCTCCCCCAGCAATTTTCTGTCTTGACCTGGTGGCCAACAAGTGCCCAACTAGCTTGCTATATTCATGACCATATTGCCGCCAGGCCAAGTATTTATCTGCTGCTCTTGCTGCCGCTGTTTCTCCTGCGGTCGCTTTTTCGAGGGAAAGTTTCTGGAGAATTCCCTCAATACCTAAGCCATTAGCTATAGCCCTGACCAGCTTTTCTTCTGTGTCTATCATTGTGCTATTGATCATGCTTAAGCGCTGCCTTGTTTCCTTGTTCCGATTCAGACAATAGCTCAGAATTTCCCCTCTGAACCCGGCCTTGAGAGCGTCCCACACCTAGCACTGCCCCTATTGACCTCTAGAAATTTCTCCAGCCATTTGTTCATATGTTGAACATACTAAGAATCTTGAAGTAGACCCCTTTCAGATGTCCAAGTGCGTTCTGGTGCATCTGCCCCTATGTTTGCTATTTCTAAAACTAGGGGATTATGGTCAGACATAACCGGGGAAACTTCTTAATGGAGCAAGTCGTAAGAAACTGTTGCAAGACCAAAAAATTGTCCAACCGCGCTACTACTCTGTATGGGGCTAAAAAAATGTGCTTCCCCCCCTCCTGTGGTTTTAAGTGTGACCAGACATCATTAAGTCTGTTGTCTTTTCATCAGTAGAATGAGGGCGCGATGTACTTTTTTTCCGGCTGACATAATTACTAGGATTCCCCTTCCATAGCCCCCCCAGGCCATTAATATTTAAGTCGCCACATAGTATGATTGGTAAAGGCTATTCAGTAGGCTCAAAGTTAAGAAACTCGGCCAATTCGGGGTCATTGTCCGTGGAGCCATAGACTGCGCAAAGGGTAAACTTAAACCCCCCTGAAATTGACACTCTGCAATTGCCCATTGACCAAATCTGTCAGTTGTGCGCTTTTTAAATAGCATGCCCCCCCCCCTTCCTGGCCAAGATAGCCCCCCCCCCCGGGTTCTGGTTCCTTGCGAAGTACATGCTACCTATTGATACCCCAACTGCTCGAAAGATCTTTCCTGTCCCCTCGATATGCGTTTCCTACATACATACAGTATCAGCATGCAACATACGTAACTCTTCTTTATCTTTTCGTCACTTTGCTTGGTCATTCAGCCCACAGATATTTATTGTTGCTATTCACACAATAAATACGATTGTCCAACCTCTTCTAACACTTTCTCCCTTTATCTTCCTAAGTTTCCTAATGTAATGGCATTTTGTGCTTTTTAGCCCCCAACCCACCCCTCAAAGTGACCCTCCCCCAACCCTGCCCCCCCAACAGCCCTCTACCCGTGTGCCACCCTACCCACCTGCCTTGTGAGACAATCAGACCGAAGGTCTGAGTGATGGAGCCTGTACAATGCCCCCCGCCGCCATCCTATTATAATTTTTTAGAGATATCCCATCACTACTCCTCTATATCCACCTATGAGAGACATGCGTATCAGCTCAATGCTACCTAGCTAGAGAGGAGGACTGATCCCCCTACTCCATTTTCATTTTATCAGTGTGCTTTTTGGCATGGATTTTTGATGTAAAAACTCTCTTGCTGTTTTTTATGTATGATTTTCAGGCAAGCTGGATTCCTCAAATAGTCTTCAACCCCCAAAGTTTGGCATGGTTGGATCAGCTGCCTTAATCTCCACGTCTTCACTGGGAAATGGCTAACGTCTGGCCTTACAAAGAAAGACTGGTCATCATACGTTCGTTTGGCATCGGGTCGCGCTTTTTGAGAACACTTCTTCCCGGAGCAGATAATTCTCAAAGTACATTAAAATTGCCCTCTGCTTTGGGTTTCCTCCATTACGAAGCTGCCCTTGCTTATTTAGCGTCAGTGGGAATCGGGGCACCCGCTGTATCTCTAAGTCCCAGTTCCAGTGCTGGAGTTCTGGAAAGGATCCCTTCATTAATTTCAACGTGCAGGCTCGAATATCTTTGCCCACTTCCCCTTCTGTTATGAGAAGAACCCACAAGTTGTTCCTCCTTTGTCGGTTTTCAAAATCTTCCCCCTTCTGTTGGAGCTCAGTTAGTTGTGCTGTCTGGGACTCAGTCCGGACTTGGGCTCTGGCCACGTAATCTTCTAGTGTTGCAGTGCGCTCTTCTACCGTCGTCAATCTTGTGTTCATGTCTATACAGGCTTTAGCCATTTTTGTCACAGTTCCCTGAAGCTTTTTATTTGCCAGTCTGGTTTTTTTCTTATCCAGTTGAGTCTCTTCTTTGAGCTGCTTGATGGACTGATAAATTAATTTCAGAGAAGGTTCTTCATTTTGTGGTGTCCTTACATGTGGTTATTTCCTCCTACCCGGAGGATCGTGGTAGACTTTCTGGGTTGCGGAATAGTCCCATTTCAGGGTAGATTTTACATTAGACCCAACAAAAACTCATCCGCAATCATCTCACACTATTGACGGTCTCTGTTTTTCTTGGAGACCCTCTTCCTTCAGACTACTGTCCCAGGTCCCATCTGCTGGCTGCTCAGACTTGAGCTGTACATTGCCCCCTGCTTCTGAATCAGAGGAGCTAATATCTGAGCCATCAGTTAATGAGAAAAATGTGTAACCTAGCTCCTGAGTGTCTTCCAACCCTTTCTGCCCTGTTGCCCCTTCTATTAGTGCACTGGTATTCATGTCGACCAAGGCCTGCATTTGTAAGTGTAAGGGACCAGCAGGATAGTGATGCTGACTCGCCTAGGTTAAAGCCATTTGGACAAGTACAGGTAGAGCCCAAAGTCTTTGATTATCATAGCTTACAGTCCCCGAAACCCCCCCCCCCCCACCCACCCCCCCCCCCACCTGATGTCCCCTCAGGGTCAGAGCCTCCCCAGGCGCTAGCTGACTCTGTTAGTACTTCACCTACCGCATCTGCCTTGCTTGAGAGGTCGACAGTGCCCAGCTCATTCTTCTCCGCACCATCGATACCCCCTTTGTTGGTCCTTCAAGTCGTGATGGGTTCCTATTACTTCATTATTGTCATAAGCGGGGATTGCAATAATGCGAAAACTCAATGATACTCTGCTACTGCTGCTGCTGGGGTTTAATCTGAGGTGTCTGCAGCTGGAGTGGGAGTTCTGTCTGAGACTCCCGTTTTTCCCCTGTAGTTTCCTCCTTCCTTCCTTCCCCTTTCATTTATCTCTTTTTTTTTTTAAATATCCAGGCTTTGTTTTCCTTTCACAGGTATCTTGGTATTGGTATTAGCGCTGACTCCTGGATTCCCTGCATTAGAATGCTGCAGAGGCATATTACTATTTTCATTAGGGGAAGCAGATGCATTAGTGCTTGAGTTTGCCTCAGTGATCATGATCAAAGCAATGCGACCTGGTTTGGGAGGCATCCTTCTTTTGGTGCGGCTGCACGCTGGGAGCCACGCGATCCTGCCTGCCCTGTGGCCCCTCCTCTCTACTAGACCAGGGCTGCAGCCGATGCAAGCCGCAGCGCTCTCCTAGGTCCCCGAATGCCAAAGAACACGGCAGCTGCCACAGTCCCCTCAACTGCCTGCAATAGGTCCGCGATGAAAGCGCTAAACCGGTAGGCCCTCATTTAGGTAGCTTAGATGCCTTAGTCAGGGAATGTCTCCTACATTACTATTTTGCTGATCCGGGCGGCCAGTGCGGCCATTCAGACAAGCGCCATCTTGTCTCCCACCCATTTGCTTGCTAATTATTCGGCTTTGTGCACAAACTCTGTAGCTCTCCTATTTTATTTTTACATGTAAGGCTGGGTCCTTGTGATGGAAGAGAGGCTTGGCCCAAATCATTTGTAAATTAACAAAGTGCCTCCATCACTCTTTACTTGGCTACTTTAGAGCACAAACTAAACATCTGCTTGTGTCAAGAAGATCAGTCATTCAATTAAATTCATAACCTACTTTGTTGCCCATTATTGTTTAGGATAATACATGAGAGCAACCTACATGAATAAGTCACTTTGTTACACAGCTTCAGTATTCACACGTTCATTGCTTAAATAAATGTTTATTCTATTCAGTGACATCCCAAATATAATTAAAAGATTGTTGAGGCCTTCACAGTGGGAGTAGAGAAGTGCTCAAAAGTAGTGGATTTAATATTTAATAATTGTTGGTAGATAAATTAACTTTTGTAAATAAAAATAGGTTTTCATACAACATCAAAACTAGAATTGTTATTGCATCATAGATGGTACCATAGAAATTATTTTATTTGTCATCTTTTTTTTCACATTGACTGCTCTCACTGGAGTTTAAGATGACATTTAAGGTCATCTAATCTTTTTGGACTTTATAGAGCTCCTGTCCTAAGACATGCCTGAAATTGAAGTGGCTCTAAAATAAGCTGGTGAGCCATAACAAGGTTCTTAATTGTAGCTGATCTGAAGACCTCTTTTCTATATTGTATGTAAACGAAATTGAGGAATATAATCAACCACTTGGATATAGAGTCTACTTATCTGAAAGAGACACGTTAGTGATCGATTCCTTACCTTAGAATATCTCTAGGTGTCTGACTGGATCCGGAAAGTTTTGCTTAGCAGTACCCTTGCGCGTCCGTAGGTGGCGTCCTGCAGCTCCATGTTCGTCACTGGCGTCGTCAGCGCCGAGATGACGTCACAGAGAGTACTTAGGCGCTGACATCAGTTTTTTCTTTTTCCGCACCAGTAAGCGCAGATCCTGATTAAGCACGTACCTTGGTCTCTTTTGACCACTATTTTGAGACTTTTTGTTTCCCCAACCTTCTCTTGGTGCACGTAGGGCTGCAGGGTCGTCGAAGCATGTCGGTAGCCGACCCCCACAATGTTTGCCTCTCCTGCCTGGAGGCTGACCACGACTCATGGGACTGCCGTGCCATTGCCCCAAGGCCTAACGGGAGCGGCGTCGGAAACTGCTGGAGGTCCAGCATTCATCGTGCCGCCGCTCCCAGTCTAGGGGCCGCTCCCGGGACCGCTTGCGGGACCGGAGACGTCCCTCCTTGGACTCCCAAGTCGTCGCCCTCGGATTCCGGTAAGCGTCGCCATAAAAAGAAGTCGAAGAAGCATGTTCGCTCTCCAACGTCCCCCCATTGTTCCTCGGAGTTTGAAGAGAGGGACAGGGGCCTCCCCCCTGCGGCTCCTCTGGAGCCGGAGAGTTCCGCAGCATACCCGCCATACCCAGGTCCGTCGGCAACTCCCGAACAGATGCAAGAATTCCTTGCTGCTTTGGACCACCTTTACGGGCCTCGGGCTCCCGCCGGTGTGCCTTTCTGGCCCCGCGGACCTGTGTCCAGATCTTCCTGGCCCGGCGGCTCCGCCATTGGCTCCAGCCCCGGCGACACAGGATCCTGACCCGCTGGCTCCAGCCCCGGCGCCACGAGGTGCGGCGTTGCCGGCTCAGACGCCACCCTCGGCTCCAGCCCCGAAGACACCCTCTGCTCCAGCCTCGGATCCAGCCCCGGCGTCACCCTCGGCTCCGGCCTGGCGCTGCACTGGGTGCCGTTTATCCCACTACTGCCCCGGTTCCCAGACTATTTTATTCTGGCTTGGGATCCGCATTGGAAACAGGCGCCTGCCCGGCCCCTCCGGCGCCCTTCCATCTCTGGCCCTGGCTCTACCTCTGTGTCCAGCTCCCTCCACGCCAGAGGCGGACAACGACGGGGAGGGGTTCAATGACCCGCTTGCTCGGCAATGTGACTCCGCGCTCGATTAGGTGGATGGCTTGGAGGATGCAGGCAACCTCGATGTATCTTCTGACCAGGGATTCGCCTCCCCCGCCCACAATGGAGAAGGGTGCCTCCTATATGGTGGTCCTCAGTCGGGCTGCTGAGGCCCTCAATCTTGACCTTCCCACAGTGGCCCTCAAGACCAACCTCTTCACCGAGGTGCTCCAGCTGGCGTCTACCTCAGCGGAGCCGCTGTTTCCTTTTAATGACGCTCTTACAGAAGTCCTCTTGGGCACCTGGTCGAGGCCGGCCACAGGGGCCCAGGTGGATAAAAACGTCGCTAGACGCCATCGACTGGCGCAAGGTGACCCCGCTTTCTTGACCACTCAGCCTACGCCTGAGAGCCGGGTCATTCAGGCCTCGACGTCGCAGAGTGCTTTTCCCACAGCCCCGCCAGATAAGGACCAGTTTGGGAAGCGGTTGTTCTCCTCGGCCAGCTTGGTTGTTGAAGGCAGGCTCGCCCCAGGCAGTCATCAACCACCTTCAGACTACTCCTGCATTTGCTAGGGTTCTCATTCAATGTGCCGAAGTCGCACCTGAGTCCCTCCCAGAAGCTCCCCTTCATCGGAGGCGTTCTCGACTCAACGCAGTTTCGGGTTTAGCCTTCCGAGCAGCAAGTCTGGGATATTCAGGCTACGATTCTGATCTTTCAGCCTCTATCCCAGGTTTCAGTCAGGATGACCCTCCGGCTCCTCTGCCTGATGGCCTCCTGCATCCTGTTAGTGCAACATGCCAGGTGGCATATGCGGGCTCTGCAGTGGGCACAGCATCAGGGCAACCTATCCAATCATGTCCAGATCTCGGAGGGCACTGCACGACATCTGCAGTTGTGGCTCACGATTCGCGATTGGGTCAATGGCAGATCCCTCTCCCTTCCCCAACCGGAGCACATAGTGGTGTCGGATGCGTCCCTCCTGGGATGGGGAGGCCACTTGGGAGAGGCGGCGATCAGAGGCCTCTTGTCTCCAGCGGTGTCCCGGCTCCATATCAACCTTCTAGAGCTGCGGGCTTTCCGACTTGCACTGAAGGCATTCCTTCCCTCTGTCTGGGGAAGTATAGTGCAGGTGTTCAAGGACAACACCACCGCCATGTGGTATTGTAACAAACAGGGCGGGGTGGGGTCCTGGACCCTATGCCAGGAGGCTCTACGCCTCTGGACATGGCTGGAACGTCAAGGCATTACCTTGGTGGTTCAAGTTCTCTGAACGCCAGGGCGGACGAACTCAGCCGCCGGTGCTTGATGGATCACGAATGGCATCTGCACGCGGATGTGGCGAAAGGTCTCTTTCTGCAGTGGGGTAAGCCATGGTTAGATCTATTCGCCACCGAAGAGAACGCACAATGTCATATGTTTGGCGCGTTGGAATTTCCAAGGCGACACTCGCTTGGAGACGCTTTTCTTCTCGAGTGGAGCTGCGGTCTGTTGTATGCTTTTCCGCCTATACCACGTCTGCCCAGAGTGCTGAAGAAGATCAGGAGCGAACGGGCTCAAGTTATTCTTGTGGCTCCGGACTGGGCTTGAAGAGTATGGTATCCCGAGCTACTCAGAATGAGCATCGATCCCCTGATCCATCTGCCTCTTCAGTAGGATCTTCTGTCGCAGCAGCAGGGGGCGGTCCTCCACCAGAACCTGTCCAGCCTCCACCTCCATGCGTGGAGATTGAGCGGCGACAGTTGACGGCTTTCGACTGAGAAGTTAGCCTGGCATATGATGTTCACTAGTTTTAGTGGGCACCTTGCACCAGTCTAATCGACCCTTATTGATGGTGTTTGTAAAGTCAACCTTATAGAAAGCTATCCTAGTGGTAGCATGGACCAGCAGTCATCAGGCTATGACTTCAGAGAGCATATTAAGCAAGTTGTTTTACCAATTATAATCCATTGTGTACCAAATGAAAGGACACCACACAAGGTATAGATCAAATATATATGTATTTATTCTAAACACAACCCCTCTGCACTCTTTATGAGGTCAGAGGTAAAAATACAATACAAGTCACTGAGTTAATATACAATAAGTTACACAGTATACGTTATGCCCTAGGGGCCTCACAAACCATGTACTAAAATAGTGGTATAAGAACCACGAGCGAATTAGAAAGCAGGCCTGGGGCCTGTGGAATCTCTGGGGCTACTCTAAACAACCAAAGGTTAGGAAGTAGGAGGCCCACGGGAGACGCGTGCAGTGTCTAAACACAGACGCGGGTTACCATTGACTTTCTAAGGGAAACGTAGAAGTTATAAATATACAATTTAAGGACACTTCTGGATGGACTACGATGGAACCCTTTTAAACTAGGACACTTTGAGAGTCAAGACCCACGGGAGCACCGGAGTACTCTTGTTACCTCACCCAGGGAAGCCGGGTGCATAGGTGTCTTTTCATGTCAGGTTTCGTCGTTGTTTTCAATGGAGAGCTGCAAAGAAGTGCTGCAGGCGACCAGAGGAAAAGTGTCCGAGTGGATCCAAGGGTGGATCGAAGATCTGTAGAACCTGAAAGCAGAAGGGACAGAGTATGGGTCACTTGCCAGTGACCAGGATGGAACCAGGAAGGAACCAGGCGATGTCGGGTGATTTCAGGTGAAGAAGTGAAGTTTGTCTCTTCAGCCACGAGGATCAGGAGGCGTCGACGACGACCAGGAGCTGGATTCGAGTTGTCCCACGAAGGATCTAGTTGACAGGGGTGTCGGTATCCGGACTGGACCCAACAAGACTTGGCAAACGCAACCCACGCAGGATGTCGAGAATGGCTTCGGTGCAGACCAGCAAGGTCTGAGGAACTTCTCCTTTGTAGGGAAGTTGTAACAAGCCTGGAGCAACCAGGAAAGCAAGTTAGATGTAAAAGAAAGTCTTCAGGGGGCTCACTAGGAACCGGGAAGACGCGCCAAGCTGAAATGCAAGAGCAGGCCCCACGGGACACTCGTGGAGTGTGGAGGCCTGAGCTTCGGTGCAAATGGTGCTCGGGTCTGGGGCTTCTCGTACCCCTATGCACAACTGCGAGATACCTCGGGAGTCGATGCAGTTAGCAAAATGCAGGATGTCCAGGAGTTCTGGTCCAACGTCTCTCGTGTCCGCCACGGATCTCAGCTTTGCTGGGATTGAAGGTCGGGGTCAGAGATGTCTGGAAGTCAGAGTCCTGTGTCGCAGATTCTTCGGGAGCCTAAAAAATGCAGACCGGCAAAGTTGCTGTTGGTGCCTGTTTGAACAGGGTGGTCACTCCTTGACCACAAGGGAGATGTCTTCTGTCTTCCAGTCGAAATGGAATGTCGAAGGTCCAGGATTTATGTTTCTGAGTTTCGTCCAGGGTAATCTAAAGTCCTAGGGACACAGCTCACTATACTTATACTGAGTTTAGAGGCTGGACTACCCTTAAGGTCCCTCCTATGGGTCGACCTGGGAAGGGGGTGGTTACACCCCTTTCCCTTTGCCCAGTTTCGCACC
Organism: Lissotriton helveticus; assembly: GCF_964261635.1. Taxonomy (NCBI): domain Eukaryota; kingdom Metazoa; phylum Chordata; class Amphibia; order Caudata; family Salamandridae; genus Lissotriton; species Lissotriton helveticus. Next base: position 184,093,695 of record NC_136060.1, read on the forward strand.
ATAGCTGGGGCAGAGTGCCCCAGCAACCGGTTTGCACTGGGAAATGCATGGAGCACCTTGTGTGCCCCAGGCAGTGTCGGGAAAGCATTCACTGAATGCACCCCTCCCTGCCCCAATACACAAAAGCCTGTCTGGGAAAGTGCTGGCCCCTCCCTTGACAGGAAACCTATTGTCCAGGCCTCCCCTGCCGGAGTTTCATCCAGCAACAGGAGGTCAGACTCGTGTCTGTGGCAGCAGCATCCATTTTGTGATGCTGAGGCTCTGTTTACCTTTAACCGGGTAAACCAGTAACTACATGTCTTCTCACTCTAGAAGGGTGGAATGCTACCCCCACCGCCAGGACTGGCAGGGGGGTAGTATTCCAAAGTGTTTTACACTTTACACGACATGTTTTGATGAAGCCAAACCAAAGTTAGCATTAACCGCGAGTATTATAATGCACTTAAGAGTATATGGTATGGCTATATCATAGAACAGCTATAAGGAGATGGTTCCGAAAGCTGCAGAGGGGCTCAGCTCATGCTAGGGCACCCTCTCACATAAAACCAAGCACTCTGCCTCCAGGATTGTTAAGGCCTGCCATAGGAGTGACTCATAGGTGTATATGTGTGTATATGAATATATAGATATAGAAGCGTCTCAAGGCGCTGAAGGGAGGGAGGGGGGGGGGGGGAGTGCTGCAACTCTCGAATAGCCAGGTCTTGAGGTGTTTCCGGAAGGTGAGATGGTCTTGGGTCAGTCATAGGTGGGCGGGGAGGGAGTTCCACGTCTTGGCAGACAGGTAGGAGAACGATCTTCCTCCGGTGGTGTGGCGAGGGCGAGGCTAGCGGAGCGGAGCTGGCGGGTTGGAGTGTAGAACGTGAGGCGGTTGTTGAGGTATTCGGGGCCCATGTCGTGGAGCGTTTTGTGTGCGTGGGTGAGGAGCCTGAACGTGATTCTTTTGCTGACGGGGAGCCAGTGTAGGTCTCTCAGGTGTGCAGATATGTGGTAGGGGCGAGGGATGTCGAGGATGAGTCGTGCGGATACGTTCTGTATGCGCTGGAGTCTTTTCTGGAGTATGGCTGTGGTTCCTGCGTATAGGGCGTTCCCGTAGTCCAGTAGGCTGGTGACGAGGGCCTGGGTGACCGTCTTTCTAGTTCTGGTCGGGATCCACCGGAAGATCTTTCGGAGCATACGCAGGGTGTTGAAGCAGGAGGATGAGATGGCGTTGACTTGCTTGGTCATTGTGAGAGAGGATTCCAGGATGAATCCCAGGTTGCGTGCATGGTCCGTGGGTGTCGGTGCGGTGCCCAGCGCTGTGGGCCACCAGGAGTTGTCTCAGGCGGATGGGGATGGTCCGAGGATGAGGACCTCCGTCTTGTCTTAGTTCAGTTTCAGACGGCTGAGCTTCATCCATTACGCGACTTCTTTCATTCCTTCCTGGAGGTTGATCTTGGCGGTAGCTGGGTCTTTGGTGAGGGAGAGTATCAGCTGGGTGTCGTCTGCGTAGGAGATGATGTTGAGGTTGTGTTTGCGTGTGATGGCGGCGAGGGGGCTCATGTAGATATTGAAGAGGGTTGGGCTGAGCGAAGAGCCATGGGGTATGCCGCAGATGATCTCGGTGGCCGCGGAAGGGAGGGAGGCGGACTCTCTGGGTTCTGTTGGAGAGGAACGAGGTGATCCAGTCCAGGGCTTTACCTTGTATCCCAGTGTTGTCGAGGCGGGTTATTAGGGTGCGATGGCAGACGGTATCAAAGGCAGCTGAGAGGTCTAGGATGAGAGCGGTTGTTTCCCTGTTGTCAAGCAGAGTCCTGATGTCGTCGGTTGCTGCGATGAGGGCGGTCTCGGTGCTGTGGTTGGCTCGAAATCCGGACTGGGATGGGTCGAGGGAGCAATTTGTCTCGAGGAATGCGGTCAGCTGTTTATTGACGGTCTTCTCGATGACTTTTGCGGGGAAGGGAAGAAGAGAGATGGGGCGGAAGTTATTGAGGTCTTTAGGGTCCGCTGTGGGTTTCTTCAGTAGGGCGTTGATCTCTGCGTGCTTCCAGCTCTCTGGGAAGGTGGCGGACGTGAAGGAGTTGTTTATGAAGTTCCGGAGGTGGGGTGCGATGGTGGTGTCTGCATTGTTGAAGATGTGGTGAAGGCATGGGTCGGAGGGAGAGCCGGAGTGGATGGTGTTCATAACGTGGGTGGTGTCTTCTGTGCTGATGGGAGTCCAAGCGTTGAGGGTGGTGGTAGGGGGCGTTGGTTCGGTGGCTGGAGGCGGAGTCTGGGCGCCGAAGCTGTCGTGTATATCAGCGATTTTGCGGCGAAAGAACGTGGCGAGGGAGTTGCAGAGTTCTTGTGACGGTCTGATGTTGTTGCTGCTGGCGCAGGGGTTAGAGAGCTCTTTTATGATGCTGAAGAGTTCCTTGCTGTTGTCCAGCCGCTCTTTGAATGATATCTTTTTGGTGGTGCGGATCAGCTGGTGGTGTTTGCGAGTGGCGTTCCTGAGGGCTGTCAGGTTTTCTGTCGTCTGTTCGCAGCACCAGGTTTTCTCGAGGGTTCAGCAGGATTTCTTTGATTCTATGAGGTCGTTGGTGAACCATGTGGCTTTCCTGTTGCCGGGCTTGCCTGGAGGGTTCTTCAGTGGTGCAAGGGCGTCGGCGCAGTTGGTGATCAACTATGTGAGGTTGCGGGCTGCGTCATTGGTGTCAGCGGTGTCGATTGGTGGGTTCTGGCTCAGTGATGTGGCTAGCTGGTCTGTGGTTACTTTGCTCCAGCATCTGTGGGGGATCTGTTGCGGTCGGTGGTGGGAAGTGGTCTGAAGGTAATATGGCCGCTGGCAGAGAAGATGAGGTCGAGATTGTGGCCGGCTTAGTGGGTGGTGGTGTTCACCAGTTGCTTGAGTCCGAGGGTGTCGAGCAGGGTGGTGGTCTTGTCGTTGTTGTTCTCCAGGTGGAAGTTCAGGTCCCCTAGGAGCATGTAGTCTGATGAGGCGAGGGCATGCGGGCTGATGAAGTCGGCGATGGCTTCACTGAATTGTGTGTGTGGGCCCGGGGGTCTGTAGATGAGGGTTCCTCTGAGGGTGGTCTTTGGGTCGGTGTGGATCTGGAAATGTAGGTGTTCGGCGGCAGGGAGGGTGTTTTCGGAGTTGGTAGTGACGCTGATGGTGTTCCTGTAGATGATAGCGATTCCTCCTCCGGTTTGGTTGACACGGTCCTTCCGGATGATCTTGTAGCCGTCCGGGATGGCTATGGCTATGGCGATGTCGGGGGCTGAGGAGGCATTCATCCAGGTTTCCGTGAGGAAGGCGACGTCCGACGCTGTTGTATCGAGGAGGTCCCAGAGTTCGATGGCGTGCTTGTGGACGGAGCAGGTGTTGAGTAGGATGCACTTGAGGTGGTGGTTGTTGTTGCCTGGTCCGGAGGGAGGGGTGCAGATTCGGAGGCAGGTGAATTTGCAGGCTTGGCAGGTGAAGGGTCCGTGGGTGCGCTTCGAGGTGGTGGATTGGTAGCAGGCGGATGGTCGTCCGGTGTTGAGTGCGTGGAGGGTGGCGGTGTCGTATTTCTTGGTTTCGGCGGGGGCCAGGAGTTCTCATTTGGCGGTCCAGGCGCAGACGTGCGTACACGAGCTTGTCTTTGGCGCGCCCGCTGCGCGGCCTCCAAATGAGGGGCTGTGGGAGGGAGAAGCAGCTGGGAGGCGGGAGCGGGGCGGCGAATGGGGCACCAGGGGGGGGCGGGGCTGCAAGGGACGCAGCGGCGGGAAAGCCCGAGGGTGTGGAGCGGGTGGGGAGGTGACACAGAAGGCAAAAGGGGGCAGGGGTGGAGACTGCACGAGAGGGCAGAAGGGGCGAGATAAACGAATAAGCAGCAACAAGAGGGCACAAGGGGCGAAATAAACAAATAGGAGGCACCAGAAGGCACAAATAAACAAACGCAGGCAAATCAGGCAGGCCGGACCGCGGAGCTGAAGAAGCGTTCAGGACACAGGCACAGCGGGTAGCGGTAGCGGGACAGCGGCACAGGAGGACCGTGTTGCGGCTGAGGGGGGCGACCTACCTGGTGACAGGGTCAAGGGTCGCTCTATATAGGTATGCTATATCTAAGTAAGGGGTGATTACACCACCTTACCCAGGCTGTGTGAACAGACCTGTGGTGTCAGTTTGGAAGGCAAACCAGGTGTGGCACAATACATGCTGCAGCCCCTGGTAGGCCTAAGGTGCACCTATGTCCTTGGTACATATGGTACACTATAGAGGGCTCACAAGGGTGACCCAGTAACCAATCTGGTATGTACCTAAAGTACATGGTATCAATTTAGATAGAGAAAAACTGGGCTGTGGGTCTGATTAGCAGGTCCACAGCCACACTAAAGTCGAAAAACCAGAGAATCACAGCAAAAAGTGGGGGTAACCATAGGAAACAGACCCTACTCTCCTACATCGACCTTCCTCCCGAAGTCTGTAATGTCATTCAGGCAGCCAGGCGCCCCTCCACTAAAATGGTATACGCCTGCCGATGGAACAAATTTGTGGCATGGTGCACAGCAAAGGCTGTGGATCCCCTTTCGACCCCCTTTCTGAGGTTCTTCTGTTTCTCCTATCTTTGGCCCAGCAGGGCTCTGCTCTGGGCACTATCAAAGGATATCTTTCTGCCATTTCCGCCTTCCTAAGGCTTCCTGATTAGCCTTCTATTTTTTAGTCTCCGATTCTTAACCTCTTTCTCAAAGGCATTACACATGTTTCCTCCCGTGCCTTTCATAATGCCTCAATAGGACTTAAATCTTGTCTTTACTTTTCTGATGTGCGCTCCCTTTGAGCCTCGTCATAACTGTCCTTTATGTCTTCTTACTCTAAAGACGGCTTTCCTGGTAGCCATCACCTCTGCCAGAAGAGTGAGTGGGCTCCAGGCTCTTTCTTCTAAACCTCCTTTCCTTTCTGTTCATCCAGGCAAGGTGATTTTAAGACCCATCCTTCTTTCTTGCCTAAGGTTTTCACGCCCTTCCACATTGGGCAGACCATCACTGTGCCCACTTTCTTTCCGCCTCCTCATCCTTCCAGGGAAAAGGAGAGGCTCCACCATCTGGACCCAAAATGTGCGCTTGCTTTCTATCTTCAGCGTACACAACAGTTCCGGGTGGATGATCAGCTCTTTGTTGGCTACGTGGGTGCCAAAAAAGGTCACCAAACGCACCATTTCCCAGTGGGTCATTCTGTGCATCAAAGCATGTTACTCCTTGGCTAAGAAGGAGCCTCCTGTGGGGCTGTGTGCCCATTCGACCAGGGCAACTGCAGCCACTACTGCCTTGGGACGTGGCGTTCCCTTGCAGGGCATTTGTCAGGCAGCTACGTGGGCCTCGCTGCACACGTTTACCAAGCACTACTGCCTTGACAGTCAAGTCTGGAGCGACGGCTTCTTTGGCCGTTCTGTTCTCTTCCCGGTGTAATTTTGTTCGCAGACCCTCCACTAGGGTTGGTATTGCTGTGGTATCTATTCTAAGGTAAGGGATCTATCACTAACCTGTCTCTTCCAGATGCACAAGTTGCTACTTGTGAAACGATCTATTTGAAAGAGATATTAGTTAGTGATAGATTCCTTACCGCCACACCCATCCTCCCCGTTCTGCGAACTGATCTTTAGGGTTAGGGACATCCCTTTTAAGGGCCCTAGATTCTTAGGCAGATGTGGTCAGTTTGTGGCATGGCTCTGCGTTCCTGGCGCAGAAAGTAACATACAGAACTGACGTCAGTGTGCATGGGTGGTGCCTAAGTAGTCTCTGTGACGTCGTCTCGGCGCTTACGACGCCAGCGACAGACGCGGAGCCGCATGATGCCACCTACTGACGCTCAGAGGTACTGCTAGCAAAACTTTCCAGATCCAGTCTGACGCCTGGGGATATTCTAAGGTAAGGAATCTATCATTAACTAATGGCTCTTACAGATATATTGTTACACAAGTAGTAACTTGTGCATCCGTTCCAACGGCGACTCAAATTCGGTCCAAATTCAGCCAACCTCCCAATCAAATCTGACCAAGGTTTCGCGGTGCGCTTTACCTCAAGGCAGACAACATACACTCTGTTCCCTATTTGGAACAAATTAAGATAATGATAGTGACCAGGCTGATGAGTTTGTTGAGTCCTATGCAGATAATTGTTATGAGGACTTGCATGACTTGAGGGCTGATTATGTCCCTGAAAATAGCCCTTTGCTTTCCTGTGTTCTGCATCTTCTAAATCTTTTCCTCTGAAAGGAGAAATTCAAGATGCTCACCCTGACCCACGTGTTGTTTACCATCGTCCCTGGAGACTAGATGTTGGTGTCGTACATGTAGGATGCCATATCCAGTCTTCAGGGTCGAGGGCAGAGAAGATCTGGACCAGGGTGAGCAACTTGATTTTCTCCTTTCGGAGGAAGAGATTGAAAAGATGCACAACCTGTCCTGCCGGCCTGTCTGCACTACCTGAGGTTCGAGGTGTGAGAGGAGCATTTCCAGTTTGCTGTGCTCCCTTCTGGACTTGCCAACGCCCCTCGGTGTAATAGCGGTCATGGCAGCACACATTCAGAGGTCAGAGTGCCCGTTTTTTCCTACGTTGACAACTGGCTGTTGTAGGGGGCTCACCCCAGGCTGTAGTCCACCTCCTCAAGACTATGGTGAACCTCCTGCCATCTTTAGGGTTCACTATAAACATGCTAAAGATGCACTTGACTCATTACCAGATGACCCCCGTTCGTTGGAACCATTTTGGACATGGTTCGGTTTCATGCCTTTCTCCTGATAGAGCCCAGGACATCCAGGCTATTCTGATCTTTCAGACTTGGTCCTGGATTTTGGTGAGGCTGACTTTGAGGCGGAGACTGATGACCTCCTGCATCCTGCTGGGTTAGCATGCCGCATGGCATATTTGGGCTCTGCACTGAAGTCCCAGTAGCTCAAGGGGGATCTCTCTGACCATGTCCAAATTTCAGAGGAGACTGTGAAACAACTGCAGTGTTGGCTTACCTACTGCGATTGGGTCAAAAGTATTCTAAAAGTAAGTACTTTGTAATTTAACCTGCTTTTTGAAACCATACCAATATGTAACAATTGCAAATCGATTCCCAATTGCATTACCTTGTAAAGTCTTGCATTTAAGAATATATCTCGATAAGCTTAACTGCTAGCCCACACTACCACAAAGAGAGCTGTGGGTACTTATCTAATTTAGCCTCTGCTATACCTCTGGGGACTCCCTTGACTCTGCACACACTATACCTTTCTTACTTTAATATAGTATATACAAAGCCAGCTTCCTACACAGATGCACTGCCTCTGGGTTAGGGTGGTCCCTCCATACATTCATAAGCACTATTGTCTGTTCAGCAAAGTCCGCTGAGAAGGGCACTTTGCCCACTAGGACTTGCAAGACCTTCTAGTTTGAGTCCATCCATAGCCTTTTCCCATTTGGTACTGCTATGGTATCTATTTAAAAGGTAAAGAATTTAAAGCTACAAGCCTCTATCAAAAGAACAAAAGTACCAACTCTTTCTAGTAGACAGTCTAACTGCAGATTCCTCACCGACCCTCACATCCTTCCAGTTCCGTGTTGGGATCTTATTAAAGGTAGTCCAAAGTCTAAGAATCTTCACAGTCTACCAGTTTGCTTTCGGAGCTCCGTGTCTGGCGGCGCAGACAGTCTTGAAAGCAACTGGCTTCAGCGCCCTGGAGTGGCACTTATTTAATCTCCACCCCCACTCTTCATTTCCAGAGTAGAGCGGTGTCGGTGCGTAGCAGCAGGCCACCATCTTCTGCCGCGGAGGTACTATGGAAAAATTCCTAGATCCCATGAGATGCCTGGGGAATATTCAAAAGGTGAGAAATCAACAGCTAGATAGTCTGTACCAGAAAGAGTGTTACCAAAGGTAGGTAACTTGTTCATTAGCTAGAGAACTATGTTCTTAGTGAACTTTAAAATCAATAAAAATAAATGTTTTAATATATTTTAATACTGGTCAAAGGGGCTAGTACTTATAGTCTTTATAGTCCGGTTATGCGCTACTAAATAAATGTCTATTTACTGCTAAATATAAAATTGCAATGGGCTTCTAGTCCAACAGGGAACCGCTCAAGCATGTGAAGCTATGACAAAAACCTAAAGTAACTTATTTCCTGTTAAGTTGGTTTTCGAAATTTCAGACTTCAGTCTAGTTTTTACTGTTTGCAAGAAACTGAATAACTAGGTTAAAACATAGCAATGTTAATGATGAAAGTGTTTATTACTTCTCCCAGGGTAAATGACCAAATCATTTTTCTTTCTTCTCCCCTAGCCACTCAGTAGAAGCCTGAATGCTGATGTTCCAGAACAGCTTGTAACACCCTTAGTTTCTTTGGGTCACATTTCTATGTTGGCACCAGACCAGTTTGCTTCACCCATGAAGTCTGTGGTCGCAAATTTTATAGTGAAAGATCTCCTTATGAACGACAGGGTAAATATATGTTCTACCTTTAATATACCATCTGTAGCTTGTACACAGTCTTATTTGCAACCATTTCTCTAATTAAACCAATGTGAATAGTATTCCGTTATCTGGTGTTTTACACACTGTTTGTGTCTCTACAATTTATAGTCTAATGGTGAAAGAAATGGGAAATTATGGTCGCCAGATGATGAAGTGTCCCCAGAAGTACTGTCAAAGGTAAGATATTGTTTGAGACGCTCCATAGAATTGTATGTAATTAGTGTGATGATATTGAGTCAGTAGTTTTTCAATGCGCAAAGACATTTTGCATCTGCTGTCTAGAGTGAAAGACCTCCTACCGGAATGAGCTCTTAGACCGCTTCACAAACTGTGGGTTGCCAGCTGATTTCCAGTGGGTCGAGAAATAGCAATAACTAAAGATGCATTTGCATTTTATATTAATCTTGTCACATTTGCTGTGCTTTCAATACAGAGACCAGATGTCAGGCTATTTGCTGCCTCTTATTTTAACATGGAAATTGGTGTTTACTTCTCTTATTTTTGACAGACAAAGTGAGAAAAGGTTTGAAAGTGAACTATATATATGAAAGAAACAGGTTAGTGTTAGATTCCTTACCTTAGAATATCCCCAGGTATCAGACTGGATCTGGAAAGTTTTTGTCAGCAGTACACCTGCGTGTCGGTAGGCGTCATCTGCTGCTCCGCGTCCGTCGTCGTGATCGCCGGGATGGCGCTGACGTCAGTTCTTTTTTTTTTTTTCGCGTCAGCAAGCGCAGATCCGGGAAGAGCAGTACTCTAGTCATTTTTTGACTACCTTTTTAGATCTCTTTTGATCACTTCGACTCGCAGTGCCGTAGGGATGCCTGGTTTCAAACCTTGCAAGGCCTGTCACCGCCTATTGTCGGTGACCGGCCCCCACCGTCGGTGCCTTTACTGCCTCGGGGCCGACCATGGTAAGTCGTGCCCCGACTGCCGGGCCTTGACCTCGAAGGTTACGCGGGAGCGGTCCCTTAAGCTGCTCGAGATCCAGCAGTCGGCTCCACGCCGCTCGAGGTCCCAGTCGAGGAGGACGTCGAGGGACCGATCAGAGAGCCGCAGTCATCGCCGCTCGTTGAGTCATTCACAGTCATCGCCGCTCGTCAAGTCATTCACACTCGTCTGGCTCAAAGTCCTCAGGTAAGTCGAGGCATTCGAAAAAGAAGTCGAAGAGGCGTCATCGCTCTTCCGACTCCCCTCGACGCTCGCGCAATGCGGCCGTGGTTGCAGGCGACACTGCCCGCGCGGCACTGCGTCCAGCTCCATACCCGTCGGTCCCTGGGCCGAGGCCCTCACCGACGTTCTGATGGGTACCTGGTCCAAGCCTTCTACAGGCCTCCCTGTGGATCGGAACGTGGACCGACGCCACCGCCCGGCTCCGGGCGACCCCTGCTTTCTGTCCGTTCACCCTACCCCGAGAGCCTGGTGATCCAGGCCTCTGCGTCCCAGACCACATTCCCGACCGGGAATCCAAAAGGTATGATCAGTTTGTCAAGAAACTGTTCTCCTCTCTGAGTTTCGGGCTGCGGTCTGTCAACACCGCCTGCCTTTTGGGCCATTACACCCACTCTCTGTGGGATACGGTTGCGGACTTGCTGCCATAATGTCCGGAGGAGGCCTAAGCCCTGGCGGAGGGGCGGGATGCAGCACGGTACTCAATTAGCTGTGGACTTGACACTACGGACTCGCTGGGCAGAGCGATTTCCTTGATGGTGGCGATTCGTCGCCATGCCTGGTTGAGGTCTGCCAACTTTTCGGGGGATGTCCAGGCCACGCTCATGGACATACCCTTTTGATGGCCGTTGCCTTTTTGGCGACAAAGCGGACAGTGCTCCTAGAGCGTTTCAAGGACTCCAGGGCTACGGCCAAGTCCTTGGGCCTAGGCCAGCGCCAGCAAATTTCCGCTTTTTTCCCCTTTTGTGGCCAAGGAAGGGGTGCCCCCACACGTCCAGTCAGCCACAGGCCACAGAACCAGTCTCAACGCAGTTGTGGACGTGGTTACCGCCGTGGCGGTGCCGGGGGACAACGGCAGGGTCAGTCCACATCCGCTCCTACAGCATCTGCCTCTAAGCATTCCTAGTCTGGTATTTCAGACCCATTCGACGCCAGTGGGGGGCAGGGTCTGCTATCACCTCCTCTACTGGCGCTCCAACATGTCGGGCAGGTGGGTGCTGCAAATCGTCCGAAGGGGCTACTCCCTCCCCTTTGAGGCGACCCCTCCAGCCATGCCACCGCAGTACCACCGCATGTCGGGGGATCTCTTGCAACTTCTGCAGGAGGAAGTTAAGGCCCTCTTGGCCAGAAGTAGGATGTGGTTGCTATTCCCACTACTTTCTGGTACCCAAGAAGGGCAAAGGAGACCTACGCCCTATCTTGGACCTACGGAGCATCAACGGCTTCCTCCGGAAGGAGAAGTTCAAGATGCTGACTTTGGCTCCGGTCCTAGCTGCCCTGGACCCGGGAGACTGGATGGTGGCGTTGGACTTGCAGGACGCATATTTCCACATACCCGTCCTGCCGGCCCACCGGCACTACCTGCGGTTCACGGTAGGCCACGAGCACTTTCAGTTTACTGTGCTCCCCTTTGGCCTTACCAGCGCCCCTCGGATGTTCACGAAAGTGATGGCGGTGGTCGCAGCTCATCTGTGCAGATCAGGGGTTTGTCTTCCCCTATCTCGACAATTGGTTGTTGAAGGCGGGCTCGCTCCAAACGGTCGTCTCCCACCTCCATACTACTGCTGACCTCCTGCACTCGCTGGGGTTCTCCATCAACGTGCCGAAGTCACACCTGTGCCCCTCTCAGAAGCTCCTTTTCATCGGAATGGTTCTGGACTCGGCGCAGTTTCGGGTTTATCCCCCCCGAACAACGGGTTCGGGATATTCAGGCTCTGATTCTGATCTTTCAGCCTTTATCCCGCGTTTTGGTCAGGTTGACGCTGCGGCTCCTGCATCCTTTTGGTGCATCACACCAGGTGGCGGATGCGGGCTCTGCAGTGGGACCTGAAATTTCAGTGGGCACAGTATCAGGGCAACCTGTCCGACCACGTCCTGACCTCGGATGGCACTGCGAGTCAGTTGCAGTGGTGGCTCATGTACCGCAATTGGGTCAGCTGCAGATCCCTCTCCCAACCCCAACCAGAGCACATAGTGGTGACACATGCGTCCCTCCTGGGATAGGGGGGCCACATGGGAGAGGGGGAGATCAGAGGCCTCTGGTCTTCGGGGGAGTCCCGGCTCCATATCAACTTTCTGGAGCTGTGGGCGATCCGACTTGCACTGAAGGCATTCCTTCCCTCTGTCCGGGGAAGTGTAGTGCAGGTGTTCACGGACAACACCACCGCCATGTGGTACTGCAACAAACAAGGCAGTGTGGTGTTCGTGGACCCTTTGTCAGGAGGCTCTGCGCTTCTGGACATGGCTGGAACACCAGGGTGTCACCCTGGTGGTTCAACACCTGGCAGGTTCCCTGACCGCCAGGGCGGACTAGCTCAGCCGCCGGTGCATGATGGATCACGAATGGCGTCTAAACTCTGGCGTGGCGCAAGGTCTCTTTCAGCAGTGGGGAGAGCCTTGGTTAGATCTATTCGCCACCGAAGAGAACGCACAATATCAGTTCTGCGCGTTGGAATTTCCAAGGCGCCACTCGCTCGGCGACTCTTTTCGTCGCGAGTGGCGCTTCAGTCTGTTGTACGCCTTTCCACCTATACCACTTCTGCCCAGAGGGCTGAAGAAGATCAGGCGAGACCAGGCCCAAGTCATCCATGTGGCTCCGGACTGGCACGAAGATACTGGTATCCCGAGCTACTCCGTATGTCACTCGGTCCCCCGATTCGTCTGCCTCTTCAGGAGGACCTTCTGTCACAGCAGCAGGGGACGGCAGTTGAGGCCATTTGACTTGCCTCCTGAAGTTTGTGATGTGATTCTGGCAGCCAGGTGTCCCTCCACAAAAATGGTATACGCCTGCAGGTGTAACAAATTCGTGGCATGGTGCACAGCAAAGGCTGTGGATCCACTCTCTGCCCCCCTTTCAGAGGTTCTCCTCTTCATTCTTTCTCTTGCCCAGCAGAGCTCTGCTCTGGGCACGATAAAGGGCTACCTCTCGGCCATTTCAGCCTTGTTAAGGCTTCCTGATCAGCCTTCTCCTTTCAAGTCCCCTGTTGTAAATAGATTCTTGAAAGGCATGACACCCATGTTTCCTCCTGTTCCCTTCGTGAAGCCTCAGTGGGACTTGAATCCTGTTCTTACGTATCTGATGTGCGCTCCCTTTGAGCCACTTCATAACTGTCCTCTTCGTCTTCTGACTCTTAAGACTGCATTCCTAGTTGCCATTACCTCTGCATTGTTTACTACTCTTTGGCGAAAAAGGAACCTCCTGTTGGGCTGCGCGCCCATTCCACTCGGGCCATGGCGGCTACTACTGCCCTGGGTCGGGGAGTCCCCTTGCAGGACATCTGTCAGGCAGCAACTGGGGCCTCGCTGCACACGTTTGCTAGACATTATTGCCTGGACAGCCAAGTCTGGAGAGATGGCTTTTTCGGCCGTTCCTTTCTCCAGGACTTTCTAGTGTGATCTTGGTTCGCAGACCCACCACCGGGGTTGGTATTGCAGGGGTATCTATTCTAAGGTAAGGAATCTAACACTAACCTGTTTCTTTCAGATGCACAAGTTACTTACCTTCGGTAACAATATATCTGCAAGAAACAGTAGTTAGTGTTACATTCCTTACCGCCCCACCCATCCTCCCCGTTCTGTGAACCGATATCTAGGGTTAAGGACATCCCTTTCAGGGCCCTAGTTTCATGGCACCAGTGTCGGTTTCTTTCATGGCTCTGCGTTCCTGGCGCGGAAAGTTATGTACAAAACAGACGTCAGAGCGCGAGGGCGGCGTCTAAGTACTCCGACGTCATCCTGGCGATCACGACGACGGACGCGGAGCCGCAGACGACACCTACTGACGCGCAGGGTTACTGCTGACGAAAACTTTCCGGATACATTCTGACGCCTGGGGATATTCTAAGGTAAGGAATCTAACACTAACTACTGTACCTTACAGATATATAGTTACCGAAGGTAAGTAACTTGTGCGACAATCTTGCTGGGACACAGGGAGTGTGAAAGGAAAGGCTGTAGGATATCATTTTTGTAACACAACAGCATTTAAATACCTGAACACATTTCAGAATATATCAACAGTTAGGAAAGCAATAATCAACCACTTTTTTGTAATGCTGAAGTGATGAAACAAATGTAGAAACTTTTATTTTGACACGCGCAAATGTTAAATATTTACTGAAACCCCCTTTCTCCACATTATCAGTTGTGTGCAGTACTGTTTTATCATTAAAACTGTATTAGCAAATTTAGTGGCCATTTCATTGGAAAATGTGTGTCTGTAAATGAGAGTACAATACCACATAATGTTTTAGTAATCTATTTACAACAGTGTGCTTCATAATGCACCATCAGCACCCGTACCACCCTCCTGCTGAATACATTTGCTACACTTTGAAGGAAGCTAGGAATTTTCACTATCCCTCTGACTTCAGTAATGTTACATTGATGCCAGCACCCCTACTCTGAAAATTGTTCCAGCACCACTGGTGTAAAGGTGCTGAACTATGTCCCAAAGTCCAGCTTTAAAACAAAAGCTTGCACGTATTCGCATACAAGACATCAGGGGAACTATCCAGTATTTTTTATTGGTGTTTTTTTCACTTATCATAAACATTTGAACAGAGAATAAGGTCTCTATATGTTATCATACGTAATTGTAGTTGTGTAAGACATTCACAGGAAATTGAGAAATATAGATGATGCCTAACGGGCAGAGCTGCTGACTTTGTATCTTGGGAACCAGGTTCAAGTCCTGGAGTTAGCTCTGAGCAAATCACTTAATCTCCTGTGCTTAAAATAAAATGAATCCTGATCGTCTGTAATGTAATCTGAAGTAGGAAGGTGGCTTTCTATGTAGTGTACCAAAATGAGTTACACTATGCAGAAAGTCCAGGCGACCCTTATTGGTTTCTGGGCTTAAATTCATAATGCATAAACAAAGAGATTCTATCAATGTGTGGTGATGTGAAATTTTTATTTTTTATTTTTGTGGGTGGTGGAATAATTAACTCTCTCTTAGGGTGGTAAAGATGAGAGCACAATGTGCTTGTTAAAATACCCCTCACACACTAAAAAAATCCATTAGTGTCATGCTTCATCATTGGGGTCTTCCCGTCCCTCTACGGGGCGGGGCGTGCTACGACCTGACGAACTACGCGGGAGCACTGATAAGGTGACAAGGCTATGTGACAGTGCAAGGTGAGTGGTGTCAGTGAAGTGTAGGGACCTAGTAATGTGTGGGAATTAAAAAAGCTAAAAATCCTCTGGCTAGTGGAAAAAAACAATTTATTCACTTCCCTAGCTGGGGACGTTAAGAAGGGGGTTTTGAGGTAGAGCAAATAACTACTACCAGGTCTACATGTTTCGTAAGCAGTCCCCTACTGCTTACTCATCAGGACCTTCTAGTGGCCCCTACTAGGAAATAGCTCAGTTTCTAAGTATGATAAGCCTGTCGTCCTAAAAACTAGCAGTAAAAATCCACTGTTAGTTTTAGCTTCAGGGCATGAGCTGGCCCAAGGGAAGCAAAAAATGTATCAAAAGAGATGACCTGAATATGGTCTTGCTAAGGTGCATGTGATATGCCCCATGAGCTGACAGTCGGTAGGTATTCACCGCGGTAATAATGTCCGCATAAGTCTATTGCCTTACTCCTACCCGTGCTGCCCCAAGTGCATCATTTATGATAGCGTGGGTGAGCAGTTTAGGCTTATCTGAGGGTAGTGATTAAGCTTTTGTTGTACACACAGTCAGAAAGTGAGACACACTCAAGAAACTAGAGACCAATTTAGAAAAAAAACTGATGTTTTATACAATTTTAGACACCAAGAGCATCAGAATCGGGTAAGTACTTAAAACGTTCTAGATTTTTACGGATGAAACGTTAGAAAATCCCAGCTGTCAGATTTGAGGCCTGAGCCTCAAACGCTGTGATGCTATCCTATGGGAGAAACAATGTAACAGAGACATCTAGCCGCAGATTCCTTACCTTTGAACTCCAAGGCGTCAGGCTGGCTCTGTAAGATTTTTCTCTGCAGTACCCCTGCGCGCCAGTAGGTGGCGTCTGTTGTCTCCTGATGTCGTTGGCATAGTTTGTCGTCATGACGTCCGCGTTGTCAATATAACCATCACTCCAGCACGCTGACATCAGTTATTTTCTTTTTGCACCAGCCAGTGCAGATCCGTCAAAGAGAGCTTATCCCCTGTCATTTATTGACAGACTTTTTTTTTACTTTTTTGTCGACAACTTTTGGTGTGCTAGGAATGTCTAGCAAGAAGACCTCGGGTTCAAGCCATGCGGCTCCTGTCGCAACGCCATGTTGGTCACGGACCCCCACTTAGTGTGTCTCTTATGCCTGGAGTGCGACCAAAGCAAACACAAGGAGATGAAGGACTGAGCGCTGAAACTTTTCAGACACTCACCCCCAGTCACAGGTCTGGGTTGAATCCATCATCACTCTTTAGCTCACTTCGCCACCTTAGCTCAAACCCAGCAGTATGCAAATTAGTCTTGACCCTGTGCCTCATGGGAACAGTCCAGCCTGAACTGCAAGCCAGATCTTCCCTGAACCGCAAACAAGCATCCTGGGACAGGTTCCTGGGTAACACCCTTCATCAGCCAGGCTAGTTTGAATCCAGTGGCAAAGTGAGTAAGGGACTCGCACCTGGGCATACCCTGCCAACTTAGGGCGATCTCTGTGTTTGATTTATCTGAAAGAAACACAATGCGATAGGTTCCTTACCTTAGAATTACCCCCAGGCGTCAGACTGAATCCGGAATGTTCTCGTCAGCAGTACCCATGCGTGTCGGTAGGTGGCGTTGTGCGGCTCCACGTCCATCATTGGCGTCGTGGGCGCCGAGTTGACGTCTCAGCAGTTACTTAGACACCGCCCTCACGCGCTGATGTCAGTACTTTCTTTTTCCGCGCCAGCAAGTGCAGATTCGGAGAGTTTTTCGAGGCCTTTTAGTCTCTGTTTCTCGAGTCGATCGACTCCTGGTGCCGTAGGGATGCCCGGTTTCAAGTCCTGTGGGGACTGTCATCGCATGATGTCGGTGACTGACTTGCACCGTGTATGGCTCTATTGTGTGGGGCGCGACCACGACCCGAAGTCGTGTCCCACTGCCGGGCCATGGCGCCGCAGACTTTGTGGGAGCGGTCCCGAAAGTTGCTTGAAGTCCGGCAGTCGGCTCCGTGCCGTTCAAGGTCCCAGTCCCGTGGGAAGTCGAGGGACTGGTTGTGGAGCCATTACCATTGTTCGTCGGGATCGAAGTCTTCGCACTCGGGGTCAGGTAAGGCGAAGCATTACAAAGTTGAAGCGCCATCGCTTTCCAGCTTCCCCTCGCCCGTCGCGTCTGCAGGTGTGGGTGGTGCAACTCCTGTGGCTCCGGCAGAGCCTACGCAGTCGCCGCCAACCTACCTGCCCTTCCCGGGTCTGTTGGTGACTCTGGCCCAGCTGCAGGAATTTCTGTCAGCCATGGCCCGCCTCTTTGGGCCATCGGGCCCCACCGGCGTGCTTTCGGGCCCCACGGGCACAACTGAGGGCCCTCACTCTTGATTGTCGCCGGCTATAGCATAGCTGTCTGCTTCGGCCCTGGCGCAGTAGGACCCCCAAGGATTCAGGCCTGGATCCCGGTCGATGCCGGATGACCTAGTGACACCTCCACCGACCCCAACGGCACCACCTTCGACCTCGCCAATGCCCGTGGGCGAAGTCGCCCCCGGTTTCAGCTCCGATGTGGACACGGTGCCCGAATGGCATTGCTTTACACCGATTCCGATGCCAATGGGGCCTTTCTACCCCTATGTCCAGCCTCCTTATTTTCCTCCTGTTCAGCAGCCTTCGGAGGAAGGAGAGGACTGGGAGGGGTCTGAGAACCCTCTCACAGCATAGTGTGAGTTTGACCTGGACTGGGTAGAGGAATTTTGGGATGCCAGCGGTCTTGACACCTCTCCTGACCTTGGCATGCTAACTCCTCCTACTGTGGCTACGGAGGAGGGTGCGAGTTACGCAGTGGCGTTGCGTAGGGCGGCTGAGGCTGTCCAACTCCCTACAGTGGCCGTCAGGCCTAACTTCCTGACAGTGCTTCAGCCGGCGGCTACCTCTGCGGAGCCACTGGTGCCTTTTAATGATGCACTTTCAGACTTTCTTTTGGGCACCTGGTCCAGGCCCAACACAGGGGCTCCTATGGAAAGGAACGTGGCATGACGCCATCGCCTGGCCCCGGCCGACCCCATTTTCCTCTCCCAACACCCTACCCCTGAGAGCTTGATTGTCCAAGTTTATGCGTCCCCAAGCGCATTCCCTTCTGCACCTCCGGACAGGTAATCCAAGAAACTGTAATAGTTCGGTAGGAATATTTTTTTCTTCAGCCAGTTCAGGGCTGCAGTCTGTGAACACTGCATGCCTCTTGGGCCTTTATTCCCACTCTGTGTGGGATACAGTAGTGCTGGTGCTGCCTCAGTGTCCGAAGGAGGCCCGGACAGTGCTCTCCCAAGCGATTGCTGAAGGGAGAGATGGAGACAAGTTCACGATTCAATGTGACCTTGACACCGCCGACTCGCTGGGAAGAGTGATTTCCACAACCGTGGCGCTCCGTCGACGGGCCTGGCTGAGGACCACTGGTTTTTTGGGGGGATGTCCCGAACACCTTGAAGGACATGTCCTTTGATGGCCTTCACCTTTTTGGTAATTAGGCATGTGAGAAGTTGACCTGATATATGATGCTCACTAGTTCTAGTGATCACCTTGTATCAGTCCAAACAACCCTTATGGTGATTGGTTGTAAGTCAACCTTATAGACCAGCTATCCTAATGGTAGCATGGACAAAGCAGTCATACGCTAAACTCTTTTGGCATGTGAAGCCAGCTGTTTTACCACAATATAACCCCTTGAATACCAGATGAAAGGACACCACACAGGTTGTTATGAAAATAAACAGTATATTTATTAATAACAAACACCTCTGAACTCTTTATGAGGTCAGAGGGCTAAGCACATGACAATCTCTTAGGAAAAATATGATAAGTTGCACAAAATTACAATGGTGCCCTAGGGGCACGACAAACCATATACTAAGTAAGTGGAATGTGAAAGTCGATGGAAGGAATGGAGCTGTCCAGAGGCTGTAGGATCGTTGGGACCACGCTACACTAACACTAGGTAAGTAATAGGAGGCCCACGGAACGCGTGTGCAGAGTGTGAACTCACGCGAGATGCGTAACAACGTCTATGGACAGTACAGTTCAAGTTAAAGGTGAGTACGGACAATCCTGACTAGGTAGAACTAAAACGACTGTGGAACTGGACACTAGGACAGTTAAACTACCCTTGAGCACCGAAATGCTCTCGTTACCTCACCCACGGGCTGCGGGTGCATAGGTGTCAAAGTGTGTCGGGTTCTCGCGTTGAAGTCTATGGAGCCTGGAAGAAAAGATGCTGCAGGCGACCAGGAGGAAGATGTCCGGTGCGATCCAAGGGTGGATCGGGGAAGAAGAGGACCTGAAAGCAGAGGGGACAGTGTTCAAAGTCACTAGCCAGTGACCGGTGTGGAACCAGGAAGGAACCAGATGCTGTCATCGCGATCAGGTGAAGAGTGGACGCTTGTCTCTGCAGCCACGTGACCCAGAAGGTGTCTTCGACGACCAGGATGGAGGCACGAGCTGTCCCACGCAGGCTCTCGCTGTCGGCGGTGTTGGATCCGGAATCGGCGTCAACAGGCCTTGGCAAAGGCAA
This sequence comes from Lissotriton helveticus, assembly GCF_964261635.1. Taxonomy (NCBI): domain Eukaryota; kingdom Metazoa; phylum Chordata; class Amphibia; order Caudata; family Salamandridae; genus Lissotriton; species Lissotriton helveticus. The sequence continues at coordinate 184,112,996 of NC_136060.1, forward strand.
CCCACGCGGTGAGTGGAAACGGCGTCTGGAGTGGACCAGGAGGGTCCAGGGTGCTCCTCTTTTGGAAGGGAGCAAGGGCCAGTCTGGAGCAACCAGACCAGCAGCAAAGATTCAAAGGTTCGTCGTCTAGGAGGCTACTAGCCAGCCGGCAAGTGACCAGACAACGCGTCGAGCAGCAAACAAGCAGAAGGGCCCCACGCAGATCTCGTGGATGCTGGAGGGCTGATCTTCGGTGCAGGGGCTGCTCGGCGCTGGGGCTTCAGTCCCCAAAGCACTTGGTCGAGTTTACCTCGGGAGTCGTGCTGGAAGCGAAGTGCAGCTTCTTCCAAGATGGCCGGTCCCACGTGTCTCGTCGCACCCACGGGTCTCAGCTTTGCTGTAGATGTGAGTTGAGGTCGGAGAGGTCTGGGAATCCGGGTCTCGTCGGGCTCTGAAGTCTGGATCCTCTAGGGAAGACGACAAAGTGAAGCCTGACGCTTGATGGTGCCTGCTTGTGCAGGTTGGACACTCCTTGCCCACAAGAGAGATTCTTCAGTCTTCTGGGGAGCAGAACGTCGAAGTCCAGAGTTTCTTCTTGTAGAGTAGTTCAGGATTAATCTAATTTGGAATGGGACCAGCTCCTACCTTTATCCTGCTAAAGGGGGCTGCACTACTGACTAGGTCCCACCCCTGGGTGGGACCAGGAAGGGGGGTGGCTACACCCCCTATCCTTTGTCCGGTTTCCCGCCAGAGCTGGGGCAGGGATGCCCCAGCAACTGGTTTAAACCGGTGTATGCACAGTACACCTTGTGTGCCCCGGGCAACTCTCATTCCTTTCAGGCCTATCCTACCCAATACACAAAATGCTGTCTGGGGTGGTGCTAGCACCTCCCAAGGCAGGAAACCCTTTGTCCAAGCCTCCCTCGCTGGAAGGACTCCCAGCAGCAGGAGGTCAGACTTGGGTCTGTGGTGGTGGCATCCATTTTGTGATGCCAAGGCTCGAGTTAACTTTAACCGGGGTTCACAGTTACATACATGTCGTGTCCCTCTAGAAGGCTGGAATGCTACCCCCGTCGCCAGAATTGGCGAGGGGGTAGTATTCCAATTCGTATGACACCTTACTCGACATGTTTTGATAATGTTATACCAGAGTTAGCATTTAACCACGAGGATTATAATGCACTTAGTATATGGTATAGCGTTATCATGGAACAGCTATTAGGACTTGGTTCCGCAAGCTGCAAACGGTCTCAGCTCATGCCAGAGCACCATCTCACATAATTCCAAGCACTCTGCCTTCAGGATTGATAAGGCCTGCCATAGGAGTGACTGATAGAAATATATGTGTCCATTTTAGGCTTAGATATAGGTATACTATATCTACAGCAACGGGTGATTACACCACCTTGCCCCAGCTGTCGTGCAGCCAGTTGTGTCTATTTTAGATGGCCAGCCAGGGGTGGCATAATACATGCTTGAGCCCCTGGTAGGCCCTGGGTACACCTATGCCCTGGATACCTAAGGTATACTGTACAGGGACTGATAAGGTGGCCCAGTACCAATTGGTAAATGCACCTAAAGTACATGGTTGTTAATGTAGAGGGAGAACAGCTAGGCTGTGGGTCTGATTAGCAGGCCCACAGCCAGGGAAAGTCGTAAACCAGTGAAGCAAAAAGCAAAAATCTGGGGTGACCATAGGATTGCAGACCCCACTCTCGTTCGCTTCAGAGCCACAGGCCCACGTACCAACAGTCTCAGCGCGGCAGCGGACGTGGAACCCACAGAGGCGGGTCAGGGGGCCAGCGGGTGGGTCAGTCCACCTCCACCACTGCCTCCAAACCTTCCTAGTCCGGTTTTTCATACCCGTCAAACGCCAGTGGGCGGCAGAATCCGCTATCCCCTCCCCCACTGGCGCACCATCACTTCGGACAGGTGGGTTTTACAGATAGTCCAAAGGGGCTACTCCCTCCCCTTCGAGACTACTCCTCCAGCCATGCCACCCCAGTACCACCGCATGTTGTTGGATCACTTGGCACTTCTTCGCCAGGAAGTTCCTGCCGTCTTGGCCAAGGGGGCAATTGTGTGCGCTCCTGCGCCAGAAGTAGGATGATGTGGTTATTCCCACTAGTTTCTGTTGCCCAAGAAGGACAAGAGCCTGCGTCCTATCTTGTACCTCAGAGATGTCAGTCGCTTCCTCTGGAAGGAGAAGTTCAAGATGCTAACTCTGGCTCATGTCATGTCGGCTCTCGACCCGGGAGACTGGATGGTAGCGTTTGACCTGCCAGACGCGTATTTTCACATTCCTGTCCTGCTGTCCCACAGGCGTTAACAGCGTTTCACGGTAGGCTATGAGCACTTTCAGTTTACCATGCTCCGCTTTGGCCTTACCTGCGCCACTCGGTGGTTCACCAAAGTGATGGCGGTGGTCGCAGCTCATCTGTGCAGATCAGGGGTTCCAGTCTTCCCCCTATCTCGACGACTTGGCTGTTGAAGCGGGCTCTCCCCGGGCAGTCGTCTCCCACCTTCAGACTACGGCCGACCTCCTGCATTTGCTGGGGTTCTCCATGAATGTGCCTAAGTTGCACCTGATTCCCTCTCAGAAGCTCCTCTTCAGCGGAGCGGTTCTGGATAAGATGCAGTTTCGTGCCTATCCTCCCGAACGACGAGTCCAGGTTATTCAGGCTATGTTTCCGATCTTTCAACCTCTTTCCTGGGTTTCAGTCAGGATGACCCTGAGGCTGTGGGCCCCAAGGCCTCCTGAATCCTGCTGGTCACTCATGCCAGATGGCATATGCGGACTCTGCAGTGGTGTAAGAAACTGGCTCTATATATACTACACCAAATGAGGTATAGTGTGTATATAGTTCAAGTGTCCCCAGAGGTTGGCAGAGTTTAAAGTTAGATAGAACCTTACTCTCTAATAGTGGTAGCTTGGTCTAGCAGTAAGGCAGTATCAGCGGACATTGTTAAGCATTTGATGTACACACTCAGTCAGCAAATGAATTCACACATTCACGAACTGAACTCTAGGCCAATTGTTTTTGTATAAAAAATGTACTGTTTATTTTTAGAACCAAGCACGCCTGGTACAGGTAAGCATTACATACTTTCCAGTAATGAGTTACTGGATATACAACAGTTTGAAAATGCAATCGAAATTGTACTTTGTTTGATTTACAGGGGAGCAGCACTTAACGAATACAGTACATTGGAATGAATAGGCTTTTTAAGTAAATTGTAGGTAAGTTACTATTTGCGTTACATTTATAACTCAGTGCTGGATACCTAGATCCAATACTGGGACATTTTCTAGAAACAGGTAAGTAATTACGTTTTGGTTATTCGCATGATTTTTAAAGATTATTTCAGTTTTGTCAAAACTCCACACCTAGAAACTTTTTGAAGCAGTACATTGAAATGAATGGGCTTAAACAATAAATTGCAGGTAAGTTACTTTTCATGTTACTTTTCTAACTCAGTGCTGGAAATCCAGATTCGGTACAAAAGGGGGTGGTGATGGACGGAGTATATGAACCAATCAAACACTCACACCCAGTCAAAAGATCTGGGCTTAATCCATCACCGTTCTTTAGCCCACTCTGCCACCCCAGTTCAGACATGGCTATATGCAAATCAGTCTGACCCTGTGCCTCATGGGAACAGTCCAGCCCGAACTGCCAAGCCATGCCTTCCCTGGACTGGAAACAAGCTTCCGAGGACCGGTTTCTGGCATTACAGCCTTCTTCAGCCCGGCTTGCTTGAATCCAGTGGCAAAGTGAGCAAGGGACTCACGTCTGACCATACCCTGACACACTTATGGCGGCCAAAAGCGGTACAAAAGGGGGTGGTGATGGACGGAGCATCTGAACCAATCAAACACTCACACCCAGTCAAAAGATCTTGCCTTCCGAAAAGATCTGGGTTTAATCCATCACCGTTCTTTAGCCCACTCTGCCACCCCAGTTCAGACATGGCCATATGCAAATCAGTCTGACCCTGTGCCTCATGGGAATAGTCCAGCCCGAACTGCCAAGCCATGCCTTCCCTGGACCGGAAATAATCTTCCGAGGACCGGTTTCTGGCATTGAGCTGTCTTCAGCCCGGCTTGCTTGAATCCAGTGGCAAAGTGAGCAAGGGACTCGCGTCTGAGCATACCCTGCCAACTCTGGGCTCTTGAATGTATTGCATGCGGCCCATCACTGCATGCACCCTCCGCAGATTGAGTGCGGTATTCCTGCTGGGCATAAATCTGGATTGGTCCGGGTGGATCAGAGTATTGAGATGGCGGGGGTCAGTCTGACAGCAATCAACTTAGCTAGGATCTTAGCCGCAGCGTTGAGCATGGATATGGGGCGATATGAGGAGCATTCATCTAAAGGTTTGCCTGGTTTAGGCAGTACGACTATGGTAGCCATACGCTGGTTTCGCGGCAACTCCCCGGCTTCCAGGCTACTAGAATACATCGCCAAAAGATGAGGGGCTAATGAATCAGAAGCACGTTTATAAAGTTCAATGGGTATCCCATCTGGCCCCACTGCTTTACCCGATTGCAGAGATTGGATGGCTGATAGAATCTCGTCTATCGTGAATTCCGCCTCCAGAGATTCAGCCGCTTCCTCGGACAGAGTAGGCATGTGGATGTCTTTGATGTATGTCTGCGCCTCTTCCTTTGTCATATGTGAGTTGGTAGTATAAACCTGCGCAAAATGGTCAGCTAAGGCATCTACTATATCTTCAGGAGCAGTAACGATTGTGCCAGTCGAGGTACGAAGTTGAGCTATTGTTCTCTGCGCTCTTTCCCTCCTATCCAACCATGCCAAAAGCTTGCCTGCTTTGTCCCCCACCTCATAAACACTATGCCTTGTGGCCTGAAGGCGAAGCTTAACCTGTTCGCTCTGGTATTCCTTAAGTGTGCTCTGTTTAAGACGCAAAGCATGTGCCGCTTCCGGAGATGGACTTTGCTCATGTAGTGTTTGGAGCTCCGCCAATTCAGCCTCAAGTGTCTCTAGCTCGCTTCGTGCTGCACGCCTATGGCCAGTTATGGAGGCAATCGCCTGCCCCCTTACCACAGTCTTGTATGCCTCCCATAAAACACCTGGGAACTGCACCGAGTTCACGTTTTCTTGGAAATAGAGTGTGGTTGCCCTAATGATTTCTTTGCGGATCTTGGAGACCTGCAAGTAGCCTGGTGTGATGGGGAAAATTGTCTTTCTCACCTTTGTGTGCACTGTATAGGTCAGAGTAACTGGCAAATGATCTGATATGCCCCGGGGACGTATTTCAGCCTCAGTCAAGTGTGATAGTCCGTCAGCAGAGAGGAGAAAATAATCTATACAGGAGAGGCTATCGTGTACTCCTGACTGGAACGTGTAGCGTTGCTCTGTGGGGTGTCTGTATCTCCAGGCGTCAGTGAGACCCAGCGCATCAATAAATCCCGCCAAACGGGAGCTGCCTGCCCCCACTCCTCTACTTGTGTAGCGGTCCCTGGCGCCATCTCCAACTGCGTTAAAGTCGCCTCCCACAATCAACTCTCCCTCCGGGAGGCCCAGTAGGAACGTACTAAGTGCCGGAAAGGCCACCGAGTGCAAGGCAGGAGGGATATACACGGACACAATATTAAACTTTTTCCCCTCCCATTGACAAGAAATAGCTGAAAACCTCCCTTGGATATCCGTCCATGTGTTGTGTGCAATCAGGGGGACTTGCTTACGAATCAGAATGCCCACCCCTCTGGTGCCAGGTGTGAACTCAGTGAACAGCCATTTTGTACCCCCAACGATCCAAGGCCTTACATGCTGGGCACATTATGTGCGTTTCTTGTAACAATGCTACAGCAGGCGCACTACGCCGTAGGTATTGCAGCACCAGTCCTAGTTTGATTTTATCCCCCAGGCCATGCACGTTCCAGGTAAGCAGTGTTAAGGGGGACACCGGGGCCACCAAGGGGACATCAGTACCATCGCCAGAGCTTGTTGACACTGTATTCGTCATCATAAGCAGAATAGTGGACCACATCTCTCTCAAAGCAACGCACCCACACAATGCTATCGCGTGTGTTTTCTAGCAGTTTCTGCTTTGAACAAAGAACCTTCAAACTTTGTAACAATCCTGAAAACGTACCCGCCCCAACCACCCCCCACCCTGCTCCCCTGCTTGACGGCAGCAAAACAACCCGCCACCTCAACAAAGCTTATGTCCCATTCTGAAACGAAACAAAAAAGGGGTGGGGGGAGAGAGAAAGACGCTCCAGCTCTCACCAAGCCCAGCCCCCCAGCGTTATCCAACACCCAAGGGCCCAATCGGACTTCAGTAAAGATGGTTTGAGAGAAATTGTCCTGTGTGTGATCACAGTCCGCATCTCGGCCATTACTACCGCACAGAGTGAAGCTGCAGAGGAAAAGTACCTTTGAGCGACCCAACTGTGTAAGTGCATCTTTGTTTTGTCGTCTCGCACCATTGAAAGACTACGGATTCGATCTTTTGAGATCAGGCAGAGTCCAGTTCAGGCCCATCGGGACCAGGTCGGTCATTCAGCCGCTACATTTCCGAGCCCAGGGACATGACCCTATTCCTGCTCCACGTCACCCCGCTGATCCTTCCCTCGTGACTCAGGATGACCATTACGACCAAGCCTAGCACCGTTTGCCATCCTTCCAGCCAGTCCTTGGCCTCCTCCGGTGTGAGGAAGAACCATACCTTACCACCGTCCTCCAGTCTCAATTTGGCCAGGAATAACATTGAGTACTTTATCTCCCGCTCCCTCAGGACCCTCTTCACATCTGTGAACCCTCTTCGCCGCCTCGACACTGCCGCAGTGTAATCCGGAAATATGTTGATGGCGGCATTATCAATGCGGATTGATGGCACCTTCCGAGCCGTCTGTAAAATGGCGTCCCGGTCCCGGAAGTTGAAGATGCGTGCCAAAACAGGGCGGGGTGGAGCCCCGGGTTTCGGTAGTCCTCCTGGGACCCTATGCACTCTCTCCACGGAGAAGAAGTTGGCCCCCGCCCTGCATATGGGTCATCACTAGCTCTTCCACAAAGAGGTCCGCCAATTAAACAAATGTTATTTCTTCTAGAGCGCCCTTCCTGATCCTCCAGACGTGCCTTTAAGAACTTGTTATCCTCTTCCAGCTGATGACCATGTTTCTTGAGGGTGGAAGTATCAGAATAAAGGGCTTCCGTGGTGGCCTCCATGTCCGATACCTTGGCGGACATTTTATTGAAATCCGCACGGATTAAGGCCATATCAACCGCGAGGGTCTCAATTCGGGAATCAACCCTATTCAGTGTAGCCATAATGTCCTGCAGAGTGACTTCCTGCGCGGATCCCCCGACCTCCCAGCCGGCGAAGGGCCCTCCTTATCTTGTGCCTCACCTTGGGATTTGGTGAAGGCATATTTGTCCAGTTTTATCTGACTCGCCCCTTTTGTGTTCCTACCCGACATGGTAGCAGCTGACGGGCGACCTCACGTAGAGTAGGGTTTAGACACTAAGCATCCACCAGGAAGATCATTGTAGTTCCGAAGCCGGGAAGCCTTGCTTATGTGGGGAGTCGGGAGCCGCCAAATGACCCAAGATAGATTCTTTTCAAGGGTTGAGGATTCGCAATGCAGTCACCCCAGCCGATACCTCCTAATCTTATCAATGTGGGAAAGGAGGCCGCAGACTAGATGAACAGTCCCAGCGGTGCAGAGTAGCGATCCAGCCCGCCGCGCGCCACCAGCCCACAACGGGGAAGCGTCGGGAGACACCCCCTCGGGTTATCGCCAGTGTCCCGCAGCGCCTCTAGGTCAGGCCCCCAGGCCGCCACCTCCTCACACTCCCTTGGGTCACCTACTGTTCCAATCGCGCTGTCAGCGAGGGGAAGGGATCCAATACGTTGGCGCCGACCGCTCCCCCAACCGTCCCAAAGCACCCTACAAAGTTTAAAGATCTGACCCGCAGGCGGTCGTCCACTGCTCCAGAGGCACTGCCGGGGAGAGAATGGGGGTGAACCGTGTCGTCGCAGCCCAGGCCCCCTCTTCAGGATGTCCAGAACGTTGCGTCAGACAAACCACCATGTGCTGTGCACCCTCACTACTTTCACTTCTCATGTAATGGAGGCCAGGGGGATTCACAGTGTCCACCCCCGTCACGAGATGATCCGGGGTGCCCCACAGGTGCTGGTCAGAGGTCCCCTGTGCTGCCGCAGGTCACACTCAATCGCCGGTTTCACCCACCTGGGGGGGTTCAAGTCACAGGGGGATTCGCAATGTCCGCCACTGTCACGGGACGATCCGGGGTGCCCCACAGGCGCTGGTCAGGTCCCCTGGGTTGCCACAGGTCACACTGGGTCACCAGTTTCACCCACCTCGGGGCGATCAAGTCGTGGAGTCGACTCGTGGACTATCGGCACTTCCGCCCGCCTCCAGCCCGACCTCCTGGCCTCCGACACCGGACTCACTCCTCACTGTGGGTCCCGGCTTTCACACACCAGCAGGCCGCAAATCTCCGCCCTCCCCCGCAGCCTCCGGGACGATGGAAACGCACCGGGACCGGCCACCGATGCTGCCACTTGACTTCCACCAGCGTCCGGGGTGCCCAGAGTGTGGAAAATCGTAGGATTCATTTCAGGATAGATTGGGCTAAAGTTAGAGAGCTCGGAGCCTCTCTAGGCTGCGGCCACGTTCGTCGGCTGCAAGCCACGCCCGCCCCATTTGTGCGATTTTTAAAGAATATTTTTAGGTTTAAAAACTCCACCCTTAGAAACTTTGGAGAACAAGCATTGGCATAGCCAATAGGTCTCGCCTTTGGGACCTTATAAGTGTTGAGCCATTCAACACTTGATGGTGCACCAAGGATATTGCGCTGAATAACTAAACACTTATAAGGTCCCAAAGGCGAGACCTATTGGCTATGCCAGTGCTTGTTTGGAAGGTTTGTGGCCTGTTTTATGGTATGGTGGGCCGATTTTGTCTGTTCCATCACTTCACCTTTAGCAAGCACAAATGCAGGCAGAATACCATTCACGCAAAAAAGTGTTTTTACAAGTTCAAAATTGCCTTCTTTGCAAATGAGCTGCATTTTTTTTTTTAACCTAACTAATTCGCTAATTGAGTCTACTTTATTTTGGTAACCGGGCCTATTTTCTGTTCAAGTTCAGCCGTGCAACTATTAACTTACAAAATACATACTGCACATTAATGGGAGAAAATAACCTCTTCTTTACAGTTTTCTCCAGACTAGAAGGCAAAGGGCTGTGTGCAATATACCTGCCTCTCCGTCCCTATTCCCCCCCAGCCCACAGCAACAAAAAACATATGACTGTTTCGAAGAAACCACTTAAGAACTACACGGGGTGGGCGCATCATGGCCTCTCTTTTATATTTAACTAAGAGGAGCAAATAAATAAGTAAACACCATAGTGTCTTGTTTGGTTGCTGGACATCAAGTCCACATTAGATCACTTCGCCTTGCACCACTCACCACGGAAAGTGTGATCACAATTTCCATATTACGGGGTCAGTGTGAACCACTCCCTTCAAGCTTCCCCCCCAACCACCAAGTCAGTTGTTCGCACCATGGAGAGCGAAAAATTCTCACCCCTCGCAGGGCAGGCAGTAGGGGGGCAGCTACATCTGCACTGCATTCACTACAAAGGCTTCCCGAGTAAGCACTTTAATGAACAATCAATCATGCAAACTCTGTCTATGAAGCCTCTGGGGGGGGGGGGGGAGGGGAGGGCGGGAGGTGGTGGTGTTCAACTACGTCAGCAGCTAAAGGGTAAAAAAAGGTTGGGAGGAAACATTAATAAGATCATAGGATCAAGTGTCCTCTACACTCAACCCTCCCATAGAGGAGTGTGTACTCGCTAGAGGATAGCAATGTACTAAAGCGAAAGGGACAAAGTACTGGCAAAGCCAAAGGGTTTGACCTTTTAAATTAACGCAAAGCATTTATTTTTGTTAATCTAAAGTATAATCGTGTTGGCTATCCTTTGATGTTAATTTTACGTTAGCATCCGTGGGGTACAGGACGGTACTCCTTTTGAATGCTTTAACAGGTTACTTTAATTGGGTGTTTAAGTGCTTTGGCGTCGGGCTGTATATTTCTGTTTGTGTGTGAGCAAAAAAATCATTGTAGAAGAGTAAAAATGATAGAAATAAGAATTCATATAGCAAAATACAAGGTCTATGGTGGAGCAACAGACAGATGGGGAAAAAAAAGCCAGCGTGGCCTCCCTATCCTCAATCGACCTTTCTCTATTTGGTCACATATGATACAGCGATAGCCAGAGAGCACAAGCCGGTAGGAGCGAAAGAAAGCCTTTGAATGTTAGTATGTATGGGTACCAGATAGGTAGCACTCGATTAGTTTCTGTGCCAAACTGCCAAGGGTTCCATTTTGTCACTTTTTGCATTTTGGTAAGTGTGCCACCTAATTTACCAGTGCGAACTGGAGCCCGCACTGGCAGTTTTCGAAAGCCCGTAGTCACACACATTGGTTTTTTTTTTTACCAGAGGCTCCCTTTGAATGATCTGGAGGCTTGAAAGAGCATGAGGCAAGGGAGAGCAAAGAAGCGTGCCACACCCAAAGAGAAACCACACGTTCCTTTTAAGAGGAAACAGTCGGGTGAGGGGTTCCTCACCCAGAGGGTGCCAAATGCAACTTAAACAAGCAATGGCAAAGCCAACAGTGACGCGATGTAAATTTGAAAAGAAGGGGTTTACAAACCTTAGGTAAAGGGACATCTGTACACTCTGGGAGTTGAGGCGGCAAATGACACCTATTTATTCAAAGTATGACTTTTCATTATTTTACTCTCAAGGATAGGAGCTCTTCGACATTCAATTGACTATTTGTACCCTGAACTGCGACTCTGAATCCTTCCAGTCACGGAAAGATTAAGCGAATTAAAAAAAGGCACAGTACATGTGGGCTCACGTCGCTGCAGGCTGGCCTGGTGGTGAAGTGAAGGGCCGTTCAACGCCCACGTTTAGCTGCCTCGTACGACCGAGGGGGAACATCCTGCTTCATGTCACCTGGAGGAAACACACCGCACTTGAAACTTAAACCCACTGTGAGGGCCACCGTGTCCTAATGTTCAATTAAAAAGTTATATATGCAGCCGTTCCCAGGCTGAGAGGGGCCAGCTGTGCGCAGGGCGGGGGGCTGCGGGGGGAGTGCGGGAGGAGTCCGGGAATGGAGGGCGGCGAAAGCGAAGGCTGCAGGGGAGCACGCGAGGTGGGGCGGTGAGCAGGGTCCGTACGAGTGCGCCTCAAGAAGCAGCAAAGGGAAAGGTATATTATATAAAATAAGAGCGACAGGCAAGTTAACGGTGCATAGAGAGATCAAGAGGGGGGCAGGGAGAGTACAGGAAGGGCACGTAGGGAACTGGAGGGACATGGGGAAAAACAAAGTGCGAACAACATTAACAAGCATTGGGTGCGCGGCCGGGCTGCAAAGAAATACTTTAAAAAAAACAAAGCGAGTTGTGCGCACACGCGACGAAAAAGGTGCTGTGCATGTCGCGTGCGTGCTTGTGCGCGCGATAGTAAGCTGGTCCCTGGGAAAGTAGCACTTTCTCAATCAGCCTACTAAATGGCTCGGCCAGATCAGCGCATGCGTTGGATCAGGCCGAGACCTAAAAAGTGTCAATGTTATCCTATTGAGAGAAAACAGTTTAACGGTTCTCAGGTAAGTAATCGACTGTGGGAGTTAAGGTTCTGAGGTTAGACTCCGGGGTCCCCCTGGGTAAGGGATGCACTTTTGTTGCACCCTCAGCGGCATTGGGGCGGCAGGGTGCAGTGTGTTGAGGCCCAATCTTATCCAATGGGGGATAGGGTGCTTCCGGCTGGTGGCTGCTGGCAAGCAGGCCACTGGGTTGTGGGAGCAAATCTCCTAGGATTAAGCTCAGGCCACGATGGGGACCAAAGTAGCACCGAAGGTGCACCATCAGCAGCACTAGGGCGGCCGGGTGCAGGGTGCTGTTTTGAGGTCGGGTGCCCTGTTGTTTTTAATGGAGAACCTCCGGGACAAAGAAACAATGCTGGCTCGGGGACGAGGATCTTCCAGGTGCGAACACCACTTCGAGGGGTTGGTTGGGATGTTGAAGGTTGGTTAGGCACTGTTGGTTAGGGCACACAAGGCCTTGGGGCGTCAGGTGCAGGGGTGCCCTGGGACATCGGATTTTCTTACCCACTCTGGTCACAGTAGCGGGTGCCCTCTGGATTGAGGCTGCAGGTGTCGTCTGGAGGCTTCTGGGTCTGGAGGCTTCTGGGTCTGTGTATAGACGGAGCCCCCTTGACAGCTTGAACATTGTGATACTGGAGACATACCACTGGGAATATTGACTAATTAACCGGAGTTCTCCCGTCACTACATACAACGTGGCACTCAAAAGCACGTTTGGACGGCTTTATACAGCAAATTTGTTTTACATCCGTGGCACACCATTAAAGGGTGTCCACCCATACCACTGGGGTTGCTTATTTTCCTTGTAACTAAGTCTCCCCCACCACCCCTCTCGTCCTGATGAAGACCCGTTCATGAGGATATCATTTGCCCTTCTTACCTTTGGGTCGAAACGTCAACGACAATCCCCCCCACCTTGAGCCTGCATCTGCAACTGCCCTTTCCTCGCCCCTCCTTCCCAGAAAACACGGACGAACTTCCCACCGTGACACAGCAAGAAAGAGTAAAATTTTTTGCGAATGAAACTTTGAGGGCAGGCTCTGTTATCAACTCTAAGGATTCTTTAACCTTAGACCTACCGAAACAAAGACTTCATTCTCTCTGACCTTCTCGGTCCTTTCTATTCACACTAGCACTTACTGTTCACTCTATCCTTTGCTCACTACCTGACAGTAACCCCTTTGCTTTTTTTAGTTGTATAAATTGTATATTGAACAACCATGAGGATTTTTTAAGAAGAATAAATAGCTGAGTCTCTTCTCTCTTTTGAGACACATCTAAGGTTCTTTTGCGGTTTGTTGGACAAATTGATGTTTTGGGCTATTGTTTTCTCTGTTTTGTTTCTCATGAAATTTTCCATTGCAGGATTGAATCGCATGAGGAATAAAAACTAACTTGATACCCAGGTCCTTGGACTTCCATTGGGTCACCCCGTATATAGTAACGGTCTGGAGGCTTGAAGCAGGTCAGGGGTTGCAGGATTTTGGGACAGGATTGCCGGGGGGACCTCCTGGTGGTATTTTTCCACTCTAGCTCAGGCTGGGTTCAGCGGGTGCAGAGTGGGCTGGATTCGCAGTCTCTGGCTGGCACCAGAAGCTGCTGTTTGAACAAGTCCGGGGTTCACAGGAGATTTAGTGAAGGCAGGCATGTCCTCTTTGGTTTTTGAAGGTGCTGGCTGCAGGACACACCAGGATTTCACAGGAGCAGGTTCAATGGGAGACCGGTCTGTAGGGCTGGTGCCAAGTCAGTGGGCGTCGTCCTCTTGTTAGCTCTGCACAGTTTCTGGATCTGAGGATGGAAGGTTCAGGGTGCCCCTAAATATTAAATTTAGGGGTGTTACAGGTAGGTAAAGGGTAGGGACCAATGGGTCCCTTCCCTGGGGTGGGTACACCCCCTATTATGCCACTCTCCAGTGGTAGGGGGGCAGGAACCTGTCCCTGGTTGGCTGGGTCTCCCCATCCTCAAGATGGCGGGGATTCCAGGTTATGCTTTACCTCGCCTCCCCCACCTTAGGGGTGGAGTTGGCAGAGGTGGGCAAACCTCTCTTTCACACTTGTTTTTCCCGCCGATTCTCCCGCCCAAAGTGGGGGGTAGAACCAGTGGGGACCAGTTGCTGAAAGCAGCAAATGGTCTGGAGAGGCTCAAAAAGGCGGCATGCCTTTGAAGCTTCTCCTTCGTGAACCCTGCCGATCATGGGGGAGGAGGATTGGCACTTCGTTCCTGGTTGTGCATTGTTTCAGGCCCCCGAGAACAGCAGCTCTCGACCCAGAGGTCCAGAAACATGTCTGGTGGAGCCTAAGCAACCACTCAGTCAGGTCACTAGTGGTTGGTCGAGTTTCAGGTGGCATCTCTAAGATGCCATCTGTGGTGCATTTTACATTAAATCCCACACTGGCATCAGCAATTCAGCAAAACGTTGGGGCATACCATGCAAGAAAGAGGGCACTTTCTCACTAGTGGGACCTGAAGTTCCAGTGGGCGCAGCATCAGGGGAACCTGTCTAGATCTCGGAGGGCACCGCACAGCAGATGCAGTGGTGGCTCACCCACCGGCATTGGGTCCAGGGCAGATCCCTCTCCCTTCCCCAACCGGAGCACACAGTAGTGACGGACTCGTCCCTCCTGGGATGGGGGGCATCTGGTCTCCGGCGAAGTCCAGCCTCCATATCAACTTTCTGGAGCTTCGGGCAATCAGACTTGCACTGAATGCATTGCTTCCCTCTGTCAAAGGGAAAGTGTTTAAGGTGTTTACAGACACCACCACTGCCATGTGGTACTGCATCAAACAGGGCGGGGTGGGGTTGTCAGGAGGCTCTGCGCCTCTGGACATGGCTGTAACAGCAGGGCATTTCACTGGTGGTTCAACACCTGGCAGGTTCACTGAACCCTAGGGCGGACGAACTCAGTCGCAGGTGCATGATGGATCACGAATGGCGTCTTCACTCTGACGTGGCGCAAGGTCTCTTTCGACAGTGGGGAGAGCCTTGGTTAGATCTATCCGCCACCGAAGAGAACACGCAATGTCAGCAATTCTGCGTGATGGAATTTCCAAGGCGGCTCTCGCAAGGTGACACTTTTCGTCACGAGTAGAGCTGCGGTCTGTTGTATGCCTTTCCGCCTGTACCACTTCCACCCAGAGTGCTGAAGAAGATCAGGTGCGACCGGGCTGAAGTCATTCTTGTGGCCCCGGACTGGGCTCGAAGAGTTTGGTATTCAGAGCTACTCAGTATGACGATTGATTCCCCGATCCGACTGCCTCTTCGGGAGGATCTTCTGTTGCCGCTTCAGGGGATGGTCCTCCACCCGAACCTGTCCAGTCTCCACCTCTTTGCGTGGAGATTGAGTGGCGGCAGTTGATTCCTTTTTTTTTCTTGCCTCCTGAAGTCTGTGATGTCATTCTGGCTGCCAGGCATCCCTCCACTAAGTTGGTATACGCCTGCAGGTGGAATAAATTTGTGGCATGGTACACTGCAAAGGCTTTGATTCCCCTTTCTGCCCCTCTTTCAGAAGTTCTTCTGTTCCTTCTTTCTTTGGCCCAGCAGGGCTCTGCTCTGGGCACTATGAAGGGCTACCTTTCTGCTATTTCGGCCTTTCTCAGGCTCCCTGATCAGCCTTCTCTTTTCAAGTCCCCTGTTGTAAATAGATTCCTCAAAGGCATTACTCATCTTTTCCCTCCTATTCCTTTTGTATTGCCACAGTGGGACTTGAACCTGGTTGTTACATATTTATTGTGTGCCCCCTTTGAGCCTCTTCACAACTGTCCTCTTCGTCTGTTGACTTTGAGGACTGCTTTCCTGGTTGCCATCACCTCTGCCAGTAGAGTGAGTGAGCTCCAGGCTCTTTCTTGTAAGCCTTGTAGGAGAGTGGGGTCTGCAATCCTATGGTCACCCCAGATTTTTGCTTTTTGCTTCACTGGTTTACGACTTTCCCTGGCTGTGGGCCTACTAATCAGACCCACAGCCTAGCTGTTCTCTCTCTAAATTGATAACCATGTACCTTAGGTGCATTTACCAATTGGTACTGGACCACCTTACCAGTCCCTGTACAGTATACCTTGGGTATCCAGGGCATAGGTGTACCCAGGGCCTACCAGGGGCTGAAGCATGTGTTATGCCACCCCTGGCTGGCCATCTAAAACTGACACAACTGGCTGCATGACAGCTGGGGCAAGGTGGTGTAAACACCCTTTGCAATAGATATAGTATACCTATATCTAACCCTAAAATTGACACTTATATTCCTATCAGTCACTCCTATGGAAGGCCTTATCAATCCTGAAGGCAAAGTGCTTGGAATTATGTGAGACGGTGCTCTGGCATGAGCTGAGCCCGTTTGCAGCTTGCGGAACCAAGTCCTAAAAGCTGTTCCATGATAACGCTATACCATATACTCTTAAGTGCATTATAATCCTCGCGGTTAAATGCTAACTCTGGTATAACATTATCAAAACATGTCGAGTAAGGTGTCATACGATTTGGAATACTACCCCCTCGCCAATTCTGGCGACGGGGGTAGCATTCCACCCTTCTAGAGGGACACGACATGTATGTAACTGAGAACCCCGGTTAAAGTTAACTCGAGCCTTGGCATCACAAAATGGATGCTGCCACCACAGACACAAGTCTGACCTCCTGCTGCTGGGAGTCCTTCCAGCGAGGGTGGCTTGGACAAAGGGTTTCCTGCCTTGGGAGGTGCTAGCACCACCCCAGACAGGATTTTGTGTATTGAGGTAGGGAGGCCTGAAAGGAATGAGACATGCCCGGGGCACACAAGGTGTCCTGTGCATACACCGGTTCAAACCAGTTGCTGGGGCATCCCTGCCCCAGCTCTGGCGGGAAACCGGACAAAGGATAGGGGGTGTAGCCACCCCCCTTCCTGGTCCCACCCAGGGGAGGGACCTAGTCAGTAGTGCAGCCCCCTTTAGCAGGATAAAGGTAGGAGCTGGTCCCATTCCAAATTAGATTATCCTGAACTATTCAACAAGAAGAAACTCTGGCCTTCGACGTTCTGCTCCACAGAAGACTGAAGAATCTCCCTTGTGGGCAAGGAGTGTCCACCCTGCACAAGCAGGCACCATCAAGCGGCTTCCCTTTGTCGTCTTCCCTCGAGGATCCAAACTTCAGAGCCCGACGAGACCCGGATTCCCAGACCTCTCCGACCTCAACTCACATCTGCAGCAAAGCTGAGACCCGTGGGTGCGACCCCTTGAGTACCAGATGAAAGGACACCACACAGGTTGTTATGAAAATAAACAGTATATTTATTAATAACAAACACCTCTGAACTCTTTGAGGTCAGAGGGCTAAGCACATGACAATCTCTTAGGAAAAATACGATAAGTTGCACAAAATTACAATGGTGCCCTAGGGGCACGACAAACCATATACTAAGTAAATGGTATAAGGTAATCGATAGAAGGAATGGAGCTGTCCATAGGCTGTAGGATCGCTGGGACTACGCTATCTTAACTTTGGGTAAGTAATAGGAGGCCCACGGGACACGTGTACAGAGTGTGAACTCACATGCGAGATGCGCAACAACGTCTATCGACAGTACAGTTCAAGAAAAAGGTGAGTACGGACAATCCTGACTGGTTAGGACTAAAACGACTGTGAATCTGGACACTAGGAGAGTCAATCTACCCTTGAGCACCGAAATGCTCTTGTTACCTCACCCACGGGCTGCGGGTGCATAGGTGCGAAGTCGTGTCGGGTTTCTGCGTTGAAGTCTATGGAGCCTGGAAGAAAAGATGCTGCAGGCGAACAGGAGGAAGATGTCCGGTGCGATCCACGGGTGGATCGAGGAAGAAGAGGACCTGAAAGCAGAGTGGACAGTGTTCAAAATCACTAGCCAGTGACCGGTGTGGAACCAGGAGGGAACCAGATGCTGTCGTCGCGATCAGGTGAAGAGTGGACGCTTGTCTCTGTAGCCACGTGGACCAGGAGGTGTCTTGGACGACCAGGATGGAGGAACGAGCTGTCCCACGCAGGCTCTCGCTGTCGGGGGTGTCGGATCCGGATTTGGAGTCAACAGGCCTTGGCAAAGGCAACCCACGCGGTGAGTGGAAACGGCGTCTGGAGTGGACCAGGAGGGTCCGGGGTGCTCCTCTTTTGGAAGGGAGCAAGAGCCAGTCTGGAGCAACGAGACCAGCAGTGAAGATTTCAAGGTTTGTCGTCTAGGAGGTCACTAGCCAGCCGGCAAGTGACCAGACAACGCGTCGAGCAGCAAACAGGCAGAAGGGCCCCGCGCAGATCTCGTGGATGCTGGAGGGCTGATCTTCGGTGCAGGAGCTGCTCGGGGCTGGGGCTTCTCAATCCCCAAAGCACTTGGTCGAGTTTACCTCGGGAGTCGTGCTGGAAGCGAAGTGCAGTTTCTTTCAAGATGGCCGGTCCCACGTGTCTCGTCGCACCAACGGGTCCCAGCTGTGCTACAGATGTGAGTTGAGGTCGGAGAGGTCTGGGAATCCGGGTCTCGTCGGGCTCTGAAGTCTGGATCCTCGAGGGAAGACGACAAAGTGAAGCCGCTGGACGCTTGATGGTGCCTGCAGTTGCAGGGTGGACCCTCCTTGCCCACAAGGGAGATTCTTCTGTCTTCTGTGGAGCAGAACGTCGAAGTCCAGAGTTTCTTCTTGTAAAGTTGTGGATTATAATGCACTTAAGAGTATATGGTATAGCGTTATCATGGAACAGCTATTAGGACTTGGTTCCGCAAGCTGCAGACGGGCTCAGCTCATGCCAGAGCACCATCTCACATAATTCCAAGCACTCTGCCTTCAGGATTGATAAGGCCTGCCATAGGAGTGACTGATAGGAATATATGTGTGCATTTTAGGGTTAGATATAGGTATACTATATCTACAGCAAAGGGTGATTACACCACCTTGCCCCAGCTGTCGGGCAGCCAGTTGTGTCTGTTTAGATGGCCAGCCAGGGGTGGCATAATACATGCTTCAGACCCTGGTAGGCCCTGGGTACACCGATTCCCTGGGTACCTATGGTACTCTGTACAGGGACTGATAAGGTGGCCCAGTACCAATTGGTAAATGCACCTAAGGTACATGGTTGTCAATTTAGAGAGAGAACAGCTAGGCTGTGGGTCTGATTAGCAGGCCCACAGCCAGGGAAAGTCGTAAACCAGTGAAGCAAAAAGCAAAAATCTGGGGTGACCATAGGATTGCAGACCCTACTCTCCTACAGACGCCGTTTAGGGAGTTTAACTTCTATGAGCCGGACCCATCCATTGACAACCCTGATTATAAGGAGATGGGTGATGAGGAGTGTTGGGAGGGATCTGAGGACCCTCTGACCAGAGAGTGTCAGTCTCAAGAGGACTGGACAGGTGGACTTGGGGATGCCAGTGGTCTGGACACCTCACCGGACACTGGTTTTGTCTCACCTCCTACCGTGGCGTCGTTACCGGGGCAACCTATAGTGTGGTGCTGATAAGGGCAGCCAAGGCCTTGGGCCTTGAGCTCCCCGTCGCAGCCGTGAGGACTAACCTCCTCACTGAGGTCCTTAAACCGCAGTCAAGCTCGGCCGAGCCTCTGCTGCCCTTTAATGAGGCCTTATCCGACGTTCTTTTGGGCACTTGGTCCAGGCCCGCCCGTAGATAGGAACGTGGCCAGACGTCACCGCTCGGCCCCGGGTGACCCATGTTTCCTGTCCACCCACCCCACCCCCGAGAGCCTCGCCATCCAGGCCTCTAATTCCCAGACCACATTCCCGTCGGCTCCGCCGGACAGGGAATCCAAGAGGTACGAGCAGTACGGTAAAAAGATCTTCTCCTCCCTTAGTCTGGGACTGCGGTCTTCCAACACCGCATGCCTCTTGGGCCGCTACACCTACTCTCTGTGGGATACGGTTGCGGAAGTGTTGCCAGAGTGTCCGTTGGAGGTACGGGCCAAACTCGACCAAGCCCTTGTGGAGGGCCGGGATGCAGCCAGATTTTCTATCCGGTGTGGGCTGGATACCACCGACTCACTAGGTAGAGCGATGGCAACGACGGTGGCGGTCAGACGCCACGCCTGGTTGAGGTCCGCCAACTTTTCGGCCGATGTCCAAAACACACTGATGGACATGCCGTTTGATGGCCGTCGCCTTTTTGGTGACAAGGCAGACCATGCGCTTGAGCGCTTTAAGGACTCCAGGGCTACGGCCAAGTCCTTGGGCCTCTCGGCCCCGTGCCAGCAATCGGCTGCCTTTCACTCCTTTCGCGGCCACGGAAGGGGTGTACCCACACGGGCTGCCAGCCACGCTCCTCAGGGTAATACCCAATGTGGTGGCGGCCGTGGAAACCGCCGTGGCGGCGGTCGGGGACAACGGCGAGGTCAGTCCGCACCTTTCCCTGCAGCATCTGCCTCAAAACCCTCCGAGTCTGTGCTTTTCGGCCCATGTGACGCCAGTAGGGGGCAGGGTTCGCCATCACCACTCTCACTGGCGCACTGTCACTTCGGACAGGTGGGTGCAGCAGATCGTCCGAAGGGGCTACTCCCTCCCCTTCGAGACGACCCCTCCAGCCATGCCACCGCGTATCGGGGGATCATTTGCTACTTCTGCAGGAGCAAGTTACGGCCCTCTTGGCCAAGGGGGCCATCGAGCGCGTTCCTGGGCCAGAAGTAGGGTGTGGTTGCTACGCCCACTACTTTCTGGTACCCAAGAAGGGCAAAGGGGGCCTACGCCCTATCTTGGACCTACGGAACGTCAACGGCTTCCTCCGGAAGGAGAAGTTCAAAATGCCGACTCTGGCTCAGGTTTTGGCTGCCCTAGACCCAGGAGACTGGATGGTAGCGTTGAATCTGCAGGACGCTTATTTTCACATCCCCGTCCTGCCGGCCCACCGGCGTTACCTACGGTTCACGGTAGGCCACGAGCACTTTCAGTTTACCGTGCTCCCCTTCGACCTTACCAGCGCACCACGGGTGTTCACGAAAGTGATGGCGGTGGTCGCAGCTCATCTGCACATGTTAGGGGTTTCAGTCTTCCCCTACATCGACGACTGGTTGTTGAAGGCGGGCTCGCCCCAAACAGTAGTCAGCCAACTCCAGACGACGGCAGACCTCTTGCACCAGCTGGGGTTCTCCATCAATGTGCCGAAGTCACACCTGTGTCCCTCTCAGAAGCTCCTTTTCATCGGAGCGGTTCTCGACTCAGCGCGGTTTCGGGTTTATCCTCCCGAACAGCGGGTCCGGGATATTCAGGCTCTGATTCCACTCTTTCAGCCTTTATCCCGGGTCTCGGTCAGGTTGACGCTGCGGCTTCTGGGGCTGATGGCCTCCTGCATCCTGCTGGTGCATCACGCCAGGTGGCGGATGCGGGCTCTGCAGTGGGACCTGAAGTTTCAGTGGGCCCAGCATCAGGGCAACCTGTCCGACCACGTCCTAATCTCGGAGGGCACTGCAAGACAGTTGCAGTGGTGGCTCACGGACCGCGATTGGGTCAGCGGCAGATCCCTCTCCCTTCCCCAACCGGGGCACGTAGTTGTGACGGATGCGTCCCTCCAGGGCTGGGGAGGCCACATGGGAGAGGCGGAGATCAGAGGCCTCTGGTCTCCGGCGGAGGCCCGGCTCCACATCAACCTTTTGGAGTTGGGGCGATTCGTCTAGCACTGAAGGCATTCCTCCCCTCTGTCCGGGGGAGTGTAGTGCAGGTGTTCACGGACAACACCACCGCCATGTGGTACTGCAACAAACAGGGCGGGGTGGGGTCGTGGACCCTTTGCCAGGAGGCTCTGCGCCTCTGGCAGTGGCTGGAACGCCAGGGCGTGACCCTGGTGGCTCAACACCTGGCAGGTTCTCTGAACGCCAGGGCGGACGAGCTCAGCCGTCTGTGCATGATGGATCACGAATGGCGTCTGAACTCGGACATGGCGCAAGGCCTCTTTCAACGATGGGGAGAGACTTGGTTAGATTTATTCGCCACCGAAGAGAACGCGCAATGTCATCTGTTCTGCGCGTTGGTATTTCCAAGGCGGCACTCGCTCGGAGACCCTTTTCGTCGCGAGTGGAGTTGCGGTCTGTTGTACGCCTTTCCGCCTATACCACTTCTGCCCAGAGTGCTGAAGAAGATCAAGCGCGACCGGGCCCAAGTCATCCTTGTGGCTCCGGACTGGGCACGAAGGTACTGGTATCCATCCAGAGCTACTCAGTATGTCAGTCGATTCCCCGGTTCGTCTGCCTCTTCGGGAGGACCTTCTGTCGCAGCAGCAGGGGACGGTCCTCCACCCAAACCTGTCCAGTCTCCACCTCCATCCTTGGAGATTGAGCGGCGACAGTTGAGGCCATTTGACTTGCCTCCTGAAGTCTGTAACGTCATTCTGGCAGCCAGGCGTCCCTCCACTAAGTCGGTATACACCTGCAGGTGGAACAGATTTGTGGCATGGTGCACAGCAAAGGCTGTGGATCCTCTTGCTGCCCCTATCTCTGAGGTTCTTCTCTTCCTTCTTTCTCTTGCCCAGCAGGGCTCTGCTCTGGGCACTATCAAGGGCTACCTTTCTGCCCTTTCAGCCTTTCTAAGGCTGCCTGATCAACCTTCCTTGTTCAAGTCCCCTATTGTAAATAGCTTTCTGAAGGGCATCACACACACGTTTCCTCCTGTTCCGTTTGTGATGCCTCAGTGGGACTTGAACCTTGTTCTTACATTTCTGATGTGCGCTCCCTTTGAGCCACTTCACAACTGTCCTCTCCGCCTTCTTACTCTGAAGACCGCTTTCCTGGTTGCCATCACCTCTGCCAGGAGAGTGAGTGAGCGAGCTCCAGGCCCTTTCTTGTACTCCTCCCTTCCTTTCTGTCCATCCGGACAAGGTTGTTTTGTGTACTAAGCCATCTTTCCTGCCCAAGGTTGTCACGGCCTTCCACATCGGGCAGTCGATCACCCTGCCCACCTTCTTCCCGCCACCGCATCCCTCTAAAGAGGAAGAGCGGCTCCACCGTCTGGACCCAAAACGTGCGATTTCATTCTATTTGGACTGCACACGCCAGTTCCGGGTGGATGACCAACTCTTTGTTGGTTACGTGGGCGCTAAGAAGGGGAAAGCGGTGCACAAGAGGACCATCTCTCGGTGGATCATCTTGTGTATCCAGGCATGTTACTCCTTGGCTAAAAAGGAGCCCCCTGTTGGATTACGGGCTCACTCCACCGAGCCACGGCGACTACTACTGCCCTGGGCCGGGGAGTGCCCTTGCAGGACATTTGCCAGGCGGCTACGTGGACCTCGCTGCACACGTTTGCAAGACACTACTGCCTGGACAGTCCAGTTCGGAGGGATGGCTTCTTTGGCCGTTCCGTCCTCCAGGACTTTCTGGTGTGCTTATTGGTTCGCAGACCCACCACCGGCGTTGGTATTGCTGGGGTATCTATTCTAAGGTAAGGAATCTATCACTAACGTGTCTCTTTCAGATGCACAAGTTACTACTTGTGTAACGATATATCTGTAAGAGACATTAGTTAGTGATAGATTCCTTACCGACCCACCCATCCTCCCCGTTCTGCGAACCGATATCTAGGGTTAAGGACATCCCCTTTCAGGGCCCTAGTTTCAAGGCACCAGTGTTGGTTTTTAGCATAGCTCTGCGTTTCTGGCGCGGAAAAGCTGTGGCTAAGAACTGACGTCAGCACGCGGAGGCGGCGTCTAAGTAGTCCGACGACGTCATCACGGCGCCCACGACGCCGACGGACGCGGAGCCGCAGACGATGCCTACCGACGCGCAAGGGTACTGCTACGCAAAAATTTCCGGATGCAGTCTGACACCTGGGGATATTCTAAGGTAATGAATCTATCACTAACTAATGTCTCTTACAGATATATCGTTACACAAGTAGTAACTTGTGCGTTTGTGCACCACTCCGGTAGATCGAAGTCCTCTTTTCAAGTCAAAGACAGGTAAGAGGCACCACAAGAAGTCGAAGTGTGCTTCGACTTCGCCCCGTGCGAAGTGGCGGAGGAACCTTGACTTTCGAGGCTCTGTGGAGCGGGTGTCCGGGCCGGCTCCGCCTTTCCCTCCCTTTCCAAGGCCAGGAGCGACCCTCAGCCCAACTTAGAGTTTTATGACGCCACGTGCGCCACATTTGAGCAGGCTAATCCTGTTGGTGCGCCCTTTGGTCCGCAGGCTCAGATGACAGAGGAGCCCCGTGGGTTCTGAGTCTTTGGCTCCTGCCCATGTGCTACGGCCTCCTACTAGACCCATTCCCAGGTCCGGACTACAGGGGGTCAGAAACACGTATGTGGTGGCAGGCTGGGTGATGCCAGTCAGGCAGCACACTGAAGGACTAGTAGGTACTCAAGGGGCACCTCCAATTTGCTCTTTGGGTGCATGTCATAATAAATCTGGTACTGGCAACATTACAGATTTATTAGGAGAAGGTGTTGGATACCAAACACTGTTAGTTTCAGTGAAGTTATTATGTAGCTGGGTAACTCGTAATCACCAGTGCCCAGTACATATGTTTAAGATGGCTTCCTGAACACTTGGAATGTTGTGGCAATGGAACCAGACATCACAGGGGCATATCTGCTCATACACATATTTCCTTACAGATAATGCACCCTACCTTAGGGTTTTAAGGTGTGCTGTAAGCGTCACTTACATATAGTATATGGAGTGTGCATGAGCATGACAGAGAGAGAGAGTGTGTGAGAGATTAGGGGATCTGCGGTATCACTGCACACAATGCATCACTTCCTTCAGTTGTGGGAGGCCAGGTAACCACTCTAGATTGAAACCTTTCCTCAAAATCCCACAATGGTAAAAAAAAAACCATTGGTGGCACGTCCTTCTCTGTTCATTAAGCCAAACTATGGTA
This sequence comes from Lissotriton helveticus, assembly GCF_964261635.1. Taxonomy (NCBI): domain Eukaryota; kingdom Metazoa; phylum Chordata; class Amphibia; order Caudata; family Salamandridae; genus Lissotriton; species Lissotriton helveticus. The sequence continues at coordinate 184,137,446 of NC_136060.1, forward strand.
CTCTTTACCCCCGAGCATAAGATCCATGGATACTACCTTTTCTTCAGAAGACTACACGAGTTGGCTCTTCCCTACATAACCACCATACTCAAACATGACTACACAGCATATCCCTTTGTATATACTGCATAAATATGTACATATTGTATCATGACTATTTATCTACAATTGCTTCACCATTGAATTACAAAAAAATAACTTAAATTACAGCAGCTTTTAAAAGTCTGAGTTTATTAAATACAACTTACATCTACATGTATTACCTTCCTTTTCCATATATTCCTTCCATGTACTTGTGTATCTTTATATGTATTACTTTGCTTCTAGATCAGCATCTCTAATGCACTACCCTATAATCTCACCATATACCGCTTGCAATATATCCTCTACCTCCACTCTGACTCATCTCAAATTCCATTCCCCTACTACGATCCCCAAAATAACCTTCTCTAGACTGTTCCCTCCTCTACACCTCCTTGCATCATCTCATATTTCTTTTACTTTTCAAATTTCCCAAACAAGCCTTTCAAAACCCTTCCCTCTGACTCTTCCCCTCACCTTTGCTCATCCCAGACCTCCTCCTACTGCTATGAACTCCCCTCCCCCCCCCCAAATACCTTTTTACTCTCTTCCCTCTTCTATCTCTCCACTATCCTTTTCAATCCAAATACCAGACTAACATTGCCACCGCTCAAATTAATTTTTTATTTCTATATACCAATTCACCACTAATCCCTTTTGGGTTCCGGAGTAGCGTGTGACTCACCAAAAAAGTCCTTCAATGCCTCGTCCGGGGTAGTAAGCGCTATATAAATTCAGTTACAATTGCACGCAGCCTTCAATGGCAGTCTGTATGCAATTTGTGTGTGGGTCACTTACGGTGGCATAATACATCATGCAGCCCTTACGGACCCTCTTTAGTACCTATACCCTTGGTGCCAAAGGTACTACTTAATAGGGACTTAGAGGGGTGGTAAAGGCCTTGCCAATTGCGGTACAAATAGACATTTTACTTGTTTTAATGGAAAGATCACTGGGGCCTGTTTAGTAGAGACCCAGTGCACTTTCAGTCGACAAGCATCAGTACCCAGGGAAAAAAGTACGGGTGACCATGTCAAAAGGAGACACTTTCCTACATCTGGTACTCATGTAAAGAGTTCCAATGTCCTTGGGTAGAGTTTGTGTGGTATAAAGCTGCAATATATGTAGATATTGAGCATAAGATACATCACTGCACCTCGTTTTAAGACACAACTGGAGATTAGGCTCTACCCCACACTTTCTCTGCTGCAGAGGGTTTATTCAAATTTGCTAATATCTCTGGTATTGACACCAAGATTTTTCAGAAGCCTGGAAATTTTAGTGAACAGATCCCCGTCCTACACCCCACTCTGAAAAGTGTTCCAGCTTCAGTGCAGTTCACCATCTCAAACTTATTGGCAGATCAATATATTGACCTCAGTCCGACAAAGACTTATCAAAGGGGGTGGTCATGGTTGTGACATTTACTAACAATTGCTGTTTGAGAGGAACACAAAACATAGAGAGTATGATAATGTGGTAATTCGCAGCATTTTGAAAGCATGCTTACTATTGGATTAAAAACTGGCCTCATCTTACATCTGTTAAAGCTAGGTGGTTCACAAAAGTTTGATGTTTTGAAAATTGCGTCTTAGTTCTAAAACTTTTGAAGCACTATCCTAGATTGTGTGAAAAGAGAAACAATTCTTCATGCTAGAGGATGATGAATTAATACTCCCCCTTACAGGACTAAATTCCTGTAAAGATAACATTTCAGAATATTAACCTGTCATCATTGAGACCAGACGGGTATCTATGTATTTTTTTGTTTTAACTTATTTATTGGGCTTTAGCATTTCATGTTACAAGTTGATATAATACAGTTATAATATATTGACATGCGTCTGCAGGAAGTTGAAAGATGACTGTTTTGAGAAAGTGCCACTTTTTTTCTTAATTGCTGATGTGCGTTGGCTGAGTGTGCCCTGGGCTCCTGCCAACCAGGTACCCAGGACCTGTGTTCCTTCCCTAAAACTGTACTGTAACCAAAGACCCAATTGGCATCTCTGGCCACCTGTCAGCCCCTAGTAAATGGTACCCTAGGTACCCAGGGCATGGTGAGCAGAGAAGACCCCTGAGGGCTGCAGCACTTATTGTGCCACCCTCAGGGGCCCTTTACCCCGGCACCCACACCCTGCCTTTGCAGGCTGAGTGCCTAAGTACTGAACTAAAACAAGAGTCGACATGGCACACATCCCTGTGTGCCATGCCCACAGAACCCACTGCCCTGGCATACTTCAGTCTCCCCTCTAGCTGGGTGCCCTATGCCTTAGGTGAGGGCACAGGTGCATGATCCCTGCCTGTGCCCCTACAGTACCCAGGGCCATTCCTGGGCTCTGTAAGTGCAGTGATGTCATTTAGAGTATATGGTGCTGGGAGGTTGTCATTACGAACTCCACAGCACCATAATGGCTACACTGACGACTGACAAGTTTGGTTCCAAACTTCTCAGCACATTAAACCCACACTGATGCCAGTGTGGGATTTAATGTAAAATGCACCAGAGGGCATCTTAGAGATGCCCTCCAACACCCGAACCTACAATCTATGTCTGGGCTGAGTGGCTGCAGAGGCTGCCTCACAGCAGACATGTTGCTGGACCCCTGGGTGGAGAGCCCCCCCACTATCCTGGGCCAGCAACAATGCACATCCTGGGTGAGGTGCTACGTCTCCTCCTCCAGGATGGACAGGGGGAAGCTTCAAATGCATGCCACCTCCTGAGAGCTTCTCCAGACCATTTGCTGTACCCAGCAACTGGTCCCCACCAGTTCTACCCCCACTATTGCGGGAACACTGGCAGGAAAAACTACGTCAGGAAGGGGGGTGTGCCAACCTTTGCCAACTCCACCCCTCAGGTGGAGGAGACGAGGTGAAGCACGACCCCGGGCTCCGGCCATCTTGTAGATGGGGAGCCCTGCCCAATATCAGCTAGGCTCCTGCCCCCCTCCCACAGGAGAGGAGCAGGCTAGGGGGTGTAATCACCCCAGGGCAGGGACCCATTGGTCCCTGCTCTTGCCATACCTGTAACACCCCTAAATTGAGTATTTAGGGGCTCCCTGAACCTTCTTTTCTCAGATCCCGATTCCAAAAAGAAGAAAGAAGATCAAGAAGAAGACCCGCCGTGCAGCTGCTAACAGGACAACAACAACTGACTTGGCCCCATCCCTATCGGCCTGTTGACCCTGGAACCTGCCCCTGCCTAAACCCGGCGACCCCCACGGACAGCAACCTTGGGACACCCAGAGGACCTGCCTGCCTTGACCCTCTTGAAGATTGGGACTCCCATCAGCAGAGGCTCTGCTGCAACAACCCACCTGGTGCCCACCAGGAAGCTCCGGACCAGCCCACTCTGCACCAGCCGAGCACAAGGACGTCCCCCCGGCGACTGGGACCCAAAGTCCAGTGCCCAAAGACCCTCCTCGACGAACCAGCCGACACCTGCAGACTCAGAACCAGGGGCTACCCCAACCGCGACCAGCAGAGGGTAAGCTTTTCCGACACCCAAAGACAACCCTGCACCCGGCGCCCTACAGCCCCCTGTGCCTCCCTTTGGGGTACCTACCTGTGCTCCAAGATCCCAACTTACCTCTCGAAGTGCTGGTCACCCCTGGAGAGTCTCCGTCCCCGAGCCTGCAGCCTTTGTTCCTTTTTGACCTTTCCCATTGGATAACATTGAGCGCCCGACGACTCAAAAGCACCCTGCACCCAGCCGCCCGAGTGCCGGTGGCTGTGATCCCCGTGTCCTATCCTACTGCCTCCCTTGCCCTGAACAAGTGACCAGGAGCCCAGCTCCCACAGCCGCGTAGCCTGCTAGCCAGCAGCCACCAACCGAAGGCCCCCCTTCCCTCATTGGATAACATTGGGCCTACCTAACTCTACACCCGGCCGCCCCGTGTCGCTGGGATTGAACTAACTGTACTTACCTGACCCTGGGGGATCCCAGAGTCTCTGCCCAGAACCTCAACTCCATCAGCCAAGTACTCACCTGGAAACCGGTAATTTACTTACCTGCCATTGGATAACATTGACCCATTTTGACTCGAAAATTTTCTAAGTGTGAAGTTTTGAAAACTGAAAATATTCACATAAAATCAGCCAAAGTCCAAGTTCCGAAGTACTCGCCTATGAGCAGGGGAGAAGCCAGTACTTTACCTTTCAGCCCAGTACTGAACCGTAAAAGTAATCCCTAGCGGGGTTACTAGTAATCTGTATTTTCTCCATGGGAACCCATTGTCTACTTTTCTATGAAATTTCTTCTAAGTGTCTACTTTTGAAAACTTGAAATATTCTTTAAAAATCACACGAAATACTGAAAGGCAATTACCTACCTGTTTTGAGTTAAGACCCCAGTGTTGCCCCTAGGAGACCAGTACTGGATTACAGAAGTAACGCGATCGTACTTTACCTGCAACCTGAATTTTCTCCCATTGAATAACAGGGTGGAACAAGGAGAAAGCAGTGAAAATGAGGTAAAAGCAAGGAGGAGGTCCTGAAAACAGGAGAGAAAAGCAAGTAGAAGGCAAGAGTGATGCAGCAGCATTGCGAAAGCTAGGCGTGCCCCACAGAACACGTTCAAAGCACCACCTTTACTTTTCTGTATGACTTGGATTTTACAATAATTACTCAGTAGTTCCAACTCGTTCCGTGACTAAAATTGGCATTCATTACTGTAATGTTGCATTCAACCTGTCTGGGTTCTTAGAGGATTGCTGATGGTCATGATATGATTGCAATGTTTTTCAATCTGGCTCTGATCTCAGTTATGCAAGTCCTCCTCTTGCAGGGCTTGATGGTATTGTGCAACCTGTTGGCGATTCACCAGTTGGTGTATGAGGGCCTCTTTAGGGTGACTAAGATGGCATTGGCTCTGGTACAGATGTTCTCCAGAGCTTCCATCGATGTATGCTTCCTTTCATGCTAATTGCTAGTTAAACCTTCAGGGCTCCACAGGCTAAGGCCATCATTACAAATGCTCATTTGAGAATAGTTATGGCATGGTGTGAGGCAATAGCTTCTGCCCATCAAATCCACCCGTATTTTTCACTTTTTGATAACCTGGTTTTTGATATTTTTACTCTGGAAGAGCCTCACAACTGGTAACTCACCCACTGTATGCTCACGGTAGATGGACTGCATGTGTTTACTGCCAGTGCCCACGTTTTAAGATAAGGCCGCCTAATGCAGGAAGGGTAAGGGGCATTTGGCTGGCTACATGTTATGTTATTTTCATTAATAACGCGCAGATATAACGAGTGTGTCCTGGCGCAAACTTTGAGAGATAGAGAGAAGAGCCAGATTTAGGGAAAGAGGAAAGTTTTCAACTTCTTTTTAAAATGAATGGGGTCCTGAATGCAGCGGGGAGCAAGGGGCAGCGCATTCCAAGCTAGAGCGGCTTTCACAGCCAGAGAGCTACCGCACGTCCTTTGCAAGCAAAAGCGCGGGACTTGGGCCAGGAGTTGGGAAGTAGAACGCAAATGTCTTGCGGGAATGTAAAAGGAGAAGCGTTTCTGCCGATAACTTGACCCTGTGGCATGAAGAGCGCGATGGCCAATAACTAAGGACTTGAATTTAACCCACTCTGCTACGGGCAGCCAGTGTAGAGCACGAAGATGTTGTCTCACGCTGCATCTGGCAGGGATGTTCAGGAGGAGCCTGGAGTCCTCGTTCTGCACCACTTGTAGTTTATTTAGTAAGTAGCTCGGGCACCAATGTCTAGAGCGTTGGCGTAATCAACCAAGAAAGAAAGAATGAGGGCTTGGTTAACTGTCTCCTTGGCAGCCCGAGGAAGAAGGGGGAGGAATTTCTGAGAATTTTTAAAAACCCAAAGCTGGTCTCTGACCGCTTTTTGATCTGGGTCGAGAATGTGAGGTTCTCCTCGAACCAAACCCCTAACTTCTTGACGGGATTCCCTAATGAGGCAGGATGACCGAATCAGATGTCCAGAGTGTTTCCCTAAACCAAGGGGGAAACTTTCCAAACAGGAGAATTTTAGATTACTCCTCCTTGCATTTGAGTTCTGCGGCAGCCAACCAGTGAAAAACTGTGGTCAAGCAATGTTTCGTTTACATGTGAACGAATGTGCACACATGGGGGGCTGTGCATGGGAGACTCCTGTCGTGCACAGCCTGGTAAATGCACGCAGGTGGCCTGGCGCAGAGGGGACTTTCCAGGATTGGATATTGACCTGGGTTTGGCCTCCTTATCTTAGTGTACACTCAGAGAGAAAATCAGCGTGGTTCACTGTCTTGTGTGCAGTGGCACTTTGGTATACACCTATGGGGAAGACCGCCTTAGAGTTCTGCTTGGCCTACAGAAACCAGTGACGCATCGAATCGGTGTGAAATCTGTATGCCAAACCCAAATATGGGAGTTGCAAGAAGATATCTGTACAGCTTATGGTTCATCCAGGATGGTCTTATTTCTCTGGCTCAGCTCAGGATCAGAGACCAAGGGCCATATGTATGAAAGTACCGATTTGCGAATCTGAAATAGCGATTTTTACCGAATCGCACATTCAGAATCGTAAATCGGTATGTAATCAGCGATTCCTTAAAAATCGCTATTTATTTGCGATTTCTCCAAATGCGATTCCTTAACCTGTAGGAATCGCTCAATTTGCGAAATCGCTATAAAAATCGCTATTTCTGTAAAAAATCGCAATTTTTGCGAAAAATCGCAATTTTGCGAATTTCGCTATTAAGCCAATCAGGAACTCTGGTGCAGCATGATGACATCACAACCAGGAAGTGATTGACTACCCATGCTGCACCTAAGTTCCTGAATCAGAGGCAGAGTGAAGGTGTGTTTGGGACAGTGCAGTGTGTACCTGGAGAAACATGGCTGAGAGTGGAGCCACGCCCAGGCAGGAATCTCAGCAGCAGGAGAGTGAAAGCTCAAGGAAAAGAAAACAAAAGTTTTCTGAGGCTGAACTGGAGGCTCTGATTCATGAAATGGTGTCACACCATGAATTACTTTTTGGAAGGAAATCCAGGGAGGTGCCAGAGAGCCGCAAAAGGAGGATCTGGGAAGAGATCCAGCACAAGGTTAATGCTGTGGGTGTGACACCCCGGAGTGTGGAGGACCTCAGAAAGCGCTGGTACGACCTGCGCCTGCGCTCCAAGGAAAAACTAGCTGCCAGGCTGGAGCAGTCCAGGATAACAGGTGGTGGGACCTCATCTGTTTCTGATTCCACACCCCTGGAGGAACTGGTTGAGGGGACCCTGCAACCAGAGAGTGTGGGAGGAGTGGCTGATCTCGACAGCTCTGACCAGCCAGCATCTGGAAAAGGTAAGAACCATGCCCTCACACCCCTTACACCCCCCAGCAGTGAGCAAGGGTCATGAAACAAGAAAGGTAGTCCAGAGCAGGCACACAGCCAGACATAGCAATGCATCATGGGAGATGTAGTCACATGTAAATCAAAGTGTTAAAATTGCAGCTAAAATAGTCACATATATTCTGCAGGTCATGACAGTGAAACAAGAGACCAATGTAAATCAAATAGTTGTGAATTTTTTTTTATACAGTGCAAGTTAGTAAAGTCAATTAATGTGTGCTGTTCTGTCCACAGCACCATCTTCAACACAGCCCTCAGGCAGTGGGACAGTCGTTGAGAGTATTGAGTCAGGAGATGCCGGCCAAGATGTGAACATGGATGGGGAGGACAGCCCCGTGACCACACACAGACAAAGAAGGAGACACATTGTCAGACCACTTGCGCCAATTCAGGTTGACGCCGATGCAAGTGGTGAAAATGTAACCAATGTGGACACACAGCCACAGCAAGAGGGACCTGCAACAGACCAGCATGTCACACGAAGTGCGGCCAGGCGCAGACGACGCACGGCCAACAATGTTGAAGGGCGAGGATTCAGTTTTTGCTGGACTGGAACTCAACATGTTGCAGGTGCAGCGCCTGCAGGCAAAAACATTAAACTATTACAAAGGGAGGTGAGGGAGGGCTTCCGTGGACTCAGGAATGACCTGAAGGATGGCCTACAGGCGGTATGCGACGAAATGCGTACAGAGGGTACTGCTAGGCGCAGAGGTTGGCAACGCCAAGATAGGTACACCCGGGCCATCAACCGCTTGGCGGCTACATCAAGCATCCAGGCCAGACGCAGCATTGAGATGCAGCGACAATTCACACATGCTGCACAAGACATTGCAAATGCACTTTTGCAAGTGACCACTGCTGTGGATGATTTGCACCAAGTACGCACAACAGGGCCGGGAGTCCTGACTCCAAGTGAAGAAGATATGCAGTCAGGTCGGAGCAGCACCGCCCACCTTGGAGAGACGCTGTAGTGGCAGGACCAATAGGGCTACACCTGCAAATGAACATTAGGCTGCGCATCATTAAACTTGTTCACTTTTCTGAGCACTGTGAACGAAACATGTGCCAAATATATCTTGTATGACTACTGTACGTTTTCAGTTAATACATATCCTGCTATTAAGGATTAAAAACAACATTCACACTTGCATTCATTGGCATTGCGTCGTTTTTCCTTACCTAAAAATAGTTACGCGTAATCTCATCACGCCTCTGGCGCCCAGCCGCTGCAACAGCTCTACCAGCTACCATACGTCCTGGTCCAGGCCCCTCTACGTCAGAGGATCCTGAGTCACTCAGCTCCACTGGTGTCCCTTTTCGTGTGGCAATATTATGGAGCATGGCACAAGCCACCACTATTTTACAACACGTATTGGGGCTGTATTGGAGTGCACCTCCACTTTTATGGAGGCACCGGAATCTGCTTTTCAGGATCCCAAATGTCCGTTCGATGGTGCCTCTGGTTGCAATGTGTGCCCTGTTGTACCTGCGTTCACTAGCATTGTTGGGATTGAGGTAGGGAGTCAAGATGAAATCCCGTACTGCATAAGCACTGTCACCTGTGGGTAGAAGAAAATATGTTAGTCTGTGACATGCACATGGTAGTTGGTACAAATGACCCCTATGTCTGAAGGTATTTACCGAGTAGGTATCCCTCGCCAAACTCCCCTATTGAGAGTCTACGATATATCCCACTGTGTCGGAAGATGAATGCATCATGTGTGCTGCCAGGGTACTTTGAGACAATGTCAGTAATGATGTGTTTGGCATCACACACCACCTGAATGTTCAGTGAGTGGTAGCATTTCCGGTTTCTAAAGATGTATTCAGTTCGAGGCATGTGGGCTGCTGAATTCATATCTATAGCATAGATCGCCGCCTAGTGTTGGGTCCGGATGATTGCACATTGTTGTCCTGGAAGAGTCTTCGAAGTATCACGAGATAGATGGCTCCTCCCCTGGACTACAGTGCGCATGGGCATCGACTCCATCCCCAGATTGTTTTTTTCCGCCATTGTGTTCGGATGCATATTTGATCACTCAAGATCTGAATCGATAGAGACTTTCCTTAGGCCCGAAGGCCTTTCCTATTGCGTCGGTATTGTTTTTGCGTTCGGTGCCCAGCTCTGTTCCCGAGTCGGACATCCTGAGGAGTCGCGTGGCTCTTCGGTACTCGAGGCCCAATCAACGCAACCAGACTTTCGACAACACATCATGGAACGGAGCCCGTTCAAGAAATGTCCCGTGTGCGGATCGAAGTATCCACACATCGACGTCCACCCGGTGTGCAACAAGTGCCTCTCGCCGGATCACGATGAAGCCAACTGTATGGCTTGTTCCCGTTTTCGCTCTAAGAAGACGATTCGACTTAGGCGAGTGGCGCGCCAGGAGGCCCGGCAGACGGCCCCGGCACCGGTGGACATTTTCGAGGGGGAAGAAGCGGACGAGCAAGAAGTTCGAGAGCCGCTTACTACTCCAACGGAGGAGATCGACTACAACTACGACGCAGACGTCTAAGTGCTCGATGCAGAAGAAGTCGTCGACGAGGTAGGAGACGACAATGAGGCCTATGGGGCCACGGAAGATAGCTCAGGTGAAGAGCCATGCCCCGATCGAACAATCACTAAGGCTCAGGTCGAGGGATCGCCACATGGCCTTACCCAAGACCTTATACCTGGATCCACGGTCTCGCCTACGGGCCCGGCTACGGACACTTCTGCGGAGCCGCCATTGGTCAAGTTGAAACCGAAAGTGAAAGCTTCGGTCTCGACGAAACCGAAAGTGATAGAGACGCCGTCGAAACAGAAGACGTTTGTCGCTCTGGTCGCCTCCTCGTCTTCCGACATGTCGGGGCAGCCGAAGAAGGTTGTCGATCCGGTTAAGTCGCTCAAGGGCGTCGAGCCGAAGTCGCTCAAGGGCGTCGAGCCGAAGACTGGGGCACCAAAAAAGGCCGCCGACCCGAAACAGTCGGCGCCGAAGGCCGTCGTCACGGACGGAGGACACTGCGATCCAAAAGCGGCAGTTCCTCCCCATCGGCCGGAGAAGGCCAAAAGTTCAGCGCTCGAGTCTGCACATGCTGGTAGACCGAGAACGCCTGTCGGGTCGACGAAACCGTCTGCCTCCTTCACAAAGCAGGTGTCGGACTCATTGCAACGCATCAGGAACAAGGCTTCCGCGGTCGATCCGAAGGATACTTCCACCCCGAAGCCTGCTGCCAAACCGCCAAAGTCGACGGCGCCGATCCAGTTCACGCTGCTGCCGAAAGTGGCGCTGAAGGCGTTCGCACCCAGGACGGTCGACGACGCGCCCATGAAGGTGTCCACGGGGTCGAAGCCTCCACAGCCAGTTGTGAGCTCAAAGCATCGACAACCCCTAATGGAGGAGCAGTCGGAACAAATTATCGACGCCGACACCGGTAAACTTTCACTCTACAAGCGAAAGATCACGCCGGCACAGCCTATGGAGTCCTACACAATTCCCTTGAAACCCAAAAAAAGCCTTCTACGGATTCCCCAGTTCTGGTTGAGCCGATTCATCCACGGCCTAGGACCATTGCTCCATCCTCACCCACTTATTCAGATGTGGAGGCTGGGGAGGGGTATGATGAGGAGTACAACTTCCCTGCCAACACTGATCCTGAGGATCACCAGGACTCATGGGCAGATGCAGGGGACCCTGAGGACCCGCACACTGCCCAGGACACTCAAGTGTATAATGTCAAAACGTCCCCTACTGAGGATTCTGCGGCATTTAATGCTCTCATTGAGAGGGCGGCTAAAAATCACGACGTCTAGCTGCATGCTGACCCTGTTGAGGTGGACTTCCTGTTTGATACCTTTTCCACCTCTGAAAAGACTGTCAAGACTCTGCCAATGCTAAAGGGGGTTCTGAAACATGCTGCAGACATTTTTAAGGAACCCACACGTGCCAGGGTTATAAACCCTAGGATTGAGAAGTATAAGCCGGCACCTGGCGACCCTACCTACATCAAGGGCCAGTTGCCGTTGGACTCTTTGGTTGTTTCTAATGCCCGGAAGAGGGCAAATTCTCAAACCACTGGTGATGCTCCTCCCCCTGACGAGGAATCGAAAGTGCTAGAAGCATCAGGAAAGAGGGTGGCAGCTCAAGCGGACAATATCTGGCGTATTTCAAACACTCAGGCACTCTTGGCCAGATATGACAGGGCACACTATGATACACTTGAGACCCTGTTAAAACACTTGCCCGATGATTATAAAGAGGCAGCGGAGATGCTCATTCAAGAAGGGAAGCTCATCTCAAACGCTTCTATTAAATGTGCACTGGACGCAGCAGACACCGCGGCCAGGGCCATTAACACAAGTGTGACGCTGCGGCGTCAGGCCTGGCTCAGAATCTCCGGTTTCAAACCAGAGATACAAACCACCATACTCAATCAGCCTGTAAACCCTGATCGCTTATTTGGACCTGAGGTGGATACCACCCAGGAAAAAATAAAGAAAGACACCGAGACTGCAAAGTCCATGGGGGCTCTCCAGTCCCAACAGTTCAGGGGTAGTACTTTTCGTCGCTCAGGCAATAGAGGTGTTTCCAGAGGCCAGATGTCCCAGCAAACACAGTACACTAAAAGTGGGGCGCAGACCTCTTACAACAAGCAGAGTAGAGGCGGCTATCGTGGCAACAGCACCAAGGGCAGAGGTCGTGGAAACAACAACTCCCGATCCTCCGCTGCCAACAAACAGTGACGCCTTGTCACTGCCCCCCGACCATACAACACCTGTCGGGGGGAGACTCCAGCAGTTCCTGCCAGTCTGGAAATCCATCACCACAGACAGGTGGGTCCGAAAACTTATCCAGTACGGTTATTGTCTGGAGTTAACGTCCACTCCACCCGACATCCCACCAAGGCACCGTCCTATGTCAACAGAGCATTTGCACTTATTGTAGCAAGAGGTGCTCGTCATTCTGCAAAAAGGGGCAATAGAGCTCGTGCCGGTGGAGGACAGAGGCTCAGGAGTGTACTCCTTGTACTTCCTGATCCCGAAAGGACGGGTTCCTCAGACCCATACTGGATCTAAGGCCCCTCAACCAGTACATTCTCTCAGAACACTTTCACATGCCAACGCTGCAGCAGGTTCTTCCTTTGCTCAATCAGGGAGACTTCCTCGCAACATTAGATCTCAAGGATGCATATTTTCACATTCCACTACATCCATCACACAGAAAATACCTCAGATTCACCATTCAGAATCAGCATTATCAATTCAAGGTCCTCCCTTTCGGAGTGACCACGGCGCCCAGGGTGTTCACGAAATGCCTGGCGACAGTGGCTGCGCACCTCAGGAGACAAAACGTTCACGTCTACCCTTATCTGGACGACTGGCTTGTCCAAGCAAAGTCAGCCCAGCAGTGCGCCGCCAACATGTCCCACACCATTCACCTTCTTCACAATCTGGGATTCTCACTGAATTATCCAAAGCCGCACCTTCAGCCAGCCCATGTGCGGCAGTATCTGAGTGCGACGATAAATACTGTGGCAGCCACGGCTCAGCCAAATTCTGTGAGGGTCGACAGCATTCAGTCGCTGATCCAGAAGTTCAGGCCGCAACACTCGCTTCCGGCACGAGTGTTCATGCAGTTGATAGGCATGATGGCCTCCTGCATTTTCATAGTCCCGCACGCGAGACTACATATGCGTCCGCTTCAGGAGTGCTTGGCGCACCAGTGGACTCAGGCTCATGGACAGTTGAACGACCTAGTGTTGGTGACCGGTCGGGCATACAACTCTCTGCATTGGTGGAATCCACACAACCTTTGCAAGGGCCGACCGTTACAGGAGCCTGTGCCACAGATTATCCTGACGACAGACGCATCTCTCCAGGGATGGGGAGCTCATGTACTCCACTACACAGTGCAGGGACTATGGACAACGCAGCAACAGAAGATGCACATCAACTACCTAGAACTGATGGCAATCTTCATGGCGATGAAGGCATTCAAGGTACATCTGTGCAACAAAGTCGTGTTGATCCGGACGGACAACATGACAGCCATGTACTATATTCAAAAGCAGGGAGGTACACACTCTCCACAGTTGTCTCATCTGGCTCAGAGCATGTGGAAGTGGGCCATTCAGAGGAACATCTTCCTCATGGCGGAACACCTCCCGGGCAAGGACAATCAGATGGCGGATCTGCTCAGCAGGTACAGCCACCAAATGCACGAGTGGGAGATACATCCATCAGTACTCCGCCCGTACTTCCAGCAGTGGGGTCATCCAGAGATAGACCTGTTCGCCACAAGGGAAAACGCAAAATGCCAAAGCTTTGCCGCCAGGTTCCCTCACCCACAGTCGCAGGGCAATGCGATATGGATGAACTGGTCAGGCAGATTTGCGTACGCTTTTCCCCCAGCACCTCTCATACCGCTAGTGGCACGAAAGCTAAAGCAACACTCGATGACACTCATCCTGGTTGCTCCAACGTGGGCACGCCAACCATGGTACACCACGTTTCTAGAACTCTCCGTGGTACCGCATCAAAGGCTGCACCTCACACCCAGACTTTTGACGCAGAGCCATGGCGACATTCAGCACCCAGATCCGCAACAGCTCAACCTGGTGATCTGGCTCCTGAGGTCTTAGAATTCGGCTACCTTAACTTACCTCCCGACTGCATGGATATCATACGGGAGGCGAGAGAGCCCACCACCAGATCATGCTATGCAGCAAAATGGAAGCGGTTTGTCATTTACTGTGCAGAACACAACATCAACCCGCTAGATGCATCTACTCACAACATAATCTGTTATTTGTTACATCTTTACAAATGCAATCTAGCGTATGCTTCCATTCGGATACACTTATCCGCCATAGCGGCTTATCTCCAAAACAGGCAGCATCTCTCAGTTTTCAGAGTGCTTGCCACTAAAGCTTTTCTAGAAGGACTGAAACTGGTCATTCCTCCCAGAACCCCGCCAGCTCCTGTATGGAACCTTAATGTGGTCCTCACCAGACTGATGGGCCTACCTTTTGAGCCTCTACATTCATGCGAGATTCAGTTCTTAACATGGAAAGTGGCTTTCCTAATAGCCATAACGTCACTGCGGCGTGTTAGTGAGCTCCAGGCGCTCACTGTACAAGAGCCATTCATACAGATTCACTCAAACAGGGTGGTGCTGCTCAGTAACCCTAAATTTCTTCCTAAGGTGGTTTCACAGTTCCATGTCAATCAGACTATTGAACTGCCTGTGTTCTTTCAAAACCCATAGACAGTGGCTGAAAGAATGCTCCACACTCTTGACGTCAAACGAGCTTTGATGTACTACATCGATAGGACCAAAGATTTTAGGAAGACGAAACAACTCTTTGTTGCCTTTTCTGCCCAACACAAAGGCAACCCCATTTCCAAAGCAGGTATAGCCAGGTGGATCGTTAAGTGTATTCAAATTTGCTATCACAAGGCTAAGCGCACTTTAACGGTCCCCCCCAGAGCCCACTCCACCCGCAAGCTGGGGGCCTCCATGGCTTTCCTTGGTAATATCCCTTTGGAAGACATTTGTAGAGCAGCCACATGGTCTACCCCACACACATTTACTAAACACTACTGTGTAGATGTGCACTCAAAGCAGCAAGCAGCTGTAGGGCAGGCTGTTCTAAAAACACTTTTTCAAACGTCTGCAGCTGGCACAGGCGGCCGCCGCTAATGGAGGGACTGCTATATATTCTATGCTATAGATATGAATTCAGCAGCCCACATTCCTCGAACTGAATATGCTATTTACCAATATGCATCTGTTCTTGGCATGTAGGGCTGCTGACATTCATATCGCCCGCCCTCCTCCCCGGCGCCTGTAGCGGCTTCAGAATTTACACTTACTCTTAGCATGGCCATCGCTCACACTGTTACACTCCATCTTCGCCACAATGGCTAAAAACAATCTGGGGATGGAGTCGATGCCCATGCGCACTGTAGTCCAGGGGAGGAGCCACCTATCTCGTGATACTTCGAAGACTCTTCCAGGACAACAATGTGCAATCATCCGGACCCAACACTAGGCGGCGATCTATGCTATAGATATGAATGTCAGCAGCCCTACATGCCAAGAACAGATGCATACTGGTAAGTAGCATATTCATTGCTGGGGGGGGGGGGGGGGGGGATATAGCAACATGTGTGCCATCAATACATCCTACCACGTGTGAGAAATGCGCAATTTGATAAAAGTCCTGCTTTGTCTGTGCTATTGCCTGAGGTGTGCTTGGGAAGTAAATGTGATGTTGCATCCTCTGAACCATAGCATCTAGGAAGGCATGGAAGAATCGCGAAAGGGCACTTTGTGACACCCCTCCTGCTGAAGCAATCACCCCCTGAAAACTTCCAGGGGCCAACCGGTGTAATGAACACAGGACCTGTATTTCAGTGGAGATGGCATTTGTCCTGCGTGTGGGGTGTTCAAGGTAGGGTCTGAGTTCTGCAATTAAATCATTAATGCGGTCTTCCTCAAGCCTGTAATGGGTGTACAGCTCCTCCTCAAGGCGCTGGGAGATGCTGGCGCGCAAACTGAATATCCTCTCCTGGCGTAGTCTCCTCTGTGCAGCAGCTCTCAAACGCATTCTCCTAGCTATGATGTACAGCCCCGCCATTGTGGTAAACAGATTTTTGAATTCTGTTGCTGCTTAAATAGTTTGCACCTGGTTACCACCTGCTCCTACTTGGTGGTAATTGCGATTCTGTATTTTGCGATTTTACAAAATTTGCAAATTGCGAAATTTTCATACATATCATTGCGATTCTTTATTTGGCGATTTTGGCAAATCTGCGATTTTTAAGCGATTTCCTACATTTGCGATTTTCAATTAGCGATTTTCGCAACCTTGAAACTCGCAAATGTACAATATCGCAGATTTTTCGCAGATTGGCACTTTTCGCTAAATGAGGAATCGCTTTTTTTGCGATTCCTTAAATTAAATAGATTTTGCATTCATACATGCCATTGAGCACATTCGCATTCGCTAAGGTCGATGGCCCTAAGCCTTTTGTCACCCTACTGTGTTAACTTAATAACATTTCTCTCCAGTAGCAGGAACAAAGGTCTCCCCCACACAAAGGAAACTAATCACAGTGCTTCACACCGCGCCTGAAGATGAAAGGGGTGGAGGTGAAGGATCTGCATCAATCAGCTGTCGCACTGTATCAGGGATTTACCTCCCAAGTCCACTGAACAAAGAAGGTAGCCCAGACCTCGTAGGCCAACATAGGAGGGGAGCTCCCTCTGAGGTTTTGATCGGAAAGGCCCTGGCAACGATGTCCGCAAGGGCAGAGATGAGGCCCTCAGAGGAGATGTAACTAGTGACTCCTGGATGGCTCCATTTTGAATTGTCCCAGCATGCTGTGCAGGAGGGTTGAGACTGGGGCGAAGAGGTGATGTTGCACCACAGGATAGGCCAGAGGTACTGCACTGCTAGAACCTTCCGCCCTTACTTAAAAGGTGTTGCGCAATGGAGGGGGAGCTCTCTCCTGGTTGTGATTTTCTGCTGGACACTAGGACTGGAGGCATCAGCTATGGACAACTGGAAGGAGGAACCCCCTGGTATCCATCTGGATGAAGGATTCCTCACAATCAAAGTTTTCTGGTTAGTCTAATAAGAAACCCCAGAAGTCTAAGCAAGACTTTGCCACATCCCGCCTCTCCTTAGGAAGACATGAGGGCGACACTGTTCCTCTCAGTCTCACTCCTGTTCCACCAAGGAGCTGATGCCTAATTTGGTTCCGCAGCACTCACAGTTCCGGGGCCCATGGGCAGTACTTCATTTGAGCTGGTGATGCCCACCAGCACTGAGCTTTGAGGACAGGGACTTATTGTTCCTCATCAGGTACTGACCCAGAGTAAGAGAGGGAAAAACGCAGAAAAGGGTCAGAAGGAGGTAGAGAAAGACTGAAAAACCATCGCAAAGGGAGAAAGCAGGACTGACAAGAATGAGAAGAGGCTGTAGGTGAATTAAAGACCATGAAACTTTTGTATTTAGCACACCATCATTTAAAAGCACCGGACGCAGGTCTCTGCCAAAGATTTAGGCACCAGCACTCATTTGATAAGAAAATAAAACCCTACCCAGGAGTGACCTCACAGCAAGTTGAAGCATTTCCTGTGGCATGCTTCTGGTTCCCTCTGGCACCCCTTTGAGCACCAAGGATCCGCGGGCCCTACAGTCTTAACACACTCGGAGGGTTATCCCTCTGCACCGTTTGGACCACTGAAACCCACTGTGGGTTCTTTACTGGCGTCTGGCTTGGTGCCAGAGCCCATTCCTTCACTTTGTTTATTGATGCAGGAGGGACTACCCTGCAGCCTTGCTCCTACCTTACACAAGCTTTTTGGCTCAGACTCTGATTTGAGCCAGCGTATGGATATGGCAATGGTTGGGACAGTTAGTACATATTAAAGGAGGCCAGTGGACTGGACACCTCATTGGACATTTGGTTTGTTGTCCTCTTGGACCATTGACAGAGGTGAGTACTTCCTTTGCCACAGTATTTAGAAAGGCTGCTGAAGTCCTTGACCTTCACCTCCTGACTATGAAGGTTTGAGCATTGACCAAACTGCTTTTGCCCTTTAATTAATGCCTTACTGACTACACACTGTTAGGCTAAGCCATGTTCTGTCCCCCACTCATCCAAGAAGTGGTCTGTCAACATAGGCCAGCTCCAATGTTTTGAACTAGTATGAGGAGAGCACGGTGGTATGGATATCCACCATAAGTAAACCTAATGGCTTTCCAAATAATCCCCCTGACTGAGTTGAAATGAGTGGACACCTTTGGCGAATGTTTTCCTTGCCCAGCCAATCCCTGAGGTCAGTTAATGCGAGCTGCCTACAGTGTTGCTACATTTACACACTTTGGGACATGCTGGGTAAGATCTTACCTGCGGCCCCAGAAGAACTTCATCCTTCATCGGCCCAAATTATTCAAGATAGTTGGAATGCGGTCAAGTTTGCTCTCCGTTCTCGCCTAAATACCACAGATTGTCTAAGCAGGGCTGTGTGTACTAGTCTGGTGCTTTGACAGCAACACGCATAGATGAGGTCCACAGGGTTCTCCGGGGACTTCTGGGCGTCCTTAATGGACATGCTTTTTGATGGCTCCCACCCGTTTAGCTAAACGTTCGACCCTACAATATAAACTATTAAAGAATACTGAGCCACAGCACGCTCTCTAGGCCTGTTGCCTGGTAATCCCAACAACAATTTGTTCTTTTAGGGGATATGCGAGAGGCCTGATGTCTAGACAGCTATAGCCCTCACAGTAGTCTTTCCTGCCTTTTTAAGTCAGGGCATTGGTTCCCGCAGATGATGGCCTGGCCTGAGACCGCATTCTTCTCAATATTCTGCCCTGTCCTTATTTCACCCAGTCTCCTAGTAGGAGAAAGTATCAGCCACTTCCTGTGCACGTGCATTTCAGTGAGCCATGTAAAATAGCTCTTTGTGGGGTTCCCTTGGGCAAAGATGGGCAAGGCAGTGCATAAACAGACCATCTCTCGATGGATAGCATTAGGACCTGCTATGCATTGCTAAAAAGCATCCTCCAGAAAAAAAGGAAGCATCCTCCTGAAGTCCTACAGGCTCATCCCACCACAACCAAACTTGCTACTACTGCATTAGAGTGCCTATCCTAGATATTTTTAAAGCAACTTTGTGGGCATCAGTGCCCACATTCACTAACCACTAATGCCACAATAGTCCGGTCTGTCGAGATGGGCATTTTACTCGCTTGTTTCTGCAGGACTTAAGTTTGAGCCATTCCACAGACCCACCACCTTGAGAGGTACTACTTTGGTAACTTTTTACATGGTGAGGAGTCTAAGAATAGCAGTATCTTTCAGAAGAGAAAGTTACTTACCTTTGGTAACACTTTTTCTGGGGGCTACTCTAACTGTAGATTACCACCACACTCCCACCTAGCAGTTCTGTGGTATGGAGTCTTCTATCTAAAAATATCCCAATCTAGACATTTGCACACTGGTTCGTTCAGCCTGGTATTTGGCTTTGTGTCTCTGGGAGTGGAAGAGTTCATTAAAGAAATTAACTGAGGTTGTATTTTGATCATCTCACTTTGGAAATCTGACCAAATTGGAGGATTCATATTCAGATATGTCCTTGATGGACAACCTTTGAGTCACCAGTAATTTTATGTTTAACTGTAATGTTTGCACTGCTTAAAGCATGGCATTGTGTTAGTTACCAGAATATTATGCAGATAGACATTTGCAAATGGATTATGAATAAACAAACACTTGCACAGTTTTAATGATGTTAGACAGTTATGAACGATTTCCATGGAACCTTTGTATCACTTTTTTCCAATAAGTTACCCTGATCTCATAATGGTTTAAGCGTTTGTCCTTGTTGTCAAATACCATCTTACTGTTCTGCGTCAGGCATAACCTGAAGTTAGCACTTCTGAGGTGGATAAAGTTGTGACTAGTGTCTCATTGCACCATCCCTCGGTGCTGGAGAACTAATGCCTACAGGAAGTTTTCTGGATCCAATCTGTTTCCTGAAGGATTTTCAGCAGTTGAGGAATCTATCCAAAGATGTGGTATCCACTAAAAATATTGTTCCCAAGTTAACTGACTTTTTTCCAACAGCCACATTGATGACAACGCTCTGACCGTCAGATATTCACTGTTCGTTTACAGGGCCTACATTTTAAATATTTGTTCAGTGGGTTATAGGATTTTTCTTCTAATATATTTGGTGTGTTGGAGTGCTTTCAAGGCTCACCTGTCGCTCATCTTATTTTTTTAAAAAGAAAATTGCGGTATGATTAATACTTCATATGCTTTTTCATACAGGTACAGGCTATTAAGCTACTGGTACGCTGGCTACTGGGAATGAAGAACAACCAGTCAAAATCTGCAAATTCTACCCTCCGATTGTTATCAGCAATGCTGGTCAGTGAAGGGGACCTCACGGAACAGAAAAGAATTAGGTAGGTCCAAATACTTTTTCTCCAGAATAGTAAATAATTTTAATGTATTCAGATTTATTATTGATACATGTATGGGCAATTACCTATACTATTCTTAGTGAAAGTGGCAACATATGGCATTTGAAAAAGATTCTCAATGCCAAGAAACTTGCTAGTTGGACGTCATTAACAAATGTAAAGAAAGTGAAAATGTATATCTAGTGTTCAAAGGGACAAAAAAGCAAGATTATGCCTCAGTGCTAAGATCTTACTGCTCAAACCATGTACTCTGCAATTTAGTGTGCCCTCCGCCAGCTGTCTTAGAAAATAGCTAATTTGTTTAACTTTACTTAGAAAATAAACCGCTGTGCTTATTTGACCTTTGAAAGACCAGTATTATTATATTATTCTGTTGTACTATTTTGATTTTTTTTAATCCTAAAATCTAATAAAGCTCTAATGTAGCATATGAAAATTTTCTATCAGCAGACTAGAAAAAAACGGGCCATGTTTTTATTGCAGTTACTGCTTAACTAAAAATCCTGACTATCTGAAAGAGAATATAAGTTATAGATTCCCTACCCCAGAGTTATCCCCAGGCGTCACACTGGATCCGGAGAAACTTTTTCATAGCAGTACCCCTGCGGGTTGGTAGACTCCGCTTTCGGCATTGTGATCGCCAGGATGAGGGTGCCGTATCTATTTAGACTCCGCCCTCACGCCCTGACATTAGTTATTTCTTTTTCCGCGCCAGCCAAAAGAGAGAGCGGAGAGAGCGGTACCTCTAGTCACTTTTTGACTATTTTACTTTTGTCAACTTCTTTTTAGTTTCAAATGTCTTTTATTGGTTTTATTGTCAACTTCTTTTTGAGTCGTCATACTCCTGGTGCACGTAGGTGTGTCCCTTCCTCGGACCGGTTTCAAGGCTTGTGACTCCTGTCACAAATTGATGTTGAATACGGACCCGCACCTCATGTGCCTTTTGTGTTTGGATCGTGACCATGACCCGAAGTCATGCTCAGACTGCCAGGCCATGAACCCGAAGTCTTTGTGGGAGCGGTCCTGAAAGCTTCTTGAGGCCCTGCAGTCTGCTCTGTGCCGGTCAAGAGGGAGGTCACGGACTGGTCGTGGAGCCGTCACCACCGCTCATCGTCTAAGTCTTTGGGTAAGTTGAAGCACAAAAAGAAGGCGAAGAAGCATCGTCACTCTTCCCATTCTCCCCATCCGTTGTCTGACGCGGATGGTGGTATCCATTCAGAAGTAGGAAAAAGATAGTTACCAAACCAAAGGACCAGGAAAAGTAATCCAATTGTGATCCAGAGATGTAACCAAGGAGTAGCAAAGTATATCTTTTTCAGCAAAGATAGAGAGAGTGTATTCGTAGCTTGAAAGGTAGAGGCGGTGGTAACTCAGGTTCACTTGAATCCGATGAGAAGTCCTCATAATGCACGCAGTAGCCAGACACCTTCTGTTCTGTTTTTGGCCGCTCAGCAGGTTTTGTAGAGCTGGGAGATCACTCGATCTATGGCATATTTACGTAGACTTAATCAGTTTTTAGAATTGAGATTTGCTTTTCTGTACTTGCTGACAGTACAGTTGTAGTTCCAACAGTAAGAAGTAATACTTCATTGTCTACAGCTTCTCTTTAGAGAGGGGAATCTTCTGTAGTTATTAAAGCTTCCATCTGAATTTCTTGAAAGGTTGCGAGAGGAGTTCGGCGGCTACCCAGGAACCCATGCGACGTACTGTTGAGAATTGGCCACATAGTGTGGTTTCATCACATCAATGGAGACCAACCTTTTGACTCAGCGACAGGCCAGGGGCAGAAGTACAGTTCTGGTACCTTTGACCGCCAGGGCAGGTACAGGTGCTCTGTAAGATGGTCCTAATTCTTTCTTGTCCATAATTTGTTCCCTGACAAAGTCCCCAATCTTCAGGACCCAGACGGTTTTTGCTGGTACAACCTTCACTTCTCCAGTGCAAAAACAGTTGATGGGCAGAATGCAGAACAATGTCATACATTCACCCCAGTACATAGATCTGGGCCTAAATCCATCGTTTCTTTGCTCACCACACCACCCCAGTTCAGACATGGCCATATGCAAATCAGCCTTGACCCTGTGCTTCATGGGAACAGTCGAGCCCGAACTGCCAAGCCATGTCTTCCCTGGACCGGAATCAAGCATCCTAAGACCGGTTTCCGGCCATCAGCCGTCTTCAGCCAGGATAGCTTGACTCCAGTGGCGTGGAGAGCACGGGACTTACGTCTGAGCATACCCGTCCCACTCGGGGTGACAAATGCAAAAACAACAGTTGATGGACAGAATGCAGAACAATGTCATACATTCACCCCAGTACAGAGATCTGGGCCTAAATCCATAGTTTTTTGCTCACCACATCACCCCAGTACAGACATGGCCATATGCAAATCAGCCTTGACCCTGTGCCTCATGGGAACAGTCCAGCCCGAACTGCCAAGCCATGTCTTCCCTGGACCGGAATCAAGCATCCTAAGACCGGTTTCTGGCTATCAGCCGTCTTCAGCCAGGATAGCTTGACTCCAGTGGCGTGGAGAGCACGGGACTCACGTCTGGACATACCCGTCCCACTCGGGGTGACAAATGCAGAAACAACAGTTGATGGACAGAATGCAGAACAATGTCATACATTCACCCCAGTACAGAGATCTGATTTGCATATGGCTGGGTTCAAACTGGAAAGGCATGGTGAGCAAAAAAACGATGGATTTAGGCCCAGATCTCTGTACGGAGGTGAATGTATGACATTGTTCTGCATTCTGTCCATCACCTGTTGTTTTTGCATTCTCTTCTCCAGTGGCAGTGCGTTTTACTTGGATGTTGCTTTGTGCGCCCTGGAATTGAGATACTTTAAAACAGCCAAACGTTCATTGATGTCAAATGGTGTTTCGGCTGTCGCTGAGATTATCGCGATCTTGTACGCACATTCTCACACCAAACAGTAGTTCGTATGTAGTATGACACCCCCACCCCCCCCTGGGATTTTCTTGTCATGTTATTGATTGCCCTCTGGAACCTATATAGGTAATTGACCCAACTATGACCTGAGCCTAATACCCTTGC
Source organism: Lissotriton helveticus (assembly GCF_964261635.1). Taxonomy (NCBI): domain Eukaryota; kingdom Metazoa; phylum Chordata; class Amphibia; order Caudata; family Salamandridae; genus Lissotriton; species Lissotriton helveticus. The sequence goes on from NC_136060.1 coordinate 184,160,912, forward strand.
TGTTAAGGACTGCTTAAAGTCATGGATTTTCCGCTCAACTATCAAATTTCCCTTGGGATGATAGGGGAAAAAGTACTGCAAGGCCACATTCAAATTTCCCATGAAGTAGAAGTCTGAGAGCTAAACGCCAGGTCCTGGTCTGAGTGTAGTGTGCCAGTTGTGTATGTCCCAATGAAGACTTGCAAATCCTTTAACAGTTTGAGAGTCAGCCAGGCTCTGTGGCCAAACTCACAGGAATCTGGAGCATGAATCGAATGCCACCAAGATCAGCCTGCAGAGTCTCGGTCCAGCCTGGAAGGAATTCTCCTCACTCTCTCTGTAAGGGGGGTGGTAGTGTTTTATACTAAAGTGGTCACTCCAGGGTTTCTTCTAGAATCAATATGTTTTGAAAACATTCACTAATCCCTTGCTAATCCTTTTCTAAACAAAAACCCTCCTGCATAGCTTGCTGTTGGCCATGGATGAATAAAGAGAAGTGACCCTTATACAGAATAAATCTGCTGTGCCTGAGGACTTGTTTATCAACGTCAGATACAGGTATTAAGATAGGGTACCGAGAGCCTGTTGTCAAAAAGACAGAAGTAAGCTAGTGGATAAAAGGTCACCTGTATAGAACCGTTATGTCGTGTTGATGGGACAAAAAGTATGTACATGATGGGACTATCCTTAAGGACATGACAGTGGCCAATCCTTATCAGACAAAAGAATTTCGTAACCATATGTCCGGTTCTCCCAAAAGAGTGCCTTGATGTTTCTGGGTATAGCCCCCTCCATTTGGAGCATTATTTCATATAAAAGATGTCGGACACTTATCCTTGTATCAGGTTTTCCCACCGTGATATGCTCATTCAGCGCTACTACCACCAGATAATCTATTTGGTTACGGCGAGCTATTGTGATTTCTGCTGGCCTGTCCAGCATTGTCACTGCCCATTCTCCGTTGAGAAGCAGAATCCTCATTAGACTGGACATGTCTTTTTTTAATCCCTGCTAACTTACTCTTTTTGAATTGAGGTTTTGGATTCTTTCGTTTGTCCTTATTTTTTAAGGATGTAGTCTGAAGTACGATGTGTTTTCCTTTTTGGCTTCATACGCTCTTCTGATCTGCGCTCTGACCCTCCACGTCTCTCTGAATCCTGAAAGGAACAAGATCAGTATCCTGATATCTGTCAGGCTTTATATTGATACCACAGTTTCTTAAATTATATTTCTTGTCAGTGGTTTCCTGTTGAGGCGACCCACCCTGTGATTGTGTATTGTTTATTTTTTTGTTTATTGTCCCATTTCTTCTTGGAAGAATTACTCTTAACCTGTGGTTTCCCAGGTTTGGCTCCCAGATTATCTCTGCCTAGTACAGCATAGGTTTCATCAATAGTTCTAGGCAATTCCAGCACCTGCTGTGCAGGCGTGAGCTCCCTAAGGCATTGGTGCATAGCCAATGTAGCTGCTTCTCCCTTTATGCTACTTCACATAATGGCTAATACTGCTGCAAAATGGCCCATCCGTTTCATCCCTTAGTCCAGGGCAGGTGCTACCCCGTACTCATTCTTTATTTGTTTCAGTACTTATGATAAGACAGCCAGAGAAGGGGTACCACGTGTTCTGGTGTAGACGGCAGTGAATGCTGTACCCTAAATGGCACAATCTTTCACCGGGGAGCCAATCCCATTTGCAAACAAATTGTTAATATTCTGTGTTTTTCCTGTGGGCCCATATAGGGAAAGACTTCCTCATGCTGGCTTGTTTTCTGTGCTATCCAGAACTGAATTTGCTCCTGAATGGTGAAAATGTTTCCCATTACTGTGTTCAGCGTTTGGGGGCTGATACTCATGGTAGCCAATTGTGGATGTGCAGCCTGAGCAGTCCGCGCAGGGTTGATTGTGAGTGTTTGCATTATGAACTGTGTGAGATTCATGTAAATTTTACTAGATATTTGTACAGTGTTTGTAATTCTGCTGCTTCGAAATTTGCAATATTAGGATGCGGTGTATAAGCAGCTAGGACCGACCAAGTCACTCCTTTACTGAGCGGACAGAGTCTCACGTTTTCTACAGTATTGGGGAGAGGGTGCCTTAAAACCAATTTGTGTTCTTGGTAACTTAACATAATTTCTATGTCCAGATCTGAAAAGTGTTCCTCTGGTATTTCATCTTCAATGTATATGTGAAATAATTTTGGGAGTGCATCCACAGCTGGGAATGCAACCTACGAGTAGAATACCTCTGTTCTGAATGCTTTGTGTGCCTCAACCACGAAGGTAACTTCTCCACCTGTTGCCGAGGCACCATGATGTAGAATTTTCGTAGTAACGGCATATTTGCAATTTTCTGTATTGTATTGTTTAACCTAATTGCTTCTTGTCCAATGTCCTCACTCACGTCTCCATTTACAGACATTGCGTGAGGAAAAGATGTGTTCGAGGCATATAAGCTGTAGATCGCATACTTTTGCATAGATTGCCATCTGTGTTGGCTAGGATGTTTGCACTTTGTTATTGTAGAAGTCTTTGTAGTCATTAGATAGGTGACTCCTCCTTTGGTTAGTAGTGCGCATGGGCATGGACTCCAACTCCAGATAGTTTTTTTCCGCCATCGGGTACGGATGTGATTTGCTGCGCTCCAGGTCGGTGTTGTTTCGATTCCCCTTCGTCGCGCAAAGCTCTCACCGCTCGACGGTATTGTTTCGATCACGATCTCTCAACGCGTATCCAGTTTCCAAAGAGCTCTTCGAGTCCGGTCGTCGACATGGGCCGTTAGGCAGATCAGCACCATCAACCTGCATATGGAAAGGACTCCATTTAAAAAATGCAAATGTGGGGCTAAATTCCCACACACAGATCTCCACGAGGTCTGCAACCTTTGTCTCTCTCCAGAACACGAGAGTTGACCCGGCAAGGCCTCTGATTCTTTCAGGTCCAAGAAGACTATACGTGATCGCCGGGCTCGATGTGACGAAATGTCTACATCAACCGTCTCTGCACCGGACATCATCTTCGAGGCACGCCCTGACGATCCGGAGACAGGAGATGAACAAGCCCGCATCTCCGAAGCCGACGAATCAGACTCGGAAGACTAGTTGATTACTCCAGGTCAACGAACCGTGAGTACGGACTCAGACGCCCCGGCCCCGAAAAAACACAAGGCTCCGGTAACACCTTCACCTTCGGGTCTGGGTCGACAACGTGATACTGCTTCAGAAGCCCCGCCTCCGGGCCCGGCCCGGAAGCCCACGAAGCCTTCAGGCGGCTCAGGATCGAGCCAGCAACATCACGGTGCCGAAAAATCGTCTTCGGCACTGAAACATAATCCCACTATACCATTGACTCCAGACTCTTTGGCACTGAAACCAAACCCCAAAATACCAGAATCTTCGGCACCGAAGCAAATTCCATCCAAAACTTCGGATCCGAAAAAGTCGATAACACCACCTAAGCAGCACGGCACAAAAACTCCTCCTAAAGCTAAGGAAGAAAGGCCAAAACAGCACTCTGCGCCGAAAAAACACAGAGCATCCAAGGAACTTTTCCATCCAGATCCACTGGATCCTAAGCAAAAGACACTCCATATTGACCCAATTACTGGACAAGTCACCTCTATACCACCTAAAAATAGGAAATTGGACACCTCAAACATGTGCGACACCCTCAAAGAAAAAAGACTCGGCCACCTCACCTAGGAGGCCTTTTTCACCACCTTCACAGCTTCCAGCCATTTTACTTTCTCCAGGACACTCGCCAATACTTCCTCTATCACCTACAACACAAGATGATGATGAGGATTTAGGGGGTGGGGATGAAGACATAGACCAACCACATCATGATACAGATACTGATGATGACACCCACAGTATTCCACCTCATGACTTTTGGGAAGATTATAATGTCCCAGATGTATCTGAGCCAGATTTACGCCCCTCCAGACCATCCCCTCCAGATGACAACATGGGGTTTGCAGAACTAATAAAAAGAGCTGCACAATACAATGGCGTTCAACTCTATTCAGACCCCCTTGAAGAGGATTTTTATTAGAGACCTTTTCACAGCCTCAAAAAACAACAAACACTCTCCCTATGCTCAAAGGGATGATTAAACATTCCCCTGAGGTTTTTAAAGACCCTGTCAGAGCTAGGGTACTCAATCCTAGAATTGAGACAAAATACAAACCAGCTCCAAGTGATCCAGTTTACATTAAAGGTCAAACTTCTCTGGACTCATTGGTAGTGGCGAATGCCCGTACACGGGCAAATTCCCAAACCACAGGTGATGCATCTCAGTCAGACAAGGAGTCTAAACTACTAGACGCATCAGGTAAGAGTTGCGTCCCAGGCGGCAAACTTCTGGCGTATCGCAAACTCACAAGCCTTACTAGCAACGTATGACAGGGCTCACTACGATAAGCTTGAATAGCTCATGCAGCATCTTCCAGACCAATATAAGACCAAGGCAAAGATCTTATACAAGAGGGAAAATTAAATACAAACACCTCAATTGAATGTGCCCTGGATGCAGCAGATAAATCATCTCGCACAATTAATACAAGTGTATTACTGCGCAGACATGCATGGCTACGCATATCTGGTTTCAAACAAGAGGTACAGTCTACCATCCTCAATCAACCCTTGGATCAGGAACACTTGTTTGGACCTACTGTGGATACATCTTTTAGAAAAGATGAAAAAGGACACATACAGCCAAATCCATGGGGGCTCTACAAGCAACAACTAGTAGATGTTCCTTTAGTCGCTCCTCTTATAGGGGCGCCTCCAAGACAACTGGCACAAAAAACACTTCTTCAACATAAAAAAGCCCCACTAAAACTTCCCCTAGCAGAGGATATTTTAGAGGGACTTACTGAGGCAATAGCAACAGGGGCAGAGGACATGGTTCTAACACCTGCAACTCCCCCACCACAAAACAGTGACTTCTCTCCACTCCCCTCAGACCACTCCACTCCCCTCAGACCACTCCACTCCGGTTGGGGGAAGACTATCACAGTTCCTACCTGTCTGGAATTCCATCACCACAGACAAGTGGGTAAGACAAATTATCCAGTATGGTTACTGCCTGAAAGTTACTTAGTCCCCGGCCCCTTCATACCTACCAAACAATGTCCAATGTCCACAGTACATCTAATGCTTCTCAAGCAGGAGGTTCTCTTCCTCTTTCAAAAACATGCAATAGAACTGGTTTTACCCCCTTTATTTCCTCATTCCCAAAAATGACGGCACTCTCAGTCCAATATTATACCTCAGACGGTTAAACCTGTACATATATTCCGACCACTTACACATCGTTACGCTACAACAGGTCCTCCCACTGCTCCAACAAGGCGATTTCCTTGCCACTCTAGATCTCATAGACGCCTAATTCCACATTCCTATTCACCCTGCTCACAGGAGATGCCTACAATTCGTAGTGGACGGACAACATTACCAGTTCAAAGTCCTTCCATTCGGGGTCACGACAGCACCCAGAGTCTTCACAAAATGTCTTGTAGTGGTAGCAGCCCACTTAGGAAGACAACACCTTCATGTGTTTCCTTACCTAGACGACTTGCTCATGAAAGCCAAGTCACGCAGCAATTGTGTACAACAAACACTCAACACAATCCAGCTGCTGCACAACTTCGGATTCACAATAAACCTCACCAAGCCCAACAGTATCTAGGTGCAACAATAGATACTTCCAAAGCCCTTGCATATCCCAATCCAGCCAGGATACCCAGTATGCAAGCTCTCATAACTAAATGTCAACCGCAACACTCACTACCAGCTCGAGTGTTCATGCAGCTAATAGGGATGATGGCCTCTTGCATCCTAATTGTCCCTTATGCAAGACTCCAAATGCGTCCATTACAAGAATGTCTAGCACAACAGTGGAACCAAGCTCAAGGTCATCTTACAGATCTGGTGTTGGTGGACAGTCGCACATATCGCTCTGTGCAATGGTGGAGCACACAAAATCTTTCCGAAGGGCGGCTGTTCTTAGACCCGGTTCCACAAATAGTGCTATCAGCGGACGCATCGCTCACCGGCTGGGGAGCTCATCTCTTAAACCACACCATTCAAGGTATGTGGACCCCTCAACAAAAACACCTCCACATCAATCACCTGGAGTTACTGGCCATATTTCTCACCCTAAAGTCATTTCAGAAACATGTCCTAGGCAAAACTGTCCTTATTTGGATGGACAGCATGACAGCAATGTACTATATACAAAAACAGGGGGGACATCTCTGCAGCTTTCACACTTAGCACAGAGCATTTGGAGATGGGCCAATCCTCAAAAGATAAACCTCTTATCAGAGCATCTACCTGGGATACACATTCAAATTGCGGATCTGCTCAGTCGTCAACAGCAGACTCACAAATGGGAACTTAATCCGCAAGTTCTTCCGTTTTTTCAAACGTGTGGCCAACTAGACATAGATCTGTTTGCCACACATTTAAACACAAAATGCCCAAACTTCGCCTCCAGGTATAAACACCCATTGTCCAAAGGCAATGCGATATGGATGAACTGGTCAGGCAGATTTGAGTACGCTTTTCCGTCTCTTCCGCTCATTCCGTTACTGGTGCGCAAGCTCAAACAACAGTCTCTCACAATGATCCTGGTTGCTCCAACATGGGCCTGACAACCATGGTTCACGACACTGCTGGAACTCTCAGTAGTTCCACACCAAAAGCTGCACCTTTCCCCCAAGCTTCCCACACAGAACTATGGAGAGATAAGACATCCAGAACCAGCTCAACTGAACCTAGCGATCTGGCTCCTGAAGTCTTAGAGTTTGGTTACCTCAATCTCCCACCAGACTGTATGAACGTCATTAAAGAAGCTAGACGTCCTACCACTAGGGCATGCTATGCAGCTAAATGGAAAGATTTGTTATTTATTGCAATAACACAATCAATCCACTAGATGCTTCAACTCAAAATATCTGTTATCTCCTGCATCTACAAAGATGTAATCTGGCGTACACATCCATACGATTACATCTTGCTGCTATAGCAGCTTACTTACAAAACAGACAACACTTGTCATTGTTTAGGGTACCTCCCATCAAAGCACTCATGGAAGGCCTTAAAATAATAATTTCTCCCACAATTCCACCCTCTCCAGTATAGAATCTAAACATTGTCCTTACTAGGCTCATGGGTCCCCCATTTGAACCTTTACATAAATCTGAGTTACAGTTCCTCACATGGAAAGTAGCTTTCCTTGTGGCCATCACATCTTTCAGAAGAGAAAGTGATCTCCAGGCATTAACCCTACAAGAACCATTTTTGCAAATACATCACAGCTAAAGTAGTTTCGGCTTTCCACCTTAACCAGCCTGAGTTCCCAGTATTTTTTCCTCAACCAGACTTAGTAGCTGAACGGGCTCTTCATACGCTTGACGTCAAAAGAGCTATTCTTCACTACATTGAGAGGACAAAAAGTTTCAGGACAATTAAACCACTTTTAATTCCTTTCTCACCACCACATAAGGGCAATCCTGTATCAAAAGCTGGAATTGCCAGGTGGATCGTTAAATGCATTCAAATATGCTACCAAAAAACGAAAAGGGTACTGTTGGACCTAGATTACCCAAGCCTACATATGGTAGCTTGGCACAGTAGTGGTCTACAGCTAACTCAAGGCGTTGGCTAAGTACTTACAAGTCTCACTCACAGTAACTCAGTGTTGAACCACTAAAATAAAGACACAACACCACTGTTTGGAAAAATACCGTTACCTTTTATAAAAATATGTCTCTTTAGATTCAAATCATACAGGATACAACATCAATTTCTTTCAGGAGTAAACATTACACTTTTGCTTTGAGAAATTACTTTTCACTCTTCCTGCTGTGGAAAAAGGGCAGTAAAACACATTCACTTGGCAAGAGTTCAGTAATGAGGAAGTGACACTCTTTTGAAATTACAAGAAACCTGTTAGATTTACACTATGCAGGGTTACACACTTACATCACCTAACTGGCATGTACATTTCCTAACAGTTTCAGAGTGCTCTTCAGGGTTATTGGCCTGCTTCAGTAGTAATTTCCAAGACCCTAGTATCACTACCCGGTAACCAATTCTATAATTACTCTGGTGTATCAAGCTAACTCCCAGCTTTGATCAACCCTGGTTTCTACCATGAACTATTATTTCTTCTATTCACAACTTAGGATTTTCACTAGCAGTTCCCAGCTATCAGACTCTTTAGTGGCCCCTCTTCCCTGCTCCTTACTTTAGCGTGGGGACGATGATGTCCCAGTCCCCACGCGTCACTGTTGCCTCAGGGCGCCTGCCGGACTGGGGGGTCTGGCGGTGAATCGATTGGGGTCCCCAACTCTCCCCTCCCTGCTCGTGTCTGCTTCACACTTTGACACTCGAGCGGGGAAGGCAAAACGGAGCAACACGCCTGGGCCTTCTTTTCCCTCGCTCGCGCTGGCTCCTTCAGCTAGCGCTCGAGCGTGGGGGAATCGAGGTAACTGACACGGCGCTCCGGGAATCCTTCCGGCGCCTCTTCAGTCACTCCGACCGTCGCGCTGAACCTCCGGTCATGCGCGGAAGCGCTCCTCGACGACTCCGCCTCCGCTCCCGCCTCCTCAGCGACGCGCACTGCTCTGGGCCTGCTCACCTTATTGCCCCTCCTTCCGGGGACATCCACAGCTCACGGGGCATGCGCGAGCCCAACGCTGGAAGCGTCTCTTCAGGGGCCGACTCACTTCGCCTCACAGAGACCGATTAAGGCAGCGCGGGTGCGAGGGACCAGTGTTCCCGCTTGGCGCCGCGCGGTCACCACTCTTTTGGCCACTGATCCTCCCCTCACTTGGCTCCAAGGAAAAACGCTGCACAGAGCGGGACGCTCTATCTTCAGGGTCCCAACAGGCTCCGCTGCCGCCTGCCTCCTCCACCAAGCCTCAGGAGCACCACAGAGTCCACACCTGACTGGAATCCACTCCCTACTCAGCGCTGGTAGGTGGAAGTCTTATCCAGGAAAGTTAGGTCTTCTAGCAGAGCGTTCCACTAGGGATCAATGGGGGCAAGTCTTAGAAGGGTCTTTCTTCTCAAATAGCTCGATTTCTTTATCAGTAGTTGTTGTCTGGAGAGAGGGATCGGTCAAGGGCTGAAGGGGGAACAATCCTCTGAAGTAACTGTCAGCCTCAGAGACAAACTAGCTGCTCTCAGTGTGTCCACCTCCTCTCACCACTGCCTCACTCCTCTACTCTGGGGTCAGCACAAAATGGCTGCTGGTCACTGGCCTTATATAGGGTGGCCTGAGACCTGCAGAAGTCTCTAGTCAATTCTAGAAAGTTCCCTAATGTTATCCTATGGACCTGTCCTCCAGTTGTGTCCGTTATGGCAGTTGGTGGACACCATCTTAGGTTTCTGGAGATTCCTAGATTTTCAAGGGGACTGACTAGGCCTCACAGGTTATGAGGGAAAAATGGCGTCATCGCCAAGGAACACCTAGCCCCCTGACAGCATTAAAAAATTCCTGATGGACATATGTAAAAATAAAAATAGAAACTCTGGGAGGCTAAGGGGGACAAAAATAAATCATGATGGTTAGAGTCTTCCCAGAAGCAGACAGGTCTAACAGGTACATAAACCATTCCCCCTAGAGAGCATTCCACATGCAAGCTAAGGGCATCCATGGCATTCTTAGGAAATATCCCCATGGAAGACATTTGCAAATCCACAACATGGTCTACACCGCACACTTTCACAAAACACTACTGTGTAGATGTGCACGCAAAACAACAAGCTAGTGTGGGCCAGGCTGTACTAAGAACACGTTTTCAAACTACTGCAACACATACAGGTATCCACCACTAACAGGGTAACTGCTATATAGTCTATGGAAAAGTATGCGATCTACAGCTCATATGCCTCGAACGGAAAATGCTACTTACCAGTATGCATCTGTTCTTGGCATGTAGAGCTGTAGATCCGCATACGCCCACCCGCCTCCCTGGACACCTATATGTGTTGCAGTACTTTCTTACTTAGATATATTACACATGGACATCTTTTCTAGTTCTAACTAACTCCATCATCACCCTTTATGGCGAAAACAATCTGGAGATAGTCGATGACCATGTGCACTACTAACCAAAGGAGGAGTCCCCTATCTCTTGACTACAAAGACTTCTACAAAAACAAAGTGCAAACATCCGAGCTCAACACCAGATGGCAATCTATGCAAAAGTATGCAGATCTACAGCTCTACATGCCAAGAACAGATGCATACTGGTAATTAGCATTTTCCTTATTAAATGAATTTACCGGAGATAAGGTTAGCACATTGTGGGACCATTTTTATCCTATAAGCTTAAATAACCTGCAGCTAATACATAGGGTACACCTACTCAGCTGAGGCGGATTTCCCTTCCCACCACGGACCTCTCCGGTTTGGAGGGGAGTAGAGGTCTTTGAGAAAAACACAAGTGTATTACTCAGACCATTAAATAAGAGCCAAACCAACGTTGACAGTGCCATGAGGTGTAGTTCCTACTGATTTAAAAAAAAAATATTTGTTATTGATTTTCAAACAGATGTCCGTGAGCAGCAATGCAATAACAAATGGATAAATGACAGTATAATATATCACAAGCTGCTTCTCACTGTGTCCCCAACCCACATCCCTCGCCACCGGTGTGCCTCAAAAGCATGGTCTGTAAGCAATGAAGGTTCATCAGAACCCATTGCAATAGCAATCGTGAACAACAGTAATACAGTACAGGGCATAAATGTTAATTAGAGGTCGCCATTTGTCCCACTGATCGTACTCTGGTATATTCTCCTTGTGCCAAAGTGCCAGCTGGATCCCGCCGGTCCTCCATGTCTGAACCCTCCTCCGAACCTGTTTCTGGAGTCTGCAATATTGCAACTAAGGCCTCCCACGCCCCTGCCGCCTTATGTGCCTTGTCATTATTAGTACGTAAGGCCTGTTGTAGCCGAAGTGTACCTTCACTCAACGCCCACTTGAGCGATTCCGTCCGCCATCTCCCCACCCCTGGCCCCCTCGCTGATTTCTAATGCATTGTGATTTCCCTCTTGGCTAATACGAGACCCAGGTCTATAAATTTACTTGTCACTTTTGTTTTAGCTGTATGCGGGAACCAGTGCAGTAAACAAGTGCCCAGGTCTAGTTCTATCGTACGATCAATTATACTACACAGCAGTTCCAGCACATCCTTTCAATATGTTCCCAGACTCGTACATCCCCACATCACCTGCTGGAAGTTGGCTCCCTCCAAACTACATCTCAGGCACTGAGCGTCCGCCGCATTGAAATATTGATTAAGCTTGGCTGGTGTCAAGTACACCCTATGCAGGACATAAAACTGCATCAATTGAAACCTAGCATCCCTTGTGCTCTTCCAGGCTCTTCTAACCAACTGGGCCCATGTTTTTTCAGGGATTTCCCTGCCATGGTCCACTTCCCACTTCCCCTGCAACGTGCTCAATGGCTCCAGTGCCTCAGTCAGCATGCGTCTGTAGAGGCACGTAATGGCCTTAACCGTTCCCGCCGCCATTACCACATATTGGCACACCATTGAGGTTTGCGGTTCCCACAGACCCACCCCCCAATAGCGCTGCATTGCCGAAATAAGCGCTGAATGCAGCAAAAAATCCCCTTGCGGAAGATCGTATTTATGTTGAAGGGCCTGAAATATCAACAGGGTTTCTTTTTAATAGAGGTCTCCTAGCACTTGTATTCCCAAGTCTTCCCAGTTAGCCAGTGCCGTCCAATCCCCGCCATGTGGGAAGGCCATGCACATACCCAGCGTTCTCTCCGGGGCATACGGGCAAGTGAATCCAGCCCGGCGCTGGATCAGATTCCAGCACAACCGCAGCGACCTCTCTTTGGCGGTGAGCGGTTCTAGATGCCTCTTCTGCTGAAGCACCATAAAGGACAAGATATAGCGCGGGATCCATCGTCCTTCAGGGCCCGTAACTCCCGAGCCACAGCTTGGGTGAGCCACTGCAATTGCGCTGTTAAATAGTACCATTCGAAGTCCGGCATTGCCATACCACCATCAGCTCTCGGGCGTATCATTGTAGCCGTATGCCCGACCCCCAGAGAAATCCTACAGCCATAGAGCGAAGCTGTCAGAAGATGGAGCCCAGCACCCAGATTGGCAATGTCCGAAAGTAATACAATAAGCGCGGGAGCGCCACCATCTTCAGGAGCGCCACCCGACCCGCTGCCGATAGCGGCAATGTACTCCAAAACCCACAACTGCCCCAAAGTCCGCGTATGGCCCGGCCTAAATTACCCTCCAAGAAATTCTCGGGAGTATGATAAATGTTGGTGCCTAAGTCAGGTAAACAGTGGTGCTTCCATCGAATGCCTGCCACCTGCGACGGCTTCACTACAGCTGGCGCCACTGGAAACAAGCAGGTCTTTTCCCAGTTCACCCGCAGCCCCGAGTAGTGCCCAAACACATGGAGCAAGTGTGGCGCGCCCTCCAAAGCTGTATCCGTGTTTGCAATAAAGATCAACAAGCAGGTATTTTCCCAGTTCACCCGCAGCCCTGAGTAGTGCCCAAACACATGGAGCAAATGTGGCGCGCCCTCCAAAGCTGTGTCCGTGTTTGCAATAAAGATCAACAAGTCATCTGCAGAAAGGGAGATAAACTGCATGGCCCCGCGGAGGTATGAACCTGGATAATGCCTCCCCAACTGGGCATGGGAGTCCAGAGGCTCAACTGCCAGGGCAAACAACGGAGAGAGCGGACATCCCTGTAGCGTGCCCCGCCCCACCTGGGAGGCTGATGAGCTCATCACACCCGTCCGCACCAGAGCCGTCGCAGACTTAGAGGAGTTCCGTCCACCCTACAAAGGTGTCCCCTAGTCCGAATTCGTGTAGGATCTGATACAAATACGGCCACTCTAGGCTGTCGAACGCTCCCACCGGCGTGCCTTTGGGCCCGCGGTCCCGTGACTAGATCCTGTGGCCAGGGGGCTCCGCCACCGGCACCTGCCACCGGCGCCTGCCCCGCAGCCACAGGATCCTGCGCCGCCAGCACCGGCCCCGGCTCTGCCCTTGCCTCCGGCCTGGCTCCGCCACAGGCGCCGCACCGGGTAATGTTTATCCCACCCCTGCCCCGGTTCTCGGACCATTTTGTTCCGACCTGGGATCTGCATTGGTATGCGGCCTCAACCTGTGCAGTTTTCGGCGCCGTTCCCCACGTCGCTTGCTCCCTCTCCTGCCGCCGCAGCCGGCTCCCTCTACTCCGTAGCTAGACGAGGACTGGGACGGCTCCGAGGACCCCCTTGCCCGGCAATGTGACTCCGAGCAGGATTGGGTGGACGACCTTCAAGATGCGGGCGAGCTTGATGTGTCTTCTGACCCGGGGTTTGCCTCTCCTCCGCTTACTATGGAGGAGGGCGCTTCCTATACCATGGTGTTGCGTCGGGCTGCAGGGGCTCTCCATCTTGACTTCCCTGCGGTGGCCCTTAAGACCAACCTCCTTAGTGAGACGCTCCAGACGGCGTCTACGTCCTCGGAGCCACTGCTCCCTTTCAATGAGGCTCTCACCGAAGTCCTCATGGGCACTTGGTTGCGACCGGCCTCGTGGGCGCCGGTGGATAAAAACGTCGCCAGGCGTCATCGCCCGGCGCCTAGTGACCCCGCCTTCTTGACCACTCATCCCACGCCTGAGAGCCTGGTCATTCAGGCCTCGACGTTGCAGAGTGCCTTTCCTACGGCTCCGCCAGATAAGGACTCTAAAAGGCTAGACCAATTCTGCAAGAGGTTGTTCTCCTCAGCCATCTTGGGTTTGCGGTCGGTTAACACCGCCTGCTTATTGGGCTGTTTCTCCCACTCAGTGTGGGATTCGGTAGCTGAGGTCTTGCCTCAGTGTTCTGAGGAGGTCCAGGCTGTCCTTTCCCATGTGACTGCGGAAGGCAAGGATGTGGCGAAGTTTGCCATCAGGTGTGGTTTGGACACCGCGGATTCGTTGGGCAGGGCAATTTCCACGACTGTGGCGTTGCGGCGCCATGCTTGGTTGCGTTCCACTGGGTTCTCACCCGATATCCAGAGCTCGCTCATGGACATGCCCTTTGATGGCTCCTGCCTCTTTGGCGATAAGACAGACAATACCCTGGAGCGTTTTAAAGACTGTAGGGCCAAGTCTTTGGGTCTTTCCACGAAGAACCCTGCCACGCCAGGGTTTCGTTCCTTTCGTGGCCAGGGCAGGGGCACCCAGGCACGCTCATCCTGCAAGCCTGTGCAGAACCAGCCTCAGCGCGGCCGTGAATTCCGCAGGGGCAGGTCTGGTACCCAGAGTGTGGGTCAGTCCACTTCACCCCCGCTATTTCCACCTCTAAGCCTTACTAATCCGAGCTTCAAGGAGCACCCCACGCCGGGTGGGTGGCAGGATCCGCGACCACCTCCACCACTGGTGCAACATTACATCGGACAAGTGGGTGCTGCAGATAATCGGCCACGGTTACGCACTCCCCTTTCTGTCCTCCCCTTCGGCCATGCTGCCTCCGCACCACTGCATGTCGGGGGTGTGAGAAAGTACCATCTTTCCGCATGGTATGCCCCCCGTTTTGCCGAATTGCTGATGGGATTTGACTGTGCCCTGGGCTCCTGCCAATCAGGTGCCATGGGCCTGTGTTCCTTCCCTAAAACTGTATTGACGCTAAAACCCAATTGGCATCTCTGGACACATGTCAGCTCCTGGTAAATGGTACCATGGGTACCCAGGGCATTGTAACCAGAGAAGACCCCTAAGGGCTGCAGCACATATTGCGCCACCCTTAGGGGTCCTGCACCCTGACACAAACACATTGCCTTTGCAGGCTGAGTGTCCTGGTGCAGAACTAAACAAAGAGTTGTGCATGCCCACAACCCCACTGCCCTGGCATACATCAGTCACCCCTCTAGCTGGGTGCCCTATGCCAGTGGTGTGGGCACAGGTGCATGAGCCCTGCACCCCTACTGTACCCAGGGCCATTCTGGGCACTGTAAGTGCAGTGATGCCATTAATAGTATATGGTTCTGGGAGGTTGTCATTACGAACTCCACAGCACCATAATGGCTACACTGAAGACTGACAAGTTTGATATCAAACTTCTCAGCACATTAAACTCATACTGATGCCAGTGTGGGATTTAATGTAAAATGCACTATCTGAAAGAGACACGTTAGTGATAGATTCCTTACCTTAGAATATCCCCAGGCGTCAGACTGGATCCGGAAATGTTTGCGTAGCAATACCCCTGCGCGTCGGTAGGCTTCGTCCGCGGCTCCGCGTCCGTCGTCGGCGTCGTTAGCGCCGGAATGACGTCGTCGGAGTACTTAGACGCCGCCCATGCACGCTGACGTCAGTTCTTCTTTTTTCCGCGCCAGCGAGCGCAGATCTGGAGAAGCTCTACCCCTAGTCATTTTTTGACTAAACTTTTTGATCTTTTTTGATCATTTCTTTCTTGAGTCTTCGACTCTCATCGGTGCCGGTAGGGATGCCCGGGTTCATGCCCTGTTCGAAGTGCGACCGACTAATGTCGGTCACGGACCGCCATCGCCGGTGCCTGAAGTGCTTAGGCCTCGACCACGACTACCGCACCTGCTCCGACTGCCGGGCCCTGACGCCGAAGGCTAGGCGGGAGCGGTCCCGCAAGCAGCTCGAGCTCCGGCAGTCGGCCCCGCGACATTCCAGGTCCCGGTCCCACGGGAGGTCGAGGGACCGGTCGCGGGGTCGGAGTCCCCGCAGCTCCGGGAGTGGACATCGGTCGTCGGGATCCAAGTACTCAGGTAAGAGGCATGAGAGGTCGGAGCGGCATCATCGCTCCTCCAACTCACCCCGACGCTCGCACGATGCGGCCGAGGGTTCGGGCGACACCGCCCACGCGGCTCCAAGAGAGTCGCAAGCGTTGCCGCCTGCCCCACACCTTCGGGTCCCTGGGCACGGCGCGACGCCGGAGGAGGTCGAGCGGTACCTCATGGCCATGAGGTCCCTCCCTCAGCCGGGTCCCGCGGCGCCTCCGGGCCCAGCGGTCCCGGCTGGAGGCCTTAGCGGGTCGGGCGCTTCGGCGCCGCCGGCGACTTCGGTCCCGGCGCCGCAGGGCCTCACCGGATCCGCTTCCGGATCCAGGTCGTCGGCGGTCGACCTCACCGGCGCCGGCCCCGAGGGTGTCTCCCCCGGCGCCCATTGTGGACGCCGTCCCCAATCTTCCCTTCGGTCCGACTCTGGCGCCGGAACGGCGCCGTTGGGCGCCGCTTCAGACGGCCTTTGGAGATTTTTATTTCCATGAGGAGGTCCAGTCTGTTGACCCTGGGTTACAGGAGACTGGTGACGGAGGTGATTGGGAGGGGTCTGAGGACCCTCTGGCACAGGAGTGCCAGTCTCAAGAGGACTGGACATATGAGCTTGGGGAGGCCAGTGGTATTGACACCTCGCCAGACACTGGATTTGTCTCCCCTCCCACCGTGGCTACGGAGGAAGGGGCTGCTTATAGCGTAGTGTTGACGAGGGCAGCCAAGGCCTTGGGCCTTGAGCTCCCCGTTGCGGCAGTGAGGACTAACCTCCTCACTGAGGTTCTTAAACCGCAGGCAAGCTCCAGTGAGCCTCTGCTGCCGTTTAATGAAGCCTTATGTGACGTTCTTGTGGGCACTTGGTCCAAGCCCGCCACAAGTCCGCCTGTGGATAGGAACGTGGCCAGACGCTACCGCCCGGCTCCGGGCGACCCTTGCTTTTTGTCCACCCATCCCACCCCCGAGTGCCTGGTTATCCAGGCCTCCACTTCCCAGACCGCATTCCCGACGGCCCCGCCCGATCGGGAATCCAAGAGATATGAACAGTTCGGAACAAAGGTGTTCTCGTCCCGGAGTTTGGGACTGCGGTCTGTCAATACCGCGTGTCTCTTGGGTCGCTACACCCACACCCTGTGGGACAGGGTTGCGGACGTGCTGCCACAATGCCCGGAGGAGGTCCGGGCTAAACTCGCCCAAGCCCTTGTGGAGGGTCGAGATGCGGCACGATACTCTATCCGGTGTGGGCTGGATACCACGGACTCACTGGGCAGGGCGATGGCAACGACGGTGGCGGTTAGACGCCACGCCTGGTTGAGGTCCGCCAATTTTTCGGCCGATGTCCAGGCCACTCTTCTGGACATGCCGTTCGATGGCCGTCGCCTTTTTGGCGACAAGGCAGACTATGCGCTGGAGCGCTGTAAGGACTCCAGGGCTACGACCAAGTCCTTAGGCCTTTCAGCCACGCGCCAGCAATCGGGTGCCTTTCGCTCCTTTCGTTGCCACGGAAGGGGCGTCCCCACACGTGCTGCCAGCCAAGCACCGCAGAATGCCCAGCAGCGCGGTGGCGGCCGTGGAAACCGCCGTGGCGGCGGTCGCGGTCAGCGGCGAGGCCAGTCCACACCTCCCTCCGCAGCACCTGCCTCAAAACCTTCCTAGTCCGCGTTTTCAGGCCCATGTGACGCCTGTGAGAGGCAGGGTTCGCCATCACCACTCCCACTGGCGCACTGTCACGTCGGACAGGTGGGTGCTGCAAATCGTCCGAAGGGGCTACTCCCTCCCCTTCGAGGCGACCCCTCCAGCCTTGCCACCGCAATTCCACCGCGTGTCGGATCACTTGCAACTTCTGCAAGAGGAAGTCACGGCCCTCTTGGCCAAGGGGGCCATCGAGCGCGTTCCTGGGCCAGAAGTAGGGTGTGGATGTTACTCCCACTACTTTCTGGTGCCCAAGAAGGGCAAGGGGGGCCTGCGCCCTATCTTGGACCTAAGGAACGTCAACGGCTTCCTCCGACAAGAGAAGTTCAAGATGCTGACTTTGGCTCAGGTCTTAGCTGCCCTGGACCCCGGAGACTGGATGGTAGCTTTGGACTTGCAGGACGCTTATTTTCACATCCCCGTCCTGCCGGCCCACCGGCGTTACCTGCGGTTCACGGTAGGCCACGAGCACTTTCAGTTTACCGTGCTCCCCTTCGGCCTTACCAGCGTCCCACTGGTGTTAACGAAGGTGTTGGCGGTGGTCGCAGCTCATCTGCGCAGGTTAGGGGTGTCAGTCTTCCCCTACCTCGACGACTGGTTGTTGAAGGCGGGCTCGCCCCAAACAGTAGTCAGCCACCTCCAGACGACGGCCGACCTCCTGCACTTGCTGGGGTTCTCCATCAATGTGCCGAAGTCGCACCTGTGTCCCTCTCAGAAGCTCCTCTTCATCGGAGCGGTTCTGGACTCGGCGCAGTTTCGGGTTTACCCTCCCGAACAGCGGGTTCGGGATATTCAGGCTCCGATTCCACTCTTTCAGCCTTTATCCCGAGTCTCGGTCAGGTTGACGCTGCGGCTTCTGGGACTGACGGCCTCCTGCATCCTTCTGGTGCGTCACACCCGGTGGCGGATGCGGACTCTGCAGTGGGACCTGAAATTTCAGTGGGCCCAGCATCAGGGCAACTTGTCCGACCATGTCTTGATCTCGGAGGGCACTGCAAGACAGTTGCAGTGGTGGCTCGCGGACCGCGATTAGGTCAGTGGCAGATCCCTCTCCCTACCCCACCCGGAGCACGTAGTTGTGACAGACGCGTCCCTCCAGGGCTTGGGGGGCCACATGGGAGAGGCGGAGATCAGAGGACTCTGGTCTCCGGCGGAGGCCTGGCTCCACATCAACCTGTTGGAGTTACGGGCGATTTGTCTAGCACTGAAGGCATTCCTCCCCTCTGTCCGGGGGAGTGTAGTGCAGGTGTTCACGGACAACACCACCGCCATGTTGTACTGCAACAAACAGGGCGGGGTGGAGTCGCGGTCTATTGTACGCCTTTCCGCCTATACCACTTCTGCCCAGAGTGCTGAAGAAGATCAGGCGCAACCGGGCCCAGGTTATCCTTTTGGCTCCGGACTGGGCACGAAGATACTGGTATCCCGAGCTACTCAGCATGTCAGTCGATCCCCCGATTCGTCTGCCTCTTCGGGAGGACCTTCTGTCGCAGCAGCAGGGGACGGTCCTCCACCCGAACCTGTCCAGCCTCCACCTACAAGCTTGGAGATTGAGCGGCGACAGTTGAGGCCATTTGACTTGCCTCCCGAAGTCTGTAATGTCATTCTGGCAGCCAGGCATCCTTCCACAAAGTCGGTATACGCCTGCAGGTGGAACAGATTTGTGGCATGGTGCACAGCAAAGGCTGTGGACCCACTCTCTGCCCCCCTTTCTGAGGTTCTCCTCTTTCTTCTTTCCCTTGCCCAGCAGGGCTCTGCTCTGGGCACTGTCAAGGGCTACCTTTCTGCCCTTTCTGCCTTCTTAAGGCTGCCTGATCAGCCTTCTCTGTTCAAGTCCCCTATTGTAAATAGATTTCTTAAGGGCATCACACACATGTTCCCTCCTGTTCCCTTCGTGATGCCCCAGTGGGACTTGAACCTTGTTCTCACTTTCCTGATGTGCGCTCCCTTTGAGCCACTTCACAACTGTCCTCTTCGCATTCTAACTCTGAAGACTGCTTTCCTGGCTGCCATCACCTCTGCCAGGAGAGTGAGTGAGCTCCAGGCACTTTCTTGTACT
The DNA here is from genome assembly GCF_964261635.1 of Lissotriton helveticus. Lineage (NCBI taxonomy): Eukaryota > Metazoa > Chordata > Amphibia > Caudata > Salamandridae > Lissotriton > Lissotriton helveticus. The sequence continues at coordinate 184,180,423 of NC_136060.1, forward strand.
CCACCTTTCCTTTCTGTCCATCCGGACATGGTTGTGTTGCGTACCAAGCCATCTTTCCTGCCCAAGGTTGTCTCAGCCTTCCACATCGGGCAGTCCATCACCCTGCCAACCTTCTTTCTGCCTCCGCATCCCTCTAAAGAGGAAGAGCGGCTCCACCGTCTGGACCCAAAACCTGCGCTTTCATTTTACTTGGATCGCACACGCCAGTTCCGGGTGGATGACCAACTCTTTGTTGGTTACGTGGGCGCTAAGAAGGGTAAAGCGGTGCACAAGCGGACCATCTCGCGGTGGATTATCTTGTGTATCCAGGCGTGTTACTCCTTGGCTAAGAAGGAACCCCCTGCTGGGCTGAGGGCTCATTCCACTCGGGCCACGGCGACTACTACTGCCCTGGGCCGGGGGGTGCCCTTGCAGGACATTTGCCAGGCAGCTATGTGGGCCTCGTTGCACACGTTCGCACGACACTACTGCCTGGACAGTCAGGTACGGAGGGATGGCTTCTTTGGCCGTTCCGTCCTCCAGGACTTTCTGGTGTGATTATTGGTTCGCAGACCCACCACCGTGGTTGGTATTGCTGGGGTATCTATTCTAAGGTAAGGAATCTATCACTAACGTGTCTCTTTCAGATGCACAAGTTACTACTTGTGTAACGATATATCTGTAAGAGACATTAGTTGGTGATAGATTCCTTACCGACCCACCCATCCTCCCCGTTCTGCGAACCGATATCTAGGGTTGAGGTCATCCCCTTTCAGGGCCCTAGTTTCTTGGCACCAGTGTTGGTTCTATCGTGGCTCTGCGTATCTGGCGCGGAAAAGCTGTGTATCAGAACTGACGTCAGCGCGCATGGGTGGCGTCTAAGTACTCCGACGACGTCATTCCGGCGCTAACGACGCCGACGACGGACGCGGAGCCGCGGACGACGCCTACCGACGCGCAGGGGTATTGCTACGCAAAAATTTCCGGATCCAGTCTGACGCCTGGGGATATTCTAAGGTAAGGAATCTATCACTAAATAATGTCTCTTATAGATATATCGTTACACAAGTAGTAACTTGTGCATAGAGGGCATCTTAGAGATGCCCCCTGAAACCTAACCTACAGTCCACGTCTTGTCTGAGAGGCTGCCTAGGCTGCCACACAGCAGACATGTTGCTGGACCCCTGGGTGGCGAGCCCCCCGCTCTCCTGGGCCTGCAACAATGCCCATTCTGGGCGAGGTGCTAGGTCTCCGCCCCCAGGATGGGCAGGGGGAAGCTTCAAAGGCATGCCGCCTTTGTGACCTTCAACAGGCCACTTGCTGTACTCAACAACAGGCCCCCACCAGTTCTGACCCCCACTCTGGCGGGAAGACTGGCGGGAAAGCCTACGTCAGGAAAGGGGGTGTGCCAGCCTGTGGTAACTCCACCCCTCAGGTGGAGGAGACAAGGTGAAGCACGACTCCGGGCTACCGCCATCTTGAGGATGGGGAGCCCTACCCACTCACAGCTAGGCTCCTGCCCCCCTCCCACAGGAGAGGAGCATGTTAGGGGGTGTACCCATCCCAGGACAGGGACCTATTGGTCCCTGCCCTCACCCTACCTGTAACGTCCCTAGATTTAGTATTTAGGGGCACCAACTGACTTGGCCCCAACCCTACCAGCCTGTTGATGTTTGAACCTGCTCCTGCTAAATCCAGGCGTCTTCTGCGAACAGCAACCGTGAGAACCCTGGAGGACCTGCCTGCCTTGACCCTCTTAGAGACTGGGACTCCCATGAGCAGTGGTTCTGCTCAAACAGCAACACCCCTGGTGCCAGCCAGGAACTCCAAACCCAGCCACTCTGCACCCGCTGAACCCGGCCTGTACCCAAGTGAACAAAGACCCTGAGGACGTCCCCCTGGTGATTCTGACCTGGAATCCAGTGCCCAAGGACCCTCCTCGACGACCCAGACGACGCCTACCCCCTTTTTGAATCACCTCAGAACCAGGGACCCCCCCCAACCGCGACCAGCAAAGTGTAAGATTTCCCGACACCAAAAGACACCCCTGCATCCCCTGGCCCCTTGTGCCCAATTGCGGGGTGCCTACCTATCCGCCAAGATCCCAACTTACCCCTCGAAGTGTTGGTCCCTCCAGAAGATCCTCCGTCCCCGAGCCTGCAGCCTTTGTTTACTTTTCAAGATCTCCATTGATTAACATTGAGCGCCCGACGGCTCAAAAGCACCCTGCACCCAGCCGCCTGGCAGTACAACCTTTGCCCTATCCTACTTCCCCATTTGCCCTGTGCAATTGACCAGGAGCCCAGCTACCACAGCCGCGTGGCCTGCTAGCCAGAAGCCACAAACCGAAGGATAACTCATTGGATAACTTTGGGTCTAACTACCTCTGCACTCGGCTGCCCCTGTGCCGCTGAGGGTGTAACAACTGTGCCTACCTGACCCTGGGAGACCCCATAGTCTATGCCCAGAACCTTAACTCTGCCAGTCGAGTACTTACCTGAAAGCCGATAACTCACTTTTCTTCCATAGGCTAACATTGACTGGTTTTACTTGGAAATTCTTCTAAGTGTGGAGTTTTGGAACTTTAAAATATTCACCTAAAATCAGCCAAACAACGAATTCTGATTTACTCACCTGTTATCAGGGGAGACCTTAGTGCTGCATCTTTTAGCCAAGCACCAACCCTGAAAAGTAATTTTTACTGTACTTACCCGTAACCTGAATTTTCTTCCATAGGAAACCATTGACTGTTTTTCTGTGAAATTTCTTCTGTCGATCTTTGCTAACTACAAATATTCTTTGAAAATCGTACCAACTACCAAAACGTAATTACTTACCTGTGTTAGATAGATGTCCCAGTGCTGAACCTTGGAGTCCAGTACTGGATTACAAAAGTAACGTGAACATACTTTACCTGCAAATTAAATTTCCTTCCATAGGATAACATTGGTAATTTCAACTGAAAAAGTTTCCAAGTGTCAACTTTTAAAATACAATAATATTCCTTAAAATTCACTACTATAACCAAAACGCTTTTACTTAACTGTTTACAGGACATGTCCCAGGACTGCATCTAGGATCCAGTCTTGTGGTTAGAAAAGTAATCTACAAAGTAATTAGTGCATTTAACTGAACATTCCAATTGAGCTCAATGTTGCATTGTGTTTGAAATTGTTGCCTATTGCAGCAAACTGTAACTATTGCATTTAAAAAGTATTTAACTAAAGTAATTCATTCTGAGAAAGTATATTTTGATACCTTGTTGGTTCTAAAATAAAACTACCATATCTTTTGATACAAAATATTTGGCCTAGAGTTCAGTTCTTGAGTGTGTGAGACCATTTGCTGACTGAGTGTGTACAACAAATGCTTTACACTGTCCTCTGATACCGCCTTGCTGCTCGACCAAGCTACCACTTTAGAGAGTAAGGTTATATCTAACTTTAACCTCTGCCAAACCTCTGGGGACTGGGGACTCTATACACACTGTACCTTACTTTGGTTCAGTGTATTTAGAGCCACTTTCTTACAGGGGGATCATTTGACTCTTCTCCGTCAGGAAGTCTCGGCCCTCCTGGCCAAGGGGGCCATTGAGAGCATTCTTGGGTCAGAAGTAGGACGTGGTTGTTGTTCCCACTACTTTCTGATCCCCAAGAAGGACAAGAGGGGCCTGCGCCTCATCTTGGACCTCCGCGACGTCAATCGCTTCTGGATGGTGGCGTTGGACTTGCAGGATGCACATTTTTACATCCCCGTCCTGCCGGCACACCGACGCTACCTGTGGTTCACGATAGGCCAGGAGCATTTTCAGTGTGCTGTGCTCCCCTTCGGCCTTACCAGTGCCCCTCGGGTTTTCACGAAGGTGATGGCGGTGGTCGCTGCTCATCTGCGCAGGTTAGGGGCGTCAGTCTTTCCTTACCTCGATGACTGGCTGTGAAGGCGGCAGTCGTCACCCACCTCCAGACTACGGCCGACTTCTTGCATTTGCTGGGGTTCTCCAACAATGAGTCCCACTCAGAAGCTCCCCTTCATCGGACCGGTTCCGGATTCGACGCTGTTTCGGGTTTATCCTCCCGAGCAGCAAGTCCAGGATATTCAGGCTATGATTCCGATCTTTCAGCCTCTAGCCCGGGTTTCAGTCAGGATGACCCTCCGGCTCCTGGGCCTGATGGCCTCCTGCATCCTGTTGGTGCAACATGCCAGATGGCATATGCAAGCTCTGCAGTGGAACCTGAAGTTCCAGTGGGCTCAGCATCCGGGCAACCTGTCCAATCATGTCCAGATCTCGGAGGGCACTGGGCGACATCTGCAGTGGTGGCTCACGAATTGCGATTGGGTCAATGGCAGATCCCTCTCCCCTCCCCAACCGGAGCACACAGTGATGACGGATGCGTCCCTCCTGGGATGGGGAGGCCACTTGGGAGAGGCAGAGATCAGAGGCCTCTGGTCTCCGTCGGAGTCCCGGCTCCATATCAGCCTTCTGGAGCTGCGGGCTATCCGACTTGCACTGAAGGCATTCCTTCCCTCTGTCCTTGGAAGTGTAGTGCCGCGTTTGACACTGTAGCACACTCCATCTTGCTACAGTGCCTAAACAAAGCCGGGGTCACTGAGTCGGCACTGGGCTGGCTGAAAGCGTTTCTCACCGACCGTAGCTTTCAGGTACAGCGGGGAACTTTCTCCTCAGACAGCATAGCCTTAGAACAAGGGGTGCCTCAGGGCTCTGCCCTGAGCCCCACCTTGTTCAACCTATACATGGCTCCTTTAGCAGACGTGGTGCAATCGTACGGTGTGGAATTAGTTTCATACGCCGACGATGCCCAACTGCTGATCTCTCTATCACAGGCTCCTACCACGGCAGCTGCTAACTTTAAGGCCTGTATGCAGGACCTAGCAGGCTGGATGAATCTTCACTGCCTGAAGCTCAACGGCTCCAAAACGGAGGTTCTGGTGATAGGAGGGAATGACGCAAGCTGGACAAGAGACTGGTGGCCTACTTGTCTTGGCCCACTGCCTACTCCCTGTAAAGAAGCTAAGAATTTGGGCATTTGGGTGGATCCCAAACTATCGTATGATGGCCATATTCATAGGCTAGTGTGAAAATGTTTCGGGGTATTAAAAACTCTCAATCGCACCCTGGACCTACTTCCCTTAGAGGCCAGACGAACCATGACCCAAGCGTTAGTGACCTCCCGTATTGATTATGGCAATGTGCTATTCCTGGGAACCACTGAAAAAAACCTTAGGCGCCTGCAGGTACTTCAAAACACTGCAGCACGCTTGGTCCTGAGACTACCCAAAAGAGCAGCATCCAAACCATCTTTGGCTGCTCTACATTGGCTACCCATAAAAAAAAGGATCCTATTCAAAGCACTCTTAATGTGCTATAGGATTATATGGCACAAAGCTCCTCAGTATCTTACGGATCTAGCCCTCACTTATGAGCCAAGTAGAGCACTTCGCTCTAAAGGAACTGGCCTACTTAAAATCCCCTGTGTCAAAAAAGCTAGATTGGGAGGCCGCTCTTTTAGAGTGCTAGCGGCCAGCAAATGGAATTTACTCCCAGTGAATATTAGGTTGGCAGAAACTGAAACTAAGTTCAGAAAACTTCTAAAGACCTATCTCTACACCTTATAGACTCTATTCGGTCACGGCACTGTCTCTTTCTCCACAGCGCGGGGACACGCCGAGATGGCGTCACCATGCGCTCTATAAACTCCTTTATTATTATTATTAGTGCAGGTGTTCAAGGACAACACCACTGCCATGTGGTATTGTGACAAACAGGGCTGGGTGGGGTACTGGACCCTATGTCAGGAGGCTCTGCGCCTCAGGACATGGCTGGAACATCAAGGCATCAAGGTGCTGAACCTTGGTGGTTTCACACCTGGCAGGTTCTCTGAACGCCAGGGCTTACGAAGTCCGCCGCCGGTGCTTGATGGATCACGAATGGCGTCTGAACTCGGACGTGGCGCAAGGTCTCTTTCTGCAGTGGGGAGAGCCTTGGTTAGATCTATTCGCCACCGAAGAGAACGCACAGTGTCATCAGTTCTGCGTGTTGGAATTTCCAAGACGGCACTCGCTCTGTGACGCTTTTCGTCGCGAGTGTAGCTTCGGTCTACTGTACGCTTTTCCACCTATACCACTTCTGAGTGTTGAGGAAGATCAGGCGCGACCGGGCCCAAGTCATTCTTCGGGAGGATCTTCTGTTGCAGCAGCAGGGGACGGTCCTCGATCCAAACCTATCCAGTCTCCACCTCCATGCGTGGAGCTTGAGCGGCAGCAATTGCCACCTTTCGATCTTCTTACCAAAGTCTGTGATGTCATTCTGGCAGCCAGGCATCCCTCCACTAAAACGATATACGCCTGCTGATGGAAGACATTTGTGGCGTGGTGCACAGCAAAGGCTGTGGATCCCCTTTCGGCCCCTCTTTCTTAGGTTCTTCTGTTTCTCCTATCTTTGGTCCAGCAGGGCTCTGCTCTTGGCACTATCAAAGGCTATCTTTCTGCCATTTCCACCTTCCTGAGGCTTCCTGATCAGCCTTCTCTTTTTAAGTCCCCGGTTGTTAACCGCTTTCTCAAAGGCATTACACACACGTTTCCTCCTGTGCCTTTCATAATGCCTCAATGGAACTTAAATCTTGTCTTGACTTTTTTGATAGGCGCTCCCTTTGAGCCTCTTCATAACTGTCCTTTACGTCTTCTTACTCTAAAGACGGCTTTCCTGGTAGCTATCACCTCTGCCAGGAGAGTGAGTGAACCCCAGGCTCTTACTTCTAAACCTCCTTTCCTTTCTGTTCATTCGGACTAGGTGGTTTTAAGGACCCATCCTCCTTCCTTGCCAAAGGTTGTCCCACCCTTCTACATCGGGCAGACCATCATTTTGCCCACCTTCTTTCCGCCTCCACATCCTTCCAGGGAAGAGGAGAGGATCCACCGTCTGGACCCAAAATGTGCGCTTGCTTTCTATCTGCAGCGTACACGACAGTTCCTGGTGGACGATCAGCTCTTTGATGGCTACGTGGGCGCCAAAAAAGGTCGGGCTGTGCACAAACTGACCATTTCCCGGTGGGTCGTACTGTGAATCAAAGCATGTTACTCCTTGGCCAAGAAAGAGCCTCCTGTGGGGTTGCGTGCCCATTCGACCAGTGTAACTGCAGCCTCTACTGCCTTGGGACGCAGCGTTCCCCTGCAGGACATATGTCAGGCAGCTACGTGGGCCTCGCTGCACACGTTTACCAAACACAACTGCCTTGACAGTCGGGTCCAGAGAGACTTCTTCGTTAGCCGTTCGGTGCTCCTTGACTTTCTGGTGTAATCCTGTTCGCAACCCCACCACTGGGGTTGGTATTGCTGGGGTATCTATTCTAAGGTAAGGAATCTATCACTAACGTGTGTCTTTAAGATGCACAAGTTACTACTTGTGTAACAATATATCCGTAAGAGACATTAGTTAGTGACAGATTCCTTACCGCCCCACCCATCCTCCCCATTCTGCAAACTGATTACTAGGGTTAAGGTCATCCCCTTTTAGGGCCCTAGTTTTATGCACCAATGGTCAGTATCTTGCATGGCTCTGCTTTTCGGCGCAGAAAGTCGTGTACAGAACTGACGACGGCGTGCATGGGTGGAGCCTAAGTAGTCTCCGTAATGTCAACTTAGTGCTCACTACGCCAGTGACTGACGCGGAGCCGCACAACGCCACCTACCGATGCGCAAGTGTACTACTAAGCAAAACTTTCCGGATTCAGTCTGATGCCTGGGGACTATTCTAAGGTAAGGAATCTATCACTAACTAATGTCTCTTACAGATATATGGTTACACAAGTAGTAACTTGTGCTTTACTGATAAACCATAAGCACATAAACAATGTTTGAAATTTGGGTTTCAGCAAAAGTATTTAAAATTTGCACATCACCAAGTAAAGTGTTCTGATTTGTTTTGATCCTATAAAAGAATGTGTTTTTACCACAGGATTACAAAAATGTGTCTTAATACCTAGTGAAATTTGTGAAAAGTTCACTTATTAACCATTTCATTGTTGTGTTAGAAAAAAAGCCTGAAATCTTCCAGCCTTTCATTTCACATACTTTTTGCACAGCATGATTGTCACTAAGTTCACTTTACAACATCATTTAACTTCAGTCACAGAAAGAAAAGTAGATGTAGGTGGACAAACTGACTTTTATTTATTTATTTAAAAGATGTATAACGCGCGCAGCTACCCAACAGGGTTTCCCGGCGCTGAAAGCGGAAACAGACAAGATTGGAACTCAGTTGGCCTTAGACCTGACTAAACAGAAAGGTCTTTAGCTTTTTTCGGAAAGCGAGGAGAGATTGACAATTCCTGCGATCTAGCGGAAGGGAATTCCATAATTTTTACATCTTTCTCTGAAAGCCGAACAAATGTTACAAGATAACAGGAGTTAAACGCATCTTTTTTGCTCATTCACTTTGTGAGCAATCGGAACACTTGTTGTCAGCTCGCCAGAACGGGAGAGTAGGCCCTAAAAATTGCTAGTCCTGATTTAATCTGATTCGCCATAGCAACTATGCTCAGTAGACAGAAGCAGGTGAAAGTGATTACAAGCACCAAAAGAGTGAATGGTAAATATAGTTCTACCATGGTACTAAAACAGTGTATATATGCAGGCATATAATCAAGGCAGTAATCAGGCATACTCCTACCATGCAAACCCTGCTCTGCGTATACCTAGAATGTGTGTAGTTGCAATGTGGAAGGAAGCAAATACCCATTGTAGTCCTTTTGTGTGAGGGAAGCTTGCTCTTCCCCTTTTAATACTGCTCTGTGTTTTGTATGAGAGTAACTCGTACGTGTTCTATCGGTTGCATGAGAAAACCCTTTCACTAGCAAAATACAAAATGATTGGCATTGTAAATGCTTATATTTGTGAAACTGGATGATTTTTATAAAGTTGTCCTTTGGTTATGATAAACATTTGTGAGGTTTTCAAGATATTTGTCCATCTGGCTGTCCTGAGTGGAAGGAGAAGATGTTTTCTTCTTGCAGCGTTGTTCAACCTTCACCCTAGAAACCGGAGTTCTGATCTCCTCTTCTGCACTTAAGTAAAATATTGTGTGATTCTACGGTATCTACTTCAAATTATAAATAAGTCTTGGAAAACTGTGGAATGTACTATGTCAATTACATTTATTTGGATTCCGCAATCTGGTCACAATTGAACCTTACCCATCATACTTTTGTATGAACAGTGCCTCTTTGGAGAGTTACATAATTGGAGACAAATTTATTGTATCAAGTTTTCTACTTCTGCTTTTGAACCTGGTATATGCTCTAATGTAATTTTGATTATTCTGTAGTGACCGACGTCTTAATGATTGTGTGTGAAATTTATTCATGTGCACTTTTAATTTCCGATCTCATTTCCTGGACATTTAAGTCCTTTGTCTTAATGCCATTTTTAAAGCTCTCCTCAGTAACTGGTATTTTGTTTCATATTTTGGAAATGAGGGATCCTTGCTTTTGTTAACTGCTTCATATGGTTTGGTGTATGATGTTTACACCATTTAATCCTATTGGTTTCATATGGGTCTCAACTGTGTTGTAGTCTGTACGGAAAAGTCTTTTGCATCATAAGACGTGTATGCCTGCTCTGATTGCCCAACTGTACTGTTGTCTGGATCCCTAAGGCGCTTTTTATTGTCATAATCAAACATGGATCATGCATGTGCGCAATGACATAGGCCTTTCTAGCGAAGTAAGGTCTTCTTCATCCAGAAATGGCGCCAAAAGAGCTATCCTCATAGTGGTGGAGTGCTACTGCCTTCACCAAGAGTTAAGCAGCAGGAACGCGTACTGTGGCAGCATAATATGTAGTGATCAATAGGAGTGAACTGATCCTTTTTATGCTGTCACTGAAGTGAGACCTACAGGTTCACTCACTATTTTTAAAGTTCCTCCCCTGTGTGCCTAAATTACTCTTGGGCCTACATCAGTTGGATGTAGAGTGCTAGTCAGCACAGGAATAGTGACGGCACTGGATGTGTGCGCGCGCCTGGGAAGGGTACAGTACAGGAATAGACCAGTGCTGCGCAAGCATAGTTAATGCATGTACTGAGTGTATGTATACCTGAAAGGAATACATTGCATGAGAAATGTAGTGCTGTGAAGTGTGTGCGCAATGGAAGCATGTGCTGGGTGTGTGTGCGGTTGCAAGAAGTACAACCCATGAAAAGTGAAGTATTGTGCAGTGTGTGTGTGTATGTGTTGGCAGTTTTTGTGTTTGTGAATAGCACACCATGTCACAACCCACAAAAGATACTTTTCTGTTCAGGGGGATTGTGTGCTTGATGTAGGTGTGCCTGGGTTGGTGTCAGTACTAGACAGTATGTGTGCTGTATATGTAAACGGAGTGAAAAGTGTGCCTGCATTGGTGTGTTACATGGTGGACTCAGGGTTCCATTTTGGGAAGCATAGTCCTCACTGGTGAAGACTGGATTGAATCCCCCACCCCAACAGATGTGTGTATTGCTGCATTCCTGTGAGCTGGATGGGACACACTGCAGGAAGCGAGAGAGAGAGACTCTCCCTGTACACTTCAACAGGGTGTTCTATGATTCCAGTGATAGATCACAAGGAAGGGACCTGGACAGATCTCAGGAAAGAAATTAGGCTGATAATGGAATCATAGAGTGGGGCTGGGAGCCCATGATTTACATTTTGATGCACATAAAGCCGTGGCTGGCATCCAGGTGTGAGGTCTTGTCAATCCACTGGCCTGTGTTGTGAGACTATCAGCGTGACATTCTCTCCTGCTGTGACAGACATCCTTTCAAGAGGAAGAGGGTGAAGTATTTGCATCAAAAGAAGCAAAACTCCAACATAAAACTTCAGACCCAAACCCTAAATCACATTTGAAGTCTGGAAGTGGACTATAAGAAGGGGCGGTTGAAACCTCAAAAGGTATCATCTGCCAACCAGACAGGCTGTGTGAGAAAGGGAAGCTCTGCAAGACTTCTCCCTGTGACCATGAAGGTGTGTTTGGGGTGGGGAGGGGGGAGCTTGCTAGTCTTCCTGCTAAGTGACGGGACATCACTCAGGGAAACTAATACCACCTGGTCTAGAGCACCTGTGCTTACCTGCTTGCTCAGACTGGTGTGTCCTGTGAGGCAGAGAAGATCATTGGAGTCAGCGAGGTCCAGTATGGAGCTTTGGCAAGAAGACTCCCAGTGCGAGGTATGGGGAGACAGCTGTGCATTGATGGGGCAGCTGCCTGTGGGCAGGAGTGAATGCTTGACCCCTGTATGCCAAGAGAGGTCCCTTGTGCCGAGGAGGAAGACCCCTAGAGATTAGAGCTTGTGCTGGTGGGGATAGCAGAGCACTGCGTTGCTCTGATTGCGAGGAGGCCGCGCAACTAGCGTCTGTCATACCCTGGCTCCGGGTCCCGTCAGCACAAGCCCTAATCTCTCAAGGTCTTCGTCCCCGGGATCACATGACCTGAGGTGCTCAACTGCATCTGGTTAATATTTCGGAATCACTGAACCAGGTTTCCGGTAGTGCTAAAGTATCTTTGAATCACCCTTTTGGTCCTGATGAAGTTCCGCCAAACCCGTTGGAGGCTAATTTGGCATGAAACAAGTTTACTCTATGCACCACACTAGCCCTATAGTATCATTACATCCAGCTGGGGCTCACTATTTTTAGTTAGGCTAGTGCCCCCTGGTAATAAATACATCTGATAGAGACTACTAGCCGCAGATTCCTTCATGTAGAATTATCTCCAGGCATGAGACTGGATCCGGAAACCCTTTGCCACAGCATCCTTGCGTGGCGGGGGCGTGGCGGCATCACGCGCCTACGGCCAGGCGTCCGCGCACGTGGTGTCAGCGAAGTCACATAAGCCCCGCCTCGGCGCCCCCACGTCCGTTTTTTCCTTTTCTTCCTGCAACGCGGATCCGGTCTTCCTGCGGGCCTTTTTGGGGCCCTTTTTTCTTCACCAATAGTCTTTTATCTGGTGGAACAGTGTGCGAATGCCTTCGGGCTTCAAAACCTGCACGTCGTGTGGGCGTCTTATGTCCGCGACGGACCCTCATCTCATTTGTATGTGGTGTTTGGGGGAGGATCACGGCACCACTGATTGTGAGGTGTGTCAACAGTTGAAGCCGAAGTCGTGGCGGGAGCGCCGAATGAAACTTCTATCGGCGTGTCTCTCCAGGTCGACCTCCTCCCCTCGATCAGCTTTGGCACACGGCTTCAGATACGGCCGTGGTCGTCGTCCTCGTCCTTCTCTGATGTCGCGAGAGCGTCGCTCCCCGGTAGATAAGTGTCGCAGTTTGTCCCCGGGGGCTGGTGTTCGGCCTTCCAGGGGCGTGGGCTCTACGCGGGTGATGTGACCCTACGTGTCGTCGTCCTATCCACCGTTCCCCGGTGAAGGGGTGTCGAGAGTCCTGATGGAGACATACGCGGCGGCTTTGCGGACCTTGCTGGCATCTCCTCCTCCCTCCCCTCCTGGGGCGCCGACGGATCCCTCGCCTCGCGCAGGGCCCTCCGTTGCGCCGGCGGCGGCTCCGGCGCAGTGGTTTGGTTCCAGACTTCCAGAGTTGAGGTGCGGTCCCTCATTCGCGCCGCGGCACCTTTGCCTTGCCACAAACTCCAGCAGGTGTCCCTGTGGTGTCGCAGAAGGTCGCCGGGGCTCGGGTCTCAAGGCTGAGCTGACGCCGTCCAGGCGCCGGTATCATCTGCTTTGGGCAGCGCCACAAAGGTTGGTGACCTCTCCTCGTCCCGCTCCGGGCCGAGTTGGGGTGGGGACTCCTCGTCCCCCTCTGGGCCTTTCTCGTTCCTCCCCGCAGGTGGCTGCCCCGTTGGAGGGCGATTGGGAGGTTGAGTCCTTTCTGGCGCCTCCACATGGGTCGCCGGACCGCCTCCGCAACATTCTGCGCCGAGGCTGGCGGAGGACTTCGGGTCACTCCCTCGGTACCTCTCGTCCCTCCACGTAGGCAGCTGCGTCGGCGGAGGTCGAGACCTTTGGCCACTTCGACTCCTGCCCCACTCCGGTCCCCGGTGCGGTGTGACTTAGAGGAGCCCTATCTGGTCTCTCTTTCGGCGCCAGAGGGTGCTGGCGTCCTACCTCAAGGTGCGGACTCCACGGCTCCACACAGAGGTCGTGCAGCGGATTCGTCTTGGGACGCTCCCTCTTCTCCGGAGGCTGGCTGCATTTTGGTGTCCTCTTCCCCGGGGACTGGCCGCAGCGTGGGGTCTTTTTCACCGGCATCGAATGGTTGCGCCCTGCATTTTCTAAGGCCGAGGTGCTTGTCGGAGGAGCGGCAGGTACCCTATTTTTTGGTGTCTTCTGGCTTTCAGGTCTGGCCCTTGCGCGTCCCGCTTGGCTTCAGGGACGGCCGTCTTAGTCTACAGCCTTCACCCATGGAGGAGCTGATTTCTTCTCCGCAGGACTCTACAAAGGCAGGTGCGGCCTTCGCGCACCCGGTGTACACAGCTGTGGGCATTCTGCGCATGGGGGTGTCATGGGGATTTACACTGTGTTAAGTTAGCATGAGCCTTTTAGAAGTTTAAACGCCATTTTTCCTTTCTGCTGCCTTTGCACACGGCTCACATTATTACAAATGTTTAGAGTCTAGCTGACTGTTTTGCTTCACATGAGAATAATATGTTTTCCTATAATAGCAGCTTTGCTTGGTAAGCTTTGTCTGAATAGTGAGTGCCGAGGCCTTCAAGTTTATTTCAACACAGTGGTTGTTGTTCGGTCTGATCAGCGCACGTTCTAGACATAACATATATGCAGCTGTGGCCACCTCTGATTTTGGCGCTTTTAATAATGCACTGCGCAGGCATGCAAACACACTTTTGGAGAACATTTGCATGCAGAGAGCTAGTGTAGAAAATGATGTGATCCATTTCTACTAGGACCAGAGGTATGGGGCCGCCCTTGTAAACCCAAGAGACCTTCTGTGGATATAAAATAACCTACTAGCAAGTGAGGGTGAAATCTAGGTGTAATTTAGCCTATTTCCATTTAGCATTTTAACATGCTTTCTCCTTTTGTATGTTATGGAATAGTAACTATGCTGATAATCTGGTTGCTTATAATATGTCTGCTTGTATTGGCTAAGATACTGCGCTTGAGAACACGTCAGTAGAAATAAATATTTCAAACTTGCACGTGTCTTCATTTACTCCTCGTTTTTGGACTGGTATGAGCGTAGAACGAAAGTGTTCATGTATTCCACTTTGCCTGAGGTATTCTAAGTTCCATGTTCTGGGTTTTCTAATCATTGGGGGTATGGAACAACCAATGAGACACTGATTGCTAGTCTGGTAGGGGATTTTGGCTACTAAGGTGAGTTTTGGTACACCCTAATTCACTGAGGTTCCAAGTCTCTATGCACAGTACTGTGTATGAGCAGAATCCCTACTACAGGGGGACCCAATTGCTCATTTTCCAGTGGATCATCTCTTGGGGGTACTCCACCAGGGCTCTGGTGGGAGGGAGATCTTACTCCCCTTTGAGGGTTCGCTCCTTTCTTCTCTGGAGGGAGCTTGAAGGCTTCAGGAGATCCGGTGCCTCAACACCTTCTGCACCATCACCTTCCGGCGCCACGTGACGCGTCGTGCCTCTCCCTCCACCCCTCTGCTGCCTGTCCACTCTTGAGGACCGCTTTTCCATCCCTGCCGCCACTGTTGAGTCCGCCGTCCCAGGAGGCCCGCTGGCTGGACTCTTGGGGGCGCCACATGTTCGCCTCGACCAGCGCGGCCCTGCAGGCCCTTAACACCTATTGTGTGTTGGCGAGGGCCTCCTCTTGTCTGTGGGACTCTGCTGAGTCTCTGGATTCCACGGCTTCCCAGGAGACTGTTCAGGTGGACTTACAGCATCATGCTTTGGATGGCCGGGAGCAAGCGGCATTTATTCTCTGCTCTGCTCTGGACATCTCGGAGGTGTTGGGTCGGGCAATGGCTTCCTCAGTCGCCCTACGTCGCCATGCTTTGCTTCGGGCGGCATGTTCCCTGAGAATATTCAGGAGCAACTCATTTATCTTCCGTTTGATGGCAGCCTGTTGTTCCATGCTCCGACTGACTCTGCCATCCAGAGGTTCCTGTCGGGGCTCCATTCTCCTCCTCCTCCTTCCCCTTCCCCTCCTCCTCCTTCCCCTCCTCAGTGACTGTTGAACTGAGCTAGGTTTGGGCCTTTTGGATGCCCTTGCTGTAGGTGGTATTTGCTAGCCATTGAGTCCTCCTTGCTGGGACTTTGGCATTGTTGGCTGCTGTGTGTGTTTTTGCTGGACTTGCTACACAGACTTGGCCCTGAGTTAGGCCTTCTGTTTTCTTGTGCTGATGTCAAGCCTTCCGCTTTTGCTTTTGCTTTCTCCTCTGCTGCGGAAGTTCTTCCGAAGAGGGTTCCCGTGTTTTGGGACGTACCGTACCCTATGTGAGGTAGTGGTAGCTGTTACATAGCTATGCTCTGCTGGGGAGTGCTGGTTGCCTTCGGGTGCCCGTTCTCCGTGGCGTTTCTGTATGTTGCTGTTGCTACTTGAGGTTGTGTGCGCGGCCCTTGTAGTGGTAGGTCCGGCCATTCCTCTCCTTCCTTCTCTTGTGCCGATAGCTGGGATGCTTCTGTGTCCTTCATGCTTCTGGCGGCTTATGGTTATAGCTGCCATTCTGGCTAGCCTGTTGATTTCCCTCTGGGTGGGCTCGCCTATACCTTGGTTTCCTCGGACCCTCTGGGCTTCTTCTTGTTCCTCTGCCTGTCCTTGCATTGGGTGGAAGCTCAGTTGCCCTGGGGGTGAATTGGGGTGTTTTGGCCTCTCCGACTTTGTCCTTGGTTCCTCTGTTGTGAGTTTATGGTCCTCCACTCTTCCTTCTTCCTCCTACATCCCTCTGGGGCTTCTGGCGTTTGACTTGTGGGGGTCCTCTTGCCTGTTAGGGACGAGGTTGCCTCCCTGGGCTGGTCCCCTATGGGCCTTCTGTCCTGTCCAGAGTGGTGGGGTCCTTTCACAGACCCTCCTTCCCCGTGGGTATTGCTAGGGTATCTATTCTACGTGAAGGAATGTGTGGCTAGTTGTCTCTATCACATGTACCAGTTACTTACCTTCGGTAACCATGTATCTGGTAGAGGCGATTCTAGACGCAGATTCCTTCATGGCCCGCCCTTCCTCCCCGTTCTGCGAGAAACACTGGGCTGGTCCTTGGTACCCGCCTCCCGGTGGGGGCCATGTCCTCTGTGAGTGCCTTCTTTTGCTCTTGGCGGTGTCTGTGTCTGGATGCTGCTCTTCCCTCCTCTTTGGTTCTGGGAAGGTGGGGCTTCTGGTGTTCCTATGCCCCGCTGCTATGGCTGCTCCAGGTCGGGGAGGTTTCCTCTCATCTTTTCCTTCCTCTTGCTGCTAGGGGCCTGGCCCCTCTGCCTCCTCTGGGTTGGGGCTCTTTGGTCGCGCCTTACCGTTGTTTCTTGGGGGGTGGATGCGCTCTAGGCTGGGGTGGGTGGAGGTTGGTAGGTCCTGCCTGTTGGGACTGTCTCCCCTTCCTTTTTTCTGGGGGTGGTTGTAGGCCTGCTACATGTGACATGACTTTTAAGCAGGTTTCTCTCTCCTAGGGAGAGGTGGGGGATGGCTGTCTATGTGTTGGTTGGGTGGCTGCTCAGGGCTCTGCTCTGTTCTTCCTCTCTTCTTTGCCTTTGGATACTGCGGTGTTGCACTGTTTCTATGGGGTTTCCTTTTGTATGCTCTTTCGCACACTGTTCCCATGCTCCCACAGTTTTTTACTTGGTGGTTCAGCGTTGTGGTGCGGAAAAGTTCTCCGAAGAAAACTGAAGTAGGCGGGGCTTATGTGACCTCGCTGACGTCACGTGCGCGGACGATGCCTGAGCGGATCACGTGATGTCGCCCCGACCCCGGCGTGCAGGGATGGTGTGGCAAAAAGTTTCCGGATCCAGTCTCACGCCTGGGGATAATTCTACTTGGAGGAATCTGCGGCTAGAATCGTCGCTACCAGATACGTTGTTACCAAAGGTAAGTAACTCGTACATTAGTTTAGGCTGCCCTAGACCTATTTTAACCTTTACACTCACTGCACTACCTAGCCCACTCACCCGCACTCACCCTACAGCTTCATCAATACAAAGATCTCTGCCAAAGAGCTCCTTCTCAGGTGTTCGTCTGGCATAGCAGCACCGGCTCGATGAGGAGCAGGCCCAATGATGAAGCATGACATCAAAGAACGACTGGACAACAACGCCCACGACAGCAAGGAACTCTTCAGCATCGTCAAAGAGCTCTCCAACCCCAGCGCCGGAAACAACGACATCACTCCTTCGCAAGACCTCTGCGACTCACTCGCCGCGTTGTTCCACCGCAAGATCACCGACATACACAACAGCTTTGGCGCACCTACCACGCACCCAACCACCGAACCAACGCCCCCCACCACCACCCTCTGCAACTGGACACCGGTCAGCACCGAAGACACCTCCCGCACGATGAACACCATCCACTCCGGATCACCAACCGACCCCTGCCCCCACCACGTCTTCAACAAGGCCGACTCCATCATCGCACTCCATCTCCGGGACATCATCAACACCTCCTTCCACACCGCCACCTTCCGGGAAAGCTGGAAGCACGCCGAGCTCAGCGCCCTCCTGAAGAAACCAACAGCGGACCCCACCGACCTCGGGAACTTCCGCCCCATCTCGCTCCTCCCTTTTCCCGCCAAAGTCATCGAGAAGACCGTCAACAGACAGCTCGCCGCCTTCCTCGAGACGAATGGATCCCTCGACCCCTCGCAGTCCGGTTTCCGAGCCAACCACAGCACCGAGACCGCCCTGTTCGCAGCCACTGATGACATCAGATCCCTGCTCGTCAACGGGGAAACAGCGGCCCTCATCCTCCTGGACCTCTCCGCAGCGTTCGACACGGTCTGCCACCACACCCTAATACAGCGCCTCAGCAAAATCGGAATCCAAGAAAAGGCACTGGAGTGGATCACCTCGTTCCTCGCCGGAAGAACCCAGAGAGTCCGCCTCCCCCCGTTCAGATCCGAGGCCACCGAAGTCATCTGCGGCGTACCACAAGGATCATCACTCAGTCCAACCCTCTTCAACGTCTACATGAGCCCCCTCGCAGCCATCGCACGCCAACACAACCTCAACATCATCTCCTACGCCGACGACACTCAGCTGATCCTCTCCCTCACCAACGACCCCGCCACCGCCAGAACCAGCCTACACAAAGGGATGAAAGACGTCGCCGAGTGGATGAAGAAGAGCCGCCTGAAACTGAACTCAGACAAGACGGAAGTCCCCATCCTGGGTGTAGGAGAGTGGGGTCTGCAATCCCATGGCCACCCCAGATTTTTGCTTTTTGCTTCACTGGTTTACGACTTTCCCTGGCTGTGGGCCTGCTAATCTGACCCACAGCCTAGCTGTTCTCTCTCTAAAATTACAACCATGTACCCTAGGTGCATTTACCAATTGGTACTGGGCCACCTTATCAGTCCCTGTACAGTATACCTTAGGTATCCAGGGCATAGGTGTACCGAGGGCCTACCAGGGGCTGAAGCATGCATTATGCCACCCCTGGCTGGCCATCTAAACCGACACAACTGGCTGCACGACAGCTGGGGCAAGGTGGTGTAATAAACCTTTGCTTTAGATATAGTTCCCTATATCTTAACCTAAAATGGACACATATCAGTCACTCCTAGAGAAGGCCTTATAAATCCTGAAGGCAGAGTGCTTGGAATTATGTGAGATGGTGCTCTGGCATGAGCTGAGCCCGTTTGCAGCTTGCGGAACCAAGTCCTAATAGCTGTTCCATGATAACGCTATACCATATACTCTTAAGTGCATTATAATCCTCGCGGTTAAATGCTAACTCTGGTATAACATTATCAAAACATGTCGAGTAAGGTATCATACGAATTGGAATACTACCCCCTCGCCAATTCTGGCGACGGGGGTAGCATTCCACCCTTCTAGAGGGACACGACATGTATGTAACTGTGAACCCCGGTTAAAGTTAACTCGAGCCTTGGCATCACAAAATGGATGCCACCACCACAGACACAAGTCTGACCTCCTGCTGCTGGGAGTCCTTCCAGCGAGGGAGGCTCAGACAAAAGGTTTCCTGCCTTGGGAGGTGCTAGCACCACCCCAGACAGGATTTTGTTTATTAGGTAGGCCAAGGCTGAAAGGAATGAGACATGCCTGGGGCACACAAGGTGCCCTGTGCATACACCGGTTCCAACCAGTTGCTGGGTCACTCCAGCCCCAGCTCTGGCGGGAAAACGGACAAAGGATAGGGGGTGTAACCACCCCCCTTCCTGGTCCCACCCAGGGGAGGGACCTAGTCGTAGTGCAGCCCCCTTTAGCTGAATAAAGGTAGGAGCTGGTCCCATTCCCAGTTAGATTAATCTTGACAACTTCCACGAAGAAACTCTTGACCTTCGACCTCCTGAACATCAGAAGACTGAAGAATCTCCCCTATGGTCAGGGAGTGACCATCCTGCTTCGCAGGCACCATCAAGCTCCTGTGCGGTTTGCTGCAAGTCCTTCCTTCCCGGAATCCGACGACCCAGCTCAACGAGACCCGGACCTCCAGACCCCTCTGACCTCTACCCACATCCACAGCACAGCTGGGACCCGTGGGTGCGACGAGCAACGTGGAGACGGCCATCTTGAAGAAACCTGCACAGCGCTTCCAGCACGACCACCGAGGGACCCTCGAGTGAGTGCATCGGGGACTGAGAAGCCCTACACCGACACAGCACCTGCATCAAAGACCAGCCCCCCAGCCTCCACGAGATCTGCGTGGCGCCCTTTTGCCTGGTTGCTGCTTTTCCTGTTGTCTGGTCACTTGCCGGCTGGCTCGTGACCTCTGAGACGACGACCCGAAGATTTCAACACTGCTAGTCTGGTCCCCCAGACTGGCCCTTGCTTCCTTGTGAAAGAGAAGCACCCCGGACCCTCCTGGTCCGCACCAGACGCCATCTTTGTTCCACCGCGTGGCTTGCACTGGCCAAGGCCTGTTGACCAGATCGACGATCCAACGCCGCCATCAGCAGCAGACTACGTGGGACAGCTCGTGCCTCCAGCCTGGTCGTGAAGAACAGCTCCTGGTCCGCGCAGCTACAGAGAGAAGCGACCCTTCCTTCACCTGAACGCGGCGACAGCATCTGGTTCCCTCCTGGTTCCAGCACCGTCACTGGCTAGTGACCGAGACTCTGTCCCCTTCCCTTTCAGGACTTTTCCTTCCTAGTTCCATCCTTGGAACCACCGGACTCCTCCATCTGGCTGCCTGCCAGCAACTCTTTGTTTCAGGCATCACCGGGATCAACGCAGCGAACCCGACACCACTTCAACCCTATGCACCCGCAGCCTGTGGGTTAGGTAACTAAAGCTTCTAGGTGCTGAAGTCAGTGTTCACTATCCTAGTGTCCAGGTCCACTGTTGTTTTTCCTCCATCCAGCCGGGTTCGTCCGGAATCCGTAACTTTGTAAACTGTAGTATCCATAGACGTTGGTACGCATCCCGCGTGAGAGTTTCCACTCTGCACGTGAGTCCCGTGGGCCTCCTGCTCCGTACTTACCTAGTTCGTAGCGTAGTCCCAGCGATCCTCCAGCCTCTGGATCTCCTTACAATACTTTCCTTCCTCTCATTCCATTGTTTCTAGTATATGGTTTGTCGTGCCCCTAAGGCACACGTGTAAATATTGTGCTAACTCGTGTTTCTTTCATAGTATTGTCATGTGCTTAGCCCTCTGATCTCATAAAGAGTTCAGAGGTGTTATTATTAATAAATATATTGTTTATTTTCATAACAACCTGTGTGGTGTCCTTTCATCTGGTATTCAAGGGGTTATATTGTGGTAAAACAGCTGGCTTCACATGCCAAAAGAGTTTAGCCTAAGACTGCTTTGTCCATGCTACCATTAGGATAGCTGGTCTATAAGGTTGACTTACAACCAATCACCATAAGGGTTGTTTGGACTGATACAAGGTGGTCACTAGAACTAGTGAACATCAGATATCAGGCCAACTTCTCACATTGGTGTGCAGCGGTTGGGATTTGAGCTTGCTGTTGTTTTTACCAAATATAATCTTGAGATATCATTTGAAAGATCACATAAGGTACCATAGGTACATATAACAAGCTTAGAAATACTCTGAGTTCTACTGAACCAGCTGTTGTAGTAGAAAGGGCCTAGCACACCCTGACTACAACTCTTAGCAAGGGATCAGTAGGAAAACCCATAGTGTAGGTAGGTGCATCACTTACACCTCACTAGAAAAGCATGTCTACCCATGGAGAGTCTTCAGAGACTCCCCTAGTGGTTAGTGACCCTTCCACAGGTCCTTTCCAGATATGCAGCTCTCAGTTTCCAGGAGATGAGACAATTGTGTACCTCCAGGAAATTGAAACAGTGTTCTAACCCTACCACTCCTTTTCTGTTAGGTCTCTTAGAGACATATGATGCTAGAAAAGCTTCTCATACAGATGGGAACATGCCAGCCTTAGAAGGGACCCTTGGTGATCCTGACCTCTATGAAACTGAGGAAGTAGAGGAGGAGGAGGATGAAGAGGATCTTTCTGGGGATGAGGCAGACAAAGGTCCTGAGCTAGTCAGCAGACTTACTAGGGCCAACTTAGACCTACATAGGGAAGGATCTGGGGGACCCCAGTACTGACCCTAAGCAGGCCTAACTTTGGAGTTAGAAGAGACAGGTCACATTCTAGGCACTCCAATAGATCTGTGCACTCTCATGCCTCTTCTCAGAGGAGAATGACTTCTCCCCAGAGGAGAATGACTTCCCCTCAGAGGAGAGAACATGAAGCAAGGATGAAACAGGCTAATCTAAGGATCCAGAGGGAAGAACTTGCCCTTGCCAAGGAGAAGCTTGTCTTTGCTAGAGAGCAACAGTTGAGTGGGGTAGTCCCCACTGGTGGCAGCAATATCCCTAAGGATAAAGACAGGAGTTTTGATACTAAACACCTAAGTAAAATAGTGCCCCCCTTTAAACAAGGGGATGACATCCACAAATGGTTGACTGCTTTGGAGAGGGCCTGCACTGTCCAGTGCATCCCCCAGAGTCAGTGGGCAGCTATATTGTGGCTCTCCTTTGAAGGTAAAGGTAGAGATAAGCTCCTCACTACTAGAGCTGAGGATGCTAACAATTACCAAGTCCTGAAGAATACACTGATTGATGGGTTTGGCTTAACAACTGAACAGTACAGGTTGCTGTTCAGAGACACCCAGAAAATGCAGTCTCAGGATTGGGCTGACTTTGTTGATTGTGCCACTAAGGCTTTTGAAGGCTGGTTACTGGGAAGTAAAAGTTACTGATTACACAGGATTATATAATCTAATTATGAGAGAACACATCTTAAATAATTGTCAAAATCAGTTGTTGCATCAGCACCTTATTGACTCAGATCTGACCTCTCCCCAAGAATTGGGAAAGAAGGCAGACAGATGGGTCAGGACAAGGGTCAAGCAGCAGAACCAGAACCAGGGTGGTGGCCAGAAGAAAGCGGACCCCAAGGGTAATGAGAATAAGCAAAATGACCAGAAGTCTTCAACAGGGCCCCAACAATCTAAAGAGGGTGGGTCCCAGAATTCCCAAAAGAAGAAGAATAATGGTCAGAGGAAACCATGGTGCCAATACTGTAAAAGTAATACTCACTGGTTTAGTGAGTGCACCAAGAAAGGCCCAACTCCTACCACTACTGCCCCTAAGGCATCTGCACCCCCTAGTACAGTTAGTAGTGGTAGTAATCCTCCCAAGGCTATAGTGGGGTTAACCCTGGGAACTGAGACGGGTTCTGACTTAGTCAGGACACCTACTCAGGCTGTTCTTGTTTGTACTGGGGACATGGATATGACCCCTACAATAAGTCCCCGTACTCTGGGCAAGTACAGGCAAACGCCTTTGATCAATGGAAAAATGGCTCAGGCCTACAGGGACACTTGTGCCAGTGTCACTATGGTGACACCAAACTTTGTGGACCCTGAACAGGTAATACTAGGTTCAGACTACCTGGTGACCAATGCTAGCAATGCCACTACCTCCCATAGTATGGCACTTGTTAATTTCTCCTGGGGAGGGGTAAATGGCCTCAAAAGGGTTGTTGTTAGTTCAGACCGCCCAGTGGACTGTCTTTTGGGCAATGATTTGGAATCCTCCTTATGGTCAGATGTGGAGTATAGGACTCATGTGGAAATGTTAGGTTTATCAGCACATGTCCTTGCTGTGACTAGGTCACAGGCCAAGAAATGCCCAGCTGAACTAGTGCTGGATCCTGGAAGAATGGACCAGACACTACCCAAGAGAAAGAGCAGTAGGGGTAAGGTTGACCCTTCCCCCCTGTCTCAGGTGGAGGATCAGCTCTCTCAGGAGACTGACCCCAAGACCCCAGAAGGAACTGTCCTAGAAGAGCTTGAGCCTGAATAGGTTGAGTTTCTTGGGACAGGGGGGCCTTCCAGGGCAGACTTGAGGCAGGCACAGTTAGACTGTTCCTCTCTTGAACCCCTCAGACAGCAGGCTGCTGCTGAGGCTGCAGGGAATGCTACAGGTGCCCATAAGGTATATTGGGACGATGGAATCCTATACTCTGAGGCAAGAGACCCCAAACCTGGTGGTACCAAAAGGCTGGTCATCCCCTTGTCTCTTAGAGGTTTCCTTCTCACCTTGGCCCATGAAATTCCCCTTGCAGGTCACTTAGGCCAGAACAAGACTTGGGACAGGCTTGCCCCACACTTTCACTGGCCTCACATGTCCGAGGACACTAAAGAATTTTGTCGCTCATGTGTCACTTGCCAAGCCAGTGGCAAATCAGGTGGCACAACAAAGGCCCCCCTTATACCACTACCTGTGGTGGGGGTTCCCTTTGAAAGAGTGGGGATTGACATTGTTGGACCAATGGACCCCCCAACAGCATCTGGGCACAGATTTATACTGGTGGTAGTGGATCATGCCATCAGGTATCCAGAAGCTATTCCCCTTAGGACCACTACAGCTCCTGTTGTGGCTAGAGCCCTGGTTGGAGTTTTCTCCAGAGTGGGGTTTCCTAAGGAGGTCGTCTCGGACAGAGGTGCAAACTTCATGTCGGGATACTTGACTGCTATGTGGAAGGAGTGTGGTGTAAATTACAAATTTACCACACCCTATCACCCACAGTGCAATGGGCTTGTTGAGAGATTCAACAAGACCCTCAAAGGGATGATAAAAGGGTTACCTGAAAAGCTTAGGCGAAGATGGGACATCCTTTTACCCTGCCTTCTGTTTGCTTACAGAGAGGTCCCACAGAAGGGGGTTGGTTACAGCCCTTTTGAGCTTTTGTTTGGACATCCTGTAAGAGGACCCCTATGTCTTGTGAAGGAAGGATGGGAGTTACCTCTCAAAAGCCTAAACTTGACATAGTGGACTATGTACTTGGTCTCCGCTCCAGGATGGCAGAGTACATGGAGAAGGCATCTAAAAACCTGGAGGCCAGCCAAGAACTTCAAAAAGCTTGGCATGACCAAAAGGCTGCCCTAACTGTTTACCATGCAGGACAGAAGGTGTGGGTGTTGGAGCCAATGGCCCCATCAGCTCTCCAAGACAAATGGTCTGGACCCCACATCATCATTGAGCAAAAGGGAAAAGTCACCTACTTGGTGGACATGGGAACTCCCAGGAGCCCTCACAGGGTACTTCATGTGAATAGGCTCAAAGCATTTGTTGACAGGGAGGACATGGGCTTGCTCATGGCCACAGATGAGGGGCAGGAGGAAGAGAGTGACCCTCTCCCAGACCTGTTCACTCAGAACCCTGATGATGGGTCAGTAGATGGTGTAGTCTTTTCTGACAGCCTCTCTGAGCATCAACAAAAGGATTGTAAGCAAGTCCTTCAATCCTTCAGACAAATGTTTTCTCTGACCCCCAGTCAGACAAACTGGTGCACACATGAGGTGGACACTGGAGACAGTCTGCCTATAAAGAGTAAAATCTACAGGCAACCTGACCACGTCAGGGACTGCATAAAACAAGAAGTACAAAAGATGTTGGAATTGGGAGTCATTGAACCCTCAGAGAGCCCTTGGGCTAGTCCTGTAGTTCTAGTGCCTAAACCACACACCCAGGACGGTAAGAGAGAGATGAGGTTTTGCGTAGACTACAGGGGTCTCAATACTATCACTAAGACAGATGCCCATCCAATACCTAGGGCAGATGAAATGATAGACAAGTTGGCTTCTGCAACTTTCTTAAGTACATTTGACCTGACAGCTGGTTATTGGCAGATCAGGTTAGCTGAGGATGCCAAAGCCAAAACAGCATTTTCGACTCCTAGAGGTCATTACCAGTTTGTGGTAATGCCCTTTGGTTTGAAAAATGCACCTGCCACTTTTCAAAGGTTGGTGAACCAAGTTCTCACTGGGTTGGATGACTTTTGTGCAGCATATCTAGATGATATTGCTGTCTTTAGCTCCACCTGGGAGGATCACCTGATCCACCTAAGGAAAGTTTTAGAGGCCCTGCAAAAGGCAGGCCTCACTATCAAGGCTACTAAGTGCCAGATAGGGCAGAGTCAAGTTGTATACTTGGGCCACCTTGTAGGTGGAGGCCAAGTTCAACCTCTGGAGAGCAAGATACAGGCCATAAAGGACTGGGCTCCTCCAACCACCCAGACACAGGTCAGAGCTTTCTTGGGCCTGTCTGGTTATTATAGGAAATTTGTCAGAAATTATGGAACCATTGTGACTCCACTTAATGACCTGACAAGTAAAAAAAATGCCAAAGAAAGTTCAGTGGACAGTTAGCTGTCAGAAGGCATTCGATGACCTAAAGCAGGCCATGTGCACTGCACCTATTCTCAAGAGTCCAGACTACTCCAAACCTTTCATTGTCCAAACAGATGCTTCTGAGTTGGGTGTGGGAGCTGTTCTATCTCAGCTGAATATTGATGGTCATGACCAGCCCATTGCTTTTATATGTAGAAGGCTGACCCCTAGAGAGAAATGTTGGTCAGCTATTGAGAGGGAGGCCTTTGCAGTGGTTTGGGCCCTGAAGAAGTTGAGGCCATACTTGTTTGGTACTCACTTTCAGATTCAGACCGACCAGAAGCCCCTCTTATGGCTAAATCAAATGAAGGGTGAAAACCCCAAACTTCTTAGGTGGTCCATTTTCCCACAGGGGATGGCCTTTACAGTGGAGCACCGCCCAGGGACTGACCATGGTAATGCAGATGGTCTCTCCAGGTACTTCCACTTAGAACAAGAAGACTCACCTGGTCAAGGTTAGTTTGATGTCCCTAAGTTTGGGGGGGGGGGGGTTATGTAGGAGAGTGGGGTCTGCAATCCCATGGCCACCCCAGATTTTTGCTTTTTGCTTCACTGGTTTACGACTTTCCCTGGCTGTGGGCCTGCTAATCAGACCCACAGCCTAGCTGTTCTCTCTCTAAAATTACAACCATGTACCCTAGGTGCATTTACCAATTGGTACTGGGCCACCTTATCAGTCCCTGTACAGTATACCTTAGGTATCCAGGGCATAGGTGTACCCAGGGCCTACCAGGGGCTGAAGCATGCATTATGCCACCCCTGGCTGGCCATCTAAACAGACACAACTGGCTGCACGACAGCTGGGGCAAGGTGGTGTAATCACCCTTTCTTTATATATATATAGTTCCCTATATCTAAACCTAAAATGGACACATATATTCCTATCAGTCACTCCTAGAGAAGGCCTTATCAATCCTGAAGGCAGAGTGCTTGGAATTATGTGAGATGGTGCTCTGGCATGAGCTGAGCCCGTTTGCAGCTTGCGAAACCAAGTCCTAATAGCTGTTCCATGATAACGCTATACCATATACTCTTAAGTGCATTATAATCCTCGCGGTTAAATGCTAACTCTGGTATAACATTATCAAAACATGTCGAGTAAGGTGTCATACGAATTGGAATACTACCCCCTCGCCAATTCTGGCGACGGGGGTAGCATTCCACCCTTCTAGAGGGACACGACATGTATGTAACTGTGAACCCCGGTTAAAGTTAACTCGAGCCTCAGTATCACAAGATGGATGCTGCCACCACAGCCACAAGTCTGACCTCCAAGCACAAATGAACAGAACCTCAACAAGGACCTATATTTCTTTTTAGCATTGAGTCAATCTTATCATTTTTTAAAACGATGCCAAAAGAGAGAACATATGAGTGATTATTTGAACAAGTTTATTAGTATTTTTACATTTTTATACAAAGGAATTATTTTAACACATTGTTGCAACTTAATTATTCATTGTCGAAACAAACATTAGAATTACTCAATTTACATATGAGCTTTCTTAAGAGACATTAAGAGTGCCCTCTAATAACAGCTAATCTGAAAGAAACAGGGTAGTATTAGATTCCTTACCTTAGAATAACCCCAGGCGTCAGTCTGGATCCGGAAACTTTTGCGTAGCAGTACCCCTGCGCGTCGGTAGGCGTCGTCTGCAGGCGTCCCCTGCGGCTCCGCGTCGTCGGCGTCGTGCGCCGTGATGACGTCGCTGGAGTATATAGACGCCGCCTCCGCGCGCTGACGTCAGTTCTTCTTTTTTCCGCGCCAGTTAGCGCAGATCCGAAGAGCAGTACTCCGGTCTTTGACCAAGTTTTTTGTTAACTGATTGATCGTTACGGTGCCGGTAGGATGCCCGGTTTCAAGAGTTGTGACGAGTGCGACCGCATGATGTCGGTCACCGACCACCATCGACTCTGCCTCCGGTGTCTGGGCGCGGACCACGACGTGGAGTCCTGCGTCGACTGTCGGGCCTTGACTGGAAAAGCTAGGCGGGAGCGGTCCCGCAAGCTTCTCGAGCTCCGGTTGTCGGCCCCGCGTCGAGAGCGGTCCCGGTCCGGTCGGAGGTCGAGGGAACGGTCGCGGAGCCGCCATGGGCGCTCCGGGAGTCGCCACCATTCCTCCGGCTCGTCAGGTAAGCACAAGAAGTCGGGGCGTCGCCATCACACCCCCGACTCCCCCCGACGCCCGCGTGCTGCGGCCGGGGGCTCGGGTGACCCCACCCCCGCGGTCCCGCATGGGTCGCCGACGCCGTCTACCCCACACCTGTCGGTCCCTGGGGAAGGCGCGTCGCGTGAGGAGATCGAGGCCTTCCTCATTGCTATGAGGGCGAGGTCTTCTCCGGCGGGGCCTTCGGCGCCTGCGGGCCCGTCGGTCCCGTCTGGGGGCCCGAGCGGTTCGGGTGCTCCTGCCCCGGCGCCGCCGGTGGCTCCGGCCCCGGCGCCGCTGGTTCCCTCTGGTTCGTCGCCGGCTGGTCTCCCGGCCTCTCCGGCGTCGGTTCCTGTGGGCCAACCCGTGGTACCGCCCCCGCGTGGTGCAGCGACTCCGCCGTCGGCTCCGGCCGGCGTCGGGTCCCCGGCACCGACGCCGCGCGGCGCCACCCCCCTTTCCTCCCCGACTCCGGACTCGGAGCCGGACCGGCGTCGGCCGACGCCGGACCCGACGCCGATGGGGCCCGTTGACCCCGATGTCTATATCGTCGACCCAGAATATGGGTATGACGAGGAGGAGTATGGAGAGGGTTGGGAGGGGTCTGAGGACCCTCTATCCCGTGCCTGCCAGTACGATGTGGACTGGGTAGGTGATCTGGGTGATGCCAGTGGCCTGGACGAGTCGCCCAACCCTGGGTTTGTCTCTCCGTCCCCTGTGGCGTCCGAGGCGGGTGCTGCCTATTCGGTGGTCCTGATGAGGGCTGCCAAGGCCTTACACCTTGAGCTCCCCGTCGCGAAGGTCAAACCGAATATTCTGACGGAAGTTTTTAAACCGCAGTCATGCCCCCAGGAGCCTCTGCTGCCGTTTAATGAGGCCCTGACGGATGTCCTTCTGGGCACCTGGTCCAGGCCCGCTTCTGGTGCGCCGGTTGACCGGAACGTTGCCAGGCGTCACCGTCCCTGCTCGGACGACCCTGCCTTCCTGTCCACCCATCCCTCCCCGGAGAGTCTGGTGATCCAGGCCTCCACTTCACAGTCCGCATTTCCGTCGGCTCCGCCCGACCGGGAATCAAAGAGGTACGACCAATTTGGAAAAAAAGTGTTTTCCTCTTTGAGCGCTGGACTGCGGTCTTGTAACACCGCGTGCCTCTTGGGCCGCTACACCCACTCCCTGTGGGATACGGTCGAGGAGTGTTTGCCGCAATGCCCCCAGGAAGTGCGGGACAAGCTCACCCGGGCCTTTGTTGAAGGCCGGGATGCGGCGCGGTACTCGATCCGTTGTGGTCTGGACACCACGGACTCACTGGGACGGGCCATGTCCACTACGGTGGCGATTCGTCGCCATGCCTGGCTGAGATCTGCCAACTTCTCACCAGACGTCCAAAATACTCTTATGGACATGCCATTTGATGGCAGTCGCCTATTTGGTGACAAAGCGGACCACGCGCTGGAGCGCTTCAAGGACTCCAGGGTCACGGCCAAGTCCTTGGGTCTCTCGACCCAGCGCCAGCAGACGGGTTCGTTTCGGCCCTTTCGTGGCCAAGGGAGGGGAGGTCCCACACGTGCTGCCAGCCACGCGGCGCAGAGCGCTCCCCAGCGCGGTGGCGCCCGTGGTTTCCGCCGTGGTGGCGGTAGAGGCCAGCGTCGTGGTCAGTCCACGCCTCCCTCCGCTGCGGCATCCAAGCCTTCCTAGTCCGAGCTTTCGGGCTCACGTGACGCCAGTGGGTGGCAGGGTTCGCCATCACCACTCCCGCTGGCGCGCGATAACATCGGACAGGTGGGTGCTGCAGCTTGTCCGAAGGGGCTATGCCCTCCCCTTCGAGTCCACTCCTCCAGCCATGCCACCGCAGAACCACCGTGTGTCGGGGGACCACTTGACACTTCTGCAGGAGGAAGTTACGGCCCTCTTGGCCAAGGGGGCCATCGAGCGCGTTCCTGGGCCAGAAGTAGGGTGTGGTTGCTACTCCCACTACTTTCTGGTACCCAAGAAGGACAAGGGAGGCCTGCGTCCTATCTTGGATCTACGGAACGTCAACGGCTTCCTCCGGAAGGAGAAGTTCAAGATGTTGACTTTGGCTCAGGTCTTGGCTGCTCTAGACCCACAAGATTGGATGGTAGCGTTGGACTTGCAGGATGCGTACTTTCACATCCCCGTCCTGCCGGCCCACCGGCGTTACCTGCGGTTCACGGTAGGCCACGAGCACTTTCAGTTTATCGTGCTCCCATTCGGCCTTACCAGCGCCCCACGGGTGTTCACGAAAGTGATGGCGGTGGTCGCAGCTCATCTGCGCCGGTTAGGGGTTTCAGTCTTCCCCTACCTCGACGACTGGCTGTTGAAGGCGGGCTCGCCCCAGACAGTCGTCCACCACCTTCAGATGACGGCAGACCTCCTGCACGAGCTGGGGTTTTCCATCAATGTGCCGAAATCACACCTGTGTCCCTCTCAAAAGCTCCTTTTCATCGGAGCGGTTCTCGACTCGGCGCAGTTTCGGGTTTATCCTCCGGAACGGCGGGTCCGGGATATTCAGGCTCTGATTCCCATCTTTCAGCCGTTATCCCGGGTTTCGGTCAGGTTGACGCTGCGGCTTCTGGGGCTGATGGCCTCCTGCATCCTTCTGGTGCATCACGCCAGATGGCGGATGCGGGCTCTGCAGTGGGACCTGAAGTTTCAGTGGGCCCAGCATCAGGGCAACCTATCCGACCATGTCCTGATCTCGGAGGGCACTGCGAGACAGTTGCAGTGGTGGCTTACGGACCGCGATTGGGTCAGGGGCAGATCCCTCTCCCTTCCCCAACCGGAGCACGTGGTTGTGACGGACGCGTCCCTCCAAGGCTGGGGTGGCCACTTGGGAGAGGCGGAGATCAGAGGCCTCTGGTCTCCGGCGGAGTCCCGGCTCCATATCAACATGTTGGAGCTGCGGGCGATCCGCCTAGCACTGAAGGCATTCCTCCCCTTTGTCGACGGGAGTGTAGTGCAGGTGTTCACGGACAACACCACTGCCATGTGGTACTGCAACAAACAGGGCGGTGTGGGGTCGTGGACCCTTTGCCAAGAGGCTCTGCGCCTCTGGCAATGGCTGGAACGTCAGGGCGTGACTCTGACGGTTCAACACCTGGCAGGTTCTCTGAACGCCAGGGCGGACGAACTCAGCCGTCGGTGCTCGGTGGATCACGAATGGCGTCTGAACTCGGATGTGGCGAGAGGCCTCTTTCAGCAATGGGGAGAGCCTTGGTTAGATCTATTCGCCACAGAAGAGAACGCGCAATGTCATCAGTTCTGCGCGTTGGAGTTTCCAAGACGGCACTCGCTCGGCGACACCTTTCGGCGCGAGTGGAGTTGCGGTCTGTTGTACGCCTTTCCGCCTATACCACTTCTGCCCAGAGTGCTGAAGAAGATCAGGCGCGACCGGGCCCAAGTTATCCTTGTGGCTCCGGACTGGGCTCGAAGATACTGGTATCCCGAGCTACTCAGCATGACAGTCGGTCCCTCGATCCGCCTGCCCCTTCAGGAGGACCTTCTGTCGCAGCAGCAGGGGACGGTCCTCCACCCGAACCTGTCCAGTCTCCACCTCCATGCGTGGAGATTGAGCGGCGACAGTTGAGGCCATTTGACTTGCCTCCTGAAGTCTGTGATGTTATTCTGGCAGCCAGGCGTCCCTCCACAAAGTCGGTATACGCCTGCCGGTGGAACAGATTTGTGGCATGGTGCACAGCAAAGGCTGTGGATCCCCTTTCTGCCCCTCTGTCTGAGGTTCTCCTCTTCCTCCTTTCCCTTGCCCAGCAGGGCTCTGCTCTGGGCACTATCAAGGGCTATCTTTCTGCCCTTTCCGCCTTCTTGAGGCTACCTGATCAGCCATCTTTGTTCAAGTCCCCTATTGTGTTAAGATTCTTGAAGGGCATCACGCACATGTATCCTCCAACTCCGTTCGTGATGCCTCAGTGGGACTTGAACTTGGTTTTGACTTTCCTGATGTGCGCTCCCTTTGAGCCCCTTCATTCCTGTCCTCTCCGTCTTCTCACCTTAAAGACGGCCTTCCTGGTAGCCATCACCTCTGCCAGGAGAGTGAGTGAGCTCCAGGCTCTTTCTATTCAACCTCCTTTCTTGTCTGTTCATCCTGATAAGGTGGTTCTTCGGACTAGACCTTCTTTCCTGCCCAAGGTAGTCTCTGCTTTTCACATTGGGCAGTCCATCACCTTGCCCTCCTTCTTCCCGCCTCCGCATCCTTCAAAGGATGAAGAGCGGCTCCATCGTCTGGACCCAAAACGTGCGCTTTCATTTTATATGGATCGCACACGCCAGTTCCGGGTGGATGACCAACTGTTTGTTGGCTACGTGGGTGAGAAGAAGGGAAGGGCGGTACAGAAACGGACCATCTCTCGGTGGGTCGTCCTGTGCATCAAAGCATGCTACTCTTTGGCTCGGAAGGAGCCTCCTGTTGGGCTGAGGGCCCATTCCACTCGGGCTACGGCGGCTACTACTGCCCTGGGCCGGGGAGTCCCTTTGCAGGACATTTGCCAGGCGGCTACGTGGGCCTCGCTGCACACCTTTGCGAGGCACTACTGCCTGGACAGTCAAGTCCGGAGGGATGGCTTCTTTGGCCGTTCGGTCCTCCAGGACTTTCTGGTGTAGGTTGTATTGGTTCGCAGACCCACCACCGGGGTTGGTATTGCTGGGGTATCTATTCTAAGGTAAGGAATCTAATACTACCCTGTTTCTTTCAGATGAACAAGTTACTTACCTTCGGTAACGATATATCTGTAAGAAACAGTAGTTAGTATTAGATTCCTTACCGCCCCACCCGTCCTCCCCGTTCTGCGAACTGATACCTAGGGTTAAGGACATCCCTTTCAGGGCCCTAGTTTCAAATGGCACCAGTGTTGGTTCTCACATGGCTCTGCGTGTTCTGGCGCGGAAAAGCTGTGTGCAAAGAACTGACGTCAGCGCGCGGAGGCGGCGTCTATATACTCCAGCGACGTCATCACGGCGCACGACGCCGACGACGCGGAGCCGCAGGGGACGCCTGCAGACGACGCCTACCGACGCGCAGGGGTACTGCTACGCAAAAGTTTCCGGATCCAGACTGACGCCTGGGGTTATTCTAAGGTAAGGAATCTAATACTAACTACTGTTTCTTACAGATATATCGTTACCGAAGGTAAGTAACTTGTTCATCTAGTCTTTCATACATACATACAAACATGGCAATCATACTATAATCTAGTCTAAAATGACATATATTTCTTCATATACACAAAAAGTAAATTTATACTAAACAAAAAAGACTAATACATTTGGCAGTTGTGAGGTGTACTAAGTGGAATACACAGGGAATCCAAGATGGTATGGGTCATCTAGTTATGGTGGCATGAACTGGCTTGTATCCAAGACAATTGGTGTTAGGCCTAACAAAGAAACCTGCACAGCGCTTCCAGCACGACCACCGAGGGACCCTCGAGTGAGTGCATCGGGGACTGAGAAGCCCCACACCGACACAGCACCTGCATCAAAGACCAGCCCCCCAGCCTCCACGAGATCTGCGTGGCGCCCTTTTGCCTGGTTGCTGCTTTTCCTGTTGTCTGGTCACTTGCCGGCTGGCTCGTGACCTCTGAGACGACGACCCGAAAATTTCAACACTGCTAGTCTGGTCCCCCAGACTGGCCCTTGCTTCCTTGTGAAAGAGAAGCACCCCGGACCCTCCTGGTCCGCACAAGACGCCATCTTTGTTCCACCGCGTGGCTTGCACTGGCCAAGGCCTGTTGACCAGATCGACGATCCAACGCCGCCATCAGCAGCAGACTACGTGGGACAGCTCGTGCCTCCAGCCTGGTCGTGAAGAACAGCTCCTGGTCCGCGCAGCTACAGAGAGAAGCGACCCTTCCTTCACCTGAACGCGGCGACAGCATCTGGTTCCCTCCTGGTTCCAGCACCGTCACTGGCTAGTGACCGAGACTCTGTCCCCTTCCCTTTCAGGACTTCTCCTTCCTAGTTCCATCCTTGGAACCACCGGACTCCTCCATCTGGCTGCCTGCCAGCAACTCTTTGTTTCAGGCATCACCAGGATCAACGCAGCGAACCCGACACCACTTCAACCCTATGCACCCGCAGCCTGTGGGTTAGGTAACTAAAGCGCCTAGGTGCTGAAGTCAGTGTTCACTATCCTAGTGTCCAGGTCCACTGTTTTTCCTCCATCCAGCCGGGTTCGTCCGGAATCTGTAACTTTGTAAACTGTAGTATCCATAGACGTTGGTACGCATCCCGCGTGAGAGTTTCCACTCTGCACGTGAGTCCCGTGGGCCTCCTGCTCCGTACTTACCTAGTTCGTAGCGTAGTCCCAGCGATCCTCCAGCCTCTGGATCTCCTTACAATACTTTCCTTCCTCGCATTCCATTGTTTCTAGTATATGGTTTGTCGTGCCCCTAAGGCACATGTGTAAATATTATGCTAACTCGTATTTCTTTCATAGTATTGTCATGTGCTTAGCCCTCTGATCTCATAAAGAGTTCAGAGGTGTTGTTATTAATAAATATATTGTTTATTTTCATAACAACCTGTGTGGTGTCCTTTCATCTGGTATTCAAGGGGTTATATTGTGGTAAAACAGCTGGCTTCACATGCCAAAAGAGTTTAGCCTAAGACTGCTTTGTCCATGCTACCATTGGGATAGCTGGTCTATAAGGTTGACTTACAACCAATCACCATAAGGGTTGTTTGGACTGATACAAGGTGGTCACTAGAACTAGTGAACATCATATATCAGGCCAACTTCTCACACTGGGATCATCGCCCTCCGCCTGGGACGACTCCTGGTGGCCCCCTGCCATGGGCACCACTCACAAGCCAACGGACCACGCACCCAACCTGGGCTTCATCCTGGACTCCTCCCTCTCGATGACCAGACAAGTCAACGCCGTCTCCTCATCATGCTTCAACACCCTGCGCATGCTCCGTAAGATCTTCCGATGGATCCCCACCGAGACCAGGAAGACCGTCACCCAGGCACTCGTCACCAGCTGACTGGACTACGGGAAACCCTCTACGCCGGAACCACAGCCAAACTGCAGAAAAGACTCCAACGCATCCAGAACACCTACGCACGACTCGTCCTGGACATCCCCCGACACAGCCACATCTCCGGCCACCTGAGAGACCTGCACTGGCTCCCCGTCAGCAAGAGGATCACGTTCAGGCTCCTCACCCACGCACACAAGGCTCTCCACGACCTGGGCCTCAAGTACCTCAACGACCGCCTGACCTTCTACACACCCACCCGCCAGCTACGATCGACGAGCCTTGCCCTCGCCGCCGTACCACGCATCCGCAGAGCCACCGCCGGAGGAAGATCCTTCTCCTACCTGGCAGCCAAGACTTGGAACTCCCTCCCCATCCACCTTCGGCTGACCCAGGACCATCTCTCCTTCAGGAAGCAACTCAAGACCTGGCTGTTGGAGCAGTAACGGCCCCCTCTTCCCCCAGCGCCTTGAGACCCTTCCGGGTGAGTAGCGCGCTATACAAATGCTATGATTGATTGATTGATTGACTGACATCCTTCGGGGTGTGTGAGGGCACTTTTTAGAAAATACCTCCTTTCCCACTCCACCCTCGGGAACTGCACCCCGTGTTTGTCACTATTGCCTTGGAGCATGTATTGTAATTATATTGTAATTGCATTTATATAGCGCTTACTACCCCAGACGAGATGTTGAAGCGCTTTTTCGACGAGTAGCACGCTACTCCGGGACCCATAGAGGATTAGCGTTGAATTAGTATAGTGAAACATGCAAGTACATTTTAAGTGGTGGATAGGTTAGTCAATGATTTGGAAATATAACAGAACGATAGAGGAGGAAAAAAGGTTTGCCTTTATATAGCGCTTGTTACCCCTGATTTGGTGTTGAAGCACGATATTCAGGAAGCCCATAAAGGATTAGAGGTGAATTAATATGGTGAAATATGAAAGTAATTTCAGTGGTGGATATTAGTCAGTTATTTGGAGTGAGAAGCATAGTGGAGGGATAAAAGGGGAAGAAAGGTTTGCATTCATATAGCACTTGTTACCCCATATGGATGTTTAAGCGCTATTCTGGCGAGTAGCACACCACTCCGGTACCCATAAAGGATTAGTGTTGAAAATTAGTATAGTAAAATATGAAGTCATTTGAGTAGTGGATATGTTATTCAGTTATTTGGGTAGAGAAGGGTAGGTGGAAGGATAGTGAAGGGAAAGTGGTTTGTGTTTATATAGCGCTTGCTACCCCTGATGGGGTTTTGAATCGCAAGTAGCACGCTACTCTGGAACCCTTCAGGATTAGTGTTGAATTAGTATGGTGAAACACGAAAGTAATTTTAGTGGAGGATATGTTAGTCCGGTATTTGAATTGAGAAGGGGTGGGGAGTGGTAGAAAAGAGGGAAGAGTTTAGAAACGTTTGTTTTGGGGATTGGTATAGTAAAAGAGGTGTCAGATGATGCAAGGAGGGGTAGAGTAGGAGAGAGTCTAGAAAGGGTTATTTTGGGAATTATAGTAGTGGTATGGGGTTTGGGATAAATGAGAGTGGATTTAGATGATATATTGATAGATGTATAGGCTGAGAAGTAGGGAAGTGCATTGGAAATGCTAAATTAGAAGAAAGTGATAAATATATTGATCCATAAGTACATTGAAAGTTCATAGACACATAAAGGAGGTAGGTATATTGGGCAGCATTTCTGGCCCTGGCCAGTCTCGAACAGGCTCAAATAGGCAAATGCCCGTGTCTTCCCTGCCCTTAACAGGCCCAAAGAGGCAACTGCCCTTGTCCTCTCCACCCTTAACGGGCTCAAACATGCAACTGCCCTTGTCCGCCCTTAGCCTCAACGCCCAGGCTGAGACACCCTAACCCTATAGCACTAGTAATCAGGTGACCCAGTCAGCCAATGGGAACCCAAGCCCCAACACTTTCCAATCACACTAGCCCTAAAAATCCTGAACCAATAGGAGACCAGGAACTTACAGCCAATCTTAGCCCTAGTCCAAGCACCCAATCAGTTCAAAAACCCTGATCGCTATGTCCAATAGAGACCCTAGCCCTACCCGTAGTCCCAACCCAAATCCAAGCAACCAATGGCACAGTAAACCCTAGTCCCTACTTCCAATAGAAAGCCTAACCCCTACTCTTAGTCCCACAACTACTCCAGCAACCAATCACACCAGAAGCCCTAATCGCTACTTCCAATTAAAGGTCTAACCCTAGCCCAGTCCCAACAACCAATAACACAGGAAACCCTAGTCCCTACTTCCAATAGAAATCCTAACCCTAGTCCCAACCCTACATTGATTGAATCACAGACCCATAAACCAATCAGAACACTCAAATACCCAACCAATGAGGGCGCTAACCCTAATCCAATAGAAACATCATATACAGCCACCAATCAGTGTATACATGTACCAACCACTAGCAGACCATATAAGGTCCCAGCGACCTCAGACAAGGTTTGCTGGCCAGGGAGTTGAAGCTGCTTCTCCTGTTCAGGATCTCATAGGAGACAGACAGGCTCAATCCACACTTTGGACTTCTGCAGGTAAAGGCCTAACTAACTTGAAATCTAACGATACTGTTTGAATAAAACTTTACTCCCTCTCCTGGCCAAAAAACGAAGTGCACAGTGTGAGAAGTTGGCCTGGTATATGATGATCACTATTCTAGTGAACACCTTGCACCAGTCCAAACAACCCTTATGGTGATGCTTGTAAGTCAACCTTATAGACCAGCTATCCTAGTGGTAGCGTGGACAGAACAGTCTTAGGCTAAAAGACTCTAGAGGGCGTGTAAAGCCAGCTGTTTTACCATATGTAACCCCTTGAATACCAAATGAAAGGACACCACAGAGGATATATATAAAATATATATGTATTTATTTCTAACACACTCCTCTGAACTCTTTGAGGTCAGAGACCAAAGCACATAACAAGACACTTAGTTATTATACGTTAAGTTTCACAATTTTTCGGTTAGGCCCTAGGGGCGAAGCAAACCATATATTAAGAAAGTGGTATAAGTACCACGTCACGAGAAAAGGAAAGGCCTAGGGAATCGCTGGAGCTACACTGTCTTAACAATAGTTTAGAAGTAGGAGGCCCACAGGCGGCGTGTGCAGTGTCTTTACACACACGCGGGATTCAATGCAAAGTCAATGGGAACTTAGAAGTTAGATTTAGAAGGATTTAGGACACTTCCGGTTTAGCTAGGAGGAAACAACTAGAGACTTAGACACTTGGATAGTCAATACCCTTGGGAGCACCGAAGTACTCGCGTTACCTCACCCACGGACGGCGGGTGCATAGGTATGAAGATGTGTCGGGTTTCGTCGTTGAATCCTATGGAGACCTGAAGAAAGAGGCTGCAGGCGACCAGGAGGAAGATGTCCGGGTGGATCCAAGGGTGGATCGAGGATGAAGAGGACCTGAAAGCAGAGGGGACAGAGTCTGGGCCACTAGCCAGTGACCGAGTGGAACCAGGAAGGAACCAGACGACGTCGAGGAGCAATCAGGTGCTGTCTTGAAGCTTGTCTTGGCAGCCACGTGGACCCGGACAAGACGGAAGTCCTCATCCTGGGATCCTCACCCTCCGCCTGGGACGACTCCTGGTGGCCCCCCGCCCTGGGCAGCGCACCCAAACCAACAGACCACGCACGCAACCTGGGCTTCATCCTGGACTCCTCCCTCTCCATGACCAGACAAGTCAACGCAGTCTCCTCGTCATGCTTCAACATCCTGCGCATGCTACGGAAGATCTTCCGGTGGATCCCCACCGAGACCAGGAAGACGGTCACCCAGGCCCTCGTCACCAGCCGTCTGGACTACGGCAACTCCCTCTACGCCGGAACCACCGCCAAACTCCAGAAGAGACTCCAGCGGATCCAGAACGCCTCAGCACGACTCATCCTGGACATCCCCCGTCGCAGCCACATCTCCGGACACCTAAGAGATCTGCACTGGCTCCCGGTCAATAAGAGAATCACCTTCCGTCTCCTCACCCACGCACACAAGGCCTTCCACAACCAAGGCCCAGGATACCTCAACAGCCGCATCAACTTCTACGCTCCCACACGCCAACTTCGATCGACCGGCCACGCCCTCGCCGCCGTCCCCCGCATCCGAAGAGCCACCACAGGAGGAAGATCCTTCTCCTACCTGGCCCCCAAGACCTGGAACTCCCTCCCGACCCACCTCCGCCTGACCCAGGACCACCTCGCCTTCAGGAAGCAGCTCAAGACCTGGCTGTTCGAGCAGTAGCGGACCCCCCCCCCTAGCGCCTTGAGACCCTCCAGGTGAGTAGCGCGCTATATAAATGTTGTGATTGATTGATTGATTGATTGATTGACGACGACCAGGTGCTGGAGACGGACTGTCCT
This sequence comes from Lissotriton helveticus, assembly GCF_964261635.1. Lineage (NCBI taxonomy): Eukaryota > Metazoa > Chordata > Amphibia > Caudata > Salamandridae > Lissotriton > Lissotriton helveticus. The sequence continues at coordinate 184,219,750 of NC_136060.1, forward strand.
GTCCCACGAAGGATCTCACAGATGGAGGGGTCGACTTCCGGATTGGATTCAACAAGCCTTGGCAAGGGCAACCCACAAAGGATACAACAAAGGCTTCTGGTGCTGACCAGCAAGGTCTGAGGTGCTTCACCTTTGCAGGGAAGCAAGAGCCAGTCTGGAGCAACCAGACCAGCGATGTGGTTCAAAAGGATTGTCGTCACAGAGGCTACTAGCCAACGGGCCAGCAACCGTACAACACGTCGAGCAGTACAAAAGCAGAAGGGCCCCACGCAAAACTCGTGGAGTGTGGGGGCTGATCTGCGTCACAGATGGAGCTCGGGATCGGGGTTTCTCAGTCCCCAGTGCACAGCTTCGAGGGTACCTCAGGAGCTGCACTGGTAGCAAGTTGCAGGCTTTCCAAGATGTCCTGTCCCACGTGTCTCGTCGCCTCCACGGATCCCAGCTATGCTGCAGTCGTGAAGAGAGGGTCAGAGAGGTCAGGAAGTCTGGGTCTTGTCAGGCTCTGTGCCCAGGTTCCGGCGGGAACGTCGACAAAGCAAGCCGTTGATTTGCTGGATGGTGCCTGGTTGCCCAGGGTGGTCACTCCTTGGCCACAAGGGAGATTCTTCAGTCTTCAGCTTCAGCAGAATGTCGAAGGTCCAGAGTTTTGTTTCAAGTTTCGGTTCAGGATTAATCTAAAATCCCAGGACTCAGCTCCTACCTTTATACAACTAAAAGGGGCTGGATTACTTACTAGGTCCCTCCTATGGGTGGGACCAGGAAGGGGGTGGTTACACCCCCTTTCCTTTGTACAGTTTCGCGCCAGAGCTGGGGCCGGAGTGCCCTCGCAACCGGTTTGAACTGGGGTATGCATGGAGCACCTAGTGTGCTCCAGGCAGTGTCTCATTCTATTCAGCCCTCCCTGTCCCAATAAAAAAAGTCCTGTCTGGGGTGGTGTTCGCACCTCCCCAGGCAGGAAACCTATTGTCCAAACCTCCGTGACTGGAAGGACTCCCAGCAGCAGGAGGTCAGACTTGTGTCGGTGGCAGCAGCGTCCATTTTGTGACGCTGGGGCTCTGGTTAACTTTAACCAGGATAGTCCGCAACAACATGTCTTCTCCCTCTAGAAGGGTGGAATGCTACCCCCGTCGCCAGAACTGGCGAGGGGGTAGTATTCCAAAGCGTATGACACCTTACACGACCTGTATTGATAAAGCCAAACCAAAGTTAGCATTTAACCGCGAGGTTCATAATGCACTTAAGAGTATATGGTATGGCAATATCATAGAACAGCTATAAGGACATGGTTCCGAAAGCTGCATACAGGCTCAGCTCATGCTAGTGCACCATCTCACATATAACCAAGCACTCTGCCTCCAGGATTGTTAAGGCCTGCCATAGGAGTGACTTATAGGTGACTATGTGTCTATATATAAGTAGGTATAGGAATACCATACCTAAGCAAGGGGTGATTACACGACTTTGCCCCAGCTGAGTGATCAGCCAGTTGTGTCTTTTTGAGTGGCCAACCAGGGGTGGCATAATACATGCTACAGCCCCTGGTAGGCCTTGGTTACACCTATGCCCCGAGTACCTAGGGTACACTTCTACAGGGGCTGACAAGGTGAACCAATTCCCAATTGTGTATGTACCTAGAGTACATGGTGTAAATTTAGAGAGAGTGCATTTGGGCTGTGGGTCTGATTAGCAGGCCCACAGCCACATCCAAGTCGAAAACCAGTAAAGCAAAGCAAAAAGTGGGGGTGACCATAGGAAGCAGACCCTACTCTCCTACACCAAGTCCCTAGTAAACCCAGTTTAAACAGCTCACAGAAGCACCCTCTGATGTAGAATACCCCTGTTGCTGGGGGAGGAGGCAGGGGGACTGGTTTCACTGGCTTGTGAACACAAAATTGTGGCTGGGGGTGCACTGTTTTAACATACAGGTCTTAGCACAGAGCAAAGGAGAAATTTGGAGGGAAAACTGAATAGTCACCAGGAATGAGAGGAATATCTACAGAGTTTGGACTGCAAATCCCACAGTTCAACATGATTAAATGGAAGCAATCATGGGCAGGAAAATCCACAAGTTTAAAACACAAAACAGGTGATAAAATATGCAATCACAGGCAGGTTAAAACTACAATTTAAACTGTAACAGCCACACGAAAAGACAGTCATCACAGAAAAGGAAAATCGTTTTTTTAAAACAAAAATTGTTTTGGGGAAGAGACAGCACTAGTCTGCCTCCTTACCACTTCCTGGACTCTGCTCACTGCAATCTGGGGCACAGGTAGGCTGCAACTTACAAGATGGACCAGACCTGCTTAGAAATAGCTCCTGGTACCTCTTGTTTTAGATGGCACTCTAGAAGAGTCTGTGGCAAAGCGCCAAGACTTGTGTGAGCCTTGACCGCCACCCAGTATGCCACAAGGGGCTGCTGTGGTGTTGGCGATTGCCCGAGAGAAGTCTACACATTGCTCGTATGTACAGCAGCAATCCATATGCCAGGTGGGGCTGCCAGTACTGAGTTTTGCCAAAGTACAGGTCATCACCTGAGAAAATAAAAGCTGCTAGCTGTCATCAAGACTTGCCTCTTTACCGACCTCAAGGAATCTGGATGACACCATGAGAACTTCACTCCGTTGGTTGTCTCCAGTTCACGGGGAATGGAGATCAAACACTGCCCCCAATGCCAAGAGGATTTCACTCCGTTGGTTGTCTCCAGTTCGGAGAAAGGAGATCAAACACTATCCCCTGTGCAGGGGGAATGTAACTTGCCACGTCAACGCTAACTCGGAGCACCTCCAATCACTGCTGAGGCAGGCAGTGCCACCTGGGAGAGAGACCCTGCTCCTGCAGAGTGCTGTCCTATGTTTTGTGACAAACCTGACTCCTCCAAGGAGGGTGTAGGAAGGTGGATATCTGACTATATGGTTACCCCAACTTTTTGCCTTGTGTTTTGCTGGTTTTCGACCTAGTTGGCCTGGGATCCTGCTATTCAGGGCCCCAGGCTATCTGCTCTCTCTCTAAAAAGGACTCCATGTACTTTAGGTACATATCAAATTGAATATTGAGTCACCTCTGTGAGCCCCTGTATTGTGTACCATAGGTACCCAGGGCATAGGTGCATCTAAGGCCTACCAGGGGCTGCAGCATGTATTATACCACCCCTGGCAGGCCATCCAAACTGACACCACAGGCTGATCACTCAGCTTCTGTAAGGTGGTGTAATCACCCCTTACTTAGATATAGTATACCTATATCTACCTGTATATATAGACACACATGCACCTATAAGTCACTCCTATGGTAGGCCTCGACAATCCTGAAAGGCAGAGTGCTTGTTTTTTTGTCAGCGGGTGCCCTAGCATGAGCTGAGCCCCTCTGCAGCTTTCGGAACCATGTCCTTATAGCTGTTCTATGATAACTCTTAAGTGCATTATAATCCTCGCGGTTAATGCTAACTTTGGTTTGGCTTTATCAAAACATGTCGTGTAAGGTGTCAAACACTTTGCAATACTACCCCCCGCCAATTCTGGTGGCGGGGGTAGCATTCCACCCTTCTAGAGGGAAAAGACAGTATGTTACTGCTTTACCCGGTTAAAGTTAAACAGAGCCTCAGCATCACAAAATGGATGCTGCTGCCACAGACACGAGTCTGACCTCCTGCAGCTGGGGGAAGCTTCAGCAAGGGAGGCCTGGACAATAGGTTTCCTGTCGAGGGAGGTGCTAGCACCTCCCCAGACAGCCTGTAGTGTATTGGGGCAGGGTGGGTTGAATGGAAAGATGATTTTCCAGACACTGCTTGGGGCACACAAGGTGCTCCATGCACAGCCCGGTTCAAACCAGTTGCTGGGTCACTCCAGCCTCCCTTTGGCGCGAAACTGGACAAAGGGAAAGGGGTGTAACCACCCCCTTCTCAGGTCCACCCATAGGAGGGACCTAGCAGGTAATCCAGCCCCTAAAATCAGTATAAAGGTAGGAGCTGTGTCTAGAGACATTACATTATCCTGGACTGAAACTTTAAAACAGAACTCTTGGACCTTCGACGTTCTATATCGACTAGAAGACTGAAGACATCTCCCTTGTGGTCAAGGAGTGACCACCCTGTGCAAACAGGCACCACCAGTAACTTGCCGGTTTTCTTTGTCGACGCTCCTGCCACAACCCGAAGGCTCAGCGACTCAGGAACTGGACTTCCAGACTTCTCCGACTCCGATCCACATCCACGGCAAAGCTGAGACCCGTGGCAGACACGAGAGACCTGGGACCAGACACCCTGGACATCCTGAACTTTGCTAACTGCTCGACTCCCGAGGTACTCTCACAGTTGTGCATTAGGGTATGAGAAGCCCCAGACCCGAGCGCCATTTGCACTGAAGCTCAGCCCTCCACACTCCACGAGTGCCGCATGGGGCCTGCTTTTGCATTTCAGCTCGACGCGTCTTCCCGGTTGCTGGCCCGCTGGCTAGTTAGCCCTCCGAAGACTTTCTTTTGAAACTACACCGCTTTCCTGGTTGCTCCAGGCTTGCTCCAGCTTCCCTGCAAAGGAGAAGCTCCCCAGACCTTGCTGGTCTGAACTGAAGCCAATCTTCACTTCCTGCGTAGATTGCGGTTGCCAAGGCTTGTTGGGTCCAATCCGGATACCGACACCGCAGTCAACTAGATCCTTCGTGGGACAGCTCGAATCCAGCTCCTGGTATTTGTCGACGCCTCCTGGTCCTCGTGGCTGCAGAGACAAGCTTCACCTCTTAACCTGATTTCATCGCGACATTGCCTGGTTCCTTCCTGGTCACTGGCTAGTGACCCAGACTCTGTCCCCTCTGCTTTCAAGTTCTTCACTTCTTCAATCCACTCTTGGATCCACCCGGACACTCTTCCACTGGCCGCCTGCAGCACTTCTTTTGCAGATCTCCATTGAAAGCATCGACGAAACCCGACACGAAAAGACACCTATGCACCCGGCTTCCCTGGGTGAGGTAACTCGAGTTCTCCGATGCTCCCGTGGGTATTGACTCTTTAAGTGTCCTAGTTAAAAGGGGTTTCACCGTAGTCCACCCGGAAGTGTCCATAATCAGTAACTTGGTAACTTATTCATTCTCCATTATAAGTCAATGGTAACTCGCAACTGTGTTTAGACACTGCACATGTCTCCTGTGGGCCTCCTACTTCCTAACCTTTAGTTGTGCAGTGTAGCCCCAGCGATTCCTTAGGCCTATTCACTATTACTGAAGTGGTTCTTATACCACTTACTTAGTATATGGTTTGTGAGGCCCCTAGGGCAAAACTGTATTTGTGCAACTTATCGTATGCTAATTGAGTAACTTGTGATGTACTTCGATCTCTGACCTCATAAAGAGTGCAGAGGAGTTGTTTGAAAAACACACATATATATTTGATATACACCTTGTGTGGTGTCCTTTCATTTGGTATTCAAGGGATTATAATTGGTAAAACAGCTTGCTTTACATGCTCTCTGAAGTTTTAGCCTAAGACTGCTGCTCCATGCTACCACTAGGATAGCTAGTCTATAAGGTTGACTTTACAACCACCATCAATAAGGTTCGTTTAGACTGGTGCAAGGTGCCCACTAGAATAGTGGACATCATATGCCAGGCTAACTTCTCACAGGGGGGGCTGCTGAGGGTTCTACGGTACCATAGATACTTTTGACTGTTTTCTAAGGGTCAAAAGAGACTCCTTAGTAAGGCTGCATGTGAGCATTCCCTTGATGTGGCCACCAGTGAACGGGGAAAAACCTCAATCACATTGCATCGACTAGTGTGGGGCAGGGATTTTCCAGATAAACGCTAGAGCCTCAACCTCAGGGGGGTTTTGTTGTAGCTTACAAATGTTACTTCTTTGGAAGTGTATAGTTAGAAATAAAATATTTATTTTTTAGATCTAAAAGCAAGTATTTGACTGTACATTGATTTACTGACAAGGCTGAGTGTAATTTTGTATGGAAATGCCTATTTTTCTGCGGTCACCCCCAAGTTTTTGGACTAATGCAGCTGGATTTTTGACTTAGTGTGCACTAAGGCCTGTCAACCAGACCTCAGTGCCTGTGCCCTTACCCTTAAACTGATATTTTGAACGGACTTTTACCCAATTGGCTGAGCTAGGATACTTGCAGGTCCCTAGTAAATAGTACCCAGGGCATGTCAGAGGATCTTCCCATGTTTTGCAACACTAGTTATTCCACCTTGGGTGGAACAATAGTAAAACATGAGCCCAAGCCCACCATTTGGAGGCTGGAAGAGCAATTCAACTGGTTGCCCAACTTTGTCATTTAAAGAAATTAGAAAGCCAGACTTCCCCCTGGTATATCTGTAGATAACCCACGGTAGGCCAATCGTGTCAGAGAGCAGGGTGCAAAATATTCCATGGGCAGAACATGTAACTTTACATGTTTTGACAGTAAAAACACAGAACAGTAATTTTTACTGTAGAAAAGCTTAGTCACACAATGAAGAATCACACGTTAACTCTTCAGCTGTGCTAACTCTGAAACGGTACGACCAAAGTACGTCATCTAGGATATCAAACAACTAGTTACATCTAGTGTGATTTGATTCTCTGGGCGAAATTAATTTAACAAGTTACTGTGGAAGTTTAGCAAAGTTGGCACCATGTTGCCTATATCCCCCTGTGCCATACACCGGGGTACTGTATTTGTGGCAGCTTCCTGCCCTCCTGGGGAGATGTGCTAATGGCCTCCTGAGAAAGGATACAAAAGTGGCCTGCTCTGGAAGCAGGTGTCACCACTCTCCCAAAGGAAGCGACACCGGGGTTGACCTAAACAGCAACCTTCAAAGGAGAAACTGTCTTCAAAGGGAAAATGTGTAACACTTGGGAGAGGGGCTGCTCCATTGTTCAGGCTGTCAGGCTGGCACTTGGGACATGAGAGGGAAAACCAGTTGCCAAACTGGTTTTCCAGTGCTTTTAGCCCCTTAATGTCTTCATACCAGGGGCAGCCAAATAACCCTATCGCATCTCGGAAAAGAACATATTCAACCACAATAATGATGCATAGGAAATAATAACAATCAACTTATTTCAAGGACCGAGAAAAATAAATTATCCCTTCCTACTAGAAATTTATCATATCAGAAAAATATCTTTGCATTATATTCATCCAACACCAAACTATGATGCAAAAAAAAGGGTTTCTTAGTGACTATTTTATTATTGTTTTTTGATTTCTGTTCTATTTTTTTCATAGACAGAAGGAATTCTTTTTTGATTTTACAAAAAAAACTACATATATACAACAAACCTAAATATACACCACATTTATATTCATCACAAAACTATACACAATATTTACATTGACAAACTAACACATATATTCAGCCTTTTATGTGTTATAGCCCAATATTTTAACAACAAGGATACTTTCCTAAAGTATACACAAGCATTCCTATGAAACAAGATCTACCAAAAAACAGAATAGGGGCCTGACGGGTATACATTATTTGAACCTTTCTTATTCAAGTACTCCTTATTGATCTATTTCTACGACATAAACTTTTTTGATGGTGTCTTCTTAGTAATGTCGCCGTGTTTCAGCCCAATAGATACGGGCCTCATCAGGACAAGGGCTATTAAAGGTCAGTCTATAGAATCAGGAAAAACAAATAAAACATTTCTATATACATATACACTTATACTGTAGTGTTTCGTAATCCAGGAACAAGGGGCATAATCTATATATATATTTTACACATATACACTTATTTACAAAACTTCCTCGGAGTGGTTTGGCACAGAACAAATCCAAAAACACCCAAGTAAAGTGTAAACCAAACTAGGAAGGATGTGTATTCCAGATAAAATATCAGAAAAACGTGTATTTAAGAAAATAGGGTGAAAAAGAATAGACCCCCAACCAACAGTTTTAATCTCTATAGCACATAACGGCATTTACCGTGGTCGACATCCCCCGGTAAAGGAAGGTGGTGTGAATCTAGAAGCGTCTAAGTTCTATAACAGACAGCTACTAAAAAAAGAAGGAAGGAAAGAATAGCGCTGTCAATCTGGCGCTATAAACGATATTTATGTCACAACAAGTATTTATTCGGTACGGCTTACCCGAAAAAAAACTCTCTCTAGCTCTACATATATATATATATCTCTCGGCAAACTCCAATAGTAAAAGGATGGCTGATTGTTGTAAGCCCACGTTTTCTGCAATTAAATGTAAGGACTGCTTATATATCATGCGTGTAACAAAATATCGAAACAAGAGGGGACGAACTGTCTCCCAAGTGTCTTACTCGGTTTAGAAAGATTTTCTGGGCTTACAACAATCAGCCATCCTTTTACTTTTGGAGTTTGGCGAGTGATATATATATATATGTAGAGCTAGAGTGAGTTTTTTTCGGGTAAGCCATACCGAATATAAACTTGTTGTGACATTATAAATATTGTTTATAGCGCCAGATTGACATCGCTTTTCTTTCCTTCCTTCCTTTTTTAGTAGCTGTCTGTTATAGGAACTTAGACGCTTCTAGATTCACACCACCTTCCTTTACCGGAGGATGTAGACCACGGTAAATGCTGTTATGTGCTATTGAGATTAAAACTGTCGGTTGGAGTCTATTCTTTTTCACCCTATTTTCTTAAATACACGTTTTTCTGATGTTTTATCTGGAATACACACCCTTCCTAGTTTGGTTTACACTTTACTTGGGTGTTTTTGGATTTGTTCTGTGCCAAACCACTACGAGGAAGTTTTGTAAATAAGTGTATGTGTAAAATATATATATAGATTATGCCCCTCGTTCCTGGATTACGAAACACTACAGTATAAGTGAATATGTATATAGAAATGTTTTATTTGTTTTTCCTGATGCTATAGACTGACCTTTAATAGCCCTTGTCCTGATGAGGCCCGTATCTATTGGGCAGAAACGCGTCGACATTACTAAGAAGACACCATCAAAAAAGTTTGTTGTAGAAATAGATCAATAAGGAGTACTTGAATAAGAAAGGTTCAAATAATGTATACCTGTTAGGCTCCTATTCTGTGTTTTGGTAGATCTTGTTTTATAGGAATGCTTGTGTATACTTTGGGAAAGCATCCTTATTGTTAAAGAATTGGGCTATAACACATACAAGGCTGAATATGTGTTTGTCAATGTAAATATTGTGTATAGTTTTGTGATGAATATAAATGTGGTGTATATATATGTTTGTCTATATGCAGTTTTTTTGTAAAATCAAAAAAGAATTACTTCTGTCTATGAGAAAAATAGAACAGAAATTCAAAAACATTAATAATAATAAAATAGTCTCTAAGAAACCCTTTTTTTTGCGTCATATAGTTTGGTTTTGGATGAATATAAAGCACAGATATTTTTCTGATATGATAAATTTCTAGTAGAAAGGGATAATTTATTTTTCTCGGTCCTTGAAATAAGTTGATTGTTATTATTTCCTATGCATCATTATTGTTGTTGAATATGTAGCCCCTTAATAGCCACACCTCTGGTTTGGGCTAGGAAGCCCCACAATTTAGGAGACTGGCTCGCCCATATTGGAAGTGGGAAGAACAGTGCATCCTGGGATGCCCAGATGCCACACTTTGCAAGAAGTGGTCACCAGGTGGGAAGGAACTTGATAGAAAATTGGCTGCCAACCACATCCTGCTCCGAGGGCATTTTCTGAGCAAAAGTAAGGCACCCTGGTACCTCAAACTCAGAACACGACTGGAAGGACTGCTGTGCTACACTGTGGAACTGGCGGAGAGATGATACACTTGAGTGGATTGCACCTGCTGAACCCGTTGGCAAGCAAGGGATAGGGACGTTGCTTGCAGTGTGCTGCTTGAACAAAGCAGTCTAAAGAATTAAGCCAAAGCCAAGAGACTCCCTGAGTCAGTTAACAGGCCTCCTGTCATAGCACAGGGGCACAGCAGCTGAGAAGCCTTCTGGGGCAAGTTGGTAGCCCAAAGTCTTCCACCCACAGCCATGCACCACCAGGGGCCTGGCCCACCTGCTTAAAGTTATCCGAGCCTGGGACTGTCATTGACGTGCAGTTGGTACCCTGAGGACAAGTTATCGAACCAGGATCGATTGGCATGTGACTGCGAAACTGGGAGAATGATAGTCCAGTGGCGACTCTGCTTTGGCCATTACAGTTAGGACTTCGAGGGATATAGACCCTGTGACCAGGACTGCCAACACCCCCTTTGCAGACCAAGGCGTAGTTGCAGCAAGACCCCCGTCCCTATTGACAGCTTCTGATAGATACATCTGCCGTGTGGATTCCTCACCTTGTGAATATCCCCCTTGCGCCAGCAACGTTCGGAAATTTTCTTCATAGTACGCCGACGTGGGCGACGTCACAGGAGCACGGCATCGCGCGCGACTCCGTCTGACGTCACCGACCCCATATCAGGCCCACGCCGGCGTGATGACGTCAGTTCCCTTTTTTCCGCGTCTTCGACGCTAACGGTTTTCGGGATCTTCTGCGATACTTAGTATCTAGCTTATTTAATTGTCATTGTTTCTCTTTTTCGATTTGCTTCTTCATCGAAGATGTCGTCGAGGAAGACAGGTTTTAAGCAATGTAGGTCATGTGCCCGCATGATGTCTATCACTGACCCACATAAGGATTGTTTGTGGTGTCTTGGTTCAGATCACGACGTCAAGAACTGTAGTTCCTGTTTTAAAATGAACCCAAAGGCGCTTCGTGAGCGTGAAGCTAAACTACTTCTCGCGAAAGTAAAACCGGATACTGGAAGATATTCGAGGTCGACGTCGAGACGCTCGAAGTCGAAGCAAAGGTCTCAATCGAAGTCGAGATCGGCGTCGAGATCCAGAGCAGGTTCGAGATCTGGAGAGGAGTCGAGATCTAAAGCTAAGTCGAGATCCAGAGAAAGATCTAGGTCTAGATCTAAGTCGGCTTCAGGTCACGCTTCGAGCTCCTCGAGGAGAAAGCATAAGAGGAGGAAGCACAGTTCAAAACGTCATTCAGGGAAGGAATCCTCTGACTCGAAGAAAAAGTCTCACAAACACCGTAAGGACTTTGTCTCTCCTTCTCCTGCTTTGTCAATCGAAGGATCTCCGACTCCGGAACCAGAACCGGATCCGGTATCCTCACATCCTTCGGAACATGAAGAGGAAGAAGAGGTGATTCCTCAGACTCCGGCTCCTATAGACACTCCTGTAGACCCAGAAGGTCAGAGTGAGAATGTGTCGGAACGACCTCCGTTGGAACATCCGGTAGGTCCGTACCCTCCCTTTCCTGGTCCTGGTCAGGATCCCTCGCATTTTCTCAATGCGATGTTTGGAGTATATTCCAGGGCGATGTACCCCGCTGGAGCACCTGTTGGTCCCATGGGTCCATTATCATACAATTTGGGCATTCCTCAGTCGTACGCCCTGGCTCCATTTATGCCTTTTATGCCGGCGCCTCTTCCACCTTGGCTCGGTACGGCTCCACCGAGGTCTTCGACTCCGCATGCGGCTTCGCCGACTCCGGATCGACCTCGTAGTCGGATCGAGGTACCACACCTGTCCATGATTCTCGTCCTACTGCTCCGGCTCCTCGATCGACGTCGGAACCGGCTCCGTCGGAGTCGTTACCGAATCCGTCGACTTCGATTGGAGTGGTCGAGACGAAGAGCTCAGCGTCTTCTCGAACAAAGGGAAGATGAAAGTTCAGATGTGGAAGAAGGCGAACTTCCTGATCATGATGATGATTTCGATGAACTTCGAGATGCTAGTGGTCTGGAGCTCTCTCCTGAGTGGGGTCTACCTTCGACTTCGGATGCTCCGTCTAGGGATGTGGCACCCTACCACGTGGTTATTAGGAAGGCTGCTGATCTTCTCAACTTAAAGCTGCCCACGGTTGAGTACAAGCCCAACATCCTCACTGAAGTCTTGCACTCTCCCTCTTCCATTGTTGAACCTACACTGCCATTCACTGATGCCTTGACGGATCCAATAAAAGAGATTTGGAAGAGACCATTATCTGCTCCTGCAGTTTCAAGAGCTATTGCAAGGCGCTATAGGGTGGCTCCTGATGACCCTGCATTCCTTTCTTCACATCCCTCTCCAGAAAGTCTTGTGGTGCAGGCGGCTTGCTCTAACAGGGCTGCAGGCTCTTTCCCTCAAGTGCCAGCTGACAAAGAATCAAAGAAATTAGATCAGTCTGCGAAGAAGACTTTCTCTTCTGGGAGCATGGCTCTTAAGTCAACAAATGCTACTTGCCTTTTGGGAAGGTATGTGCATGCACTGATGGACTCAGTGAAGCAATTGTCACCTAAACTTCCTGAGGAAGATAGGAAGAACTTTAATGAGGTGATCTCTGACACTCAAGCTGCTGCGCGCATGGTCATTCAGAGCGGCATGGACACTGTGGATTCTGTTGCCAGAATTATGGGTTCCTCTATTGCGACCAGGAGGGCCGCATGGTTAAAGTCCTCGGATTTCTCTGCGGATGTGCAGTCTACATTGCTGGACTTACCTTTTGAAGGAACTGGCCTTTTTGGTAAAAAGGCTGATGTAGCCTTGGAAAGGTTTAAGGACAGCCGTGCCACTGCAAGATCTTTGGGTCTCCAGATGAGAGGGTCGACGACTAGAAAATTCAGAGGATTTGGTAGATCTTCTTTTCGTCCCTTCAAGCAAGGTCAACAACAACAGCAGCAGCAGCAGAACCCTCTATATAAGTCCTATAGAGGTAGACAGAAGGGTCGTGGACGTGGACGTCAAGTCTCCTCTTCCTCCACTTCCTCCAATAATGCCCAACCCCCACCCGCATCAGCAAAGCAGCCCTAGATCCACCATTCTGGATCATGTAGGGCCAGTAGGGGGTCAGCTTACTCATTTTCTACGAGATTGGGTATCGGTTACATCAGATCTTTGGGTTCTCAATCTCGTAGAGAATGGGTATGCACTTCCTTTTCAGGAGTTCCCTCCCAATTACCCTCCTTGCCAAGGTTATTGTTCGGAGGACCACCTGCTTCTCCTGCAGGAGGAAGTCCTGGCACTGTTTCGAAAGGGTGCAATAGAGGTGGTTCCAGAGCAGGAGAGGGGTCAAGGGTGCTACTCCCGGTATTTCTTGATTCCCAAGAAGGATGGCAGGCTTCGGCCGATCCTGGATCTCAGGATTTTGAACTTCTATCTCAAACAGGAGAAGTTCAAAATGCTCACCCTTGCTCAGGTTCTTCTGGCGCTGATGGAAGAAGACTGGATGGTGTCGATCGACTTGCAGGATGCGTATTTTCACATCCCAATCCTGAAGTCGCACAGGAAGTATCTCCGTTTTACGGTGGGGTCGCAGCACTACCAGTTTGCGGTCCTTCCCTTTGGACTTACTACTGCGCCTCGAGTTTTCACCAAGGTGATGGCAGTGGTGGCTGCGCATCTCAGAAGGTCAGGGATTCCTGTATTCCCCTATCTGGACGACTGGCTGATCAAAGCGGAGTCGCCGGAGAAGGTGCTCCATCATCTGCAAGAGACAACTCAGTTGTTGCACAGATTGGGTTTTTCGATAAACGTACCCAAATCTCACCTGGTGCCCTCCCAGCGCAACCTGTTCATAGGTGCGGTACTGGACACTACTGTATGTCGTGCTTTCCCTCCACCTCAAAGGATTCACGACATTCAGGAGATGATTCCTTTATTTACAATGGAGCGGTTGTTCCGGTCCTGAAGGTCCTTCGTCTGCTCGGTCTGATGGCTTCTTGCATTCTGTTGGTCAGTCATGCACGCTGGCACATGAGGGCACTCCAGTGGTGCCTCCGCAGGCAGTGGTATCAGCACAACGGAGATCTCAGGGAGTCGGTGAAGATCTCCAGAGAAGCTGCAGCGGATCTGTCTTGGTGGGGCGTGGAGGGCAATCTGTCGCAAGGAAAGCCTTTTCAACTGCCTCCATCAATGGCCACAGTGATAACGGATGCATCCACTCTCGGGTGGGGTGCTCATCTGGGAGACCTGGAGGTCAAGGGTTTTTGGTCTCCGGAAGAAAGGTTGTTTCACATCAACCTTCTGGAATTGAGGGAGATACGTTTGGCGCTCAAGGCCTTCCTCCCTTCCCTTCGCGGTCGTTCGGTTCAAGTCCTAACAGACAACCCGACTGCGATGTGGTACATCAACAAGCAGGGAGGAGTAGGGTCGCAGTGTCTCTGCAGAGAGGCTCTGCGTCTCTGGTCCTGGGTTCAGGACCATCAGATTTGTCTGGTGGCAAATCATCTGGCCGGAGTTCTGAACGTTCGTGCAGACAGTCTCAGTCGGCAGCTCTCTGCCGACCACGAGTGGAGGCTTCACCCGGAGGTTGTTCACGACATCTTTCAGATGTGGGGGACTCCTCGGGTGGATCTATTCGCCACTCGCGAGAATGCGCACTGCCTGTCATTCTGCAGTCTCCAGTATCCGATGCAAGGAGCATTGGGGGACGCGTTTCAGTTGAGTTGGGGAGATCAACTCCTTTACGCGTTTCCTCCCATACCTTTGATTCCTCGGGTTCTGAGGAAGATTCGTCAAGACCGGGCCCAAGTCATATTGGTCGCCCCGGATTGGCCAAGAAGGGTGTGGTATTCGGACCTACTCCACCTCTCCTCTCACCCGCCGCTCCGTCTCCCTCACAGGGCAGACCTCCTCTCTCAGATGGAGGGGCAGGTTCTACACCCCCACCTCCAGACATTACACCTTCATGCTTGGAGATTGAACGGGGCAACTTGAGTTCTTTTTCTCTCCCTCACGAGGTGGTGGATGTCATTCTCTCTGCCAGGCGTGACACCACTAAGTCCATTTACTCCTATAGGTGGTCAAAATTTGTTTCTTGGTGCAGGGAGAGAGATGTTGACCCTTTGAAGGCTCATTTATCTAATATTTTACAATTTGCCCTTTATCTTGCGCAGCAAGGTTTGGCTGTGGCCACGGTCAAGGGGTATCTTTCAGCCTTATCGCCGTTTCTATGTTTGCCGGATCAGCCATCTCTCTTTAAATCTCCGGTGGTTTTAAGATTCTTGAGGGGTCTCATAAATATGTTCCCTCCTACTCCTTTTGTTGTTCCTCATTGGGATTTGAATCTTGTGCTGACCTTCTTAATGGGTTCTCCCTTCGAACCCTTGCACAAGTGTCCATTGAGGCTTCTCTCTTTTAAAACTATCTTCCTCGTTGCGATCACCTCGGCAAGGAGGGTAAGTGAGCTTCAAGCTCTAAGTTCCAAACCCCCATTCCTGACCATTCATGCTGAAAGGATTGTTCTTAGGACCAGGGCTGCTTTTCTGCCTAAGGTGGTGACTCCTTTCCATCTTGGGCAGTCCATTACCCTTCCTACCTTCTATCCTCCCCCTCACCCGTCTAAGGAGGAAGAGAGACTGCATCGCCTGGACCCTAAGAGGGCGGTGTCTTTCTATCTGGACAGGACTAAGGACTTCCGGATGGACGACCAGCTGTTTGTTGGCTTTGCTGGCTGCAAAAAGGGCAGAGCGGTGCACAAGCACACTCTTTCCAGGTGGATAATCCTGTGCATCAAAATCTGCTACTCACTTGCGGGTAAGGACCCTCCTGAGGGTATTAGAGCTCATTCAACTAGAGCAAAGTCTGCAACATCTGCTTTGTCTAGGGGTGTACCTGTTGAGGATATTTGCAGGGCTGCGACTTGGGCCTCCCTCCACACTTTCGCGAAGCATTACTGCTTGGATACCGAGGTGAGGAGGGATGGCCACTTCGCGCGCTCTGTCCTCCAAGATTTCCTGGTGTAGCAGAGTGGACACCCTCCTCCGGGAGTGGGGACTGCTGTGGGAATCTATTCACAAGGTGAGGAATCCACACGGCAGATGTATCTATCAGAAGAACAAGTTACTTACCTTCGGTAACGCTTTTTCTGGTAGATACTATATCTGCCTGTGGATTCCTCACTGACCCACCCGCCTCCCAGTTGTCCACTCTGCTATACCTGGTCTTTCTGTATATATGGTTTATACTATTGTATTGATTTTGTTCTATATGTACTGTGTACATTGTATATTTGCATATTTGCTATCGTTGGTCCGTCCGTGTGCCTCGAAGGCACGGAAAAAAGGGCGGAACTGACGTCATCACGCCGGCGTGGGCCTGATATGGGGTCGGTGACGTCAGACGGAGTCGCGCGCGATACCGTGCTCCTGTGACGTCGCCCACGTCGGCGTACTACGAAGAAAATTTCCGAACGTTGCTGGCGCAAGGGGGATATTCACAAGGTGAGGAATCCACAGGCAGATATAGTATCTACCAGAAAAAGCGTTACCGAAGGTAAGTAACTTGTTCATCACATCCACAGCATACTTCGAGTATCTTCAGTATCCTTCATCCCTTGCATCATGACTACTTCTATAGGAGAGCACTGTAAACGAAAAGAGTGCCTGGAACTGACTGAAGACTGCTTCACCTGCTGAGGTAACCGTTTCAGAGAGCCTTGCTTGTCGTCCCTGACTGGCACACTACTGAAGTTGGTTGCCCGAATGGACTGTAAGGGACCATATTACAAATAGCCCTACATTTGTTTGTGAAACATTTCTAAGGGTCCAATTTTTTGAATTTGCCAATGCTTGTTTGCAGTTGTGTGAAAACGTATTTACTGTACAAATTGAATCAATTTTTATAAATTAGTGTCACATTTCTTTGGTGTCTTGTCGATTTTCTTCTTCACTTTTATTAGTACTGTTTAAACTGCTCTACACCTGTTCCTTATTTATTTGAGTTTTATATAGTGCTAGCTAGACCTTAAGGTATCAGAGTGCTTTACAGGTCGTGTGTACAGATATAATCGAACTAATACAGGGCTTTGTGAGGGTTAACATAGTATATGCAGATAAAATCAAGACAATACAACATTATATAAGTATATCTAGAAGGTATAGTATAATACCATATAGATCAGTGGTGTTAGCGAAAGTTTGGAACACTGAGTGGTTCAAGCGACCGCCTTGAATGATCCTTAGGTGAAATCATGGGTAAAAGGTAAATTAGTTTGGAAGTGCTTTGAAATATTTGTTAAGTAATAGATAATTGAAGTTTCATTTGAAACAAGTATAGAAAGGGTTACACCTATGTTTGTCTGTTCATTTGTGTAAGGCTTGCTGCTCAGAGCCATAGGTACCTAGGGTTGAGTTGAAGGTTTAACAAATGAAACCGAAGGGTCCCAAAGGGGTTAGTTGGTGTATTGCATGATGAGGTCACAACGCCACTTGATATAATACATCCCATTTCCTCACAACTTTTCTCTTTCTACCTCCTTTGTCAGTCCCATGCCCCACTTCTCACGATTCAGTTCTTGGCTCCACAGTGCAGCTCTTCTAACAAGATCTTTTGTGTTTCCAATAAATTTGAAGTGGTTGTATTAAACCCTTTCAAACTTAACTGTTTTGTCCCTCTTTGAGGCATTGACTTGAAAGTTGACAGTCGCATCTTAGCTCAGCATAGAGGAGCATAACTCTCACTTCATTCTACTGACTGTGTATCCTTCTACCGCCAGTGAAGTGCTTGCTTTGCAGGGCACAAGCTACTTATAGTACACAAAGTGCATTGAACCAACTCACTTTTTGACTCTTCAATTCTTTAGCTCATACATACATTGTTTACTGAATGCAATCTTTTTTTTTTTTTTTTTAAATGAAACCGGCACAACCACACTCCTATACAGTACCGAACGATCACCAGTACACCACAGTACCACAAAAAATCCCTACTGCTTAATACCATTCCTGCAACCACCAGTGCCGCTTCCGCTGCTAGTACTTTCACAAATAGCACCAGTACTCCACTAACAGTGCCACCACCAGTACTACTACAAAGCACTGCAAACCCAGCAGGTCTGGCTTTAATGTGCTCTCACATGGAACCATTGTTTATGCAAGCCTCCGTTTGTATACTGTTGCATTAAACCCAAGCCATTTGACTTTGCTAATGTGTGATTTGGTGCTGTTGTAGACCTTCTCTTCATTTCCGTGCTGCTTGAATCCCTGAATTGATGCTGAGAGAGGAAATATCGTGTGTCTGCTGTTTCTTCAGGTTGACACAGTGTTGTCACCGCTAAAGATATTTCGCTGCCACTTGTGTGCTTTAAACAACATTTCGCTTTTGCGTCAGTCTCTGTGATTTGTTCATTGATTTATTTGGTAACAATTGCAAGGCTTATCTGAAAGAAACACGTTAGTTATACATTCCTTACCTTAGAATTACCCCCAGGCATCAGACAGGATCCGGAAAGTTTTTTCGTCAGCAGTACCTCTGCGCGTCGGAAGGTGGCATCGGTCGGCTCTGCGTCCATCGTTGGAGTTGTCGCCGGGATGACATTACAGCTGCTACTTAGACGTCGCTCTCGCGCCTTGACGTCAGTTCTTTTTTTCCGCGCCAGCCAGCGCAGATCCGGGAAGTACCTCCAGCCACTTTTTGACTGGCATTTTTCTTGACTTTTGTCAACTTGATTTTTTGAGTCTTCAACTCCTGGTGCACGAGGAATGAGCGGCTTCAAGGCATGCGGTTCCTGTTACTGACTGATGTCGGTGACGGATCCGCACTGCGTGTGCCTCTTTTGCCTGGAATGCGACCACGACCCCAAGTTGTGCTTCGACTGCTGGTTGATGCCGCTGAAGACTTTGCGAGAGCGCTCCCGAGCAGTCGGCTCCATGCCGTTCGATGTCCAGGTTGCAAGGGAGGTCGAGGGACCGGTCGCGGAGCAATATCATCATTTGTCCAAGTCATCGAAGTCTTCGCACTCTGGGTCGAGTAAGTCGAAGCATAAGAAGTCGTCGAAGAAGCACCATCGCTCTTGGACTTCTCCTCGTCGGTCTTCCAATCCGACTAGGGATGCCGATGGTGCCCCTCCCGCAGCTCCGCGTGCGGAGCCCAAAGAGTCCACTCCGCGTTTCCCTCCCTTTCCGGGACCTGGAGCAACTCCCACCCAACTTTGTACGTTCTATGAGGCGATGCTTGCCATCTTTGGGCGGCCCGGACCCGTTGGTGCACGTTTGGGCCTCACGGAACCAGTTGGAGGGGCCTAGGCCTTCTCCACCGACGGCTCTGCACCGCAGGCCCCCCTTGGATCCAGGACGGTTGACCTCATTACACCTCTGCTGGCGCCACTTCCTCCTGCACCATTACCGCATTCAACAGTCGGAGGGAGCTTCATACACAGTGGTGTTGCGTAGGGCAGCCGAGGCTCTCCATCTCGAACACCCTACCGTGGCAGTCATGACTAACCTCTTGACAGAGGTGCTTCAGCCGTCTGTGAGCTCTTTGGAACCTCTGCTTCTGTTCAATGAAGTCTTTACTAACGTCCTTTTGGGCACTTGGTCCAGGCCCAACACGGGGGCTCCCGTAGACAGGATGATTGCCCGACGCCACCACCCGGCCCTGGGCGACCTCACTTTCCTTTCCCAACACCCCACCCCTGAGAGCTTGGTGGTCCAAGTCTCTACTTCCAATAGTGCTTTCCCTACCGCCCCACCGGAAAGGGAATCCAAGAAGCTGGAGCATCTTGGGAAGAAGATTTTCTCTTCCGCCAGATTGGAACTGCGCTCGGTAAACACCCCATGTCTGTTAGGCCATTATTCCCACTCTGTTTGGAACTCAATTGCGCAGGTGCTGCCTCAGTGTCCAGAACACCTTGATGGACATTCCCTTTGATGGCCATCGCCTTTTAGGAGACAAAGCAGACAATGCTCTAGAGCGTTTCAAGGACTCATGGGCTATGGCCAAGTCCTTGCACCTCTCCACTTGCCCTCCACAGTCTGCTTTTCGCCCCTTTCGTGGCTGCGGAAGGGGTGCCTCGCTACGTCCCGCCCAGAGGAGCCACAGACCGCAGCAAGTTACCCAGCCTTCGCATGGCGGGGACGTGGGAACAACTGTCGTGGTTCCGGGGGCTAGTGGGCAGGCCAGTCCATCAATCCACCCCCCAACCCCCCTCTCTGCAGCTGCCTCCAAACCATCCTAGTCCGACATTTCAGGCCCATCAAACTCCAATGGGTGACAGTATTCGCCATCACCCCCCCACTGGCGCATCATCACGTCGGACAGGTGGGTTTTGCAGATTGTCTGAAGGGGCTACTCCCTCTCCTTCGAGGCTACCCCACCAGATATGCCCCTGCAATACCACTGCTTGTCTGAGGATCACTTGGCACTTCTCCAGCAGGAAGTTACGGCTCTCTTGGCCAAGTGAGCCATCAAGTTCCTGTTCCAGAAGTATGTTGTGGTGGTTATTCCCACTACTTTCTGGTCCCCAAGAAGGACAAGAGCCTGCGTCCTATCTTGGATCTCGGCAACATCAACCACTTCCTCCGGAAGGAGAAGTTCAAGATGTTGACGCTTTCTCAGGTCTTGTCTTCCCTCGACCGGAAGACTGTTTGGTAGCATTGGACTTGCAGGATGCTTATTTTCACATCCCTGTTCTGCTGTCCCACCGACGTTACCTGCAGTTCACAGTAGACCACGAGCATTTTCAGTTAACTGTGCTCCCCTTTGGCCTTACTAGCGCCCCTCGGATGTTCAGGAAAGTGATGGCGGTGGTCGCAGCTCATCTGCGCAGATCAGGGGTTTCAGTCTTACCCTAGCTCGACGACTGGTTGTTGAAGGTAGTCTTCTTCTACCTCCAGACTACGGCCGACCTCCTGCATTCGCTGGGGTTCTCTATCAATGTGCCCAAGTCACACCTGATTCCCTCTCAGAAGCTCCTTCATCGGAGCGGTTCTGAATATGACGCGTTTTTGGGTCTATCAGCGAGATATTCAGGCTATGATTCAGATCTTTCAGCCTCTATCCCGGATTTGTCAGAATGACCCTGAGGCTGCTGGGGCTCATGGCCTCCTGCACAATGCTGGTCGATCATGCCAGGTGGCATATGCATGCTCTGCAGTGGGACCTGAAGTTCCAGTGGGCGCAGCATCAGGGTAATCTGTCTGATTGCGTCCAGATCTCGGAGGGCTCTGCTCGACAATTGCAGTGGTGGCTCACGAACCAGGATTGGGTCAACGGCAGATCCTTCTCCCTTCCCAAACCAGAACTCACAGTGGGGACAAACGTGTCCCTTCTGAGATGGGGCGGCCACATGGGAGAGGCGTAGATCAGAGGCATCTGGTCTCCGGAGGAGTCCGGGCTCCACATCAACATTATGGAGCTTCGTACGATTCGTCTTGCACTAAAAGCATTTCTTCACGCTGTCCGGGGAAGAGAAGTACAGGTGTTCACCGACAACACCACCGCCGTGTGGTACTGCAACAAACAGGGCGGGTGGGGTTGTAGACCCTATGTCAGGAGGCTCTCCGCCTCTGGACATGGCTGGAACATTGGGTCATATCCCTGGTAGTTCGACACCTGGCAGATTCCCTGAACCCCAGGGCAGACGATCTCAGCCACAGGTGCATGATGGATCACAAATGGCGTTTTCACTCGGAGGTGGTGCAAGGTCTCTTTCATCAGTGGGGAGAGCCTTGGTTAGATCTATTCACCATCGAAGAGAATGCGCAATGTCAGCAGTTCTGCATGTAGAAATTTCCAAAGCGGCACTCGCTAGGTGATACTTTTCGACGCGAGTGGAGTTACGGTCTGTTGTACACCTTTCTGCCTATACCTCTGCTGCACAGAGTGCTGAAGAATTTCATGTGCAACCAGGCCCAAGTCATTCTTGTGCCTCCGGATTGGGCATAGAGAGTCTGATATCCAGAGCTGCTCAACATGGCCATCGATCCTACGATCCGACCGCCTCTTCTGGAGGATCTTCTGTTGCAGCAGCAGGGGACGGTCCTCCACCCGAACCTGTCCAGCCTCCACCTCCTTGCATGGAGATTGAGCGGCAGCAGTTGGCGTCATTTGACCTGCCTCCAGAGGTCTGCAATGTCATCTTGGCAGCCAGCCGTCCCTCCACTAAGACGGTATAGGCCTAATGGTGGAACAAATTTGTGGCATGGTGCACAGCAAAGGCTGTGGATCCCCTCTCTGGCCCTCTTTCTGAGGTTCTCTTGTTCCTCCTTTCTTTGGCCCAGCAGAGCTCTTCTCTGGACACTATCAAGGGCTACCTCTCTGCCATCTCTGCCTTCCTTCGGCTTCCAGATCAGCCTTCTCTTTTCAAGTCCCCGGTTGTAAATCGGTTTCTGAAAGGCATAATCACCTCTTTCCTCCTATTCATTTCTTTATGCCTCAGTGGGACTTGAATCTAGTTTTAAACTATTTAAGGTGCACTCCCTATGAGGCACTTCTCAACTGTCCTTTAAGTCTTCTCACGCATAAGACTGCTTTCCTGGTTGTCATCACCTCTGCCAGGAGGGTACGTGAGCTCCAGGCTCTTTCATCTAAGCCTTCTTTCTTGTCCGTCCATCTGGACAAAGTGCTCCTCAGGACTCGTCCATCCTTCTTGCCCAAGGTTGTTGCTGCTTTGCACATCCGGATCCTTCAAAAGAGGAGGAGAGGCTCCACCGTCTGTACCAAAAACGTGCGCTTTCCTTTTATCTGGATCGCATAAAACAGATGACCAGCTCTTTGTTGGGTACTTTAGTTAGTTATAAATTCCTTACCGCCCCACCCATCCTCCCCGTTCTGCGAACTGATTTCTAGGGTTAAGGATATCCCTTCAGGGCCCTAGTTTTGTGCACCAGTTGTCAGTGTCTTGCATGGCTCTGCGTTTCTGATGCGGAAAGTCGTGTACTGAAGTCAGGGCGCAAGGGAGACGTCTAAGTAGCTTCCTCGACATCATCCTAGCGACACAACGCCAATGATAGACGCGGATCCGACCGACGCCACCTTCCGACGTGCAGAGGTACTGCTGATGAAAAAACTTTTTGGATCCAGTCTGACGCCTGGTGGTAATTCTAAGGTAAGGAATCTATAACTAACTAATGTTTCTTACAGATATGTTTACCAAAGGTAAGTAACTTGTTCATTAATACACAAACTAGGCTTGCCTCCATTAAACCACAATTTTGTTTATTTTCAGTAAATCTGAGATGTCTCGTCTGCGGCTTGCTGCTGGAGGTGCAATCATGAAACTTGCTCAGGAACCTTGCTATCATGAAATTATCACACCAGAACAGTTCCAGCTATGTGCATTGGTTATAAATGTAAGTGGATGGAATATATGTGGTATAAAAATATCACTAATTAAATATATATTTATGATGGATACATCTGCCTGTGGATTCCTCAACTTATGAATTAAGCCCATGCACAGCATTCAATAGAAACTTTTCTCCTCAGCTCTCCCACGTTGACCAGGACATCAAAATGGTATGGCTGTACACGTGACTCCGCGTGGTGTCATCAGAGCCATAAGAAGACCTAGTCGATGTGCTGACCTCAGTTCCCTTTTTACCACCCTGTCGATGTGTAATGTTTTTTCCCCAGGGCTCTCCATTTCTGGGAGTTTTTGTTAAACAACGTAATTTCTTTTTTAGCAGCGACTATAGTTACTCGCAGGAAATCTGGTTTGAAGCCATGCAGGGAATGTGGGGGGTCAAATGTCTGTCACGGAGCCCCATGAAGACTGGTGACTTTCGTCGGACAACGACCTTGCGGAGTGTTAATCTTGCACGCGCATAAATCCCAAAGTGCTGAAGGAGAGGGAAGCCAAATTGTTTGTGTCAAAAGCCAAGAAACAAAAAAGGAGTCAAAGATGATCACGGTCCCTCTCCAAGTCGCCGATTCCACATACTTCGAGGCCGCAGAAGAACCAAAAAAAAGGCAATGTCATGGGTCTCGGCGTTATTCCTCGAAGAATGCAGTATTGAGGTCGGTGTCGCTGGTTCCCAGGCGTTATCAGAAGGCTGAAATCTCTCCATCTCTTTCTCCTGAGGTAACTCTGTCTCAGAGAGCGATGACTCCACCGACTTAAAGAGAAGCTATGCCTCCACAGTTGCCGAAGCCCACCACCGCACCTCTGGCTCCAGGGTCTCCGGCGCCACAGATAGAACCGAATGTTCTCCCCCCTCGAGCGACTCAGAGCCTGCTGTGCTGAATATGGGGTATCCTGCCTTCCCAACTCCAGGTACGGATCCATCGTATTTCTTAAATGCAATGTTAGGCTTGTTCCCTAGCGCGGCAAACCCACTGGTGCGCTTGTTGGCCCCATGGGTCCACTGGCATATTCCTTGGAAGGCTTGCCACCTCATTTCCATCAGGGACCTTTATTAATGATGGCTCCAGGCAGCTGGCCTCTCCTGACACCGAGATATTCAACGCCGGTACAATCTCTGGAGTGGCGAATGCCACTGGAAGCATCTTCTCTGGTTCTGAAACGGCGTCTACTCGACTGGCGTCGACTACTGTTCCAGGAGACCTTCCTTCAACGCCGATCCCGAAGTCACAGGCACCGCGTCTGGCGCCACCGATGCCTGTACCGAGGATTTGGTCTCGGAGAGAGTTGCAGAGATTGATAGAAGAGGAAGAATATCAAGAGGAGAATGGAGAGGATGAAGAAGGGGAGATTGTTGATTCTGATCTGGTTTTTGAAGGTCTTCAGGAGGCTGGTGGCTTGGATACCTCTCCTGAATGGGAGCTCTCATCTCCGTAAGGTCTCCCAACGCAGGAGGTGACCTCTCATCATGCTGTAAAGAGAAAGGCTGTGAATCTGCTGGAATTGCCTCTTTCCACAGCAGAATTAAAGTCTAAATCTTGACTGAGGTGCTCCATTCTCCTCCTCCTATCTCAGAGACTTTACTGCATTTTACTGAGGCTGTGACTGAGCCCATCTTTGATGTATGGCAGAAGCCTATGACGGCTCCAGCGGTGTCCTGGTCTTTGTCAAGGAGGTACAAGGTGGCTCCGGGGATCCTACTTTTCTGTCCACTCATCCATAACCAGAAAGTTTGGTCATCCAGGCTTTGTGCTCCTCAAAGCAGTCTGCAGGGTCATTCCTATCTACACCTGCATAGGGAAGCGAAACTCTATGGAGCAACGTGCAAGAAAAAGTATTCTCGTCAGGCAGTATGGATCTTAAATCAACAAATGCGATGTGCCTTTTGGGACGATACATTACAGGGCATTATTCAGAGGTGTTAAACGGATGACCTGGCTCCGGTCTGTCACGTCATAAAGTCTGGTCTGGACACTGCTGACTCAGTTGCCAGGGCGATGGGATCATCTGTGGCTACCAGGATGCACGCTTGGTTACAGGGTTCAGATTTCTCCCTTGATGTCCAAGCCACCTTGATAAATCTGCGGTTCCATGGTTCGCGACTGTTTGGGGCAAAAGCGTACTCGGCGCTGCAGCGCTTTCAAGACCGTAGAGCCATGGCAAGGTCTTTGGGTCTCAAGTCTCAGTCCAGGGGCTTTGGATATCGCAAGTTTTGTGGATATCGGTGGAACTTGTCCTTTCGTGCCAGGCAGCAGCAACAATCCCCGGTACAGGTCTTACTGGGGAAAAGGCAGAGGTTGTCTGTGGGGTGCAGCACACCAACAAGTCTCCTCCTCCTAGTCTGTCCCTCCAACTGGTACGGCAGGGAAGCAGCCTAGAGCATTCTTATTCTTTGGGAGGTCGGGTGTCCCATTTTCTAGAACATTGGAGGTCTGTTACTACAGATCTCTGGGTGTTGAACATCGTAGAGAATGGGCACACCCTACCCTTCCAGGAATTCCCTCCTCCTTTCTCTCCCCGCCAGGGTTCATGCTTAGAAGAGCATCTTCTGCTTCTCCAGCAGGAGGTTCTGTCATTACTGCAAAAAGGTGCGATCAAGGTAGTTCGGGAGTAGGAAAGGGGTCAAGGATGCTACTCCTGGTACTTCTTGATCCCCAAGAAGGATGGTCGGTTGAGGTTGATCCTAGACCTCAGGGTTTTTAATTTTTACCTCAAACAGAAGAAATTTAAGATGTTGACCCTGGCTCAGGTTCTTCTTGCGCTGCAGAAGATAGACTGGGTGATGTTGATCAATTTACAGGATGTGTATTTTCACATACCCCTCCTGAAGTCGTATCGGAAGTATCTTCATTTCACTACCAGTTTGCGGTTCGTCCATTTGGCCTTACTTCTGCACCTTGAGTCTTTTCGAAGTTGATGGCAGTGGTGGCAGCACATCTCAGAAGGCCGGGGGTTCCTGTCTTCCCCTTTCTGGATGACTGGCTGCTCAAAGCAAAGTTTCCAGAGATGTTGCTGTATCACTTGCGGGTGACAACACAACCATTCGACTTGGGGTTTTCAATAAATATACCCAAACCTCACTTGGTGCCCTCTCAGTTCAACCTGTTCATAGGGGCAGTACTGGATACTACTGAGTCGTGCCTTCCCTCCTAAACAGAGGATTCAAGACATACAGGCTATGATTAAATTTTTTCCGAATGGAGCAGCCGTTCCAATCCTGAAGGTCTTGCGCCTGCTTGGTCTGTACGCTTCCTGCATACTGTTGGTCAACCATGCATGCTGGCATATGTTAGCCCTCCAGTGGTGCTTCTGCAGGGAGTGGTTTCAACACAATGGAAATCTCGAAGAGTTAGGCAGTATATTCAGAGACCGCAGCGGAGCTGCTATGTTGGAGTGTTTCAGGCAACCTGTCTCAAGGGAAGCCATTTCAACCTCCTTCTCCATTGGCCACAGTGGATCTGGAATTGCTGGTGATACATTTGGCTCTCAAGGCCTTTCTTCCCTCTCTTCACAGTCAATCGGTTCAGGTCCTGACGGACATCATTACCGTAATGTGGGACATCAACAAACAGGGAGGAGTAAGGTTGTATCTTCTTTCCAGAGAGACTCTGGTTCTTGGCTCAAAACCATCAGATTTACGTGATCGTAAATCAAGCCAGAGAACTGAACGTGCGCATGGACAATCTCCGTCGGCCGTATTCGAGTGGTGTCTCCATCCACAGGTGGTCCATTTTCAGGAAGTGGGGGTTTCCTCGATTGGACCGGTTTGCAACTCACAAGAACGCGTGTTGCCCGTCACTCTGCACTCTCCAGTATCCGACGCGGATGACATTGAAGTACGTGCTTCAGTTAGATTGAGGCTCACAGATTCTTTACTCGTTTTGGGCTCACAGCTTCTTTACACGTTTCCTCCCCTACCCTTGATTCCTCGAGTTCTAAGGAAGATTCGTAAAGACTGGTCCCCCCGGATTGGCTAAGAAGGGTGTGGTACACAGACTTTATTTACCACTCGTCGCACCCACCACTTTGTCTCCCTCTCAGGGCAGACCTTCTCTCTGAGTGGCAGGGGCAGGTACTACACCTCCAGAGCCTGCATCTTTATGCCTGGAGATTGAACAGTGCAACCTGAGCTCTTTCTCTCTCCCACTGGATTTGGTAGATGTTATTTTTTCGGCCAGGAGACACTCCACCAAATCTGTCTATTCTGGTAGGTGAGCAAAGTTAGTTAAATGGTGTGGAGAGAGATCCATTGATCCTTTGCAGGCCCATTTGTCTGATATTCTGAGTTTCTCTCTTTCCCTAGCACAACAGGGTTGTGCAGTAGCTACTTGTACAGGCTACTTATCTGCTTTTTTCGGTTTACCAGATCAACCCTCATTGTTTAAATCTCCCATAGTTGAGATTCCTTAAAGGTCTCAGAAAAAGGTTTCCTCCCATTCATTTTATCATGCCTCTGTGGGATTTAAATTTGTTGCTCACTTTCTTGATGGGTTCACAATTTGAACCATTACAGAATTGTTTCTCAAGGTTGCTAACATTTAAAACGATGTTTTTGGTTGCAATCACTTCAGCTAGGAGGATGAGTGAGTTGCAAGCTCTTAGCTACAAGCCTCCTTTTACATCATTCCATGCAGATAAGAGGGTTCTCAGGACCTGAGCTGCTTTCCTGCCTAAGGTGGTCACTCCTTTCCACTTAGGGCAGTCCGTCACCTTACCGACTTCCTACCCTCCCTCCTCACCCTTCAAAGGAGGAGAAAAGACTTCATCTCCTGGACCTTAAAAGGGCAGTCCTCTTCTACCTGGACAGGACCAGGGACTTTAGGTTGGACGACCAACTCTTCATCAGATATGTGGGCAAAATGAAGAGCAAGGCTGTCCACAACAGAACGCTGTCCAGGTGAATCATCTTCTGTATCGTTTGCATACCTTGGTCCCTTATTGTATAACCATCCGGAGTGAAACGGTCTATACGCGATTTCGTAAATCCCTCAAGACCTGGCTTTTCTACCAGTAATTAATTAAGCTGCCACTTCTTCTGGTGTCTGTCGGCGCAGGGAAACCCTTTTTGGGTAGCTGTTGCCCCTTAAAAATTTAATAATAATTATATCAAGATCTGCTACGCTTTGGTCAAGAATGAGCCCCCTGAAGGTATTCAAGCTCATTCTACCAGAGGTAAGTCTTCTCGGCTTTAGCTAGAGGTGTCCCTGTGGTAGGCATCTGCAAGGCAGCAACTTGGGCCTTCCCCCACACTTTTGCGAAGCACTGTTGCTTGTATTCGCAAGTGAGAGGGATGGCCCTTTTATACGTTCTGTGCTGCAGGATTTTGTGGTATACATAGGCAGGCATCCTCTGCCAGGAGTGGGACTGCTTGGGGATGCAAATCTTAAGGTGAGGAATCCACAGGCAGAAGTATCCATCCGAAGAACAAATTACTTACCTTTGGTAACTCTTTTTCAGGTGGATACAGTATCTGCCTGTGGATTCCTCACTGACATGCCCGCATCCTTGTTGCCTGTCTGCTTATACCGAAAAAGTAATCAGTGTGTTTTTATGTTTTATTGTTGGAATCATGTGATGTTCCACAAAGAGAAATGTCTAGGAAGAGAAATTTCCTATTTTTGGCTGTTTTTATATACTTGTGAAAATGTTGTTGGTTCACACATTCGCCTCGAAGGCACGGGAAAAAATGGGTGGTACTGACATCAGCACGCGTACGAGGTCTTCTTATGGCTAGGATGACGTCAAGGGAGTTGCTTGCGGAGCCGTACCATTCTGACGTCCTCGTCGACATGGGAGAGCTGAGCAGAAAGGTTTTTGTGGAATACTGCGCATGGGGGTAATTCATACGGTGAAGAATCCACAGACAGATACTCTATCCGCCAGAAAAAGCCCTACCAAAGGTAAGTAACTTGTTCTTTTACTTATTTTAGAGGCACCAAAAATGGTTCCAGCATCCTGGTTGTTTATTTGCTTCACTGTTGCATTAATCTGAAACAAATCCAGGTTTATTATTACCTCTGAATCTCAGCATCTAGATAGGTCCACTCCACACTTAAAATGTGATGTTTAGTTTTGTTCATAAAAGAACTCTTAATTTCAGCATTGAATATATTGCATAGTTTCACATTCTTCACAGTATTCCCTTTAACATTCTGAAAAGGATGAATAATACTTACCCCAGTTATGAAAGTGACAGATCTTGCTAAAGATTACTGGATCCCACCACTTAAATGTCTTTCTGATTTAATAAATCAAATCAAAAAAATCTTTATTACGGTTCCTTTGTTTAAACCATAAAAAATGCATGTAAACACGTGCAATTCCAAGTACAAATAGTGCAGCAATACCATTACAACTAATTATGAATAAGTACATTTAAAGGAAAGGGTTTGTATATGTCCTATCGCCCTATAACTAAGAACATAAATAATTTTTTGAATGGTAAAATAGGCCCAAAAAAATTTAAAATGAGAAACTCAAGGTTAAAAACCTTATTTCATTGTCCATTTGTTTGTGCTTCCATACTAAAAAAATATATGAAAACAGTTAATAATAATTTCTAATTGATACGTTGTACAATAGGAGCTTCCGTATTCCCTTCAACATACACAGACTAAATTCATTAGACGTTTCTCTAGAATGCTTAATCAGGTTCACTATAACTTCAGTCCTGCTTTGGCCCTTAAGAAACTTACAGCTAGTAAAAATGTACTTACGCTAAAAACAATTACTTCTGCACTGTCAGTCTTTAATATTCTTTCTGCCGCCTTACCAGATCTTATTCCTAGATTTATACAAATGGGTTTTATTCATTTTTTCCTAGGCTTAACATATGCAGGAAAAAGAATAAAACATTCAAATCATTTTCTTTAACTTTGTCTGGGCATAAAGAGCACAAATCCTTATCAGTTCCAACATGATTAATGGCCCAACATGATGTGATTGCATTTATATGCAATACACCATATCTACATTTCATATATAAGGTTTTTGCAAATTGAGGACTCTCCTCATCAAGAAAGGGCTCAAAAATTGCTACGTCCTTAAACAAGAGGAACCTGGTCGTTAGCGGCCCGTTAGATGATCCATATAGGACACTACTTTGGATGTGGGCCCAAAAGGTGGATTTTAGCAGTTTCTTAGAGGCCAAAGACAATGAGGTTGGGTCGTCCCAAAACTGGGACAGACCCAACTTTCTGAACCATAAGAAAACATGTCTAAGCCACAAAATGCTTCTATTCTGATTCAACTCCATAATCTCCTCTAGGCCAGCCTTGTAATGCAATAATTCTGGGGTTGACCATAGTCTTACCCAAAATGTAAGGGGTCTTAAGAGTGCATAGTGGTCAGTTAATTTCACATTCAATTCCAGAGTAATTGGAATTAATGCTGCTCTTACGGGGAGACTTAAAAAGCATTCTATAAAATGTATTCTCCCCCGCTTCAAAATTATTTTTGCAGTAGGACCCCCATATTTCGGCCCCATACTGTGCTGCTGATTGAGCTTTGTACTTAAACCTCCAGGGCTGGGGAAACTGCTTTGGAAATACTGTTCCTCTGCTTTTTAATTATGGGTAAAGATTTCGGGAGCAAAGCTATCTTCCTTTTTTCCATTTGTGACTTCCAGGATAGCTTTGTGTCCAAAGATATACCCAAACAGCTAAAACTCTGCACATACTACAACATTTGGCTATTGAGCTATATTTTTTCTAAAAATGTTATGAGGCTTTATGGCCATATATTTGGTTTTACAGTTGTTTATTTCAAGACCTTTCGTCTTACAATATGTATAAAAGGAGTCTATAAGGCATTGCATTCCTTTTGGTGTTTGCGATATTAATATGGTGTTGTCAGCGGATTAAAGTGCTGGCACCAGCTCACCCCCCAATTTGGGTGCATCATTCTTGCAGCCGTTCAAAAAATTGGGGATGTCATTTACATACAGTGAGAATAGTGTTGGTGCCAGTAAGCATCCTTGGCGTACAGCTCTTTTTATAGGTATTACTTCAGTGAGTTCACCCCTCAGACCCCACTTTACTTTTGCATAGTTGTCTTCGTGTAACCTTATTATCTGCTCAAGTAAGTCTCCAGGCACCCCTTGGCGTCTCAATGTGTCCCATAATAAAACACTTGGGATAAGATCAAACGCAGCCTTTCAGTCTACAAAGGCAATGTAGAGATGCCCCTTTCTTACTTTTACATATTTCCAACCCAAGCATGTAAACCTAAAGACCTGGTCCGTTGTGCTAAGTTTTATTCTAAAACCTGCCTGGAATTTTGAACAAAGCGGTACAAAAGGGGGTGGTGATGGAAGGAGCATCTGAACCAATCAAACACTCACACCCAGTCAACAGATCTGGGTTTAATCTATCACCGTTCTTTAGCCCACTCTGCCACCCCAGTTCAGACATGGCCATATGCAAATCAGTCTGACCCTGTGCCTCATGGGAACAGTCCAACCACGAACTGCCAAGCCATGCCTTCCCTGGACCGGAATCAAGCTTCCTAGGACCGGTTTCTGGGATTCCAGCCGTCTCCAGCCAGGCTTGCTTGAATCCAGTGGCAAAGTGAGCAAGGGACTCACCGTCTGAGCATACCCTGCCAGCTTATGGCGAACAAAGTGGTACAAAAGGGGGTGTGATGGACGGAGCATCTGAACCAATCAAACACTCACACCCAGTCAACAGATCTGGTTTCCGGGCCAATGAAGGCATGGCTTGGCAGTTCGGGCTGGACTGTTCCCATGAGGCACTGATTTGCATATGGCCATGTCTGAACTGGGGTGGCAGAGTGGGCTAAAGAACGGTGATGGATTAAACCCAGATCTTTTGACTGGGTGTGAGTGTTTGATTGGTTCAGATGCTCTGTCCGTCACCACCCCCTTTTGTAGCGCTTTGGACTTTTGAAAGCACATTGTTTTCCTCAATCCAAATATTTATTCGATTTAATAAATCTGCACCTCCTCCAAAGAAGAGACCTTGCAACCTCTCCATTAAGGGTCCTTTCTCCACCACCTCCCCATACTGTTCCTCCTCCTACACCAATCATTCACCTACTCCATCTACTAATCCAGATGATGATGTAGATACAGACTCTGAAGACACAGGTGGGGGTGCACATGACCCAGCAGAGACCAATAGCCCCCCTCAGTCACCTAATCGATGGGATGATTATAACACCCCGGATGTGCCTTACTTCCCACAAGACGATGTAAATCCTTCCAGACCTTCCCCACCAGAGGACACTATAGGTTTTAACCTACTAGTCCAGAGAGCTGCCCAGTACCATGGGGTTGACTTGCACACCGATACTGTGAAGGAAGATTTCCTATTAGACACTTTTGATAACACACAAAGGTCTACTGCCATTTTGCCAATGCTTAAAGGTGTCCTCAAGCATGCAACAGAGGTTTTTAAAGATCCTGTCAGGGCTCGGGTCATCAACCCTCGCATTGACAAAAAATACAAAGCTGCCCCTACAGATCCAGTTTATATTAGAGGTCCAGCACCACTGGATTCTTTAGTAGTGTCTAATGCATGTAAACGTGCTAATTCACAAACATCAGGTGAGGCCTCACCACCAGATAAAGAATCTAAGCTCCTTGACGCCTCCGATAAACGGCAGCTAACATTTGACGCATTGCCAATACCCAAGTGTTATTGGCAAGATATGACAGGGCACATTATGATGACTGGAGTCCATAATGCAGCATCTACCAAACAAATATAAAAATAGGGCCAATGAACTCATACAAGAAGGTAAAAATATTACTAATATAGTGGTCAAGGGACTGCGATTGGGTCAGCAGCAGACCCCTCTCCCTTCCCCACCCAGAGAGTTGTGACAATGTATCGCTACTGGGTTGAGGCATCCGTCTGGGTGACGTGAAAATCGGGGGCCTCTGGTCTCCGGCGGATGCCTGGCTTCCGGCGGAGTCCTGGCTCCATATCAACCTTCTGGAACTGAGAGCCATCCGCTTAGTGTTGAAAGCTTTCCTTCCTTCCATCAATCAAGAAGAGGATGGCACAGATGCTCACGGACAACACCACCATCATGTGGTACTGGTACAAGGAGGGCGGGGTCACAGACCCTTAGCCAAGAGGCTGAACCACCAAGGAATTTTTCCAGTGGTGAAGTTTCCAGGTAGGATCCTCGAAATCCTGGGTGGATGAGCTTGACCACTGGAGCCTAGCAGATCACAAGTGGCAGCCACACTCAGATGTGGTCTCTTCGGAGTATGGGGAGATTCATAGCTCGATCTATTCGCTTCTGCTGAGAACTTATGTCGGCACTGTGAGTTGGAGCTTAAAAGGCTTCTCTTGCTGGCAGACTCGTTTCACCTCAAATGGAACTTAGAACTCCTGTATGCATATCTGCCGAAACCGCTCCTGCTCAGAATACTCAAGAAGATCGGAACCAATGGGGACCAAGTAATCTTAAAGGCTTCGGACTGGGCATGGAGAGTATGCAATTCAGAACTCTTTTGCTTGAGCGTCTCTTCTCAGAGAAGGGTGCTTTTGCTTTTGCTTAGAGATCCAGTGGCGACAGCTGAACTCCTTCAACTTTTCTTCTGAGTGGTTGCCATCATCTTGCTAGCCAGGCGTACCTCGATAAAAACTGTATATGCCTGTAGTTAGTTGATTTGTGTAGTGCTAGGCGAATAGCCCTAATGGAGTATAGTTATCTGAAGTTTTATTTGTTTTGTCCCTTTCCCAGCAAGGCTTTGCTCTGACAGTTAAAGGGTACCTTTAAACTTTTTTGTGGTTGCCGAATTAGCCCTCATTGTTTATATTTCCATTTGTGCATATTTTGAAAGGTTTACAAAAATGTTTTCCTTCCTCTACATTTGCCGTGCTGCTGTGGAACCTTAACTTGGTACTTATGTTTCTGATGTGCTCCGCTGTCGAGTTGCTTCAGTTGTTCCTAATGGCTTCTCAATCAAGACTGCGTTTCTCATTTACAGACCTTTGGTGCTGCGTGTGAGCTTCAAGCACTGTTAGCCCACCATGCACCACCTTCCCAGGCAAGCTTGTTTTGTGGATACGGGCATTTTCTCACCTAAAGTTGTGACGCCTTTCTACGTCGGTTAGAAAATCAACTTGCTACCATTTTTTGCTTAGTCTTGCCCATCAAAAGTGGAGAGACTCCATCGCTTGTACCCTAAGAGGTAACTGAGTTTATGCAGAGAATGTACCAAAAAACATAGGTTTGACAATCAGCTTTTTTTAGGTACTTTGGAGAGAAAATGGGCAAAACTGTGCACAAGAGAACCATCTCCCGATGGACTGTACTCTGCATTAAGATTTTCTAAACATTGACCGAAAATCAGCCTTCAGGCTCACTTCGTTCTCATTCTGCCAGGACCAAAGCTGCTACCACTGCATTGGGACGTAGAGTCCCTGTACTGGACATTTGCCAAGTGGCTATGTGGTCATCTCTCCATATGTTTGCGAAGCACTACTGCCTAGACAGTCCAGGTCGCCGAGTGGGGCATTTTGCCCACTCTGCCCTGTAATCCGTTCTGGTTTGAGTCTATCCAGAGACCCACCTCCAAATAGTTACTGCTTTTGTATCTATTCAAAAGGTGATGAATCTAAAGCTACAAGACTAGCACAAGAACAATCTACTTACTTTCTGTAACACTCTTTCTGGTAGAGACTGTCTAGCTGCAGTTTTCTCACTGACCCTTCCATCCTCTTTGTTATGGCTGTTGTACTTTATCCATTAATTAATTCTTTAGTCTAGGAATCTGCACTAATGTGCATGTGGGGCAATGCATCTGGGGGCATGGATACCCTCGAAAGCAACTGATGTCACGGCACATGAGTGGTGTCTATATGGGCTCTGCATTTCATTTCTGGAGCATAATAGCATCCATGTGGAACTGCAAGACGCCACCTACCAGCACGCCGAGGGATTGCTGCTAGATTTCCTGATACAGTCTGATTTCTAGGGAATATTCAAAAGATGAGGAAATTGCTGCTAGATAAACTCAACCAGAAAGAGCATTGCTGAAGGTAAGTAACTTTTCCTTTAATTCCATCCAATGTTAAACAGATTGTGTGCCCCAGTGTCCTTAACAATTCATCATTCAGTATGATTCAAAAATTCCTTGAGAGGAACCCAAGCCCGTTGTATATTGTTTTTACCAATGGAAAGGGGTTATCACTGCTGATCCAATGATATGAAACATTTTTTTATTTTTATTTATTTATTGAAGTTTTGTATAGCGCTGGCTGGACCCAAGGGTATCAGAGCGCTTCACAGCAAATAGAGATCGGTAGCAAGGAAAATAAGCAAAGAGAAACAGGAATCAGGAACAGCAGGTAGGAAGTAGAGTCTGTAAAACAGCAGCAAGGATCAGAGTTCACGAGCGAGTCAATCGACTCTGGGTTTAGAGAAATATCGGACTTCACCATCCGGCATGTGGTTCTCGTTAAGCACCGGAGCGTTCAAGGAAGAGGGCTTTGAGTAGCGACTTGAATTGCGGGAAGGAGGCGGTCATTCTGATATGGGGGGGGATGGCGTTCCAGATCCTGGGAGCGTTCCCCGCAAAGGATTTATTAGAGGTATTGCCTTTCTGTGATTTCAGAGGGATGAGTAGTAGTGTGTTGGAGCTTCTGAGGTTCCTGGATTGACCCGCCCGTTTGAGTTTGTTGGCCAGGTATTCTGGTTTGCCTGTATGCAGCACTTTGTGTGAGGCAGGCTGTGCGGAAGTTGGCTCGTTGGTCAATCGGCAGCCATTTCAGTACTTGGAGGGCCGGAGAGATGTGGTCATATTTCTTTGTTCCTGTGACCATTCTTGCTGCTGCGTTGAGGGTGGAGATGAGAGGTTCCAGGTGCAACTTGGCTGTTCCAGTCAGTACAGCGATGCCATAGTCAATTCTGGAGAGCACAAGTGCCTGCGTGGCTTGTTTCAGATCTTTGGGGGGGGAGGAAGGGTTTAATTTTATAGAGAAGTATCTGAAAGAGACACGTTAGTATTAGATTCCTTACCTTAGAATATCCCCAGGCGTCAGACTGGATCCGGAAACTTTTGCGTAGCAGTACCCTTGCGCGTCGGTAGGCGTCGTCTGCGGCTCCGCGTCCGTCGTGGGCGCCGTGATGACGTCGTCGGAGTACTTAGACGCCGCCTCCGCCTGCTGACGTCAGTTCTTCTTTTTTCCGCGCCAGCAAGTGCAGATCTGGAAAAAGCAGTAACCCTAGTCATTTTTTGACTAACTTTTTGATCGCTTTTGATCGTTTCTCGAAGTTTTCGACTCCGATTGGTGCCGTAGGGATGCCTGCTTTCAAGCACTGCGAGGATTGCGACCGCCTGATGTCGGTCACGGATCCTCACCGCCGGTGTTTAACTTGTCTAGGCGTCGATCACGACGACAAGGCCTGCTCCGACTGCCGGGCCCTCTCTTCGAAAGCCAGACGGGAGCGGTCCCGCAGGCGACTCGAACTCCGGCAGTCGGTCCCGCGCCGCGAGAGGTCTCGGTCCCATGGGAGGTCGAGGGACAGGTCGCGGGCTCGGAGCCACCACAGCTCCGAGAGTAGGCCGCACTCCTCCGGGTCGAAGTCGTCGTCAGGTAAGAGGCACAAGAAGTCCAAGCGGCGTCATCGCTCTTCGGACTCCCCGTACGCTCGCGCGATGCGGCTGGGGGTTCGGGTGACACCACCCACGCGGCTCCGACTGAGTCGCAGGCGCCGCGTCCAGCCCCATACCCTACGGTCCCTGGGCTTAACGCGTCGCAGGAGGAGATCGAGCGCTTCCTCATGGCCATGAGGAAACTCTTTCCTCCGACGGGCTCTGCGGCGCCTTCGGGCCCAGCGGACTCGTCTGGGGCCTCTAGCGGGTCGGGGGCTTCGGCCCCGACGCCGTCGAGTGCTTCGGCCCCGACCCCGCCGACGCCTTCGGGCCCGGAGCCAAGGGGTTCAGTTGTTCCGGCGCCTTCGGGCCCGGCGCCGCAAGACGCCGCTGGACATCCTTCGGGATCTGGTTCGTCGCCGGTGGACCTTACGACCTCCCCGGCGACGGACCCTCAGGTGTCGCCTCCGGCGCCGTCCTCGGGCGGCGCCGTCCCCGGTCCCACCTTCGTTCCTGTTCCGGCGCCGGGACGGCCCCGATGGGCGCCGCTCCAGACGTCGTTTGGAGAGTTTAACTTCTATGAACAGGCCCCATTAGTTGAGAACCCTGAGTTTCAGGAGATGGGTGATGAAGAGGACTGGGAGGGGTCCGAGGACCCTCTGACCAGAGAGTGTCATTCTTATGAGGACTGGGCAGGAGACCTTGGGGAGGCCAGTGGCCTGGACACCTCTCCAGACACTGGTTTTGTCTCCCCTCCTACCGTGGCTTCGGAGGAGGGGGCAACCTACAGTGTGGTGCTGATGAGGGCTGCCAAGGCCTTGGGCCTGGAGCTCCCCGTCGCGGCCGTGAGGACTAACCTCCTCACTGAGGTCCTTAAACCGCAGTCAAGCTCGGCCGAGCCTCTGCTGCCCTTTAATGAGGCCTTGACCGACGTTCTTCTGGGCACTTGGTCCAAGCCCGCTACGGGTTCGCCCGTAGATAGGAACGTGGCCAGACGCCACCGCCCAGCCCCGGGCGACCCATGTTTCCTGTCCACCCACCCCACCCCGGAGAGCCTGGTCAACCAGGCCTCCAATTCCCAGACCGCGTTCCCGTCGGCCCCGCCGGACAGGGAATCCAAGAGGTATGAGCAGTATGGTAAAAAGATCTTCTCATCCCTTAGTCTGGGTCTGCGGTCTTCCAACACCGCATGCCTCTTGGACCGTTACACCCACTCTCTGTGGGATACGGTCGCGGAAGTGCTGCCAGAGTGTCCATTGGAGGTATGGGCCAAACTCGGCCAAGCCCTTGTGGAGGGCCGGGATGCAGCCAAATATTCCATCCGGTGTGGGCTGGATACCACCGACTCGCTAGGTAGAGCGATGGCAACGACGGTGGCGGTCAGACGCCACGCCTGGCTGAGGTCCGCCAACTTTTCGGCAGATGTTCAGAACACACTCATGGACATGCCGTTCAATGGCCGTCGCCTCTTTGGGTACTAGGCAGACCATGCGCTCGAGCGCTTTAAGGACTCCAGGGCTACGGCCAAGTCCTTGGGCCTCTCGGCCCCGCGCCAGCAATCGGCTGCTTATCACTCCTTTCGTGGCCACGGAAGGGGTGCACCCACACGTGCCGCTAGCCACGCTCCGCAGGGCAATACCCAACGCGGTGGCGGCCGTGGTAACCACCGTCCGGGCGGTAGGGGTCAACGGCGAGGTCAGTCCACACCTTCCCCCGCAGCATCCGCCTCAAAACCCTCCTAGTCCGTGTTTTCAGGCCCATGTGACGCCAGTGGGGGGCAGGGTTCGCCATCACCACCTCCACTGGCGCACTGTCACTTCGGACAGGTGGGTGCTGCAAATCGTTCGAAGGGGCTACTCCCTCCCCTTCGAGGCGACTCCTCCAGCCATGCCACCGCAGAACCACCGTGTATCGGGGGATCATTTGCGACTTCTGCAGGAGGAACTTTCGGCCCTCTTGGCCAAGGGGGCCATCGAACGCGTTCCTGGGCCAGAAGTAGGGTGTGGTTGCTACTCCCACTACTTTCTGGTACCCAAGAAGGGCAAAGGGGGCCTACGCCCTATCTTGGATCTACGGAACGTCAACGGCTTCCTCCGGAAGGAGAAGTTCAAGATGCTGACACTGGCTCAGGTCTTAGCTGCCCTGGACCCAGGAGACTGGATGGTAGCGTTGGACTTGCAGGACGCTTATTTCCACATCCCCGTCCTGCAGGCCCACCGGCGCTACCTGCGGTTCACGGTTGGCCACGAGCACTTTCAGTTTACCGTGCTCCCCTTCGGCCTTACCAGCGCCCCACGGGTGTTCACAAAGGTGATGGCGGTGGTCGCAGCTCATCTGCGCAGGTTAGGGGTTTCAGTCTTCCCCTACCTTGACAACTGGCTGTTGAAGGCGGGCTCGCCCCAGACAGTCGTCAGCCACCTCCAGACTACGGCAGATCTCCTGCACCAGCTGGGGTTCTCCATCAATGTGCCAAAGTCAAACCTGTGCCCCTCTCAGAAGCTCCTCTTCATCGGAGCGGTTCTAGACTCGGCGCAGTTTCGGGTTTATCCACCCGAACAGCGGGTCCGGGATATTCAGGCTCTGATTCCCATCTTTCAGCCGTTATCCCGGGTCTCGGTCAGGTTGACGCTGCGGCTTCTGGGGCTGATGGCCTCCTGCATCCTTCTGGTGCATCACGCCAGGTGGCGGATGCGGGCTCTGCAGTGGGACCTGAAGTTTCAGTGGGCCCAGCATCAGGGCAACCTGTCCGACCACGTCCTGATCTCGGAGGGCACTGCGAGACAGCTGCAGTGGTGGCTCACGGACCGCGATTGGGTCAGCGGCAGATCCCTCTCCCTTCCCCAACCGGAGCACGTAGTTGTGACGGACGCGTCCCTCCAGGGCTGGGGAGGCCACATGGGAGAGGTGGAGATCAGAGGCCTCTGGTCTCCGGCGGAGGCCCGGCTCCACATCAACCTGTTGGAGCTGCGGGCGATTCGCCTAGCACTGAAGGCATTCCTCCCCTTTGTCAACGGGAGTGTAGTGCAGGTGTTCACGGACAACACCACCGCCATGTGGTACTGCAACAAACAGGGCGGGGTGGGGTCGTGGACCCTTTGCCAGGAGGCTCTGCGCCTTTGGCAATGGCTGGAACGCCAGGGCGTGACCCTGGTGGCTCAACACCTGGCGGGTTCTCTGAACGCCAGGGCGGACGAGCTCAGCCGTCGGTGCCTGATGGATCACGAATGGCGTCTGAACTCGGACGTGGCGCAAGGCCTCTTTCAGCAATGGGGAGAGCCTTGGTTAGATCTATTCGCCACCGAAGAGAACGCGCAATGTCATCAGTTCTGCGCGTTGGAATTTCCAAGGCGGCACTCGCTCGGAGACGCTTTTCGGCGCGAGTGGAGTTGCGGTCTGTTGTACGCCTTTCCGCCTATACCACTTCTGCCCAGAGTGCTGAAGAAGATCAAGCGCGACCGGGCCCAAGTCATCCTTGTGGCTCCGGACTGGGCGAGAAGGTACTGGTATCCAGAGCTACTCAGTATGTCAGTCGATCCCCCGGTTCGTCTGCCTCTTCAGGAGGACCTTCTGTCGCAGCAGCAGGGGACGGTCCTCCACCCGAACCTGTCCAGTCTCCACCTCCATGCTTGGAGATTGAGTGGCGACAGTTGAGGCCATTTGACTTGCCTCCTGAAGTCTGTAACGTCATTCTGGCAGCCTGGCGTCCCTCCACAAAGTCGGTATACGCCTGCAGGTGGAACAGATTTGTGGCATGGTGCACAGCAAAGGCTGCTGCCCCTCTTTCTGAGGTTCTTCTCTTTCTTCTTTCTCTTGCCCAGCAGGGCTCTGCTCTGGGCACTATCAAGGGCTACCTTTCTGCCCTTTCAGCCTTTCTCAGGCTGCCTGATCAACCTTCTTTGTTCAAGTCCCCTATTGTAAATAGATTTCTAAAAGGCATCACACACACATTTCCTCCTGTTCCGTTTGTGATGCCTCAGTGGGACTTGAACCTGGTTCTTACGTTTCTGATGTGCGCTCCCTTTGAGCCACTTCACAACTGTCCTCTTCGCCTTCTGACTTTGAAGACTGCTTTCCTGGTTGCCATCACCTCTGCCAGGAGAGTGAGTGAGCTCCAGGCCCTTTCTTGTACTCCACCTTTCCTTTCTGTCCATCCGGACAAAGTGGTGCTGCGTACCAAACCTTCTTTCCTGCCCAAGGTTGTCACGGCCTTCCACATTGGGCAGTCTATCACCTTGCCAACCTTCTTCCCGCCACTGCATCCCTCTAAAGAGGAAGAGCGGCTCCACCGTCTGGACCCAAAACGTGCGCTCTCATTTTACTTGGACCGCACACGCCAGTACCGGGTGGATGACCAACTCTTTGTTGGTTACGTGGGCGCTAAGAAGGGGAAAGCGGTGCACAAGAGGATTATCTCCCGGTGGATCATCTTGTGTATCCAGGCATGCTACTCCTTGGCTAGGAAGGAGCCCCCTGTTGGATTGCGGGCTCATTCTACCCGAGCCACGGCGACTACCACTGCCCTGGGCAGGGGTGTGCCCTTACAAGACATCTGTCAGGCAGCTACGTGGGCATCGCTGCACACGTTTGCAAGACACTACTGCCTGGACAGCCAAGTCCGGAGGGATGGCTTCTTTGGCCGTTCCGTCCTCCAGGACTTTCTGGTGTGATTATTGGTTCGCAGACCCACCACTGGGGTTGGTATTGCTGGGGTATCTATTCTAAGGTAAGGAATCTAATACTAACGTGTCTCTTTCAGATGCACAAGTTACTACTTGTGTAACGATATATCTGTAAGAGACATTAGTTAGTATTAGATTCCTTACCGACCCACCCATCCTCCCCGTTCTGCGAACCAATATCTAGGGTTAGGGTTGTCCCCTTCAGGGCCCTAGTTTCAATGGCACCAGTGTTGGTTTTTAACATGGCTCTGCGTTTCTGGCGCGGAAAAGCTGTGTCTAAGAACTGACGTCAGCACGCGGAGGCGGCGTCCAAGTACTCCAACGACGTCATCACGCGCCCACGACGCCGACGACGGACGCGGAGCCGCAGACGACGCCTACCGACGCGCAAGGGTACTGCTACACAAAAGTTTCCGGATCCAGTCTGACGCCTGGGGATATTCTAAGGTAAGGAATCTAATACTAACTAATGTCTCTTACAGATATATCGTTGCACAAGTAGTAACTTGTGCTTCAGGTTCATGAACGCGCTTTTGGCGGTTTTAGAGATGTTTATTCATGGCCAGTTTGTGGTCGAGAGTGATTCCTAGGGATTTTGCGGAGTCCGTTGGCGTTATGGAGACATTGAGGGCATTTAAGGCTTTGAGCCATTCCACTATTTGTGGGTTTTCGTCTTTGTTCGAGATAAGGAGTACTTCCGTTTTTTCTTCATTCAGTTTGAGGTGGTTGGCTGAGAGCCAGTGTTGGACCTCCATGAGTGTGGCATTTAATCTGTGAATGTCTGCGATGGAGGTGAACTCCAAATAGAGTTGAGTGTCATCCGCGTAAAGGTCGAAGGGGGATGTTGGATTTCCTTAGAAGTGAGGTGAGGGGTTCCATGTAGATGTTAGAGTTGCGGGGAGAGTACTGATCCTTGAGGGACTCCTCTGCTGAGGGGGAGGGGGTCTGATTCGAAACTGTTGATCTTTATTCTTTGAGTGCGGTTGTTAAGAAAGGAGGAGAACCATTTTAGAACTGTTTTTTCGATGTCCGCTCTCTCTTGGAGGACATTAAGTAGGAGGGTATGGTCTACTGTGTCGAATGCAGCCGAGAGGTCAAGGAGAATGAGAAGGCTACAATGGTTGTAGTCGAGTGACATGAGTAGATCATCAAGGACATTTAGGATTGCGGTTTCAGTACTGCAGCCTTTCCTGAACCCAGACTGGAGAGGATCCAGTAGATTAGAATTCTCTAGGTGTTGGTTTAATTGTCTGCCCTGTTCCCATGATGCACTGGGCCAGGGACAGACTAATTTGCATGTAGCCAGGTTCTGAACTGGGATGGTGCAGTGAGCTAAAAAACGGTGATGGATCAAGCCCTGATCTTTTGACTGGGTAGGAGTGTTCTGCTTAATTCAGATACTCTGTCCATCACCACCCCCCTAATCGGTTTAATTGTGAGAGCACACATCTTTCAAGAATTTTGGCTAGAAACGGGAGGTTCGAGACCGGCCTGAAGTTGTTCAAGTCCAAGAGGTCGAGGCCAGGTTTTTTCAGCAGTGGTGTGACTTGTCCTAGTTTAAGACAGTCAGGAATGAAGCCCTCGCTCAAGGAGCTATTGATGATCTTGCCCCAGACTGGGGCTATAGTGAACTTCAAGTCCTTGGTCAGTCTAGAGGGAAGTTGATCGAGGGAGTGAGATGAGGGTTTCGCAGCGGCGATAAGATTGCTTAACATTTCTTCCTTGACCGGCTGGAAGGAAGACCAGCGGATAGACGGGGTTACTGGGGGGATGGGGTTGGTTGCAGGACTCGAGCTGAAGGAACGATCGATTTTGGCAATTTTTTTCATTGAAAAAGCTAGCAAAGTTGTCACATTAGGTCTTGGACGCAGCTAGGTTGACTGCCTTAGGAATGGAGGTTTTGGTTCCTAATGATATTGAAGAGTTCTTTGGGGCGGTTTTTGGCGTTGTCTAGTGCAGAGCAGAAGAAAGCTGATTTTTTGCTTTTGATATGGGTGTAGTAGTTTTTGCGTGCTGCCTTGAGTTGAACTCGATGGATGGCGGTGGGGTTGTATCTCCAGGTTCTTTCCAGGGATCTTAGGTGTCTTCTTTCATCATTAATGTCAGTAGAGAACCATGACCTTGAGGTAATGCTTCTGGGTTTTTTTAGTTTCAGAGGTGCCAGCTGATCCAGAGCGAGCTCAACTTTGGAATGGTAGAGCGAGGTGAGTTCCGAGGTAGAGAGGGACTCAGTCATGTTCGGTAGAAGAGTGCTGAGTCCTTCCTCTAGCTTATCTCGGGGTACTCTGGAAGTGTTCCTGACCCCTTTAGGGGGGGCTTGAGTGGGTGGGCGGGGTAGGGCCGGCTGGATGATATGGAAGAGAATGATGTGGTCTGACCAGTCCATCGGGATGATGTGATCAATCGAGACTGCATTTTTGTTCGCAATGATGACATCTAGGGTTGCTCCTCTGTAATGCGTTTCCTCTGAGCAGTGTTGGATCAAATCATTGTCTTGCAGAAGGGTTTTGAGAGATTGAATCAGCGGGTTATTGGAATCATTCCATCTTAGGTTGAGGTCACCCATAATTAAGCTGTCCTCGCTATCTGAAAGAAACAGGTTAGTATTAGCTTCCTTACCTTAGAATATCCCCAGGCGTCAGTCTGGATCCGGAAACTTTTGCGTAGCAGTACCCCTGCGCGTCGGCAGGCGTCGTCTGCAGGCGTCCCCTGCGGCTCCGCGTCCGTCGTCGGCGTCGTGCGCCGTGATGACGTCGCTGGAGTATATAGACGCCGCCTCCGCGCGCTGACGTCAGTTCTTCTTTTTTCCGCGCCAGTTAGCGCAGATCCGAGAAGTGCAGTACTCCGGTCTTTTGACCAAAGTTTTTTGTGAATCTTTGATTCTTGTTACGGTGCCGGTAGGATGCCCGGTTTTAAGAACTGTGACGACTGTGACCGCACGATGTCGGTCACGGATCATCACCGACTCTGCCTTCGGTGTC
This sequence comes from Lissotriton helveticus, assembly GCF_964261635.1. Classification (NCBI taxonomy): domain Eukaryota; kingdom Metazoa; phylum Chordata; class Amphibia; order Caudata; family Salamandridae; genus Lissotriton; species Lissotriton helveticus. The sequence continues at coordinate 184,264,023 of NC_136060.1, forward strand.
TGGGCCCCGACCACGCCGTGGACGACTGTGTCGATTGCCGGGCCCTGACGAGTAAGGCTAGGCGGGAGCGGTCCCGCAAGCTACTCGAGCTGAGGGTGTCGGCCCCACGTCGAGAGCGGTCCTGGTCCAGCCGGAAGTCGAGGGAGCGGTCGCGGAGCCATCACGAGCGCTCCGGAAGTCGTCACCATTCCTCTGGTTCCTCAGGTAGGAGACACAAGAAGTCGGGGCGTCGTCATCGTACCCCCGACTCTCGCGCGATGCGGCCGGGGGTTCGGGTGGCCCCACCCCCGCGGCTCCGCGTGGGTCGCCGGCGCGGCCTGCTCCATACCCTACGGTCCATGCGTGGAGATTGAGCGGCGACAGTTGAGGCCATTTGACTTGCCTCCTGAAGTTTGTGATGTGATCCTGGCAGCCAGGCGTCCCTCCACAAAGTCGGTATACGCCTGCCGGTGGAACAGATTTGTGGCATGGTGCACAGCAAAGGCTGTGAACCCTCTTTCTGCCCCTCTTTCCGAGGTTCTCCTCTTTCTTCTCTCTCTTGCCCAGCAGGGCTCTGCTCTGGGCACTATCAAGGGCTACCTTTCTGCCCTTACGGCCTTTCTACGGCTGCCTGATCAACCTTCTTTGTTCAAGTCCCCTATTGTAACGAGATTCTTGAAGGGCATCACGCACATGTATCCACCTGTTCCGTTCGTGATGCCTCAGTGGGACTTGAACCTGGTTCTGACCTTCTTGATGTGCGCTCCCTTTGAGCCACTTCATTCCTGTCCTCTCCGTCTCCTGACTTTAAAGACGGCCTTCCTGGTTGCCATCACCTCTGCCAGGAGAGTGAGTGAGCTCCAGGCTCTTTCTGTCAAACCTCCTTTCATGTCCATTCATCCAGACAAGGTGGTTCTGAGAACTAGACCTTCTTTCCTGCCCAAAGTGGTTTCTGCTTTTCACATCGGGCAGTCCATCACCTTACCCTCCTTCTTCCCGCCTCTGCATCCTTCAAAGGATGAAGAGCGGCCCCATCGTCTGGACCCAAAACGTGCGCTTTCATTTTATATGGATCGCACACGCCAGTTCCGGGTGGATGACCAACTGTTTGTTGGCTACGTGGGTGCGAAGAAGGGAAGGGCGGTGCATAAACGAACCATCTCTCGGTGGGTCGTCCTGTGCATCAGAGCGTGCTACTCTTTGGCTCGGAAGGAGCCTCCTGTTGGGCTGAGAGCCCATTCCACTCGGGCCACGGCGGCTACTACTGCCCTGGGCCGGGGAGTCCCCTTGCAGGACATTTGTCAGGCGGCTACGTGGGCCTCGATGCACACGTTTGCAAGGCACTACTGCCTGGACAGTCAAGTCCGGAGGGATGGCTTTTTTGGCCGTTCTGTCCTCCAGGACTTTCTGGTGTAAGCTGTATTGGTTCGCAGACCCACCACCGGGGTTGGTATTGCTGGGGTATCTATTCTAAGGTAAGGAATCTAATACTAACCTGTTTCTCTCAGATGAACAAGTTACTTACCTTCGGTAACGATATATCTGTAAGAAACAGTAGTTAGTATTAGATTCCTTACCGCCCCGCCCATCCTCCCCGTTCTGCGAACTGATACATAGGGTTAAGGTCATCCCCTTCAGGGCCCTAGTTTCGCATGGCACCAGTGTTGGTTCTTCCATGGCTCTGCGTGTTCTGGCGCGGAAAAGCTGTGTGCAAAGAACTGACGTCAGTGCGCGGAGGCGGCGTCTATATACTCCAGCGACGTCATCACGACGCCGACGACGGACGCGGAGCCGCATGGGACGCCTGCAGACGACGCCTGCCGACGCGCAGGGGTACTGCTACGCAAAAGTTTCCGGATCCAGACTGATGCCTGGGGATATTCTAAGGTAAGGAATCTAATACTAACTACTGTTTCTTACAGATATATCGTTACCGAAGGTAAGTAACTTGTTCGTTAAGTGCAGATTGGGTGATCAGATCTGACTGCTGAGCTCTAAATTAGTTGGAGTTGCCTGGTGGGTGGTAGAGGAGATGGCATTGACGTGAACTATGACCGTGAGATTTGATGTTGACCGACCGGCATTCGAAGGAGCTGTAAAGGCAGGAAGGGGCTTCAGAGATGTAGAGGTCCCTTTTGTGGATAATAGCTATGCCGCCACCTTTGTGTATAGGCCTGTCTTTGCGGATAATTGAGAAACCGGGAGGTACCAGCATGTCCAGAATGGGGTGGGATAGGGTGTTTAGCCATGTTTCCGTGATGAAGGCTACATCAAGGTCTTGAGAGAGGATGGATTCAGCTATTTCCGTTGCATGTTTGACTGCGGACCGGCTGTTGATGAGCATACAGTTCAGGGGGGGATCTTCTTTTGGTTTCAGATTGTCAGGCTTGGCTCTGGGAATGGCTGAAAGAAACAATGGGGGTCTAGAGGCTCTGCGGGGGGCAGGTCCCTACCCACTCCGGTGATGACTTGGATCGAGGAGGTGAGAGTCGAGTTCAGGGGTGGGGTCTGGGCTGGCTGGTTCGGGTGGAGTTTGTACGAGGCAACGAGTGCGCTCACTTCCTGGGGGGAGAGGGAGGTTAAATTTCTTCTGGGGTTGACTGTTCGCAACTTCGTCAGGTCTTTAGTGAGAGGAGGCAGGGAATCTGGGTGGGGATGAGCCCGGTTGGCGGGGGATAGTCATTCCTAGGGAGAGGCGGAGGGGAGTGAAGTGGAGTAGAGGGAGGGGAGGGTAGCTGGAGATTCCCAAGGACAGATAGGGTTTCCTTCAGTCCACAGATCAGGGTCGTGATTTGTGCTTTAATAAGGTCGAGACGTCGTGACAGCTCGGGAGAGGGGAGGAGGGTAAGAGGGACAGGGCCCTGGATGAGAGGGGCTTTGGGGGGAGTATCTACACGGGGGGTAGCTAGGAGGGGGGGTGGCTTGATCAGGTTTGGGGTTCGGTTGTGGGTAGGCTGTTAAGGGCGGGGAGTTGCGGTCCCTTCGGGTGGAAGTTATCTTCAATGAGGGGGGTGGTGAGAACTCTAGGAGAGTGGGTTGGGGGTTGAGTATCGGAGTTGTCAGGGCTATATATCGATAGCGGGAGGGCTAGAGCATGAAGGGGGGTGGGGATATTCTTCAATAGCGGGGAAAGTTTCAACTAGTGGGGTGGGGATAGGCGGGATGGGGGACTGAGATACGGAGTTGTTAAGGTGTCTGGAATCTCTGGGGGGCGGAGGCAGAGAGTTGGAGGTGATTCGGTAGCTAGGGAAATGGTCTAGGATCTCTACGGGAGGATGAGAGTTAGTGGTGCTTTGGGCTCTAGGGAATGGGTGGGTGGGGGTCCTTAGGGGAAGAGAGGGCGGCTGAATTCTGGAAGTTTGGGAGCGAAGGGAGGGGGACGTGGGTAGGGAGAAAGGGGGAGCTGGGGCTGGTGAGGGCGTGGGAATTATTTATTTATTTATTTTGCATCTTGTATTGCGCAAAACTAAACCCGAAGGTGTCAAGGCGCCTAACAGAAAAGATCAAAAATGCAGGGCACAGCTACTCATAAGCTTGAACAAAGAGACGAGTTTTAAGGGCAGATCTGAAACTCTGTAAAGAGGGAAGGGACCTTAGTTCTATCGGGAGATCATTCCACCATTTGGGGGCCAGATGGGAAAAAGCCCTACCACCCCATCTGGAATGGCAGATTGAAAGAGCAAGGAAGGGTGGGGACCTTGGGGTGGATCTTTGAGGGCGGAGGACTGAGAGTACGGGATGTTTCGGGAGCTGGGGGAGGGGAGTTGGCAGTCCTTAGGGGGTTTGAGGGGGGCTGGATGGTTGGAGGTTGGGTATGAAGGGTGGGGGACGGGAGTTGTGAAATAGGGGGGGCTGGGGCTGATGGTGGGATCTGCTTGGTGGAGTGACTAAGTAGAGTAGTGATGGGACGCTGGGGTGTCAGGGACAAGTTCCTTAGATTGAGAGTTAGTGAGGAGCCAATAGATGTGGAGGGGGTTGTTTTGTGTGGGTAATGGGTGGTAGCCATCTTAAGTGTGGGGAAGAGAGTCGAAGAACTCGAGGTTCTCGTCTTTCGCCTGAATTAGAATGGTGCCATTCACATAAATGGTGATGGAGATGTCTCCGGTCAGGGATTGATGGTTCAGGGGGGCGATTGTTAGTTTGCGGTTATGAACAGTGAAGGTGGTTTTGGAGACTGGAAGGGATGAGTTAGAGGGTGGCCCATATGTCAGGTCTGTTGGTGTGGAAAATGAAATCCATTTTCTTCTGACCTCTAGTTGTGCAGTGGTAGGTGTCAACGACTAGCGTTTCGGGGTGTTGTCTAGTTATATTCTGTTTAAAGCGTTTTTTACGGCCGCACTACTGCAGTCCATTGTTGCAGCCTAATGTACTAGTCTGCTTTGGCAGGGTGGACACATAGAGGCACCATTGGTGTCCGTGTATACACCAGCCTTCATTGGCAAGCTGAACACAGGTTGGGCACACACTCGGGGCCTCGCACACACCTGTCTGCGCCAGGTGCAATACCAGTGGTGCAACACGTACCCAGTCTCAAAGCGCAGACTAGACACGTATTTCAAAGAACCAGCAGGGCAAAAGCTCAATCCAGCCTGCAGTGGCAGACTGGTCAGTGACTGTGGAAATACAAAGAGTGCCAAAGCTCACCCCCAGGCTCTAAGGGCTGGCTGGCCCTGTGTTCTGAAACACTAGCGGGGCAACGCGCACACCAACCTACAATGCCAAGCTTGCCACTCATGTAGAACCCACCATCAGTACTAATGCACACATAAGATAGGCACCATTTCCTAACGTGTGTAGGAAGGGCACTCGTACTTTCCCACTCCATCTGCAGTGGGGAAGTGCCCGAATCCCTTCAGCCACCACAACAAAATCAACAAAATCCAGGAGAAAAAAAGCAAAAGGTCTAGGGAAACACTCCCTGAAGAGTTCAGGCCTAACAGTTCTCTACCAGATAAGGCGTTACTGAAGGTAAGTAACTTGTTCTTTACTCCACTATTTGGTTTATTTCCATAGCTTTCTTAATCACATTTTTTTCCAAGGAAAGTCCCTCTTTATGGGGTGATCCTGGACATTTCTCTCATGCAAGCTTTTCTCCCAGAACCTATAGGACATTCCGGTCTATGATTGCTGGTGGTAACTGTCCTGCAGCTTTGGGCTGTTCTCTGTTTGCATCCTCCTTGTTCCCTGTGTGGTGGGAAGGATGACATCCTTGTGGCGCCTGTGGTGCCAGTGACTTCAACACCAGGTCAGCCTTTCTGTGCGAATGACTATCTTTCACTCCATGGCTGGTGATCTTTAGTGGCTGATATGCACCTCTTTTTAGGGTACAGCTTAAGCAACCTTTTCACTTTCTTGGAGTAATAAAGTGCAAGGAAAGTTGGAAGGGTAACGGACTGACCCATGAGAAAGCCAGACACAACCTTTGTCAACAAAACAACAACACGTACACATCACGGTCTGGTTCGGGGGGGGGGTGGGACAGTGCTTAGGAAGGATAATTGAGAGGGCTTGCAGCTCACTCACTCCATCCCAGCCACCAATCCCCCCCACATCCCATTTGTCTCCCACTCCCGTTTATCCATTCCTGTCCCCTCCAACTCTTAAAGCAGAAGTAAGAGCACTCAATGTTTGCACAGTAATCACCATTCATGGGGCAACTGTGCTGAAGTTCAAGACTTGAATCAATTAAAAACTTCAGAGACCACTTCAGATCCCACTGCAGGAGCACAAAGAAAAACGGGCAAACCATTAAAACCCAGAATCTGTTGGGGGGCCTAAGCCTACTCCGCTGACGGCTCCCGCACCTCAGGCCCCCCTTGGATCTAGACCTGGATCGAGATCTAAGCCGGTTGACCTGATTACGCCTCCACCTGCACCACTACCATAGTTGACACCAGTTTGCCCCCCAGCCAGCCGGCGCCAACCCCAACCTCCATCCTGATGTGGACCCGCAGCCGGACCGGCGTCCCCCGACACCGGATCTGGCGCAGAGAGGGTATTTTGTGCCCCTGTTCACTCCTGGGGTTTCTTTCTGGCAAGATTGGCAAGCAGAGGATGAGGAGGAGGACTGGGAGTAGTCAGGTGACCCTCTGACTGACCAGTTAGACAGCGAGAGGAACTGGGGGATGCCATTGGTCTGGACACCTCCCCTAACCTTTGCATGTTGTCTCCTCCTACCATGGCTACTGAGGTGGGACGGTCATATGCAGTGGTGTTGCCTAGGGTGGCCAAGGCTCTCAACCTCGAACTTCCTACAGTGGCAGTCAGAACTAACCTTTTGACAGAGGTGCTTCAGCCGGCAGCTAGCTCTTCGGACACTCTGCTCCCGTTCAATGAGGCCCTTATCGACATCCTTTTGGGCACCTGGTCCGGGCACAACAAAGGAGCTCCCATGAATAGGATGATTGCCCCACCGCCAGACTCTGGGTGACTCCACTTTCTTCTCCCAACACCCCACCCCTAAGAGCTTGGTCGTCCAAGCCTCTACTTCCAAGAGCACATTCCCTACAGCTCCTCCGGAAAGGGAATCCAAGGTGCTGGATCACCTTGGGAGGAAGATTTTCTCTTCCGCCAGCTTGGACTACGGTCTGTAAACACCGCATGTCTATTGAGCCATTACTCCCACTCTGTGTGGTACTCAGTTGCGCAGGTGCTGCCTCAAGTGTCCGGAGGAGGCCCGGACAGTGCTCTCCCAGGCTATTGCTGCTGGGAGGGATGCAACAAAGTTTACCTTCCGTTGTGGGCTGGATACCGCCGACTCTCTGGGCACGACGATTTCCACATCGTTAGGTCTTCGACGCTACGCCTGGATGAGATCGACTGGCATTTCTGGGGATGTCCTGAATACCCTGATGGACATGAGCGTTTCAAGGACTCACGGGCTATGGCCAAGTCCTTAGGCCTCTCCAGCTGCCCTGCACAGTTTGCTTTTTGACCCTTTCGTGGCTACAGAAGGGGTGCCCTGCTACGTCCCGCCCAGAGCCACAGGCGGCAGCAAGTTATTAAACTTTCGCGCGGCCAGGGACATGTGAACAACCGTTGTGGTTACGAGGGCCAGCGGGCGGGCCAGTCCACCAACACCCCCCACTGCAGCAACCTCCAAACCTTCCTAATCCGACATTTCAGGCCCATCAAATGCCAGTGGGCGTCGGGATTCGCCATCACCTCCCCCACTGGCGCACCATCATGTTGGACAGGTGGGTTTTGCAAATAGTCTGAAGGGGTTACTCCTTCCCCTTTGAGGCTATCCCTCCAGCCATGCTACTGCAATACCACCGCATGTCTGGGATCACCTGTCCCTTCTCCAGCAGGAGGTTATGGCTCTCTTGGCCAAGGGAGCCATCGAGTGCGCTCCTGTCCCAGAAGTAAGTTTTGGTTGTTATTCCCACTACTTTCTGGACCCCAAGAAGGACAAGGGCCTGCGTCCTATCTTGGATCTCAGGAACGTCAACCGCTTCCTGCGGAAGGAGAAGTTCAAGATGTTGATGCTTGCTCAGGTCTTGTCTGCCCTCGACCTGGAAGACAGACTGTATAGTAGCGTTGGACTTGAAGACGCTTATTTTCACATCCCCGTCCTGCCGGCCCACCGGCATTACCTGCAGTTTGCGGTAGGCCACGAGCAATTTCAATTTACAGTGCTCCTCTTTAGACTTTCCAGCTCCCCTCGGGTGTTCACGAAAGTGATGGCGGTGGTCGCAGCTCATCTGCGTAGATCAGGGAATTCAGTCTTCTCCTATCTCGACGACTGGTTGTTGAAGGCGGGCTCGCCCCAGGCAGTCGTCACCCACCTCCAGACTACGGCTGACCTCCTGCATTCGCTGGGATTCTCCACCAATGTGCCAATGTCACAACTGATTCCCTCTCAGAAGCTCCTCTTCATCGGAGCAGTTCTGGACACAGTGCGGTTTCGGGTCTATCCTCCCGAACAGCTGGGATATTCGGGCTATGATTCGGATCTTTCAGCCTCTATCCCGGGTTTCAGTCAGAATGGCCCCGAGTCCTCATGGCCTCCTGCATCCTGCCAGGGGGCTTATGCGTGCTCTGCAGTGGGACCTGAAGTTCCACAGATCCCTCTCCCTTCCCCATCCAGAAGACACAGTGGTTACGGACGCATCCCTTCTGGGATGGGGCGGCCACAGGGGGAGGCAGATGTAGGAGAATAGGGTCTGCTTTCCTATGGTCACCCCATTTTTTTGCTTTTTGCTTCACTGGTTTTCGACTTAATGTGGCTGTGGGCCTGCTAATCAGACCCAAAGCCCTGCTGTTCTCTCTCTAAATTCACACCATGTACTTTAGGCACAGCACCAATTGGGATTTGGGTCACTCTTATGAGTCCCTGTACAGTGTACTGTAGGTACCCAGGGCATAGGTGCACCCAAGGCCTACCAGGGGCTGCAGCATATCTTTTGCCACCCCTGGCTGGCCATCCAAATTGACACAACTGGCTGATCACTCAGCTGGGGCAAGGTTGTGTAATCACCGCTTGCTTAGATATAGTATTCCTATATCTAACCTATATCTGGACACATATACACCTATAAGTCACTCCTATGGCAGGCCTTAACAATGCTGAAGGCAGAGTGCTTGGTTTTATGTGAGATGGTGTTCTAGCATGAGCTGAGCCTGTCTGCAGCTTTCGGAACCATGTCCTTATAGCTGTTCTAGGATAATACCATACCATATACTCTTAAGTGCATTATGAACCTCTCGGTTAAATGCCATCTTTGGTTTGGCTTTATCGAAACATGTCGTGTAAGGTGTCATACGCTTTGGAATACTACCCCCTCGCCAGTTCTGGCGACTGGGGTAGCATTCCACCCTTCTAGGGGGAGAAGACATGTTACTTTCATTAATCCCGGTTAAAGTTAACCAGAGCCTCAGCATCACAAAATGGATGCTGCTGCCACAGACACAAGTCTGACCTCCTGCTGCTGGGAGTCCTTCCAGCGAGGGAGGCTTGGACAATAGGTTTCCTGTCACAGGGAGGTGCTAGCACCACCCCAGACAGGCTATAGTGTATTGGGGCAGGGAGGGCTGAATTAAATGACACTGCCTGGGGCACACAAGGTGTCCCATGCATGGTCCAGTTCAAACCGGTAGTGGGGCACTCCAGCCCCAGCTCTGGCGTGAAACTGGACAAATGGAAAGGGGTGTAACCACCCCCTTCCTGGGTCCCACCCATAGGAGGTACCTAGCAGGTAATCCAGCCTCTAGATTTGGTATATAGGTAGGAGCTGTGTCCTTAAACTTTAGATATATCCTGACTGAAACTCTGATACGAAACTCTGGACCTTCGACATCCTACTCAACGTAGAAGACTGAAGAATCTACCTGGTGGTCAAGGCGTGACCACCCTGTGCAAGAAGGCACCATCAAGCGCTCAACGGCTTGCTTTGTTGTTGCTCCCGCCGGAGCTTGAACACAGAGCCTGACAAGACCCGGACTTCCAGACATCCAACAGCCCGATCCACAGCCACAGCAAAGCTGAGACCTGTGGAGGCGACGAGAGACGTGGGACCGGCCATCTTGGAAAGCCAGCGAATTGCTTTCCGTGCAACTTCTGAGGCACCCCCGAAGTTGTGCATTGGTGATTGAGAAGCCCCAGCCCCGAACACCAACTGCACCGAAGATCATCTCTCCACACTCACCGAGTGCTGCGTGGGGCCCTTTTGCATTTTCCTGCTCAACACGTCTGTCCGGTCACTTGCCCGTTGGCTAGTGGCCTCTGTGTCGACGAAATCTGAAATCTACACCGCTGGTCTGGTTGCTCCAGACTGGCCTCTGCTTCCCTGCGAAGGAGAAGCCCCTCAGTCCTTGCTGGCCTGAGTAAGAAGCCATCTTCGATTCCTGCGTGGGTTGTATTTACCAAGGCCTGTTGACTCCGAATCGAGCACCGACACCGCCGACATAGAGTGCCTTCGTGGGACAGTCCGTATCCAGCTCCTGGTCGTCGTCGACACCTCTGGTCCACGTGGCTGCAGAGACAAGCTTCACAACATCACCTGATTGCTTCCCTACATCGCCTGGTTCCTTCCTGGTTCCTTCCTGGTCACTGGCTAGTGACCCCGACTCTGTCCCCTCTGCTTTCAGGTACTCTTCATCCTCGATCCACCCTATCCAGTATCTTTTCTCCAAGGCTCCATAGAACTCCACGACGAAACCCGACACACTTTGACACCTATGCACCCGCTTCCTGTGGGTGTGGTAACGCGAGTACTGCGGTGCTCCTGTAAAGAGTAACTCTCCTAGTGTCCTAGTTTCAAGTGGTTAGCTTCTAGTCCAGTCGGAAGACTCCTAATTCTTTAACTTTGTAACTTTTCGCACCCATTGACTTCTATATGTGCACGCGTGCGCAATTAGACACTGCACACGCATCCCGTGGGCCTCCTGCTCCCTAACAACTGTTAGTCCAGTGTAGCCCCAGCGATTCCCAAGGCCCTAGGCCTTACCATTGTTAGTGACGTGGTTCTTATACCGTTATTTTAGTATATGGTTTAGTAGGCCACCAGGGCCTATCCATATTTGTGCAACTTTTGTATGTTATATTAAGTAACTTGTTATGCGCTTGTGCTTTTGTTCTCATAAAGAGTTCAGGGGATTTAGAAATAAATACATATATATTTTGAATATATAACCTGTGTGGTGTCCTTTCATTTGGTATTAAAGGGATTGCATATGGTAAAACAGCTGGCTTCACATGGCCTCTTGAGTTTAGCCTAAGACTGCTTTTGTTCATGCTACCACTAGGATAGCTGGTCTATAAGGTTGACTTTACAACCATCACCATAAAGGTTGTTTGGACTGGTGCAAGGTGCTCACTAGAATAGTGAATATCATATACCAGGCCAACTTCTCACAGCAGAAATCAGGGCCCTCTGGTCGGCAATTCGTCCAACACTCAAAGCATTTCTTCCCTCTATCCGGGAAATAGTAGTGCAGGTGTTCACGGACAACACCACCGCCATGTGGTACTGCACGAAACCGGGCGGGGTGGGGTCGTGGACCCTATGTCAGGAGGCCCTCTGCCTCTGAACATGGCTGGGACATGAAGGCATATCTCTAATGGTTCAACACCTGCCAGGTTCACTGAACGCCAGGGCCGACGAACTCAGCCGCAGGTGCATGATGGATCACGAATGGCGTCTTCACTCAGAGGTGGTGCAAGGTCTTTTTCAACAGTGGGGAGAGCCTTGGTTAGATCTATCCGCCACCGAAGAGAACACGTTATGTCAGCAATTCTGCTCGGCGGCACTCACTATGTGACGCTTTATGCCGCGAGTGGAGTTACTGTCTTTTGTACGCCTTTCCGCCTATACCACTTCGGCCCAGTGTGCTGAAGAAGATCAGGCGTGCATTAGGTATAAAGAGTCTGGTATCCAGAGCTGCTCATCATGGCCATCGATCCTCCGACTCGTCTGCCTCTTCGAGAGGATCTTCTGTCGCAGCAGCAGGGGACGGTCCTCCACCCGAACCTGTCCAGCCTCCACCTTCTTGCGTGGAGATTGAGCGGCGGCAGTTTACGTCATTTGACCTGCCTCCCGATGTCTCCGATGTTATCTTGGCAGCCAGGTGTCCCTCCACAAAGACGGTATACGCCTGTCGGTGGAACAAATTTGTGGCATGGTGCACAGCGAAGGATGTGGATCTCCTCTCTGCCCCTCTTTGAGTTTCCCTTGTTCCTCCTTTCTTTGGCCTAGCAGGGCTCTGCTCTAGGCACTATCAAGGGCCATCCCTCGGCCATTTCTGCCTTCATTCGGCTTCTAGATCAGCCTTCTCTTTTCAAGTCCTCGGTTGTCAATTGTACCTTGAAAGGCATAACTCATCTATTTCCTCCTATTACTTTTGTTATGCCCCAGTGGGACTTGAATCTGGTTTTAATTCATTTAATATGCGTTCCCTTTGAGATGCTTCATAACTGTCCTTTGAGGCTTTTAACTCTAAAAAAATGCTTTCCTGGTTGCCATCACATCTGCCAGAAGAGTGAGTGAGCTCCAGGCTCTTTCATCTAAGCCTTCTTTCCTGTCTGTCCATCCGTACAAGGTAGTTCTCAGGACTCGTCCATCCTTCCTGCCCAAGGTTGTCGCTGCCTTTCACGTTGGGCAGACCATCACTTTGCCCACCTTCTTTCCACCTCCGCATCCTTCAAAAGAGGAAGAGAGGCTCCACCGTCTGGACCCAAAACGTGCTCTTTCCTTTTATCTGGATCACACCAAAAAGTTCGGGGTGGATGACCAGCTCTTAGTTGAGTACCTGGGCGCCAGGAAAGGTTTGGCCGTAAACGAGCGAACTCTCCAGATGGGTCATTTTGTGTATCAAAGCCTGTCATTTTTTGGCAAAGAAGGAGCCTCCAGTGGGGCTGCGCGCCCATTCCACCAGGGTGACGGCAGCAGACACTCCTCTGGGATGAGGCGTTCCTCTGAATGACATCCGTCAGGCAGCTACGTGGGCTTCGTTGCACACTTTTATGAAACACTACTGTCTTGACGGTCAAATCCGGAGAGATGACTTCTTTGGCGGTTCTGTTCTCCAGGACTTTCTGGTGTGATCTTGGCTCGCAGACCCACCTCCAGGGTTGGTATTGCTGGGGTAGCTATTTTAAGGTAAGGAATGTATAACAAACATGTTGCTTTCAGATGAACAAGTTACTTACCTTCGGTAACGATATATCTGTAAGAATCATTAGTTATAGATTCCTTACCGCCCCACCCTTCCTCCCCATTCTGCGAACTCATTTCTAGGGTTAAAGATATCCTTTCAGGGCACTAGTTTTGTGCACCAGTGGTCAGTGTCTTGCATGGCTCTGCGTTTCTGGCGCGTTAAGTCGTGTACAGGACTAACGTCAGCACGCGAGAGCGGCGTCTAAGTAGCTACCGCAATGTCATCCTGGCGACACGACACCAATGCCGAGCCAACCGACGTGCCAGGTACTGCTGACGAAAAACTTTCCGGATCCAGTCTGACGCCTGGGGGTAATGCTAAGGTAAGGAATCTATAACTAAGTAATGTTTCTCACAGATATATTGTTACCGAAGGTAAGTAACTTGTTTATTTGAACCGCATTATAAAAGAAAAATGCAGCGGGAAATTTTGTTGCAGCCTTATCTTTCTTCCATTTTGTGAATCCAACAAAAAGGTAGTGCTGTAACAAACTCACAAGTTCTCAATGGATTGTTTTTTGAGTTATATTTTTCTTTTCTGGCAAAGGAGTCCATGGATTATTTTACTTGTGTGAAGGCAATATCTGATGAAGACTTCTAGCTGCAGATTCCTTACTTCAGACTATTCCCCAAGCGTAAGAGTACATCTAGAATCTTTTGATAAGCTGAGCCCCTGCATGCCGGTAGGTGGCGACGTTCGGCTCAACGTGGCGCCTGTGGCGGAAGTTAGGCGCTACCCCTGTGTTCTGACAGTAGTTCTTTTTTTTTTTTCCATGCCAGCCAGCGCAGAGCTGAAGAAAGGTATCACGAGTCACTTGTTAACTGTCCCTATTTTGTCCTTTTGTCAAAGATTTTTTGAGACTTTATCTCCTGGTGTTAAGGTCGTCGAGCAGAAATACAGGTTTTAAACAATGCAGCGCCTTTCACCATCAGATGTCCGTGGCGGACCTGTACTTGATTTGCCTTTGGTGTCTGAAGCGAGATCACAGGCCCAAGACATGCAGGAATTGGCACGCCATGCATCCCAAGGTGCTGAGGGAGAGTTCCCTCAAGCTCCTTGCCAGCTATCGACCAACTCAGCTATACTCCAGATCTCAGCCGCAAGGAAGATCCCAAGAATGTTTTCAAAGTACTTCCCGGTTAGTGTCGTCCCACTCCAAGTAGTCAGGGTAGTCTAGTAAATCCCACAAAAGTAAGTCGTCGAAGAGGTCTGACTTCACACCAAAAGTCTTTAAAAAAGTCAAGACTTTCGGCACTTGAAGCTCAGCTCTTTATTTATTTATGCAATTTGTATAGCGCACATATTCCCGAAGGTGTCTCGGCGCTGAAGACAGTGATACAGAGCAGTTGGAGTGATTAATTACTGGTTAAAGAGCCATGTTTTTACTAACTTCCTGAAGGTAAAAAGAGAGGGACTAGCCCTGATATGAGGGGGTAGGGTGTTCCATAATTTTGCCTTGGCAACTGAGAAACATTTGTCTCCCCATGATGATTTCTTTGTACGAGGGACAGTTAAGAGGCGGGCTGAGGAGGAACGCAGTAATCTGTTGGGAATGTAACGGCGTAAAGATCTTCTTAGGAACTCAGGTCCCAGAGTTGTTAACTGCTCTGTATGCAATACAGAGTGCCTTGAATTTAATTTGGTTCTTAATCTGCAACCAATGAAGCTGGCGTATTACCGGGGAAATAGATTTGAACTTAGGCGTGCCTGACAGTATTCTGGCTGCTTAGTTTTGAATTAACTGCAACTTATTCAAAACATTTTCCTGAACATTTAAGAAAAGGCCATTGCCGTAATCGATCTTTGATAAGACCAGTGTGCACATAAGGGTTTTTCCTGCGCTCAAAGGAAGGAAAGGAAGAAGTTTCCTGATAATTGTGAGAGTGAAAAAAGATGAAGGCACCACAGCATTAGCATGGTGTGTAAATGAAAGCTTAGCATCAAACATCTCTCCCAAATTCCTAACCTTGGTGACAGGAAGCGGGGGGATCCCATCTCAGTTGGCCACCAAGTTGGGGACCAGGTGGGGACTAAACTGCCGAAAGTCATTACCTCCATTTTATCGTAGTTCAACTTCAGGCAGTTGCGTGACATCCAGAAACTGATGTCTCGCATCCCTTCTTGAAAATTTGCTGTCTCTTCTACTCTGTCATTATGGACTGCCAGTACAAGCTGGGTGTCATCGGCATAAGAGGTCAACCCCAGCCCATGGGTTTTGATGATCCTAGCCAAGTCCGACACATAGATATTGAATAAGGTCGGACTCAGGGAGGATCCCTGAGGCACTCCACATGGGAGGGAGAAGACCGGAGATTGGAATTCACCCAGCTTAACAGACTGTGTACGGTTTGCAAGAAATGAGTTCCGTAAGGCCCTGGCCTTTTGATTGCTGCCAATGGCAGAGACACGGTCAATCAAGATGGCGTGATCGACCATGTCAAAAGCTGCGGACAGATCCAATATAATAAGGACAGCCGCTCCACCCTTATCCAGAATCATCCTAATGTCGTCCAAAGCCTTGATAAGGGCTGTCTCTGTCCCATGCTCCTTCCTAAACCCAAATTGAGTATCATCGAGCAGGTTATTATTGTCGATGAATTGGGCTAATTGAATGTTCATTATTTTTTCGATGATTTTTGATGGGAAAGGGAGACACGCTATAGGTCTATAATTTTTGGGTTCTAATGGATCGAGATTGGGTTTCTTGCGTAAGGGTTTAATAATAGCCTTTTTCCAGACTGATGGATAGACACCAGCGTTGAACTTGGAGTTACAAATATCACCAAGAGTGATGGCAATAGGATCCGGAATAAGTTTAAGGATAGAAGGTGGAGAAGGGTCTAAAGGGGAACCGGATTTAGTTGAGAGAACAAGCTTGCGTACCTGCTCAGGTGAGACCTGAGTAAATACTAAAAATGCGGTGGTGGAGGAAGCACTAGATGAATTTTTGGAAAGTTGGTGGGTCTGAGTTAGCCTGTATTGCGAAGTCAGAGTAAATGTGAGTAACCTTATCTTTATAGAAATTAGCAAGCGAATTGCTTAAATCTTGAGAAGCTTGAAAAAAAGTGCCTGTTGGGGGTGTGGAAAGTTTATATACTACTTGAAATAGTTCCTTCGGGGAGTTTTGGGCAGATTCTTTTTGAGTGCAGTAGTATTTACTCTTTTGCAAGACAATCAGATGTTTATATTTTATCATTGCCTCTTTGTATAGTGTTTTTGGCATTATTATAATCTTTACCCCAGTGTCTCTCTAAATTCCTGCAACGTTGTCTCTCCAGTCTTAATTCCTCTGAGAACCAAGGTGTGGAGCGGACCCTTCGATTGGTAGAGATCTTTTTAGATGGTACTAATAAAGAAAAGATGTCGTGTAACCAGACGGAGTAGTTATTGGAGGCTATTCTTCTGAAGGACTATAATGAGGAGGAAAGGGATTCTTGCAAGAGTTGGGCATCAATTTTATTCCATGCCCGGATCTGTTTAGATGTGTGAATACCCTTACCTCTGGAGTTGAGTTTCTTAATCTGAATGGTACAGATTATTGAAGAATGGTCTGTCCAGATCAAAGGGGTGACTGAAAATAGAGAGATGTTACTATTAGTGAAGAGACCATTGAATGTATGACCTGCCCTGTGAGAAGGTAAGGTGACTAACTGATGTAGGCCTAATGATAAAAGATCAGTAATCAGAGAGGAAGATTGCTTGTCGTTGGGACATTCCAAATGGAAGTTGAAATCTCCCAGGATAGTGTAATCTGGTATTGCTGCTATTGATTCTAATAAAGTATGAAGTTCCGCAAGAAAATCTGATCGCGAACCTGGTGGTCGATACAGTAAGGTTCCTTTGAAAGATTGGGTGCTTGAAAGCATGACAGAAAAAGTTAATGCTTCACATACTGAAAAGTTAGGGGTATCAGTTTTAATTGTATATTTGTCACGGTGAATAATTGCTAAACCCCCACCTTTCTTTAACGTCCTGTCCTGTCTAAATACACAGTAGACTTCGGGGTGGCAGCGCAAAAATCAGGACCAGAGGATGAATCACCCCAGGTCTGTCAGAAATAGAAAATCCAGATTGTGTTTAATAAGAAATTCATGTATTTCAAGCTTATGCTTGGGTAGAGAGCGGGCGTTTATAAGTGCAAAATAGATAGTATCTAGTTTAGTTAGAGTAATATGTGTACTAGGAAATAGAGAGGCCTTAGTAGGTTCTATGTTAAGCCTACAGTTAGGACAAGTGGAGAGTTGTTTGTTGAATAGCGCGTCCTCTTTGAAAGGAGTGCAGTGCTGATTATTATTGATAATGTTTTAAGTCGAGTAGCTGAGAGCTAGAATAGGATAGCAATATTCGACTTGGGGTTGTTTTTATACGACCAGGGGAACAGGCCCTAGGCCTGGTCAAGGCGCAGACGGGCTTGCCTTTGGCACGCCTGCAGTGCTCCAGCGGCGCGCGTCTGCTGCGCGTTCGCGGCATTTGCTTGTTTTGTAGTGTCCGGCCTGAAAGGTAGCGGAACACTAGACCGCTGACCTGCCCAAGATGGCCGCTATGGATGGTCCTAACAAGAAGTGAGGCACTCTGAACGAACGGCTGTCCCCAGAGTCTCCCTCCACATCAAACAGTCCGCTAATGACTGGTGGTTGACCGGGGAGACTGCAGGGTGCCGAGTGCTTCCACAGGAATCAGGTAAGTAGTGAGCAAATAGTTTTAAAACGCAGGACAAAGAAGTAAAAACAATAAAAGTTTGCCGCAAAATAAAGTTCTAAATTGTATATTTAAAAATTACCTCTGAAGAGTAAGGATAGCGCACCTAAACCTGCGATATGTGCTCTGTATTGGTCTGCGATATGTGCTCTTTGATGAACTCTGGGCCGTCTCCGCTTCCTCCCTGGATTTACTGGAGCATCCCCTGCCCAACTCAAAGAATTTTGTGATTTTATCTTGCGGAGGCTCAAATCCTCTTTAGTGCTTTCTGCCGCCTGATGACAACTTCCTGTGGTGTGTGGCATCTAGCTGTTCCAGAATGCTCTATTCTGCCCACTCTGAAAATGTTGGGTCCCTTCTCTTGATGTGGGGAGATCAAAGCCTGCCCTTATGGTGTGGCTACCTGGGTACTACATGCCCATGTAAAAAAAAACGGTTTGGCAAGTGTTTCTGCCTCTCTGTACTTGACGTCAACCTGTCCACCCAAGCAAAAGAGCAGCCCCTTTCAAGGGTGTTTACCTTTTGCCCTTTAAAGGCGGCTGCCCCATTTGAAGCTCACCTTTTAGGCCAACACCCTGTATGGCATCCAGTAGGAGGTAACACCACCTCCAGTGGCAGGCCCCTATTGTTACATATCTTTGGTGACATTTACATGCCTCCCCAGGCAGGCAGAAGTCCATGTTGTTTCCCAGCACCTGCAAATGGCCGCTGTTAATCTTGGGCAACAGAGTGGCAACTTTCTAAAAGTTGCATGTGGCAACAAGTTAAATTAATTTCAACTTGGGCATCAAGTTGGGCATAATGTAACAAGTTGTTTGATACCTTGAAGCACCAACTTTGGCAGTCCCATTCAAAAGTTAGCACAACTGAGATGTCAGTGTGTAACTCTGTACTTGCCAATAGGCCAACAGTAAAAATTACGATTATAGGATTTTACTGTCAGAAGATGTAGAACACGTTCTACTTTTTAATATGTTATACCCTGCCTTAGTACTCAATAGGCCTGCTCTACGGATGATTTACAGATATTGAAAGGGAGATTTGGGCTTTGCCATTGCTTAAAATGGTAATGTCGAGTTAGCTGGTTTAAACTGCTCGACCAGTCTGCAGTGGCAGGCTAGGAGTCATGTTTTACCTTTTCTCACTCGGGATGGCACACCAATTTCTACAGTCCCTGAGTGGACATTAATTTAGACTGTGAGAAGCTGGCTTAGTATATGATGCTCACTTATGCAAGTGTAGCACCCTGCACTAATCCAGACAACCCTTATGGTGATTGTATTTCTCTTAGATAACCTTAGAAAGCTCTCTAAGTGGTAGCTGTGGAGAGCAGCCTTCTGGCTTAGTCCAGGAGTGTAAAGCATCTTGTTTTACCAGTACTTAGTCTTATGTATCTGAAAGAAACATGTTAGTGATATATTCCTTACCTTAGAATTACCCCCAGGCGTCAGACTGGATCTGGAAAGTTTTCGTTAGCAGTACCCCTGCACGTCGATAGGCGTCGTGTTGCGTCTCCACTTACGTGGTTGGCGTCTTAGTCGTCGAGATGACGTCGCTGGAGCTACTTAGATGCACCCACGCTCGCTGACTTCAGTTCTTTCTTTTTCCGCGCCAGCAAACGCAGATCCAGAGAGAGCGGTACCCCCAGTCACTTTTTGACTGAGTTATTTTTGGGACTTTTGTCTCTATTTTTTGAATCTTTGACTCCTGGTGTATAGGGATGCCCGGTTTTAAGTCTTGTACGGCTTGTCCCCACACAATGTCGTGACGGACCCACACCTTGAGTTTTTCTACTGCCGGGGGCGCGATCACAACTCTGAGTCGTGCCTCGAGTGCCGGGTCATGGCACCGAAAACTTTGCGGGAGCGGTCCCGAAAGTTGCTGGAGGCCTGGGAGTCGGCTCCGTGCCGTTCAAGTTCTCTGTCCCATGGGAGGTCGAGGGACCGGTCGCGGTGCCACCACCACCATCGTTCGAGAAAGTCTTTGCACTCAGGGTCAGGTAAGGCGAAGCACAAGAAGCGTCCTCGCCTAACCTGTCGCGCGACTTTGCTGAGGGTGCGAGTCGTGCCAGTTGCCGACGGCCTACCCGCCCTTCCCGGGTCCGTCGGCGACTCCGGCCCAGCTACAGGACTTTCTGTCAGCCATGGCCCGCCTTTTTGGCCCATCGCACCCCGCCGCAACGCCTTCGGGCCCCGCGGGTCCGACTAGGGGTCCTCGCTCTTCTTAGTCGTTGGCCCGACGTCGTCGACGACTTCGGTCTTGACGCCATGAGACGCCCATACATGGATCCCAGCCGATGTCTGGTGGCCTCATACGATCGACGTCTACGGCACCGGCCTCGGCCGGCTCCATGGCCGACGCCATCCCTGACTTACACCCCGACGTGGAGACTGCGCCGGACCGGAGTTGATCAATGCGATAACAAATTTCTATCCCTTTCTCCATCCGCCTCCCTCTTTTCCACCTGCCTGGCAGGTTGGGGAGGACGGGAAGGACTGGGAGGGGTCTGAGGACCCGCTCGCAGCCCAGTGTTAGTAGGACCCAGACTGGGAAGAGGATTTGGAGGATGCAAGTGACCTGGATTTTACTCCAAACCCTGGCACACTGTCTCCTTCTACCGTGGCTACGGAGGAAGGTGGTACATATTCTGTGGTGTTGCGTAGGGCAGCCGAGGCTCTCCATCTTGAGCTCCCTACAGTGGCCCTCAGGACTAACCTCCTGACACAATTGCTTCGGCCGGCATCTTCCTCTACAGAGCCGCTGCTGCCCTTTAATGATGCACTTCGGACGTTCTTTTGGGCACCTGGTCCAGGCCCGACACCGGGGCTCCTGTGGATAAGAACATGACCCGATGCCATTGCCCGGCCCCGGGTCACCCCATTTTCCAACACCCTACCCCTGAGAGCTTGATTGTCCATGCCTCTGCGTCTCCATGTGCATTCCCTTCCGTACCACTTGACAGGGAATCCAAGAAACTGGAACACTTTGGGAAGAGAATGTTTACTTCCGCCAGTTCAGGGCTGTGGTCTGTGAACACCGCATGCCTCTTGGGCTGTTATTCCCATTCTGTGTGGGACATGGTTGCACATGTGCTGCCTCAGTGTTTGTAGGAGGCCCAGACGGTGCTCTCCCAAGCTATTGCTGAGGGGAGAGATGCAGCCAAGTTCACATTTCGTTGTGGCCTTGACACTACCGACTCGCTGGGCAGAGCGATTTCCACAATAGTGGCGCTACGCCGCCACGCCTGGCTGAGGGTGACTGGCTTTTCTGGGGATATCCAGAACACTCTGATGGACATGCCCTTTGATGGCACTGGCCTTTTTGGCGACAAGGCAGTCCTTAGGCCTTTCGGCCACACCTACTACTTCCCCTTCTGCTTTTCGCTCCTTTTGTGGCCAAAGAAGGGGCGCCCAAACACATTTGTTTCAGAGCCACAGGCCTGCGCAGCAACAGTCTCAGCGCGGACGTGGGACCCGCAGAGGTGGGTCACAGGGACAGCGGGCAGGTCAGTCCACCAGCTCCACTGCCGCCAAACCTTTCCTAGTCCGGTGTTTCAGGCCCACCAAACGCCAGTGGGTGGCAGAATTTGCCATCACCTCCCCAACTGGCGCACCATCACCTCGGACAGGTGGGTTTTGCAGATAGTCCGAAGGGGTTACTCTCTCCCCTTCGAGACTACCCCTCCAGCCATGCCGCCACAGTGCCACCGCATGTCGGGAGATCACTTGAAACTTCTTCAGCATGAAGTCGTGCCCTCTTGGCCATGGGGGCCATTGAGCACGTTCCGATGCCAGAAGTAGATTGTGGTTATTACTCCCACTACTTCTTGGTTCTAAAGAAGGACAAGGGCCTGCGTCCCATCTTAGACCTTCGGAACATCAATCGCTTCCTCCGGAAGGAGAAATTCAAGATGCTCACACTTGCTCAGGTCTTATCTGCCCTGGACTGGATGGTAGTGTTGGACTTGTAGGACGCTTTTTTTCATATCCCTAGTCCTGCCGGCCCACCGGCGCTACCTGCGGTTCAAGATAGGCCACGAGCACTTTCAGTTCACCTTGCTCCCTTCTGGCCTTATCAACGCCCCTCGGGTGTTCATGAAAGTTTTGATGGTGGTCGCAGCTCATCTGCGCAGACCAGGGGTTCAGTCTTCCCCTATCTTGACAACTGGTTGTTGAAGGCGGGCTCGCACCAGGCAGTCTTCTCCCACCTCCAGACTATGGCCGACCTCCTGCATTTGCTGCTGATCTCCATCAACTTGCTGAAGTCTCACCTGATTCCATCTCAGAAGACCCTCTTTATCGGAGCGGTTCTGGACACGGCGCAGTTTCGGGTTTATCCTCCATCCTCCCGAGCAGTGAGTCCAGGACATTCGGGCTATGATTCCGATCTTTCGGCCTTTGTCCTGGGTTTCGGTCAGGCTGACTTTGAGGCTGCTTGGCGTCATAGCCTCCTGCATCCTGCTTACCAATCATGCCAGATGCGGGCCCTGCTGTGGGACCTGAAGTTCCATTGGGCGCAGCACCAAGGGGACCTGTCCGAACCATTCCAGATCTCGGAAGGCACTGCACAGCAGTTGCAGTGGTGGCTCACGAACCAACATAGGGTCAGTGACCGATCCTCTCCCTTCCCCAACTGGAGCACACAGGGGTGACGGATGCGTCCCTCCTGGGATGGGGCGGTCATATGGGAGAGGTGGATATCAGAGGCTTTTGGTCTCCGGCGGAGTCCAGGCTCCATATCAACTTTCTGGAGATCCGGGCGATCCTACTTGCACTGAAGGCAGTCCTTCCCTCTGTCAAGGGGGGAGTAGTGCAGGTGTTCACAGACAACCCCACCGCCATGTGGTATTGCAACAAGCAGGGCGGGGTGGGGTCGTGGACCCGATGTCAGGAGGCTCTACGTCTCTGGACATGGATGGAACGTCAAGGCATTTCCACGACGGTTCAACACTTGGCAGGTTCCTTGAACGCCAGGGCGGACGAACTCAGCCGCCGGAGCATGATGGATTACGAATGGCGTCTTCACTCAGAGGTGGCGCAAGGTCTCTTTCAACAGTGGAGAGAGCCTTGGTTAGATCCACTTGCCACCAAAGAGAACGCGCAATCTCATCTCTTCTGCGCATTATAATTTCCAAGGTGGCACTCACTCAGCGACGCTTTTTGTCACGAGTGGAGCTGCGGTCTATTGTATGCCTTTCCGCCTGTACCACTTCTACCTACAGTGCTGAAGAAGATCAGGTGCGACTGGGCCCAAGTTATTCTTGTGGCCCCCGACTGGGCTCGAAGAGTTTGGCATCCCGAGATACTCAGTATGAGCATGGATCCCCCCGAACACAACCGCGTGCCCAATGTTAGTCAATAGGGAAGTCGCGGTTGCAGTTTTAAAGAGGGACCCTTCCCAGCGGACCCTTAGGAAACACTGTGGAGGACGGAAGGTTGGAGAGTCATCCCACCCGTGGATACTCCAGGAACCACGAAACCTACACCAGGGAAGCCGGGTGCATAGGTGCACAAAGTGGCGTAGGAAACCGCTTTAGACCACAATGGAGGACTTCAGGAAAGAGGCCGCTGATGAAGATTAAAGTGTCGGGTGGCACCCAACGATGAGTTCAAGATGAGAGGTACCTACAAGCCCAGGGGACAGAGTCTATGCTACTCAGGAGGGACCAGGAGGCACCGGAGACTAATGGCCACCGATGTCAGAGATGCAGGAGCATTTGACGGTGTCCTTTAAGTTGCAGCTTTGCGGACAAGGCAATGCTGTAGAAGACAAGGATCCGCTCATGAGCTGTCGGATGTCGAGAGCCAAGGGGTCAGTGTCCAGCAGGGGCACTACAAACAAGCCTTGGCAGCGGCAAGCAATGTTGTCGACAAAAAAGG